>NC_133945.1:15631863-16298018 GCF_031877795.1 Strix aluco | reverse complement strand
AGATACTTTTAGCTTTGTGATTTAAAACCAGACAAGAGTAGTCCTAAAATTATAAAATACTAGCAAGGAAGTGCCATTCATAAAGGAACTTACTCAGGCTATGAAAATTACTCTTTGGGATCATGGAGTTTTAAGGCAGCAAACCAAACCAGACTAAAAATGTGGCTGTATTGATGAGCAGTGCCATTTGAATATTTTACAGTACTAATACGAGAAATAATGTGAGATTTCTAATCTTCTGTGCACAACCTAAGCATTGTGGAAACATGGTACTACTGTTGCAAATAATTTTGCTTCCAGTTGTACTGTGGTATGTATATATCATAGGTACTTCATATGTATATTCCTAATGAAAAGGTTTTAATGATAAAGTTAAGGAATATTTCTTACTTGTCAAGAATGTAAGTCTAACCTTTTCAACAATTTTTTGGTAAGACAAGATGCATCCTTCATGTGATGGGGGGAGGTGAAGTGAGATTACCCCACACGCATGCGGGTGAAAGCTACATTTAGCTGCAAACTTGAAGAGTAAATGTTAGTTTAAAATATTTTTTTTGCTACTGTTATGCTTACAAAAAATTTCTGTAGTAGCAATGTTGTTGCCATGATAGTCTTCAACACTGCATATGCTACATAATACAAATTGGCCTGTTGTCTGTAGGCTTACATTTGGTATGCAGCTGTCTGTAGTCCTGCAGGATTGGTTTTAGGGAATTACCAGTTGAAAAAAAAATACATTCATTTTGGAGCTGTGAACTGTGTGTATTCAAACATCCGTCCCTGATGGACCACTTCTCTGGTAATTTCTCTGACCAGAGCCTGTTCTGAACCTTGTTCAACTCAGAGAAAGTTTTAATCTCTTCTCTGACAATGTTCTCACTCCATCTTTTTAAAAATTGGCTGTTTAGTCTCAGTTAGTTACTCTAGAGTCCCTCAAGAGTCAGTCCCCAGGAAATAGGCACTTTTTTCCCCCCTCTCAAGAAGCAGGCACTTCCAGAAGGCAGTTTTTCAGCTTTCTGTCTCTTTCCCCATGCTGCACAGAGAGTGTAGATTTAGATGAACAACTTTTTTTTTGCATATCTACAGAAAATTAATCCCAACTGAATCATGACAGAAATGGTCCTGCTTCTTTTGCCTTGTTTTCGTGCACTTTTTGAAAGCATTGAGAAAATCTTCCAATTAATATTTTATGAAGGCAGAGTCCTCTTTAGAAAGCCTATGTGAAATATGCATATGTCATAGCAACTAAGAAAAGAAGGACCTTTTCTTTTGCACTGTCAGAAAGAATTCCACATACTTGTTTCTCTAATTCATTCTAAAAATGTAATTGAATAAGCCTGCAGATTTACTTAGTAAATTGTCATCTAAATCCACTGAGCAAAGAAGTGTTTATTGTAACAGTCCAGAAATCTTTATAAATGTAATAGTTAATCCCTTGTAATTCAGGTCCAAAAACATGTGTGCCAATATTACTTTCTCATCATTGAAGCATATTCATCTTTCTAAACAGATGAAATGCATTTGTCATAGTTAACAGGAGATCTAGGGAGAAGAACAGAGTTCTCTATCTGAATTTTTAGTAAGAGTAAGGGAATTGTAGGTAGGGCATAAAAACCCCAAAAAAGAGTCATGACAAGACTTTTTTTTTTCATGTAGATTCAAAGAAACCCTCCACCACAAAGGTAGGTAAGGTCTGTACTAAGGGATAGCTTTCAAAAACTTATGTTTTGGATTATTTCAGTTACCATCACTTTAGAGCCTGATTACCAAAATGAGGAAATGATACATAGGATAACTAGAGGAACATTCAGTGTTTTATTTTTTGGCATCAATAGTACATTTTAGATGGCATGCACTAGTAAAACTCAGAGCAAAGCACTGGAATTTGGCTTGAGTTACATGTTTTATTTCTTCCAGCAGAGATAAATTAAAACAAATCCTGTGTGAGCTGGTTTGCATTCAGCATTTCACAATCAATGCGGTTAAGTAAGCAGTTGAACTAACCTATACACTATGTGTCAAATCTGTTCTTACAAACTAATGCTTTTGAGATGAGTATATAAAAAGCACTTCTTACTGTTATATTCCGAACAGCATATGTGGTAATACAAAAAATAAATATCCATAGAGAAAAACCACTTTTAGTCTCAATAGCTTGTGGATGGAAGTTAAAAAGAAATCCAGAACTCTCTGCAACAAGCAATGAATTCTAACGCATAAGACTAATAAAGCAATGGCTAGTATGCAACCTGGCTCACAGAAAGATGATTTAATGTCTCTAGCACTCTAAAAAAGCTTGGTGTGGCCTTCAGTTTCAAAGACAATTTCACCTGTTGCAAAGCTTGTCTGAAGTCCACATATTTTTGAATTATCAAATCATGCCTTAGAATCAAAAGTTCAAGGTTTGTTTGTTTGTTTTTAAAAAAAAAAAAGCCATGTGTAGTTGTAAATGTTTTGCTTCTATCCACTGGAATAGAAAGAACAGTTTTCATAAACCACATGACAGTATTATTGCCATAGATTTTAGACATGCACTGATTGGGTATTCTTTTTTCTTAACCACTTTAAAGATTAGTGATATGAACAGCAAATTTTTAATAATAATGCCATTAATAACATACTTATTAATAAAATGAAATATTTAAAAATGGTTAGTAATAGGATAATAAATTGAATGTTGTGGATGATGGTCAAAAAGGGAGACAATGGAACACAAAGCTGCTACAGAAATTAATCCACTGGAGCTGTAAAGGGTACTCACGCATGTTAAAGACAATATAAGATCAAGAAGAAAAATGAAGAGACAAATCCATTTTAAAAGCACTTGATGACATTAGATGTCTTTTACCACTGCAAACTGCAAAGAACAGGTGAATTTTCCTCTAACTTAACTGCAACTATTACTTTTATTCAGGAATCCAACTCACTTCTTTTTCACTAAGTATAAAAATAAAAAATTGCAGAATAAACTAATAAAAATAATTTGCAGTCATCCAGAAGATAAGTAGGAGGTGAGTAAGGAGGTGAGTAACAGGATGGATTTGTGAACAGCAAATGGTGTTGGGCAAGTCTGATTTCCCTCTAGGACAGGGTAGCAGCTCTTGTGAATGAGGGAGAGGCAGTAGGAGTTGTATATTTTAATTTTCATAAGGTTTTTGAAAATGCCTCAAATGGCATTCTCATAAACTATCTAGGGAAATACAATCTAGGTCATACATTGGCAACATTAAGGGCTGTATGCCAGATTCGATTTCCCCCTCCAAATTATATGATTAAGAACCTGGTGCAAGTTGGGAGATGTCACATCTCAGACAAGATGCTTCTTACTGGCAACATGTTGCCTCTATGAAAGATATAGTGGCTTCTCGCATATATCCTACCAATGTGCTGTGATCCCTATTGGCAGGGTAAGCAGAAGGAAAGAGACAGAAATAGAGGATTAGAAGGCTGTAACAAGCAATAGCTCAAAGAGGCTGAGCTCTGCCTGCTAGCAAGTTTTATTAGCTCTCCTGATGGCAACTGCAAGGGCTACTGAAAACACAATATTTACAGAATTTAGTCTCCTTTGAACAGGTACAAGTATAACTCTGCACCTATCTTCTGGCCTTTCTTGCAGCAACTCAAGGTTTATGCATGGATTTTTGCTACTCTTGCTGTAGATTTAATGGTGGTTGAAAAGTACTCAAAAATTATCAACAACTTGGTGGGGCTTTACAGAGGGGTCTAAAATCTTGTGCTTTCTTTTTTCTTTTTTGGTGTCTTAAATGCTACAATTGAATATTAAAATATAATTATTAAAGTTTCACAAGATTGAGAGGAGCTTCCAGTGTGCTGAAAGGCAGGATTAGAAACTAGAATAGTCTTTATAAATTCAATACATAGTCTGAAAAATATAAGGTAGAATTTAGTAAGGAAAAACACAAACTTAAACATTTAAGTATAAATAATTCAACCACAAGGGTTATACAGAAAATGATCTGAATGTTACAAGACAGTGGAAATAGACTATATCATGCTGTTACAAAAAAGGAAAAGTGGGAGTTTTGCCTTTTAAGCAGCTTTACTACTGTTTGTTTGCCTGTTCCTGTTAGCCTTTCAGAACTGCTAGTATCTTTTGAATTAGCACCTCCATACCAGTCATCTTTTTAAAAATTCTGTGTCTTGGTTTCTTTATACCTGCAAATTAAATCTCCCGTGAAGTACATTTTTTAAAACTGACATGATTTTACAGAATGTGGTTTCCATCTCTTACTATGGAGTATTGAGTACTTTACTAAATTCAGATCATGATGACACACACAGCAACTGTGCTGGTCAAACAAGCTTAAAGAGTCCCTGTTTTCCACTCCTGCTGTTCATCCTGACTCTCATGCCACCCCTTTTGCCATGTTGTGCTGGCATAACTCTCCATGGGTTAGTATGGAGCTGAATCAGGGAAATTCACCTGAAAAGTAACATTGTAAAAACCCACAGCCAAACAAAAGATAAAGCCCATAAACAGAAGGCAGGAAAGACTGTGGAGATCTTGAGGAACACCTAAGCTACACTACCACCAAAGAAATTTATAGAATCTTAGTCTCAGGGATGTCTACAAAGGGCAGCTTCACAACATTTACTTATTGGGGTGTTCATCCTGGGAGTTGTCCCATTAATATTTTGTACTAACAAAGGTCACAATGGGTTACAAAAAAGTGGTTGATTAGGTAATGAGATACAACATTATGGATAATTTTTTGCTACTTGGTCCATAGCAAGTGGAACTGCTCAGCAGTGAAAATCTAGAGTTGCATTTGGAGTCTCTGCTGACAGCTTTAGAAATAACAGGTGATGAAGAATGAATCAGCACCAACAGCTAACTGTTCATTCTCTGCTAAACGAACTGTCAAAAAAAGCGAAGCTTGGCTTAGAAGTACAAGAATTAATTAGTTAGTGTCTGGAATTGAAGCAGTGATTGTTAATGTGCCACCTGGGCATATTCACGTCTACTGATATTGGTGGATATTGCTGATCATCAGCAATGAAGAGGACAAATTCAAGCCAGGAAAGTAAAGTGTGACCTGGCTCAGCTTCTGAGTTTGTTTTGGAGGTAGATTAGTAGCAGAGTTCTCTCTCTGGTGAATGACTCTGATCTGTTACTCATCAACTAAACAAGCCAAAACAGAAGAAAAACAAAGCAACTCACCACCTCCAAATAAAGTGGAGTGCTGGTGCCAGGTATGCTCAGCTATTCACTCCAGAGTGAATCTGTCAGCCCAAAACCTGCACATTCTGACAGCTGCTATTGCTATACGTGGGGAAGAGGATCAAAAGAAAAGATACTGAGAACACAGATAAAATTGTCTGGAGTCCTCAACTCCAAACACTTCTTTTATGTGAGAAGAACAAAAAAATCTTTATGAAAAGTTGACAAATACTTCTATAACACTAGTGAGGAAGTATTATTCTGTTAACACAGCTTAATTCAGTGATTCATAGACCATATCTTGTCCCACATAACTTTAGGTACTGGCATGTAAATTTTGAGTGTAGTCATCTTAAGGTCTTGTGTCATCAGAGTGAGTAACTTTTCAGGGTTCAGCCTTCCTAAAGTCTGAGTTGTCTCTGGAAGTAGCTCTCTGGCTTGGAGTCACTCAGTGGCTGGAGCTGATGCTACCTCAGTCATAGGTGCTATTGACAGTTACAGAATACCTCTGGCACAAAAGGTTTCTCAGCTTAGCTCCAAACAAATGCAACAGCTCTGTTTTCCCTCAAGACCCCCTCTGTCCTAGAGGTACAGCAATGAAGAGGAGTGAAGGGATCATAACTAAAATGCAACATGAACTGAATATTCTCAGCTCTGGCTATTCTGTGCCATCAGATAAACCTCTGGACAGCACAAGAATGCAAAACTGTGTTTGGTTAGGTCTCCAGCAGAGAGACCCTCAGTGCATAAGATCAGTTTGGGGTATGATTGGAAGTGTGATGCTTAACAGAGTACATTTTGCTTCATCCACCTGAAGAGAGGATTGTTCATAAGCAATGAACAGACTAGAACATGTGAGAGATGCTGACTTGACATCTTGGGGGACTATGGGTAATTTTTTTGTCCCCCCCCCCTTTTTTTTTTTTTAAATTTTTTCTTTTTTTTTTTTTCCTCAGTTTGGCCATCAAGCACACACGCACTCTCCTCAACCAGCTTTCTCAGGACTTCCTTGCTAATCAGTCACTGTTGAGATAATTAACAACAATGAATATTATTCTTGTCTGTGAAGCTATGTTTATTTTCTAGAACTCTCTTTCTTACATTGTGTATCCCTGTCTTGAAATTGATTTTGTATTGTGCTCTGAACTACGTTATTTTTTTTTAATAATTAAATGATTTCCATTTTCCTGAGGAGTAAAACTGGAAATAGTGGAGCTTGATAGTTATTAATATTATACTCTGGAATCTGTTTATTTTTTTCTGTGGCTTTTTTGTAGAAATAGTCTAAGTGGTGGCATACAAGAGACAATTTTAGTAAATTACAGGAAAACAATTAGAGAATGAGTTTAGTTTGCAAGCAGGCATTTTTATTGCTATTTTCTGGACGACTTCATACTAAATAAAATGTTTGGTTTCTTAATTATAGGTAATAAGATAAAGATTGAAGAAACTAATGAGTAAACCAAAAAATATTTAATATTTTATCATTTAGGTACAGAAACAAATTAAATTCCTCATACTACAAAAACTGCCCTAAAACTGCTGTTACTTACAGTAGCTCTTAGTTCCATAAACACTGTATCTTTTAAAAAGAAATTTCACTAAAGTGGCTTAAAGTCTACGGCAAGATGGTTTAAACAGCATAGCTCAAGTCAAGCCTGGGAAAATGTCCAGTGATGTGAATGACCTTTTAAAGGAAGTTGGCCCGCATTGATTTGGTGAGCTCTGAATCTAAGGATGAGCTGAATGGAGTTCATAGAAGTAGTAAGTCTTTACAGTGATGTTTTTGAATGGTTTAGTAGGATTGTACTTAGGATGCGTACAGAAAGAGTGAGGGAGCTATTGAGTTAAGGGGAAACTCAGGTATCCTCCATTGGGATTCCAGATTTCCTCTGCTGAATATTGGGAACTGTCTTGGAAGCAAGGGATTTCTCACACTTTTATTAGGTGATCCAGACCTTTCTTGATACAATAAGGACTGATGTGTGAGAGGGCCACTGTCCTGTCTAGCAGAGCCAGCCACATAGCAAAGAATGATTCAACTAAGTAAAGCCAACATTTCATTAACCCATCAAATGTAAAAGTGTGAGGAATGGAGAAAAGATGTCTGGAGTAACATAAACCTTTACAGGAAGATACAGAGGACTATAGTGGAGGTGAAGAGAATGTAGTCAGCCTTGACAAAATCTTGGTTAAACAAGATTGGGTTGAACAAGATGAAATGTGGGAGAAGTATCCTGGTGTGATCTGTTTTATTGACATACTTGTATACAAATATCTTGACTAGCATGGGTAATCGTAATAACTTAAATATTAAAAGTCCTAGCAAGAAAATACTACAAAACACTAGAATTAAGAACTCACTTTTAAAATTTTGATAAAACAACAGGAGTCAGCAAGACTCCTAGCATTACAGGACATTAAAGAATAGCAATTAAGACTTTTTGCCCAGCATATTAGTATTTTGAATCATGCAAATTATAGTTCTGTGCTTCCCACCAAAGGTCTGTAGGCAACAAGATTTTTCTTTCCAAATGTTAATTTTTTTTCTTTAAAGAATGTGTGTACATTATTAAACCGAGCTTGCCCTTCTACCTACTTTTTAGAGAAGAACCATCCTTCTATTGGTGTATTATAGGAATGAAGCTCCCTCCCCCTTTACAGAAGATGGCACAATTCAGAAGTTGTTTCGGAACATACTCAGTTTAATTACAGGATCAGTGAACACAGCAATGTTTTCTTGGCAACAGGTAGACAAGCTGGCAGTTAATCAGTTTCTCTGGAGCAGTTTCTTGGCATTACATTGCTGCATTAGAAACTTGGATTTCATTTCTTATTTGTTTTTCTTTTCCCCTGCTTCATTTCCTCTTTATCAGTTTTTTTCCTAGTGGTACATAAAAATAACAGGCTGCATTCTTTGTTATGAAGAAAGAATTAACTCAGTTGCTTTTTGAATTTGTAAACAGTGGTGGGATGTGGTAAGAATTCTGCATATACATATGCATTATCTGGTAATAAATAAGGTAGCTAAATGAAGATCATGAAAAGCTTTGAAGAAGAGGAAACAGTTTATAAGTGTTGAATGTTAAACATGTAATTGCCATTGCTGAACTTATATATTAAAGTGTATTACATGCATAAGAAAAAAATCTGGTAGGTATACAATGTAAAACTACTAGTGCATCAGGCAAGAGAAAACCCTTAGGGTAGAAAGTCAGAGAAAACCCGACAACAGTACTTGTGACTTATGTTAGTGTTTAATCACCGTTGCTTTACTGGCTTACTGCCTGCCCCATAAAGTTCATTTCTATTGATCACTGCATATACTAAATTGAATTTAATACTTGGAAGTAGATACGATATATTAAGAGCAGTATTTTTCAGAGAAAATATATTGTTTTCCTTCCCTTGTCCCTTTGAGAGACTGAACAAAACAAACAGCAGCAGTAACTGCTGACTGAAGAGAAAGATGTTTAAGCCCTGCACATATATCTACACTTGACAGAAAAGGGTAACTTTCCAAATTTTACAATTCAGATTGCTAGTTTTCTATACTTTAATATAGTTGTACATAAAGAATATGAAGAATTAATTGACAATCTGCATTGGATTCATGACAGAGCTATCTAAGCAAAGATGAGTCATAAAGAATGACATGCTTAATAGTAATTGATAGAACTTTTAGGAAATTGAATACCTTTCTAGCATTCAAATTGCCTCACTTTTGCTATATTCTTACCTTTATTTTTATTATCTTTGTTTTTAATGCTATCTCAAAATAGTTTTATCAATAATTGGCTTTTCTTAAATAAAAAGTTGTGGTTTTTGCTCAGTTACATCGTTATTTTTATGTTTGTACAGCAGATGGAAGCCATAAACAGACAGATTCTTCTTAAGAGCATGCCATGCCAGCACTCTGGCCTTATAGTTTTAGTTCATTTTTGTAACTCTGTATTCTATGTAAGCTCATTTAATCCAAAAGAAAAAAACCATTGGAAATAGTTCCTTTTCTGTCTCCTTTTCCACTTACTTATGCCATTGTACAACAGTAATTGAATATGGCTCCCATTACTAATTCACATCATGTACATTATCGTGTCTGGTACCAGTTTCTCATTCTACAGTTTCTAGTGTAGGATTGGAAGAAGTACCCAGATAAGGTAACTTTTTCAAAGTTTTTTGTCTTAGGATGTAATTTTGCCCCAGTGCTGAAGTAAAATATTTAAATTCCTATTTTGAGGTCTGCAAATCAGAAAGTAGGGCAACACTTCATTAGGTTGATGTTATGCTGTGTTTTGTGAATGCAGAGTTTGGGGGTTTTTCATATAAATTGTTTAACAGGCTTTTTGCACATCTGTACACTTCCATAAAAACAAAACAATTGAAAATATTTTCAGAGGTAATGAGGAACAGGACAAAAAGAGTTAACAATTGAATAGTGCAGCTTCTGGAAAACTTTAAACTTCTTCTCTAAATACTCGTCACAGCAGTAGCCTATAATTTTACTCTAAATTTTGCATGATGTTATGAAGCCTTTATAAGACTTTGCAGTGGTTTTCCAAGTCTGGAAATAATACATTAAAGTTCCAGAGTGTTGTTTATGTATGTCTAGCTCTCACTTAAGTGGCTTGAGCTTATCTCTAATAAATAATGTTTGAGTAAGCCTGCTCCTGTATGAAACCTTTTATTTTTTTAAGACAGGGATGACAGATCCATGCTAGATCTTCTGAACAGCTTTTGTTCTCTGTACTGTTGGAAAAACAGTTTGAGAGTGTTTTACTCTTTCAGCAGACACACCTTCATTCTGGAGAAAGATTCTGTTTATCTGATAAAGTACACAGCAAATATTACATTCAATGTTCAGTAGCCTGTGTCTTCAAATAGTTTGCATCAGGTTGGTATCACTTAAAGTCGTTTCCTGAACTTGGATGCTAAATTATGCAAGTCCTTGGAAGCAAGACTCAGGTTCAACTACTCACTTGCTCAAGTACATCACTAAATCATGCCTCAAAAAAGGGCTGTACTGAACATTTAAGATATTTTTGTGTATTTTAAAAAATCTGTAAATATCTAAATACAGTATCTAGATTTGATTTCAAAGGATTTTTGTATTTCTGAGAAACATAAACTAGAATGTTACTTCACTGGTTTTAGTTCTTGTTTGAGAACTCATTCTTTTGACCACACAAAGAAGCATTTTCTGTTTAATACTACTCTTAGTAGTAGTAATCTCAAATCTGTCAGCTTTGGAAATAATATTAAAGATGTGTCTTGATTAGCTCTTTTCATCTTATTTCTTTTCCTCTTGACTGCATTCTTATACTACACTTTATATAATGATAAATATGAGAGTAACGCCTGGTGATTTTGACTCACTTCTGATGATAAATATGAGAGTAACCACTAGTGATTTTGACTCACTTCTGATTTCCTTCCAGGGCTTTCTACTTCTATTTTCAGGCTTAATTGCTGCTATTTTAAAAATATTTGTTGTCTTCATAAAAGTTCCTAAGTGATTTTTGCTATGATTTGGGTGTGTCCTCTTATTCATACATATATAATGGGCCCATATATACACATTGTTTAATAACCACCAGTTAAGTACAAGCCTCCTTATTTTTTCCAAATATTAAATATTCTTTTATCCTGTCGTAGTGTGCCACACTTAAAATACTATTTGAGGAATTTACTCGATCTTTATTTAGATATGCTAATCCTGGTAAAAGATATTTTTGGTAGCTAAACTGAATAGGTTTGTGTTTGTTCTACTTTTACTAGATTTAGTATCTAAATTTAGTGCATGAATATAAAATCTTTCCTGACGGGCCCAGGATCTTCATCTTTCCAGATTTAAAGTACTTTGTAGAGTCCAGTCTTACCTCAGCAATTTTCTGTACTCTGAGTCTAGAGTGAATATTCTGTTTGCACTTTCAAGTGTTAAGAAATAGTTTCTTTTTTCTTTGTTGGGTCTTCATTTTATTTATCTCTTAACAGAACACTTATTTAATCACATGGCATCTACTGTGACTTCTCAGTAAAGTGTTTTGATTCTTTTGCAGGGGTTATAAGTCATTTGCAGAGTAGAGGTTTACTATTAGTCTGGTTATCTCACAATTTTCTGATATTAAACATAAGAAAAAAGCTTTTTCTGAAGTGGAGTTGTGGGCATTTATAGCTTACTTTTGAGCCATATAATGTAGAAAGCAACTGAATGTTTCCAATTTTTCTCATAGATATTTTTCACTCCAATTTATCTTTTTCATAATCTTTTTCATATTTTGTTTTAACTGATTTGTATTATTGCCATTTACAATATCAACCCATGTAAGAATGAAAAATAGAGGACAGAAAGGAAAAGTAAGAATAAACAACTTATAGTTTTAATAATTCTTAATCATCTACTGCTTTTGATACTTTAAACATGGTTTAATGTAATTAATGTGGAACACTCTGGAAGCCTTAGTAAGCTAGCTTGATCATCTGAAGAATGCCAGCACTTATTAGGGAAAGTTCATGATTCATACTCAAGAATTACGCCAAAAGAATCTTGTGACCTAAGCAGCCTGGCTCTCCAGTGGTAAAAATGGGATTTTCTTATCTTCAGAAAAATAATAATTGAGACAGAGAGCAGGGATGGAAGCAGACATTTGATTTAAGAGCTAGCAATACTCAGTGTGTAGGGAGATTGCTGTTTTGGTAAATTGCTGGTATCATGATAGAAACGTTAAAAGTTAAACTACAATATATGAAGTACTCCACAGAGATGAATCAGAGCATGCCTGAGAAACAGTAAAGATGAGATTTGTTACATGACATGTTAGGTCTTTTATCTTCTCAGTTATCCTTAAGAAATTTTTAGTCCTTTGCCTGATATTCAGGCAATTGCTCTTTCCCAGTTATTAATCACTTAAAACCAAAAACATGAACGTGCATCACAGTATGGTAGGTAGTCAGTGCTGGAAGACTGGATGCAGGATTTGGAGTGATACCATGAAGTCCAATCCTATTTCTAATAGTAAACATTGACTTGACAGAGTCAGTCAGCTTCAATACTTCAATTTCTCCATTTCTACAATTGGGATAATAATTTAACTTTTGATTTATTTGTTTAGAATCTTGGAAAAAAAAAAGGCCTTTGAAATATGAATAATAAAGGATACAATGCATAAGGGAACATTGCAAATCAGCTCCCTGAGGAAGTTGCATAAACACATGCTTATCCTTTTGCAGAGTTCATTGACAGAAACAGTCTTGGTTATATTTAGGTATACATTTGGATGCCTTGCCACCTCTATCCTTCTCCCTTCATGCTTATTTTAGTTCTCTTACTATATTTCACAAATTCAAAGGGAAAATGAAAATAAGATACAAAAGCTGTAGCCATCATCACTTTTTAATTGGAATCTGCATTCACAAGCATGAGAAAAGTAAAAAGCTACTGGTTTGGTGTAACTCCTGTCTTTATATTGCTTTCATTCCCTTTCAATAGTGGATGAATATCAGCAGGCAAAAATGTACTCATTGTACAAAACTGATGATCCTGTTGGTTTCTTTAAAAACCATGCAGTCAAATTCCTTAGCATTCACAATGTAGCAATCTCTGGCATGCACTGGGAGACATTTCAGTGGCAGCTTTTGTGGGAACTGCATAGGTAGGGTAACAGCAAACTCCTTTCTGTGCAATCTTTTGTGCTGGCTTTTGTATTGTACAAATCAATTATAAGGGAATGATGCTGTAAGTGACATATGCAAACATATTACTCTTTTTAATAACATCAGTGGTTTAGTTTGAGTTCTGTGAAGGAAATCATACATTAGAGCTTCTTGCAAGGAGCCAATTTGTAGGGAAGAATTTACCATCATTACACTTGTGTTCAGTTGCAACATCTCAAATTCATGTTTATTCATACCTTCCTCTGCAATCCTGTTGAGTTGCAGTTGAAATAAAACAAATTATACAATGAAAATGTATAAACCATAGAAATAGATAAAGCAAATTCCATCAGTGCTGCCAGAATCTTTGCTCAAATAACAGAGTAGTTTAAAATCTTTTGTAAAAGATTTCGTTGCATTTAAATTTTAGTTTGCTTTTGTGATATTTGGAGAAGAAGTAGACAAGTTGCATTAAGTAATACTTTATAAATATAATATAAATATAATACTATATAAAAATACTCAATACAATTTCTGTACAATAATACTTTAGTTTCAGAAATTGCAGTCTAAATCTTTTAAGATTTTTCTTAAATTTCAGTAGTGCAGCAGCCCTTGGCAAGAAGTAGAAGTAGGCCTTTAGAGACACATCCTGGACACTCCTTTTGTCCCCCTTAGTGAAAAAAAAAGGATGGAAAAATGCTCTATCAGGACAACAATAGTTTCTGTACTATAAATCTGAAATTATAGGATTGCTATTGTACATGGAAACACCGTATAGCAGCCCTTGCCCAGCAGTGCTCTTCTTATTTTTACAAATATTGCCACTTTCATTAGCAGTCAGGAATTTTCATTTCTTCTAATTATAATCACAAAAACTGAAAAGGGAGATTTAAGATAGCAAAAGATTTCTTTCTCTTTTATGTTTATAATGAAGACTTTATATATACCACGTTGTTATTGCATTTTCAAAGGGAAGACTTTTAAAAGCAAAAAAGACAATTAGATCCCAAACTACATGGAAATCATGATGACTGACCTGCCTAGCTCCATTTGTATCTGGGACATTACCAAAGTTTTGTTAACAGGTTTGCTAAATGTTGTTTACTACATTTGATAAATGGCAAAAAAACCCAAAAGACCCCCAAAACCATAAAAGACCTATTATTCTACAACCTCTTTCACCTGCCAGGACAAGACAACTTTCTTTTGTGGCAAAAATGAGGACCCAAAGCTGTAACATATTTTTAGGTAAATGCTGTTAAGAAACTATCAGCAGTTTAAATGATGTTTAAAGTGACAGTTCCTGTTGTTAAACTTGTCCTTCTTTCTATGCAGTGATTATTTCATGTATAAATTGAAAATTGTTTTTTAATGTCCATGTTTTAAAAGTGTTCTCCAGCTGAACTTGTAATTCTGACTTCCCTGATTCTCATTCTGAATTAACATTTAACATTAACAGCTTCTAATCTATAATTGTGCCTAAGCTGCTAGCTTTAAGTCCATATTTTATTATTTGCTGTTATGGTATTATATATGAAAATGCATTTAAAGTGTTATGCTAAAAAGACTCCTTTATTTGAAATTTCACTTCTAATGACTTTTACTTTGTTCTTGCGTATAACTTGCTATTGAGTGTGGAATAGATGTAGTTTTCTCACATACTGAAATGAGAGCTGACATTCAAACATGTTTGAGAACATAAAGAGTTTAACTAAGTGCAAGCAGGTGCTGGGTAACTCCCTTGCCCAGCCCTACCAGGGTTTGATGGTTCTGACTTGCAGAACCAGTCATGGGACTCATTTAAGGAGGAAAGAAAAAGGACTCCTAAAGTGTACAAACCATCAGTGTTTGCAAGTGAGGATCAGTGTGTTCAATTAGCAACCTTATTTTTTTTCCTTTATACCATACATTGTAAAAGATTTGACACCATACCCCAGCATCTATCCACTCACCTACCCCTTGAGAGAGTCTATTCTTTCTACTATTTTTTGAAAAGCCTATGATGTGCTAGCACAGTTAAATTGTGGTGAAAAACACATAAAGAAAATGCATCTCTGCCAATATCTAACTCTCTTACTGTTTTCTGGAGGAAGTGAGAATTTAGCTACTAATCATAATCTACTTGTATTTATATTCGGTCCATCTCTGATTTCTTCGTGCTAAATGTAAGCAAAGTAGAGGGCTTCTTTTTTGAAAAATGCAGTTTTCTTAGTACTAAAAATTGTATCTTTGTTATTATTGGCTAAAGGTGCCTCATTTATTAGCTTTTATTCCTGTGACCAGTATAAGTAAGAGCAAACATCTGCCCCAGAAAAAAGTGAGCCCTGTAACTTTTGTGAAGATTAGTCTTTCAGTCTTTTGTATTGGAAAAATATTTGATACACGTTTTAGTCTCATATCAAAGTTATACCCAGTGTGAATATCTAAAACTCATATACATAATCCTGACATTTGTATGGACATAAATTATCTCAGTTTTCAACATAGCTTTGAATAACAGACTAGAATATTTTACCCATAAGAAAAGCAATAAGAAAAACAAGGATTATGACAAAATTTAGACCTTTTAGTTCCCATAAATATTGTAAAACATTAGCAAAATATATTAATATTTATTTTCTGTGGAGTAAAAAGAATCAAAAAATCCTCAGTTCTATACGTCATTGTATCCAGGTAGTCTGATTCCTGTGTGCAGTCTCATCAATTTAATTATGTTCAGTGCAGGCTACAGATCTACTTGCAAAAGCACAGTTTGCACAGGGAAGAATAATACATTTATATACCAAAAATAAAAAGTACTTCTACAATGTTATATAAATTTAGGATTTAGATTTTGGAGAGCAAGCCAAAGCCACCTCTATACTTACAGCAAGATTTTGACTCTGTGTAGTGAATACTACCCGTGGATATGGAAATCATTGAACATAGGTTTACAAATTAGAAATAATGCCAGATAAGATTAAACTGTTTTAAGTATTAGATGTAAAGAACAGAGTTATAAAATTATTCACAAAATTCTATCACCTGAAAGAGGAAAACAGTTCACTTGGCTTTATTTAAAGTAAATACAATTTAAATTTTTGCTGTGATGTTGATTGTCTGCGTGCAAAATTTCTCACAGTAAAAGACTGACTGAAAGACACACTCGGGAAGATTGACAAGAAAGAGCTCTATGAAAATGCAATAAAAGCCAAGTTTATAACCTTTTTATATCGCTTCAAAGAGAAAGTAAGTTTATCAATGGTGAAGTTCCTCAAGCAAGGAAAATTGGTTTTCTTTCCAAAAAGAAAGTAAAATGAAGGCATAATATAATATTTAGAAATATCTACGTACCCACAAATACATAAATGTGATACCTCTCATTTATTTTTTTAGCATTCAGGTTCAATACTCAAGATTTAATATCTAAAGATGTGAGATTCAACATACGTTACTGTGATATATCCATGTGTGTTTTCAATTACCTACATACTGTCAGCACAAACCATATTTTAAAATATTTTTTTACTTCTGATTTTGCATGCCTCCATTTTTGAAATGTATTTTCAAATATTTTGAACATTGACAACTCCCTACTGATGTGAGCTGCAATTGGAAACTGCCCCAGAAGCAGATTCTTTTTACACTTCAGAGCAAAAGAGAGTAAAGACTTCAGAGTGAGTGGGGAAGAGTGTTCAGTGGAAGATGCTTTCAGCCAAATGTTTCTTTTACAAACATAATCTTTTTCAAAATAGTTTGTAAGTAGAATATGAAATCTATTGGTATAAAACCCTAGAATTTATATATTGGAATAGTTATCTTAAGTCACTTTATTCCCTGCCTCTTTGTGTGTAATGCCATTATCCATAAGGCAAATTATAAAGGATTTCTTCATAACAGGAAATGGGCTGAACAACTCAGTTTTATAAATACCTGGAATATAGAGATTATTTTTAAAACAATGCTGCATTTTGCTGAGTTTAACTTACAGTGTTTATTTTGACAACCTTTAAAAATCTAATGTAAGTAACTGAAACTCAGTCTTTATCAACATTTTAGGAATGTGGCATATGGACCCTGTAAATTCCACCAGTGCCCTTAAATTCCACAAACAGAGTGGGGTTCCAGACTGCTCTGCAGATATCTAGCAGCTAGCTTGTATCAGAGAGTAACAATTTGCTGAATCTCTTCTAAATATAAGTAACTTGGGCATTTCTGTCAGCATAGGACTAGTTTATTTGAAAAATCTCATTGTAATGTGTCTAAATTAGGAGATACCTTTTTTTTCCCAACTATAAATCATTTTTTAAGATACTGATCTAATCCAGGTTTACACAACTCTGAAATTAATTTTTTGGAGCAAAATTTATTGCTAGCTAAACCAAACCTTGCCACAAACAGAACAGATAGCAGAAACACTAATAACACATCCATAACTATTTCACTAAAAACTGACATAGATGTAACAATGATACTTAAAATCATATGGTTATTTAAAAGACTATTATTTTCAGAGTATAAATATTTTTTGCAGTTAAATAAATGTAAAGTCTCTCCAGGAAATTCTTATAATGTTGATTTTTGTTAAAAAGTGAGAGAGATTTCTGCAGTACTTATATACTGCTATACATGATTAATGATGTCAGTGCTGTCTTTTATTAGCATGTCTTTCCTATGGTATTTATGATATTAGTGGATTAATAGTACTGGCTGCAGTCAAATCTAGTGTAGAGAGGCACTACACAGGCTTCTCCTATGTATTTTAACCAGACCATTGCATTTTAGGACAGATTCTTAGCCTAACGACAGAATTTGCTCAGATTAACACATACAAAGTGGCTAAGCAGGTTAAAAGTCTAATGCCAAATGGAGTGAAAAACCTCATTTGGCACTCATCTGCATTTTCTTCAGGCAAAAGCCCCTGTAAATGTACGTGGTAGCTAAATGACCATATTTTGTCTGTTGTTGTTTATGGTGGTGGGGATAGAAAAGGCCCTGCTTCAGGCCTAAGCATGCTGCATTCCACATAGATCTTTGACACACAAAAAAGAAAGACTTCTCCAGTAAATCCTTCAAAAATTTCATACTGTAAGTTCTCCATGCTGGTAAAGACTTGAGGAATTCTGATAGAATTGTGTATGTGTGTTTGTTTTGGTGAATAAGTGGTTATCACAATTTAATCAAGCCAGTGAAGGTTTTGCAGGTAACTTCAACCCAAGTATTAAATGACCTTTTTAATGCCAGTGGCAAACTGTAACCAAGTAGTTTTCTGTCACTAGCCCTTAGTGATTCCCTTAGGTCATTATTTAAGGTAGCTGGACTGAAAATGTGCTTTTTACATTAGTCACTATAGTCAAGCAGTCACTTTAAGGATAAACCTTATGCTACAGAGAAAAATCAATGCTTGGGTTGGGGGTAAGAGTTACATTTTTAATGGGCATGTATGAAGAGTGTAAATATTAAGTAATAATATATGTTTGTATAATAGAAACATAGTATTTATCATGCACAGTGTGAAATAATGCCTACAAATAATACTCCTGAATGTAAGTATAGTTGTCCTAGATGATTTTTGGATTATGCTAGCCATTCCATCATGTGCTGCAGCTCAAAGCAAGTATGTGAAATGTGTCTCCTGGATAACATGTCACAATATTTCTTTATTCGGTGCAGTTATCAGGCAATGTGCTATTTTATAACAAAGAAAGTTCCTAATACTGCATTGTCTCATTTTTGCATAATGTTCCAGCCTCCGCCCCAGACAGTGATCAGTATGAAGGGATATACAGCTGTGCTACACTTTGCCCTCACACAAAACACATTCTGATTAGAGCAGCAACTCCTGATGCAGCAAAGGAACGTATTCAAGGTGCTGAATTAAATATACGACTTAGAGTTAATTTGTTGTGCCCTCTCCTCCTAAACCAACAGGAGTAGTCCAGAAGAATGAGTACAAAGAAATTTCCAGTAGTAATATCTAGGTCATCGTCCTCATTTATTCAGTGTGCTAATCCAGCTATCATAGTCTAAGTAAGTTCCAGAGAGAACCTCCTCTACAACAGGCACCAGCCATTTTTATCAAACAGCATTTAGTCACCAATGTTTAATCACTGTGCATTTAATGAGAGGGAACCTTGCCTGTTCAGCAGAGTTGTACAATTTGGGATTTTTGTTTTACGAATATAGCAAAAACTTTTCGTTTTGGTAAATAATTTGGCATGAGAAGGTTAGCATGGGTATTTCCTTCATTTCCGTACTAGTTTCTCACACTTCGAAGTTACTAATACTCCAGATTCCACATGAATCTTGGCCAAAATCTCTAGAGTTTCACGTTATTTCCTGTCATTAGTACTAACTATTTGCTGTGTTGAAATGAAACCATAAATCAGCTCAGGCATACTAAATGTGTTAAAGGGAATTTGGTCTGGGTTTCCAGGGGATTTAAAAACAAAAACTATTGAAATCAAGACTCTCTTCCATAGATTGAGATTTTTTTCTGAGTATTTCATACCTGTCTATGTGACACTGATGATTTACATAAGTGATTTTTAGGGTCAAATAAATAGAGACTCAGAACAAAATGTTCTGTCAAAAGAACATTTTACTGTGTTCCATTATAAACAAAATGGTCTCTTACAAATGTAGTTGTTTGAAGATATGCTGAACTTATGGTTGTACAGATCAGTTTCAGATTTCAAAACCGATCTATGCCTAGTGGAGATGTCAGGTGATAGAGATACCTATTTCTGCATTCTTTGATTTTCAGTAGGGCTTCTTAAATAAGGAAATTCAGTTTCAGTATAACCTTATACTACAAGGGTTTTTACAACATAATGTTTAATGCACACTCTGTTACTCTAGAAAGTTTTGTCAATATGACTATAATGACATAAAAATATTACTGCCAGTAATTTTAAGTAGACAATTACTAAGTAAAACTGTGTTTGTCATTTAGACTTTGATTGTGTTAGTTCTTTGTGAGTCAAACATCTAGTTGCTTTATTTTTTATGTGATATTAGCCTTATCTAGTGCAATTTAGAATGTATTTATAGGCTGAAATGATCTACATATGATAAATGCATGATTTTTTTCTATATTCATGCTTATTTTTGTCATTTAGAGTATCTGTAGGTTGCACAAATAGATTTGGGTGGTTTATAAAGTGGTGTCATAAATATAATAGGCAGCCACAAGACAATATTAGAATAGCCCTTTTTCCAGTATTTCTTCTGATCTTGTAAGTAAGAAAAATAATGTGCTGGCTTTTAATTTCTTAATCCTCTAAGGAACGTAGTGACTTTAAGGAGAATTAATCCCTCCTTACTTTGGGCATCTAAAACTTAGGGATCATGATGAACAAGATTACTGAGGAGTATTCTGCTATCAGGGAAGAGAAATGGCTACTGCCAAAGAGTTATTCATCCTCTCATATGATAAACATCTAAGATAGGTGGGACTCAAAGAAGAATTTGCTGAGTTTTGAAAGACTCTACCCTGAATTGGATATATTCTACAAAACCAGACTGCCATCTTTAGGGGGGTTATGCTGTTAAGCCACACTGTAATCATGAAAAGGTGGATTTTCTAGAAAGGGGTATTTCCTTTGCATCTACTAAAGCCAACCATATGTGTGTGTATATATATAGTTTTATATATATACACACATTGATAATAGTTAGGTCTTGCTCCTTAAATGATCCTTTATTACAGTGAGGCAGAACCAGGTACAATACATTACCTGTATTCTGTAATCTTTGTTCATTATTTTAATCAGTTTTTAATTTGGACCTTGGCTAAGATCAATCAAAATGGCTGTAAATCTGAAAGTCATGTAGAAATAGGTATCGCAGCTCTAAGAGTACAGATAAGGTACTTCCCATATTATCAACAATTGTTTAATAAGGGTTTGTTAAATTTGTAAAATTTGTTACTTCAGTAAGGACTAAATTAGTCATGCTCTCTAGGAATTCTTTCTAATATTCTTCTTAGTTTAGACTTTTCTGTAGAGAACTTATCATTCAGCATTATAGTACTTTTTTTTCCATAGAGGAGGAGGACTACATTATTTTAATTCCGTTCATCTTTACATTCCATTCGCTGCTTGGCTAGGATTAACAAAGCCTTCCAAGTATTTTAACAGGAAAGTAATACATTCACAAAATTCTAATTAAAGTCTTTATCTTCAAGTTACAAAAGACTACACTTTTTAATGATTAAAAACTGCATACTGAAGCAGCACATACTTAAAGATTAAAGAATGATTCTGATAGTACTTTTGTTGCATTGATTTGGGAAGATCCCTTTCTTTGCTACCACATTCTTATGTCTCGTAGCTTTAATACTACAGTAATAAATACTGAATTCTAATTCCAGGATATAATATGTGGCTGTCAGTGCCTGACTAACACAGATCTCTGTTATTATTAAAACAATCCCAATATGGAAAAGCTCAGTTTTAAATCTAGAGGATCAAATTATATTTGGGTTTGTACAAAGTGCATAAGACTACAAGTACAACTAAATAGCATCTTTCCAACAAAGGTTTATTGCCTTGCAAGATTTACGTCTTTCAATTTCATGAAAATTTAGGATGATTCTTAATTCATACAATTTCTTTTTTTTTTTAATTCAGACGGGAACTCTATGTAATTACTATCAGTACTGGAATACGTTATGTACAGAGCAGACTAGGTGCATTATCTGTTTAAGCAGAGATAAACACTAGAGCTCATTAAGATGATTTCCTGGTGCAGTACTCCTGGTGCACTACCTCTGAGCCATTACTTCGGAACAGTTGCACTTGGCAACAGAAATCCAAATAAACAGAATTCCCTACAAAACATTCTGAAATGAGGCGTTTCAGAATCAGGATGTGTTCCCAAGGTGGGTCCTCCCAGAGAAATACTGCTGGCCTGTTGTTAAATGAAGGGCTCCGTGAAGTGCCTTTGTAGATTACTTTTGCAGTAATGTGTGAGTAGAAGAGAGATGATTTCTCAAAAGTGGTATCTCCAGTGATATGTCACACACACTCAGATCTTAATTTTGAGCTATTTTCAATTCTGAAACAAAGCTCTTAATAACTTAATTGTGCAGTCAGGCCTATGATGTTGCAGTTTCTAATAAATTTAAAGTTATCCTTGTATTGACAAAATACAAATATGGCTGATTGCTTTGGGAGATACACACACACATTGAAAATTAAATGAACTGTTAGAACAACATGAATATTCTTCATGCTTGAAAAACACTGGATATTCTCAGAGAACTTAGAAATGAGGAAGTGCAGTTCTCAAATGTTATTCTCCACGCACTTTAATTCTCTATGAATTTGTGATGATTTATGAATGTACACCATTGTTTGCTTCTATATGCATATGCTTTCTTTTGCTTGCCTCCCTGACAAGTTGCCAAAGCTTTGTTTCTCAAAAACTAAGTTTTCAAAAAGTTTTGTAAAGTACTGGGATGGCAGGTGTGTGAAAATTGGCAAGAATTTGAAAACGGAATTTGAAATGTTTGTCCATTGTAGAGAAAATAATTTTGATGGTAATGTGTGCATACACATATATGGGTAATTAGGACTGTTTTGGACACTAAACACATCTTGCAATATTCAATACAATGCCCTGTATTAAGAAATTTTACAAATTCTATTGTACATTGAGATGTGATGTAACTTGGCGTTATGCAAATCCCTACTGATATTTTGCTATTGTTTTATGTCTTTCCTGCTAGTGTGAAAGAATCCAAAAAACAAAAGGAGGAGCTGACTATAGAAGAATTATGCATTTGACTGCATATAGAAATAAAATAAATTGTGAAAGCAAATTTTTACATGTATTTATACGTTTACAGATAAAATAGTTCTGATTTTTCTTCATTCATCTATTTAATAATTTTAAAAGATGCAGATGCAGTAGGAACAGTTACATAATTTCCATTTTGCCAACAGGTTTCTTGTGCAAGAGTGTTTTCCCGAAAAACACAGAGTCATTTCAGCCAATTAGTCATTCTTCTCCCTCTCCCCAGTGGTCACTTTCACCAGTGGAAATCACAAACTCATTATTACTACCCAAACTGGTAGGTATTTTAAAAATACTATATCCAATGACAAAATTAAAATGAGCCAACAGCATGTTGTCTTCAGTGCATTAAAATAATTGCTTATATAACCTTTCAGAATTATACCGAATATTAAAGGGGGGCAAATACAAGACTGCTTTAGCTTTTTTTAAGAAGTCCTATTTCTGAATATTTTTGCTATTCATTCTGTATTAGTAGAGAATTTACTTTCTTGTGTAAAAAGATTTGGATGTAACAGCGTGTTTTAGATTTGGTAAGATCAGTGAACCTGCCTATAATATGCCTCAAATATTTTAAAAGACTGGACTTTGCTTTAAAATAAAGAAGAATAACTACAAACCTTGTCAGCATTGGGAACAGAGTATATAAATTCTTAGGTAAAGAAAAGATTTTAACAAACATTCACTAACTATATTATTTTCAGAAAAAGTCAACTTAGTTTTAAATAAATCCTGCAGTCAAACATTACATATTTGGCTAAATCCAAATATCTCTTAGTTAAAAACAATAAAATATTACCTAGTTACATTCCCTCTGCCTTATATTTCAATGTAAAGCTAATGTGCAGATATAATTCTGTGTGTCCATTTCTCAAAAAGGTCCTAACAGGTTTAGATTTATCTATTTATCTATATCAGGTATTTCAGAATTATCTCGATACATTTCTTTGGAAGAGGGACTTGCCTCTAAATTGTGCTAAGGTGTTTTCTAGGTTCCAAGACAATCTGAGCAAAAACTTCAGTTGATATGAACTGGCATAATGCTACTTGACTCAATGCTGACATGTACCAGCTACAATGTGATTCTTGTTTTTTCTCTAGACTTAATAAATCAGGGTAACAAGTAAAAAGTTCCCTGTTAAGGTCTCATTTCGTTACTCTAAAATTGAACAAGACATTTAAGATCATTCAGGTCAAATTTTGTGTCTAAATCAGTCTTCCTTCTTGAAAGATGATACTTGTTTTGGGAGACCTAACCTAAGCTAATATAACCTGATGACAAAAAATAAAATTGAAATCTCCTTTAGGCAGGATAATGAGTCTAAAGTGCTAGATCAGCTGTCTTTTATGATATATGAACTTTATTCTACCTTAAACATTAAATCCATCAGACCCAATATAAGACAAATGTTATCAAACAATATTCTCTTCCATTTTAACTTAGATTTATTAGCTCCTTATGGACATTTGAGCTTTTGCACAAACTAAGGAAAAATATTCTTAGGCCTCAGAAGAGAAGTGCTATCTGTGTCTGGTGTGTCTGTGCTTGCCATATATGATCTCTTTATCCTCTGAAATACCAGCAGCAAAATTGTTGGTGCAGAGTTGAAAGACAATTTATTCATTAAGCAGCATGTTGCTCCTATAGACATGCAGTTGGCTAAACTGGCACGTTTTTTCTTTGCATTCTTGCAGGTTATTATTTATGTTACAGGCCTACATGAGCTCCCTTTATCCAGAACTAAAAAGTGTGCGGAATGATGATTCATTAGTATCCTGCTTTCTTCATGCCACAGTCAAGGTAGAGTAGTTTCACAACGTGGGCTATCTGCTGATTATCACAATATAGATTATCACAAAACAGATTATCTGCTGATTATCACAATATAGAGGTCTGCTGCCATGAAATATTAGAGACTTCGGAGGAATTTCATTGCACTGCAAGAAGCTATTGACCTCCCAGAAGACTTAAATTGAAATTTACACCTTATGGGCCATCTTACTAGCCTACTTGCATTCTGAATCTTTTAGAGCTACTTTTAGCTGCAGTTGCTTAATAGTGGAACAATCTCCTGTGTCAAGAGACATCTATGAAGTTTTATGGCTGTTTTATGAAGGCCATATCCAGTACCTGAATTTACACATACATGTCAGTGTCTGGTCTTGCTTGAGTTCTAATATTCTAGATTTGAGAATCAGAAGAAACCAGGATAAGCAATTAGGGAAATGAACTTAAATAACTAATTTTAAATTACTAATTTATTAAATTATTGAACTTACTTACTTAATTAATTGAAAATATCTAGCATGCCAATAGCAATACTTCTGTGCTAGTAGCCAGAGAGTAGTTCAATTTAAAAAATAATAACCCCTAGTTGACTAATATTAATATGGTGAATAAATATGCTACCAAGAAAACTGTTTATGTTTTCAAGGAAGCCAAGCATCTGCACACAAACAATTTCTGTCTAGCAGCAGAATGTTAACCAGTGTCTGAGAATACAGAGGAAAAAAGTGTTTGCTCTTTGTCCTTCAAGACAGGAGCATGTTTACTTTCACCAGATACCCATATATCTGTGACTCTCTCTCTTAAGCAGTCAGTTGCTGGAAAACTTTTTTATTCCTTTCAATAAACATCCTGCACATACATCTCCTGTGTGTGTGCACTAAATAAAGAAGGAAGGAAGTCCTGAAAGACTATGTGTTCAGTTGTGAGCTCCCAGTGGGAAACCAAGGCAAAGGACACAATTCTCATACAAATGGGCAAAGGTATCTACATTCCACAGTGCCAAGCAACCATCAAATCCAGAAGAAATTCCTAGTCCTCATCCTTGCCCTACTTCAGGCATCTGGGAATCATTGAAGTCTTGCAAATAACTGAAAATATTAGCCCTCCGGTTACTGATCACATCTTGCTAAAGTATCCATTTCATCTACCCGTCCTAATTTTCTTGTCCCTTTTACCCCATATTGTGAGACAGGATATTAAAATAAGTTCTTCATATTTCTTTGACAGAGTGTAACAACATTTTCCAGGCAAAATGTGTCACAATTTCTCCACAGTGTATTATTGTTATTTCTCTAGAGCCATAAAAATTGGCATACCACAAATGTCAGTGGTGCTTAAAAGCCTGTCTTAGTGGGGAAAGTGACTAAAAATAGTATGGATACTTTTGTAAGAAAAAAAATATAAAACTTTTCTAAAATAGATGTTCAACAAAATAAATGATACAGAAAAGTCATTAGAGTGTAGGATAAAAGTTTCTTACTGCAACCTAGGAAGAAGACCTTTTTCCTTATGTTTTTATCATCTGTGATTAATATACACACCTACAGTTTTTGCCAGTAAACCCTGATACTACATCACTGTGCACTATCTCTTTGTTTCTCCTTGTTTATATTATGCTGCATACCATTACAAAAAGATAACTAGAAGTGACATTTAGGATATATACGGCAGGATTTTTAATATTTACTTTGGCAGATCTTAGTTCAAATACAGATTTGGTGACAATACGAAGAGTCAAACACTATCAGTTTGTTCTAAGGCATATAGGCCTACATCAGAAAAACAATCAGGCAAGAATTTAAGAAGTGCTAAAATAGAGGTATACAGCAAAACCTGTCATAGCACCTATTTTGTACTATACCTAAATACACAATATTTAATTTTCAATAATTACAAAAGGCAAAAACATGGAAATAAGATCCCAATATCCACAGTTAATGTGAAAAGATACAGAGCAGAAAATGCATATTTTTAATCTAATGAAGTCACTAAGCCGAATTCTGCCTATTGTGCCATGACTTAAGTTTAGTTGCTTAAGTTTATCAGTGTAGAATTTAGACTCCTATATTTGTACCACCTGAAAATACAGAACCAGGATACAGTGGTGTAAGGGGGCAGATACACTGAGGAATTTACCACAAACAGAAAGAAAAGTTGTCTATAGCAGTGAAAGCTCCAGTTACTAAGAATAGAAAACATTTTTTTCAGCAGAGCAGTTTGGGCATTGACCAATTATTTTTCATTTTTCAGCTGCACATTAAAACTTTCCAGCACATTTCTATCTTTCAAATGAACTAATAAACTTCTGATACAACTCTTGATACTGCTTATCAACTTGTCACGCATGGTAGTGTTTGTTAACTTGCAACAAGAAAACGTTTATCTTTTTGCTACACTCAAAGCAAGCAGCAAAACTGAAAGTTCCTGTAAGAAGAAGCTGGCACGTGGCCTGCAGTCTAAAGAGACTTTGGTTTGTTCTGTTTTATTTTTCATTCCCATGCCTTTTCTGAGCACAACGTTTTCTATATTCCTTATGCTAAAGATTGGTAATAATTACCTACAGCCTGAAGTACAAAAAACGTTCCAAAATAAGGTACAGAACCTTAAAATTATTATTTGTTCTTGCCAGTCTTTTGACACCTGAGTGTTAAACGCATAGATCAGGACTGGGAGATGCAGAATCACAGAACACAAAGTTCCTATCTCCCAAATATGTTTAAAACTCCATGTTACTGCTGTAACACTGCCGTATTCTGGTGTGTTAGTATAAAATACTGAAATGGTTTTAAGTGTTCCATAGGTAGAATGGGAAAATACATTTTTCTGTACTCTGTGATATATATAAAAGGTGAGAATATGTCCTTGGAATATATAATATATATAACATCAATGCCATCCAATATTATGCTTCATTAGAAATGTTAACTTTTTTGTGCAGTAAGATAAACTTGCTATTGCAGGTATTGTTATATACTCTGCAGAATTTGGTGTTCAAGTATACTGCTCTGCTCATATTAATTCCTAGGGAAATCAGTTTAAACTGTGTAGCTAAACAGTTTGGCTGTTATGCAGGCTCAGGGTTGTAAGCTGTTTTTCAATCCTGTTATTAACAATGATAAAGGATGTTTTCTCAGGGAGTTAGGCAAGATGAAACTCAATGCAGCAGTTCACCATTTCTTGCTATCTTGAGGGTGACATCTGAGAAAAAGTCAAGAAAACAAGACACATAAAATAGCAATAATAAGGTCAAGTGTGATCTGCTTGCTGACCAGTCCCAAGTAGCCTGTGCAGCACCAGCGTTGCCCTGCCGGCAGAGGACTGGTGCCTTCCAGCCTCCCACCATGCTCACAGGGTCCTGCCAGAAGGCACTTCCCTCCAGGTCCAGCTTTGCACTGCAGTCTCCTCCTGTCGCGTGCACCAATGTGTTGTACGATGCCCTTGCTTTTATTATACAACCCGCCACACTAGATGCATGTCTGTTGCAGGACATGATGCATGGGTGTCCTGCTTTATGAGAAAATCAAGAGGCTTGAATTGACTAATTGGTGTAGTTTTCCGCTCACACACACCATATTGGGATGTTAGAAAGAGGTACGTTATCAGGAAATTGCAGCTGTGGCTCAGTCTTTACTTTCTGGCAGGAGTGTCTTGAAAAGGAGTTACCTCTGGTTCTGGGGGGGTTTTTGACTTCTTGGAACTTTCTGTTTGTTAACTGGATAATCTGCAAAGAACGAGACAGGAGTAGAGCTGGTACAGAAAGATACCATGTTTAAGGCCAGAGCTGACTTGCCCTGGCCTACTATTGCAGATTAAAATGCAGTCCGAAAATAGCTGGTAGCTGTACTGCTCCCTCTGACAGGTGAAGTGCATGCAGTACCTTACCGTGCTTAGGTTCTAGTGAAGGCGTTTTACACCTTCCTGTGACTGGCAAGAGGGCAAATCAGGGCCCAGACCTTGAATCCAGAACCTCTTGAATTTGCAACATTCACTTCCTAATACTCAGCTGGGAACCAAAATGCCACAATTTTCATTTCAGATACATTCCAAGAAGGGGGTTATTTTCCGGTTTTGTTTTAGATATACCCAGAGTTTTAAAAGAATGTTATTGTGAAATTCTGGTACAGGTTAGAATACATTTATAAGATAAGATGATTTTATATGAATTATCACGACATTGAATCTAGATTATTTGAATATGAGTCCAGATTATATCACAGAGTCTATGTTTGATTCAGACTACAGTCTGAAGATCTTCTGGACACACTCAGTTCTCCTTACTGCCAATTCCAGTCATGGGAAAATTTTGTTATGGATTAGTTCAGAACTCCAAAAATGACTAGCACAGATTCCCTGGCTTTATATATGAATATCTTAGTGCCTCCTCTGATACAAAATTAACCTGCTGCAATCTAGTTAGATATTTATGCTGTTCTCACCATTGAGATCTCAGAAAGCCTCAGACAGCAGTCATAGCAAGGCTGTAGATTTCTTCTTTTAAAATAATATACAAAATATAATTTCTCATTGGAAAGGTAAAGAAAAAATTTAAGTGGCATTTTCTTAAAAAAAAAAGTCAACAAAAAAGAATTTTAGTTAAGAATTCCAGTCACTCAGTAGATTATTTATCGGGTAATATCACCTGTCAAGTCTAACTACTGGATAAGTTAATTATCTTCAAATATTTCAGCTTCTATTTTAATAGCTTAAGTGTAAAATAGGTCATATTATCTTGATGAAAGCATGATTATGAAATGTGTGATTTCTTTTAATGATCTTTATTAACTTACAGTGATGCCTTGTATTTCTACTCTGTATACACACTGGCAAATCTTCTTCCAGCTAGAATTACGTCAGCGCTGTATTTCATAACTTACATTTGCGCTTGTTTATAGTACAACCATAAAGATCCACTTCAGTCAGAATCTTGGCACTGGTGGTTTAAATTTGGGAATAAAAAATGCTTACACACATTTAAAATTTAAGGAAAATGAAAACAAAACCATTTACACATATTTAGTCAGCCATCAGTGGCAACAAATTAACAAGGTCTGAAACAGTTTAGTATAACTGAGAAATGTAGGAGTGACCATTTATTAGTGGGGTTTATTTTTGTATGCATTTCTGCTCCCATAATTAACCATTTAAGGAAAAGATACATTGTAGGCTCATCATGAATACTGGTCTGCTTCCTTTACCCTTACTTCTGGCCACATTCTGGTCCCCTGTTCAGAAAACTAGTTAGGTCTTCATTCTGTAGATTTACAGCATCTGAGTAGTGATTGATCTCTTGCAGATGATTTGCTACTCTGCTATAGCTCTTCCCTTTCCCACGTCTTTCTCTAACACAGTGCAAAACTAGATGGCTTATTTGAGCTGTTCTGAACAGCTTCATTGTGGCACAGGTACAGTACTGCTTCCTGCATTCAGACTCTGATTCTATTTATGTAGTCCCATGCCCACAGGTAACGGTACAGGGAGCTGCACTGGTATCCCCTCAGTACTGACTGAAGCAGAATTGATACCATCTTAATTCAGTAAGAAACTGGATCTAACATATTGGAAGTCAAATAACATAGTAAATAAATATTATTAAAATCGATGTGTCAACTTCTGTACTCTAAATAACATTTTAAATAGCCAGTGTACATCCAGTTGAGGTAATGTTCAAAACTGAAGATTAGCAGGGGCTTATTCAATACATAAATGAAATTGGTTTATTTTATTCAGCCTATTTAATAACTACATGTTGTTTCTGCTTTTTTTGATTATAAGACTGTTAGTAATCACAAAAACTTTGTATACAGTAAAAAACTAAAATGCTGTTAACGCTCTTCTGTTTTATAAAAGAATGAAAGTATTTTCATATTATTCATTTCTTGGCACATAACAAACAATTAACATCTTTTCAACTGTGGAAATCCTGTTTGAAAAATATTACCTAGTTGCTACTGTTCTAACTTTTAGAACAACACCATGAATTTGTTGGTTCATGTTAATGACTCTTGGTCCTATAATTAAAAGAAATCAAAATCCCTAAGAAGAGGTTAATAGAAATCTTTGCTTTCCTCATATTTAAAAAACAACCAGACAGCGAAATTATCTTTAACAAAATATTTAATATTGAAACCTACTCACAGCCTATTCACAAAGTGCTGTTAGCTTCAGTGGACAGTTTTACTGATGAGTTTTGCAGTCCTTGCTCTGGAGCTGTATCAGATCCAGAGGTTTTTGTGACATAGTATTTCAAAGCAGAATAATTTAAATACTTAAACAATTAGACGCACGTATTTGAATTCAAAGGTTTAGGTACACATCTCAAACCATGTGTTTGGCTCTCATTTTCTAATGCTTATTATTCAGCAATAAAAATGTGTGAAAGATAACAATTGTATGTCAGGTGATTTCTATTAGATAGAAAAGGGACTGTAATATAGTGTTGCTGATTTTGATTCCCTTCTTTGAATTTAATCTTGGGATTCCTAGGTCTAAGCAAATATTTTTCTTGATAGTAGTGTCATATGATAAATGCATTTTTACATATTTACAGAACACATGTTCAGAGGGTATCTGACTTCTGTTACAGCCTGTATGCATATAAGTAGGTATGTATGTAAGAATCAGCTGTTGAGATCTGTGAGTTATACTTGCAAGAAATTTTATGAAAGATTGCTTATGTTAGGGAAAAAAAAATTCTGATATCCTTGAAAGATTACATGTAAGATAAGATTGTAAGATGGGACAAATACAAAATCAGATCAGTTTTAATGCTGAAATCTATCACAGTATTCTTTATGCAGTATTGTGACGAGCATAGCCCCTAAAAGACTTTTAAAAAGTAATTAAAAATCTAGTCTGTTCATATTAGCAGTGTGTTCTATATAAAGGTGATACAATTTATGGCTCTGGGAGTACTCCCTTTGCTGATCCTTAATATTATAGAACTCCATAGAATACATGCAGTCTCACACCTTTTTTTTTTTTTTTTACATTTTCAATTAGATGCAGAGTCTTTAGCTAGGAGTGTTACTTGGACATAAAAAGTTTGCTAAACATGCACACATGGCAAAAAATCTTTACTAATAACAATAATTCAATGAATCTAATACCTTGTAAGTAACTGTTATAATTTTAAAGGCTGGGTAAGCGTTGAGCCAGTCTGTGTTACACCACCTTTCATTTATGTCAGAAGGTGCTAGGAATCATCTTGCGATCAGTAGTCCAAACAGACACACGGAAGTATAGAATATAGAATTAATATAATGACTAGTTTTTCTACTGCTTTCTGTCTATATATACATTTGAAATGCTGTTGCATCTTGAAATGTTGTATGTTGAAATGCATATGCCAGCGTGTTTTGACCTGTGAATATTGTGCAACACAGCTCATTCTGTCCTTCTAGAAAGTAATTTTCTTGTTCTTGTGGTATTTATCTGGGCATCAAAAGTTCTGGGTTCCAGTCATAACAGCAAGCTTGCTTTGTGACCTATAGGATGTGACTTAACCTGTAATATTTTCCTGCCTGAAAAATGAGAAACACTCCTTTGGCAGAATGTAGAAGAGCATTTCCTTGGGGATTAAACTTTAATATTAAAAGGGACAGGGAGAATATACCCAGCTGGTTTCTTTCCTATGTCACCAAATATTTTGAAGGCCATTTAGAGGTATTGGACACTGTCAGAGGGATGATGCGATGCCATATATCTATTATTTCTTTTAAGCTAGTCAGTGAAGTCAAGAGTACAAACACATTATAAGAGTGTCGCAAACACAGCTACTGAAATAAATGTTATTAGCACTGCACATGTCAAACTGATGATATATTGCACTGCAATACCCAGACAAAAACAAACCATGTTTACATTTGTATGTTCTGCATTTTCCTGCAAGAACTGTGGAAATGTGCAGACTTCAGGGGAACCTGCCACCTAGAAGGAATAAACTGTACCTGAGAGACTAAGTGTGGGCACTCCCATCCTGGAGATCTCTCTCACTCAGCCGGAGGAGTAGAGAGAGGAGCCATACAGCACAACTGCATTCCCAGTGGACTATGCCATCCCTCCTTCCTCAAAAGCCCCAGCAAGAGGTATGCCCACACAAAGACCTTTCAAGTTGAATAAACATAGAATAGCTGTGAACCCACAATGTCTCTTTTAGGTTTAATCGTAATTATTTTGGAACTGCATGAAAATTTGATTTGAATATTTTTGTGCATTTAATTTAAATAAAAGTACTGGGCAGACCTATTAATTTGATAAATGGCCTGATGTATGTTCTTAAAAGCAGTTAATAGAATTTCTAAGTGAGGTCCACTGTAGCAGTCATTCAAATTAGCTTGCAAAATCTGTGTCAAGTTTTCGGAGACATACACACTAAATTCTTGTATTAAAAACAAGTTAATCATACCAAAAGAGTGAAGCTCTCACTCTTAAGCCAAAATATATTCCTTTTCATAATACCATGCAGTTATCGGCATGTCCCTTGGATTTATGACTTATGACATTTGTTTACCAACAGGTGGTTGCATATCTTGCCATTTATATTTTAAGCAACAGTAAACACAACTAAAAATAATGTAAGATAAACAAAATAAAACTCAGTGGGTTTTTTAAAGTGTTTTTAGAGAAAAGCTGTACTTATAAGCTAGGTCTTCAAGTAGTTCACACCAGGCCCAGCAACACAGAAGAATACTGCAAGAGCAATAAGGATTTTTAGGGGCATTATGATAGTGTAATGGAAACACATCTGCCCCCAAAAGTCCCTCATTTTCCCTGCGGTAAAGAGCCATGCAGGAAGTGGTGAATGCTGTGGAACATCAAGAATGAAACTATAAAAAAAAATTTTTTTAAGTTAGAACAATTGTCCAACAATACTTCAGGATTTCATAATTTCCTGTTAGTCCACTGCATAGGAAAATTGTAGTTTTTCAAGTAGCCTCTAACTCATTTACGTTGGATATATAAAATGGTTCTGTCCATTCACCAAAGTGAATTCTGAAGCAGCTATCTTAGAAATACTATTGGGAAGCTGAAAACTTTATGTGTAAAGCAGAGACAATCCAGGACAATTTTTGTTCTGTCAGCTCCCAAAAAGCGAAAAATAAAACAGGATAATCATCATTAACAGTTGACCTGCATCTCTCATTTTTAAGGATTTCCTTCAGTGACAGAGCAAATGTTAGTTTATAGAAAAAATTGATACATAATAACATCATATAACATTTTTCATTTTAAAGAATTTCAAAATATTTTCCAGCCAACCACATGGCAGTTTTCCATACATACAGAAAGACCACTCAGTAAAAATGCAAAGAGAAATCCTAATTTAGTAGAAACTGAATACTCCATATTTATAAATCTCCTTAGTAAAACAGGTAGCACATCTGAACTTTTAGTTATGCCTATTCAATTGACATGCTTAATGAAAAGTTACTCTTTTAATATAATCCACACTAAATGGCATCTAACAGGCATATTCTTCAATGGATTCTTGTAGCATAACATAAAATATAATAATACGGTTGAAAAAACCAATGCTCATTTCCTCATATATTATTCAATATGATGTTCTGTGTAATACATTTGCTTTTTGTTTGTTTGTGTTATAACATAAAAAATGAACCCTGTTCTTTCCTCAGGTTCCAGAAATTTTACTGTGATCTCACTTGTATTTTTCGTTGATGTAGGTCCAATGATTTCAGTGGAGATACTGCTGACTTACACCAGCATCCAGGCACCTACTGAGAGAGGTATGTGCATTTTGTGTGATTTGAAATAGGCCTTTTATTACAAAAGAAAGCTTTTCTACAAACAGCAGCAGCACCAAAGCAAAAACCTAGATTATGCTAGGTCTATTTAATAGGCATTTTTCAACAGTAGCAATATATAACAAATAGACATATCCCTTAGTAAAATTACTGCATTCAGTTATTTTTACTGACCCTTGTGGGCCAGTCCTGAAACATCTGAAATTATGTTTCTCACCCCTTCCTAAAACCATTTATACATGCCTTGTTGTAGATGACAGAACACATTTTATCCTTTTTTTTGTGTGTGTGTGTTAATTATTATCCTGACCTACAAAACCAAAGAAAAGCTATTGCTTTAAAAAATTGGTGTCTAGCTACTATTTTATATCAGTTCATATAGAAAGGCCATGATTCCAGTAAAAGGATTTGGACTGCCTGATTGAAGCCAAGATACTTAAAATAGCAAAAATGCATCAATACTACATTACACTGGTGAATTGTAGCCTCCCCCATTAACAGCTAAATTAAAATACAGCAGCAGTATTAACTGAAAAGATCGAAATAGTTTTGTTTAAAGTTATTAATGTGTATCAACTATGTAAGCATTCAGTCTATTAGGAAATCAGACAGGACTGATGCATCATTTTTAAGACTTCTTTTGAGCTCATCTAGGAGCAGGTATGCTCCAAACAGAAAAAGAAAAAAAATATTTTAAAACTCTGGAGTCTGTCTGCAGAGAATTATGATTCCAGTGTGGAAAATAAGATCTTGATAATTGAAGAGCCTTATACCCAACAGGGAGTCAGAAATTAGTGGTAATCTTCTGAAACCAACCGCTAACATAGTCATATTTGGCTAGCTCACGAAGCAAGTTACCTCAGTAATAAATGTGGTTTTATTTCTATTCCTATTATCTTTATTTATTCTGTACATGTTGTAGAAATGTCCTGAAAAAAATCCACAAGCTGAATAACACCTATCCATTCAAACATCACCTATGTAAACATTGACCTTGCACTGAAACCTCGTAAAGAGAAATTATTTGTGCATTTGACAGGCAAAAAAGCTGATTCTTTGTTTCTTTTTTCCATGTTTGCACCTTTACCGAATTCCCTACACATTTCCATTGTTTGAGAAAAGCGTATGACGCTGCAACAAGAGCTTTGTGTATTTATTAACTGATGTGTGCTGTGAACAGGGCAGATGATGCCATAAATTCATTCATTTCACCAGAAGCTTCATAGTCTCAAGCATGGTCTGAAGTGGATGTGGCAGTTCATGTAATACAACCACTTTTCTAACACTTCTTCCACTACAGGTGCAGCTTCCAGGTGATAGCAATGTTTTTCCCCTAACATTTTTAAAGCCATCAAAAATCCAATTTATTTTGCTTCATAACCTGCTAAATATGATTTTTAAGGTAAATAAGGATTTTTGAGTGATATTTTTGAAAAATATGTTCTGAACATACTGGTGTATGTTCGCATAGATTTTCTTTGTGGCAAGAGGTCCAGGTCGTACACAGGCAAACAGTGCTGTTGTGTAACATTGTAACAGAGAGCAAAGAACAAGACACAATTTAAAATTCATACCTTGGGTGTCTGTGTTCTTGCCCTGGAAGAATTCTGGATAGCTTCATATGAAGGGACAACTGATTTTGTAGCCTTTACTAAGGCAAAATTTTTTGTTGTTCCAGGTCATGAGTTTCCAAACTCGGGGTCACTACCTCCCTCTCTTTTTTTTCAATGGCTAGATCAGAGGGGAGTCACAAAACTTTTCTGTTGCAACATGAGGTCAGGAGATGTCAAAGGTTGAGGCCCTGCTTCAGAAATCAGACCAATCCCCAAACCATGCCACTGGATTCTGGTGGAGATCCTGATCTTTTCACTGCTTTCAATAAAATTTCAAAAGTAAACAGATTAGTCCATTTGATAATCCTCTGCTGATTCAGTGTTAGTAAGCTGTTTTTTTAAAGGTTTGCTTAAAAATGTAGAAAAGTCATTCTAAAAATGTAGTTTTAAATTTATTTTAAATAGAAACATAGCTAGTAGGGCTTTCAATTTTATAAATTATAAATGCAATAAATAATTGGAGTTGATTTTCCTAAATATTATTTTTTCAATAATTCATGACAGTTTTTATCTCAAGGAGAATTAATTTTGATTCCAAACATATCATCTACTTTTTATATTCTGTAAATCTCTTTTTTCATTTCAAACAGCAAGATAGGCTGATCTCAGGTATTTAATTATTAATGCTCTGGATACGCAGTACACTTCAGGAGCCTCAGCTCTGAGGCCACCACCTCACGCTGCACGCAAACCTTGTGGGAAAACCAGTGTGAGGGAGAGAGATCAAATTTTTATAACACAGATTTTTAAGGAATCTATCATGTTTTGTCTAATCATCATTAATTTGGGTGACATATAAAATGAACATACATTTAAAGTTTAATATATATGCATGAAATCTATAGTAGTAGAAAATGGTCTGTTTTACTGCACACTAGGGACAACCAGGAGCTCTTTCTGTAAGCTTAATAATGGGAAAAAATGTGAATAAAAATTTTGTATGAGGAAGGCCTACAGAAGTGTAACTGTGTTCTTTAACACTGCTCATTAATCATTTAAATAGTTTATTAATTCTATAGCTAGGTTATTGGTGCTAGAGAGAATGCATGTGAATTTTATGTATCTTCAATAGAAAATCAAATAGAACCTATCTGAAAAAAAAAATGTAAAAATAGTTGGTTAACAAAGTACACTGCATAAAGCACATCTTACTGAAAGCAGCTATACAAAATGGCATGTTTTAATTTAAGAGCTTTAAAGTAATAGTTGGTGAGAAGCAACTGCTGTATTTCAGCAGAGCAGAGTTGATCTTTGCTGCTGTTTAGATATGTAAGTTTGTTTCTCTTTTCCCTTAAAGCAAGATCCTCACATTGATCCACTTTCTGATCTCTGATTCTCTGCTCTTATGTGCTCAGAATACTACTGAAGAGACCATAGGCATTAAACCAATCCAAATCGGACAACTTGTAATATTGGACAGGTCTAGAATGTATTCACGAGCTAAGTACTAGAATTCAAAAATAAAGATTTTCTCCAGTTAAAGTTGTAGCTTAACTGGTTCATGAAAATTTAACCTTCTCATAAATGCTGCTTTTGAACAGCACTATTTAATGCAAAATAGTAGCTAAAAGGTATATTAGCAGCAGAATTCTGACTTAAGCTCTTCCACATCAGATTTCAGTCTTAAACAAGTGAGGAATTTGTTGCACTGAGGGTTGGATATGTCCTATTTCACATGTGTAGCGTTTATATTGCAATAAAATGTAAAATACCAGAATTCCATATAAAAGTCTTGATAATTCAGCATGAATATACAGATCGTGCATATAGTCATGCAATATATCACATATCAACAACTTCAGTTTAACAGTGTATCACTGTGTAACCTCAGCTGAATTTCCAGGCCCTTTTGAAATACTCAAATTGATTCAGTTTGGGTGGGTCAGCACTAAAAATTAATCTGACTGCAATGATAATGTGACCACAATGTGAATGTCTAGACGTTTATGTGTAACTTAAGCAGGTGATTAGCTGGCATAAAATGTCAAAACTATGACAGACGCGCTTACACCAACTGAGGATGCTGCTGTATGTATTCTGTGTGTGTGTGCCGTATACGTGAGCCATTGTATAAATTATATGAGTGTAGTAATGTGTTTCATTCTGTCTTAAATATATATGTACAGTATATTCAGAACCACAAGGAAGTCCAGCTTATCTACTAACAAATTTTCAACACTTACTAGAATCCCATGAGGAAAGTACAACTACGTAATTTTTAAGTAAAAAATATGGTCAGATTCTTTAGGATATTGATACGAAAATGTAAATAGTAACATGAATTTAAACAGCTCTACCAAGCTCAGGTTTACAGTGCCTTACTCATAAAAATATATTCTACAACTTTTATCAGTACAAAAATTAGTTATCTTTAAATTGATTCATAGATCAGACTGTACACAAGTAGACACAGAAACACACACACACACGTTAAAAAACAGCTAGTTAAAGAGATACATGAAAACCGAACACTTTGTGAGCAAAACTCTGAGGGGATTGACATGTTACTGGCGCTTATATGATGTTTTCAAGGTTTAAGCTGCCTCTCTTTTCTAGGGACTTTCTTTTCTCCCAGTTCACCTATACTGAATGACCAGTCTTTGAAACATAACTTTATCTTCAGCTTTCACTGGCTTTTTAAGAGAAAAACACAACCAACAATTAGAAACCTTCTTCTTTTACGTTTAACTTTCAGAATGATAGTATTTTCTAGCCACTTTTTATTGCTGAAGACAACATTAACATTAGAATATTATTTAAAGTGTATAGTAGCCTTTTACTAAGTGCAGCGGTAGTTTACTACTAAGTTTAATGTCCACTGTAAGAGCCATAATGCACTGGTTTCTTTTGCAGAACAAAGTGACCACCAAAAGCGGGACTTTGTGGGCCAGTTGGATAAAACATAAGCTCATCTCGCCCCCAAAACCCCGACTCTGGAACCACAACCTTCCGAGATTCAATTTGTAAGTAAAGTATCTTTGCAAGATATGCCCAATCAGCTGAGAGAATCATTGCTTGTCAAGTGGGTATCTCTTAGACTAACAAAAGAGAATATTGTAGCCAAGTCACAATACACATTCCTTCACTTTCTGGACAGCAGGAATCGCTAACAGATGTTACTTTGTTTTACTCACATTTTATGATTTACTTATTAAGTAGGTAAGTAGCACCTTCTTTAAGCGTCTAGAAAATGACATGGAACTCCCCCAGAATAACACTTATTTATTAGACCCCAGCACTCAAAATATCTATTTAGATTTCTTCTCAAAGCGAGAAACAACTTACTTATCTGTTCCACTGTATTTCAGACTAGAGTTGCCACTTTATAGAGAGATGTCTGTCGTTATTCTAACTTTGATGTTTGTAGACCAGAAAATATTTTTGCTTTACTTGAAACAGTTAGGTCTCTTCCCACTAACAGGGGTAGTTTAAAGTATTCAGCTGCGTGCCTGGATCTTACTACCCTCACTCAGCATTATGTTTCTTAAGAACTTTTCAAAGGTGAGAGGAAAAGTAGAGATCTGTAGACAAAAGGAGCGTATTTTTAAATCCTGAGTTTATCATTCCAACAGAACTTCTAAATAAGTCCAAGTTTAAAAGCATTATAGTTTACACTTGGATGACCGAAGTAGGTAAATGCTGTAAATTACTTTAAGAGGAGCTAATTACTGCGCTTGAAGAGCCACTGTCACATCTATTCTGCTTTTGATAATCAGCGCACAGAGCCGGGAAGGCTGTGCTGGCTCCACCGCTCTCTAAGCAGCAACATCTTGAGAGGAGAAGGCAGAGAAGTTGAGGAGCTCCTGGCTGGGTAGCGAGGGCGAGGGCTGAGCGACGGCCTGTGGAAGCGGACTCAAGCGCCTTGCCGGTGGCCCTGACGCTCCGGGCGGGTTTTCCTGCTATTCCTTCCCGTGAGCTCCCACCCCGGAGCTGCCGCGCCCCGCCGCGCCCCTCCAGTTCCGTGCGGCCGCCGAAAGCCGCCCCGGCAGCCCCGCTCGGCCCCGGGACGGGGCCGCCGCTGGCCCGCCCGGGGGGGTGTGTGGGGCGGGGGGGGGGGGGGGGCGGACACCTGTCGCGCCCGGGGGCGCGCGCGGCGCGGCGGCGCGAGGCGGGCCCCGGCCTCCCCGCCCGCACGCGCCCCCGCCGCGGCCTGCGGCAGGTGGGCGCGGGGCCGCCGGCACGTGCCGCCGCGCCGCGCCGGGAGGCGGCCGGGGATGAGCGGCCTCGCGCCGGCCCCGCGCCCCCGGCCCCGCCGCCGGCACCGGGCGCCCCTTCCGCGGCCGCGCCGGCTCGGCCGGTCGCCTCGCCCCGCCCGCCCAGCCCGGGTCGCCCGCCTGGCGCGGAGCGGGCGCGGAGCCGCCCCATCCCCGCGGCAGGGCGCGGCCCCGGCTGCCCGCGGCGGCGGAGCGGGGGGCGCGGGGCGGCGGCCCCACCTGCAGGCCTGGGAGGCAGCGGGGACGTGCGCGGGGCCACGCTTCTCCCCGCGGGCGGGCAGCGCGGTGGCGGGGGGGCGCGGAAGGAGAGCGCAACTTACCACTTGTCAGCCCCCTCCGGCGGTGCCCCCGCCAGCCGCGAGCAGACACACGGCCGAAGCGAGCGGGGATCCCGAGGAGAGGGAGGGTGCCGCTCGCCCGGCAGGTTCCCGTGCTTGGAAGGAGACAGCCCCTCGGTCCTCGCTCCGAGCCGGCTCCTTCCGTTGGCAAAATCCTGACTCATTACATAAAAAGATCACCCTGCCAGGCGCCCAGAAACATTTCTTCATCACGGTCACGCCACAAGCTAAACAAGAGGCCACATCAAGGGGAGGGGGAGAGGGGGAAGCGGAGGGATAAAAAAAATCCATAAGGTTTTTTTCCTGAAGATCCTCTTCCTTTAAAAAAGAAAAAAAAAAAAAAAAAAAAAAAGTGCAGAGGGGAGAAAAAAAGAGCAGCCACCAGGAAGAAACTAGAGAAGATTCACTCATTGTTGCCACAAAGACACCTCTCCCCTTCCCACTCCCTCTCCATGCTCATTCCTCCAACAGTGCTACAAAGACGTGCAGTCTGCGCCGGGAGTTGCTGAGCCCGAGCCGTGGGCTCCGCAACTCCGCGGGGGCCGTGCCAGGAGACCCGGGGCTCGGAGTCCTCCGACAGTAGGTGTGGTGAGTCCAAGACCGTCCGAAAATTATTTTTTTTCCTAGAAACTACCTCCAAATATAGTAACAGGGAAGGGGCATTCCTAGAAATTCGGGAGACGTCAGAAAGGGAAGATTTGTGAAATTCAGCTTCACTTCCTGCAGAGGGCTCCTAGCACAGGAAAAAAAAAAATCAAGTGAGCAATAAAGTGCTTTTCATGCTTCTCTGATCAGATAATGGTTAAAAAAAGAAGAATGGTAAAACACTTAACTCACATTTCTCCGATACGATCTAGGAGTTTCATCTGGGAAGAAAGCTAATCAGTAACCCCCTTTCCTCATTTTCTACTAATGTTTATAGATGTCTATCTCCTGTATTTACTTTCCCCCATGTCCTCGTATCAGACCTACACGCACAGCAAATAAAAGGAATACGCATATGAGTGAAAAATGGGCCAAATGATAACCCTCCCATGTATCACAGGAACACTAATTAATGTTCATGTGTTATTTTAAACAGGCTTTGCGGGCTGCATCTTTCATGCTACACCGATGTGAATAATTCATGTTATTATTGTAGATGTGTGCAATATCGTTACTCGCGTGGATGGGGATTTGAAGGTTGGTTTTTATTTAAGGGCCCCAATACTGAGAACTGCTGAACGCTGTCAGTCCCCATCGACTTAATGGTATCTTAGGCTGTTAATTAATTCTGCTCAGCAATTCACAGGATCAGGCCCTGACTGACAAATGTAAATGGGGACTTGCAGCAGACCCGCACACTGTCACGAGCTGCTGTTACTCCTCACGTGTCTCCTAAATCTATTTGCTTTGTGCTTGCGTCTTAACACCCTATCATTCTTTAGTCATATCTTTTTTAAAAAAACACTATTTGATACATTTCATAGGAAGCAGAAATGAATGTTTGCAAAGCAGTAACAGATTAAGATGTTCTATATGCTATTAATTATATAAAGACGCCAGTGCATTTGTAATAACACATTATTTATCCAGGAATAGGAAAGGTTGCTATAAAAAACACAATAGCCAGCTTTTGGGGAAAGATAATAGATTTCAATGTGTTCAACTCTTGCAGGTTAATTGAATTTCCCTAATGAAATTCCCCTCAGCCACATGAAATCCTTGGGTTTGTTCTTTGAATTTCATTATGACTTGCAGAGTCTTCTCTGCCCCCAAATCAAATGCAATAAAAGCACTGAAGTCTGGCTTTACTTCAGTGTTTTATAAACGCTCACATTTAATCAAAACTTAGTTACAGACACCTTCTTTGTCTGCAGTTTTGAAGGGGAATTAGCAGAATCCACCCGACCATCCTAAGTGTGCTTTGATTCCTAAGTGTGTTTTAACTATTACCGCAGTGCTCAATAAACAATTGCTTCAAAATACAGACCCAGCTTTCAGGGAGGTGCACCCACAGTGCTTCGTTAGCAATAATGCCTGGTTAGAAGTAGATTTATTTTAAGTAATCTCTTGGAATTCAAAACAGCTCTAGTTAATTGCAAAAAGGCCTTTTTAAGCTTGCTCGTTTATTTATGGCACACTGCTCTACTCTGCCTGTCACTCTCATTTCCTGAGTGAAAAAGTGAATGGCAGCTTCAAGTTCAGGATCTTCTGATCATTAAAAGAAATGGATGTGCTGTCCTCTGTTGGTCATACTGGTTGTCACATGTAAAATTCAATTAACTCAAAAAGGCAGCAACAGGCTCTGTTAAAATGACAAAAATGACTAAATTAAATCTGCTTCACCTTCCACTTTCACCAATAAGCCTGCACAGTGCAAGGGAGTTCTAAATCATTTCTACAAAATGATGCAAGGATGGAGACTAGAAGCTGGATTAAGGGGAGGACTCATTTCACATGACTCCCTACTACAGATTTTGCCCTGGCATTCAGCCCCACCGGACTCCGGCTGCTGTTTCAGCCCCTTGCTGTGGGCCACCCGCCCTGCTGTGCCTGGCACGCTGGGTGACACCGGGCGCTCCAGCATCCCTCTGGCTCCAGGGCTGGTCCCCGCGGGGGCCGGGGTTGCAGGGGGGCCACAGCACTGCCAAGCACGTGGTGAGAGAGGAAGTTTCGAGCTTAAATTTTGCATCACGCGGTCCGGTCTGCGTACGGGGCCATGTGTGCCAGTTCGGATAGTTTGCGCTCACGTGTAATGACTCACGTTGTGTGGTGTGATGGCAGCTATGCAGCTTCTCGGAGCACTCGAACTATGGCAGCTCAGGCTTTGCTGGGTACGCGTAATGCAAATTCCTACTCTGCTGCTGGTGGTGTCCTTCTGTCAGTTGTGATGTGTAGAAATGCTCTGCTCCACTCAGCATTGGTAAGCAGCAGAGGTGTGTCCACTTTGGGTCCTCATTTCAAGGAGAATATGCAGCAGCTGGAGAGGATCTGGGGGACTGTAGCAAGGATGATCAGAGGTGTGATTAGAGGTGTAGAAACCCTGACCTAGAAGGAGAGATTTTAAAATTTGGGGATTGTGTTGTCTAGAAAGGAGAAAGCTGAGGGCAAATACAGTAACACTTTCAAAACCATTTGACGTGATGTAAATGAACCTATGTCATGGCAGTAAACTGGTGTGGTGTGTTAATTATTGCTGCATCTTAACTACTGGAGTTACCAATTTCTGGTCTGCACTAGCTTCTCTTTTGATGTGATTTCATAGATAGCTTTCTAATTACAGAATTAATTTCAAGTAAATAACCATGAGACATGTTTTTAAATGTTATTTAGCAAAATCATTATCATGCTAATCATTTAGCAATGTTATTAGCAAAATGTAAGTTCTGTCTGCAAACTGTGGAAAAACAGGCTCTGTACTATCTAATTTCTCTGAGTGTCATGTAACACAGACTCACAGGCCTCAAACTGTTGTTACGTGGGTGAGACACTGCCGTAGCCCTCGTGCATACCTGGCTTGGTCTTACATTTCTAAAAAACAAGCATTTATGAAAGCATTACTCATCACAGGCAGGGTGGCTCCTCTCCAGGTTTATCCCTGAGGTTGTAGTAACAGAAAGCAGTATTTGCCAGATACATGTTTTGTCCTTGAGTTTGATTTTTATGTTTGTTTTTGAAAACCCTCTTAGGAAAGCAGCTTCAGGGACATGGCTGTTCCTCACTGTCCTTCATATCCATGAGTAAAAGTATCTAAGGAGACAGAAACCGATTTAGAAAATTTTGGGTTGTAGTTTTGCGTGTGCTCTGTGCTGAAGCTGTCACTGCTCAAAATCAGTAATTTACACTTTTCTTCTCTCTAGGGAGATCGGGCAGTGTTGTCACGGATTTCATACTAGAAAGTTCAAGTTCAAAAATGAGCTGCAAGGTGTGTAGTAGGATTTCCTCTCTGCTGACACTTCATCAGAGGTATGCCAGATTTGCTAAAGAGCAGTTCCGGAGACTTGTGAATATTGACAGTAAACTAAGTGCAAAAATTATACATTTTAATTACTTGTAATTAATACAGACAGATAATCTTCCTAACACTAAATCTGTGCAAAAAAAAAAAAACCAAAACTTTATATAAATGGTTATAGCCTTTCTTTAAATCAAAATACAATTTGAATGATGATTTTGACCTACCAACAGAATTTACATATTTTTAATAGTTAATGACAGTTATTTTTGTTCATACAACAATTGTACAATCTTGATTCTAGACAAAAGTACTGCAGAACATGAGAGGAAGATTTGTCAGGAAGAAAACAAAACTGTGTGGACTAATCAAAGGCCAGTGAAATTTCAAATGGTAAGCAAATATCAAACATGAATCAATAAGGATTTCCTTCCATTTGTAGTGCTGTTATTCTTTACATCGTTAGGATGGTTTTAAGCGCCGTCAGACCTTAACTGTGTGCGTGGGTTTGGTGGCTGGTCCCAGCAGCATCCCGGCTGCTCCTGATCCTGCTGGACCAGCCGTGGCTGACGTGCCCAGGGTTTGCTCGGGTGTGCAGACGGGCGAGCAGCAAACGGCTCCGCTAACGACACCGCGCCGGCCTTTCCTCCCCCGTTTTCAATGTCCCAGGGAGTTTTTCTATTTTAAAAAATATAGCAAATGTAAAGTGAACACTAACCAGATTGCAAATAACCCTTCTAAGTGGTTAGTGATACAGATGAAGAAACCTCATGTCTTCCTAACCAGAAGATGGAACTAAATTAATAAATAATGAAATGAATGGGGCGGGGGGAACAATGAAAAGAACCAGGAATTATAGGATAATCTTGGTAGCTGCAGCCTGTGGAGAACATCTCTTCCAGCAGGAGTTTGCAGGGGCTCCACCTGTTCCCTCCAGGCCGCTCTGCAGGTGGACGCCGTTGCCGCGCACCTCTGAGGCTGGGACCGCTTCTGCTGCTGCGGGGGGAGCGTGAGTGCAGGATCAGGCCCCGAGGACAAACCGCTGCAGCTGTTGCAATATGTGGTTTCGGCAGCCGCTGGGGCGAGCAGAGCAGCACGGGTGCGCGGGGTGCGCAGTACCGGGGCGTTCCCCGGGCCGCTTTGTTCAGGCAGGGGAGGCCAGCGAGGGCTGAGCCCCCTCCCTGCGCGGCGTCTGCCCGCTCGGCTGAGGGACACCCCCTCACCACCACCGGGGGGGCAGCGCCCGCTGCCGGCTGCTTTCCCCGGCCCCGCGCCCTCCCTGCGGGGCAGCGCGTCCCGCCCCCGCGCTGCCGGGGATTCTCCGTTGGTGCTGTGCTGGCCGCTCGCCGCCGCCGCCGCGTAGGGCCCGCGCCGCCTCCCCTAAAAAGGATCGGGAAAGCTCCCGCTGGCGCGGACCCGCCAAGGCACGGACGGGGTTCGAACCCGTGATCTTCGGTTTACGAGACCGACGCCTTACCACTTGGCCACCGCGCCTGCGTTACCGCGCCCTCCCGACGCCCTTCTATCGCTGGCGCCACTCCCGCGCGGCGCCGCCGCTGCCGCCCGCCCTCGCCAACCGCGCGCCAGCGGCCGGGGCCGCCCCCGCGTGCGCGGCCGGCGGGCGCTGAGGGGGCGCGGTCCGGGCGGGCGGGAAGCGCTAGCGCCTCTCCCTCAGGCGCGGAGCGGGCGGCAGGTGTCTGCCAGGGCGGCGGCGGCATTTGCGAGAGGGCGCCGAGGAGGGTCCCGCTGTCTGTGGGAGCGGCGAGGAGCTGCCCCGCCCGGCTGTGGAGGCGTCCGCAAGGGCAGCGCCCTCTTTCCCGCACCGGCCCTGGCGAGGCGCCGGGGCCCCGGGGCGCTCCCGCCTCCGAGGGCGGCCGGGCCGGGCGCGGGCTGCGGCGACAGAGTTTGTTTTCCCCGGGGAAGGGGGATTTGTGGTGCCGCGAGTGATTGGGGCACGCAGCGGTGCTGCAGCGGGGGTTCTCTTTACCAAAAGATGGCACTCTTAGATCAGTAAATGTGTTGGAAGGAATGTAGGCTTCCTCAGACCAGAAGGAGCAGCTGGGAGGCGGGAAGCGAGAGTAAAACTTTCTTCCTCCGAGAAAAGAAGCGGAGATCCTAAACGTTGGGATAATTAAACGGTAAATGTTAAATTAAATTCACTAAGTGGCTGGTATCAGTTCCCTGTGAAAGCTTAGTGTTTTGGAATGTAAAAAAGATACTGAAATACCTATTTTTCTAGGTTTGGCCTCCTAGATATTTACAATTGTGACCTGGAAACAAAGCTTGTAGTTTTCATTTGATGTTCATTGTGGAGATCTCTTTGAACTCCCTGTGAAACTTTTGGTGGGCACCCAAGTTATATTCCATCGTCCTGGATGAATGGAATTTTGTTTATTGACCTGTTGGGGGTACTGATCCCCGCATTTTTGTCAAAGCAGCATGTAAACATGGTAACAGAGGTATCTTTGTAAAGGTCGAGATCAGAGTTACTAGTTTGGTGGTGCTGTAATGCAGGTGTGTTAAAAGATTAATACATCTGTACCCTTTTGGGATGTCCTTTGAACTGTCAGCAGGAAAACTCATAACTGATGGCTTGACCATAAGAACAAATTTCAATTCTTTAAAAGCTGCCGTTTGTCAGCTTCTCTGTGATAACTCTGCATGCCTGTGTTTCAGCAAACACAGAGCAATTTGAATTAGCTTCACCTGCAGTGAAAGGTGTCTAAATTACCTTATGGGATAGTCAGCCTGTGTTAGGAGTGTCTGTTCCTACCCTGGGATAGCTGCCCCAAAGGTGATTTGTTCCATTTTTCCAGTCCTTACGGGCATAACTGATGGCCTGGCCAACCTGACCACATGCTGTAGTTTATCTGCTTCAAAGGACAGAGCCTCGTCTGGACTGTGGAGAGCTGGGAAGCCAGAATAGTACTGTTGTATTCTGCTTTCATCTTAATCATTGTGATCACTGCAGCACTTCAAAAGTGTGATGATGTGTAGGAATGGAAAGTGCCTCACTCAGCTCTCGTACCTGTAACTTTTATGATAAGGAGTGACCGCAGAGGGCCAGTTGTCTTAGCTGACTGAGGAAGAGTTACTCAGTGTTACCAAGCTTGCAGCAGGAAGGAGTTGGATTTTAATGTCATGGCTGACTGATGTCCCTCCATTTCTGGCCCTACTAGTGTATTACAAACATCCTCTTTTATGTGCCATACTTGGTAGTTGTAACTTGTTGTAGCAGTTCCTGTGCAGCTTGTGTCTGTGTTTGTTTTATTCATGCTTTTATACCTTTGTGATCTGAGAAGTAATTTTGTGGTGGGAGGAAGCAGAGGGGACTATTTGAATTATATGTGGGATTATGTGAGTTGTTATGCTACATTTTTAATAAATATATTTAGTTGGCATCAGAAATAGTATTTAATGGTAAATCCACCTCTAATGCTAAAGTTCTTCCTTAACTGTGTGGGGAGATTGAAAGTTCAATTTGAAATTGTAAAGATCTTCTGAGTAGATTAAGAGGAAATACTTGATTGGGTGTAAGAAAGATAATGTCAGAGATTTTGTTGGAAGGAGAAAATCATCAGGTTATTTTCTTCCTTCCCTAAGCCTCACTCTTACAAGATGGAGGTGTTGCTTTAGGAGAGGGCTTTGATGTCTGTTTTAATGTACAAAACTAGGCCTTTCTACAAATCTCCCTGACTCTTTTGAGGAGATACAGGGGAACAGTCACATTTATGTAGAATTTGTGCATAGCTGTTTATGAAGACTTGTTATGGGGTAGCTGGAATGCTCCTCACTTACCAATTACTTGAGCTTAGACTTTGTCCTAGATTTATGAAGGAACGTTTTTGTTCACTATTTTAACTTTTCATCAACAGCATTTGTCTTGGAGGGATTCAAGAATGATGCAGTGTTACAGTAGAGTGGCCCTGCAGTCCTTATTCTGCAGAGAAGACTGGAGACTCATCTTCAGGTAATTTTTTATGTGAAGGAAAATATTTCTTACTCTATAAATTTATGGATAAACTTAAAGGAAAAAAAAGCTGTTGCTTCTCAGATGTTCCTCTGATTGTTACTTGGATTCTCTTTTTGGAAGGTCTCAGTGGGGTTGTACACTATAGTATGGGGTGTGAGGAAATCTGTGGGACTTCTTTGCTATCAAAGAAACATCTCTGACTTGAGATGGTAGAAATACTCTAAGAAATATGTCACTAGCAACATCTGTATAATACACAACAAGGTAGTAGGGAGGAGTATATAGCATTTAATGTACAGAGTAAAGACAAATACGATGATGGTCATTTGTAGAACATGGTTTAATATATTCAGGTTTTATTGAAAACCAGGGTTTAGCTTGTGGAAGAGGTTCACTGAGCATAATCTCAAGCTTCATCAGTCCTTGTCTTGGTGTTTATATCATCATACTAACATGAACACAGTTTGGGAGGGAGGGTTATGTGTTTATATTTCTTGGTCTTTGTAAAACAATCAAAATCCCAGATTGCCAGATGGCACCAAAACAAGCGCTTTATCTCTGATACAGTCTAAATTCTGTAATGCACATGGTCAAAAAGTGCTCCACTTGTTTTGCAATATTTGTGTTTGGTGTGTGATATCTGAAGGTAAGTTTGTGGCACATATAGCCTACAAACTTTTAGAATGGTTAAAGTTCATAAAGAAAAGTATTTTATGAAATTTACAGGGCATATTAGTAAGTTTTAATTTGTTCACTTTTATGGGTACTATGTACTACTTTATGGGTTTTGCAGCACTTGGCCGAGTTCTGATGTCATCAGCATAGAACAGACTTTAATAAGGAAGGGGTGGGTGATCTAGTGTGGGGACTGCCTCCGCAAGAGGAAGTATAGTAGTAAATATTTAAATAAAGCAGCTTCATCATGACAAGAAGCTTGTGCATATTGAACAACTCATAGCTCATTCTCCTGAAGAAACATGTAGAGGAGTTACAGAACACAAGCTGAGCAGAATACAAAATGCAAATATGAAATCCCACAATCCAGTGCATCTTGAAACCTTGGAAGAATTCGGGGAAGTCATGAATGAAACTGGCTGCAATCTTTTCTACATCAGAAATAATCTTCTAATCATTTCTTTGCCTTATTACAGTTCTGAAATATCCCTTTATTTCTCACAGAATAGCCTTGTTCTTTGTGCTTAGTTGGTTTTTCTTTTTTATCATTAGATAATTACAGGTAGCTCCTTTTCAGAAAATTGCGATACAAATACTTATTTCCTTTCTTGTTAAATTCAAGACTAGTACTGTAAAGTATAAAAAAGTTTCGCAGTATTTTGTAGCTGATAAGAATGTCCCTGTAAACTTACTTGGGGATTATTTGTGTATGTGTGACAAGGTAACCCAATTAGGAGTGGAAGCCTGTATTGCAAGGTGAAATGCATCCAGTAATCTGCAATGGTATTTTAATAGTTTTTGACTTCACTCTGAGAGGCTTTAAAGGTTCATTCACATAAGAGAAAAAAAATGTTGCATTTGACTCACAAATGAGGTTAAACTATCTGGGGAGTATTCAGAAGCTTGCCTGATTGCACAGGCGCAGCTGAGAGATGCATCTCCTGTGGCCTGACCTGAGCAGCTCAGTGGAACCAGGCCACTAGTCTGCTCTAGGGCAGGGGTCTGAGAGGTTCACTGTAGGAACATGCACCTCTCTGGAATGCCTTGTTTATTCTGTATTTTGAGTTGCCCTTTTTCCCTCCCTGAAAAAAATCTCACTTGGAGTGAGGAAGAAACTCCAGGTTTTTCCTTCTTCCTTTTTCACCCTGGCACTGGGAGTCAGAATACTATTAGAGCCCCCTCTCTCCCTTGCTCTTGCTTTTATACATGACTTCAGTGTTGCAGCTTGTTCCCCCATCCACTAGCAAATGGTGTGGACTAATCCAAGAGATTATCCTTAGAGAATTTTGCTAGAGACCTGACTCTCTGTGGTTCACAAAAATACATATTAGAACCTTACTGTATTTTCCCAAGTCTTACCACAGCATCTTCAGTTTTGATCAGTTTTTCTTTTTGATGGGGATGGGTTTAAACTAGTGCTTTTTCAGTGATCTCTTTAGCACCCCTGCGCAGTCACACATGGTCAATGCATGCTTTATGTAACTTTAAAGTCCCCTTCTGTGCTAACTTTAGAGACTCTTTAAATAAGGTGTTTTGCTCTTGTGAAAAAGAACAGGGAATGTCCAGAACTACTCAATACATCTCTGCAGTTGCTAGTACACTGTCAGAGCTGCTTAGGTTTGTGCAGTTAACACATGCTTACTCTGGGTAGCCTAGGAAAAGCACTCCCTTCCAAACTGTTCATACCTTTTAAAAAGCTTGTATTTTTAACATTGGGCTGAGCCAAAGAAAAAGTCATTTTCCAATGACCTAATTAGTTAATAGATGAGGTGTGGGGTGGTGCACCCCAGCTGCACATCATGAAAATACAGTGACAGATTACAAAATAAGCCATACAGTCCTTATGAACTATATAAAAACGTCATTAATTGCAAATGTTTGAATTTTTATTAAGCCACTTCATTTAAAATATATTGAAGAGTATCACAGGTATATTTTACCTGTGTGTTATGTAAAATAGTGACACTTGTGCCTACATTAGGATTTTATTTTCTTTTTTAATGACAAAAGTACTGAAAAGTCTGGGTTCTTATCCTACCATTTCTTGAGAAAAGAATAAAAAACAGGAAAGGAATTAATATAGTAGTACTGCTTAAAAAAAAATCCAAACCTAAACTTTGAGAGTTCAGGAAATCTCTGTTCTTGCAGATTTTGGCTCTGATTTTGATGACAAACCATCATTCTTTTGGAGTTTGTCTAAGTGCAGATTTCGTTCTTATTCCTTTTTGTGAGAAACGTACTTAAAGCATATAAAAGTCAGAATTTTTGTTGAATATTATTAATGGTATTTTTCACTTTTAAGTAGTAAGCATGGACAAATGAACACAGTTTTCATTTTTTATTTGAGACACTTAGCAAAAATGCTGAAATATCAAACATTTCCTCAGTAGCTACAATATTGCCACTATGTACAAAATATTTGATAAATGTAGTACACATATAAAAATACAGTATGCATTACATATATACAGTACAATGTGCAAAACATATGGCATTCAAACGTATGGAATTGATTTTAGGGGTGCAAACAGCAAATACAAAGGCATCATGGTTTCTTATAGAAAGGCAATACATAAACTGACGCCCTGATTGCCATAATTTGCATTTAGTAAAGTAGTGCTTAAATGAAGAGGGCCCTAGAGACAGGTGTCTATCTTCCTCTTTTCACAAAATGAGATGCTAAGACATAATTATGACTATGAAAATAAGAAGAGAAACACCTACTAGGGTTAGCGTTATTTCTACTGCAAGCAGTACTGTGAAGAAAAATCCTATCTGGAAAAAAGCCTGTGCTATTACTTAATACAAATTTCTCAAACAACAAAAACAAATCTGTACTGTTAAACATCAAAAACAGCTTTGAAAATATCTACATCCTTAATTTTAAAAAAGTATGGATAATACTTTTTGGGATTTAATTTCCTATGCTTCAAAATACAAAGTGCCTCCTTTGGCAATATAAATGGCAATGCTTTGGTTCCTATTTAAATTTTTATATTATTATAATTTATTTTAGGCTGTCTTTTTACTATCTGAGCTGTATTTTTTTTTTTTATAAAAATAGTGTGATTATATAGTTATTAACCATTCCCTGCTTTTTATTGAGAATTTGCTCTCATAGCTAGAATGGCTTTTTGGCTAGATTTCTACAAATACATTTATGCACTTTTAACTTAAAAAGTGTTTATACTCAGTATTGGACACTACAGAATGATGTAGGTGTCTCTTTTTTGCACTTTATTCCTAACAAACTGGTATAAAAGGAGTATTTGTGATTACTTCAGGTTTTAATGGATGCTCTTTATTGGCCATGTATATACTATACGCAACTCCATTCCACATATCTCACATAAAAAACCATCTGAAGTATGGTCTAGAAGTCATCAAAAGGTGATTTAATAGACCACAATATAAAGAGTTTCAACAGAACATTTAGTAGAGATAAGTGGAAGAAATTTTTTTCCAGTTTTAGTAAAATTTAAGTTTATAATAAACTGAAGATGCCATCCAAATAATAGTTGTTTACACTGGTGAACTTTACTGTGTTTTGATTACATAATGCCCTTCCAGTTAAATGTATTCTGTGATTGCATTTTCTCAGCCTTGAAAACAGTTCAGCAGCTTGTGCTTGGTTTCCAATTATGGTGCCTACACTTTTCAGGCATCTGAATGTTTGAGACTACGTAATGTAAAAGTTTAACATTGAAACTTCTATTTTGATCACCTACTTCCTTGAACATAACTCCTGTTGGTGAATTCAGAAGTGCCTTGGAAAGAAATTTCAGTATTAAGTAGAGATTATTTCTAAAAGCTGTGGCCTCAGCTTTTTAAAGGTCTGATTCTGCAAGCCCACATTGCTGGATTAGACTCTGATTTCTATAGAGAACAACTGCCATAAATTAATTTTATTCTCAAAGAGAACTGTTAAATTTATGACAATGATTTCTTAACTATTTATAACGTTGAAGTTTTGCCTGTAAACTTACTTGCCTTAACTAATGCTGAATGGCACTAAAAGTGCGTAACAAATACCATTTCTGTATTAAACGCAGGATGTGACTCCCCTTGATTAACATTAGCCTTGTAAAACACGTCTGAACTCTCTCCATGTCTAGAAGTATAAACACCAACTTTTGATTTTTCACACTGATAAAATGGTATTCTTAATTACTTTGAAGGATCTGTGAACAACACATTTGATAGGATGCATTCTGTTAGTATACTGCAGCCATTAAATGGCAAATTTAGTGCCAGTGCATTCCTTTGCAACTATTCTCTTAATGAGAAATATTCAGTTCTGTACAGTCAAACTGCACAGTCATGATTAAACTTCTAAGATGTATTGTATTTGTGTTACAAAAATTGTCATGTAAAACATGCACACACAAAAGTCTAAGCAAAACCTATTTCTGCCATAACAGGCATATATAACTATGGCAAATATATCACATTTCAGAACAAAGTCTAAAGCAAACCATTATATATAAGGTTTAATACACAATTCTGAAATGTACAAAAAAGTAATCACACATTCCCTACACTAGAATATTTGTACTTCAAAAACTAAAATGATCCCTTAACTTTTTTAATAATTTTTTTTTTTTTTTTTTGCAAAGAGACTTTAGAGTAGAAAGCTATACTGTACTGGTAACAACACATCTCAACTGTTTGGGTTTATTTCTGCACATAGATTCCTATGGATTAGTTAACATTCTACACTGCCAATAAAGATAGTTTTGTAGCAAGATGACTTTGCCAGTTTTAAGCTCTATTTACATGCACATCAAAAATGACAGTACAGTTGCTCTAGGTTAATTTGTCCTCTAAAAATTAATTTACTTGCCTCATTTAATCAGAAGGCAGGGTCAAAAAAGGGGTAACTCTAACCACACATATGTGGTATGTCTGGTGTACCACACACAATAAATTGACAGTACTGCAGAACACTAAATTTCATTCAAAGTTGTTCCTATCAGACCAAGAGTCCTTAATTCTTAACCTTGTAACAGCTGAGGGCACTCAGTATCTCAAGAGTATTAGCTCCCGATAGTATGATGAAAAGGAATGCAAAAAGTTGAATGTCTTTGTTCAATGTTATTGAAGAGTCCTATACCATCAAAATTTAAGGCAGACAGTCCACGTGTAACACCGTACTCAAGTATTGTAGGCACAGCAAGAAGGAATAAGGAAACATGTTTTTCAACTTCATCTTTTGTTGTGAAAATCGCCATAGATTGTCTTTCTGTACTTAGTTTCAGATTAAAGTGAATTCTGGCCTGTAACACTAGATAGATATAGAAGATATGTAATGATTTAAAGTGCTGGTAACTGATATGATACAAACATACGATGCCAGTTTAAACCCTGAATCAATGATATAATCTACTATTTTATCTCAAGGCAATGGAATTCTGTAATATGAGTAAACCAGATTGCATTGTATATCTGGAGACATAAATTTGCAGTTAATTCCACAACATTTTCTAACAAAAGTACTTTGTTTGATGTTAATGTGATTGTGTTCTTTTTTAAAAATGTGATACAGATTGCTAAATAGTTAACAGCTACCTTATGTTTTCATTATTTCTTTGTTACTTTCTGATACATATCATTACTCTAAGAAGTAAGCAAAAGCTTTGGGGTATTTTTTCATTAGCTCCTACAAAACTTTATTTTTGAAACTTGGTGGTGAGGAAGGAATTCTGCAATGAGATCAGTTTTCAGAGTAGAAAACATACCACATTTCCATTGTTCGGGAAATAGGGGACTGTTTACTTTTATCTTAATTTAGGAATTCCCTAATAGGAAATAATTCCAATTTTATCTTTGATTATCAGCCTACATTATCTATGGCAACATTTAACAGCTATTACCTGAGACACAACCATAGAATTTCAAAGTATTTTACTTCTATATACATTTTTTTTCTTTTTCCAACTGCTTTCTTAACAGACTCCCCAAAAAAACAACTAAGGACTTTAAAAAAATAGTATTTTCATGCTGTGCTGTGAGGTAAGAGCTTAATTTTTGCTGTTATCCGTTTCAGGTATGAAATATGCCTTCTTATCACAAGACAGTACATCCTGATGCTATTTAGGATTCTCACTGAGCAGCTTCTCTGTTTAGCTTCCCTGATGTTATGTAGTGGTAGATGAAGCTGTTCAATAGATAAAGTATTGATTAAGAAATGGTGGTTGTCCTGTCAGTACTGTCCCCTGCAACTCTGATCCTATAAACATCTTTTATTGAGGGCACTGGGACTATTCTTGCATAGATGCTTGCAGGATCATAGTGCTCAAGAGCATTAATTAAACTTTGCTACTTCCTCAAACTGTTCTAATATGCTGAAATACTCGATTCAATGATTAACAACTATCCTCAAACACAAAGTAAATTAGGGTATTTATTATTTCCATTATAGTAATCTCTAGTTTGAAGACCACTGTTCCCCTCTGTTCACAAAAATAAGGTATGCAAAGAGTATACAAGTAACTGTCTGATATACACATTAAAACCTAGCTATTAAATCCAGAGCATTGCTATAGAAAATTCAGTGTTCTCAATATTACCTGGCGTAGCTACAGTGGATTTCTTGCAGTTACACTTAATATCCCTTTGGATGCAGTTAAATTCTTCCCTCATGATTAAACAATGAGGGAAGAGTTTTAAAAACCACAAACCCAAAATATAAAAACAACTTGAACAAATTAAGAGTCTAGATATATGAAATTTCACTGAACCAGCCAGTGCTTGTACTTGCCTTTGCCCTCACAATTCATTTTGAACCTGGCTCAGGCTATCCACAGGAACAATGAAGTGCAGTGATACCTCACCCTCCCCCAAACATTTGCTCACTGTGTTAATACAGACAGTTGTAATCTGACTTTTTCTTCTCTAAGTTTAGCCACGTTGTGTTGCTCATTTAAGCATTACAAAGTCAGAGACATAACTTCTTTCTTAAATATTTGTGATGCATTTACCTTGGGGTACTTTGAATCAGTAAGTACAATCATCCTTTCTTGACTTGTAAAATACAGCTTTCAGAGGGCCCTGATCTGCATTACTGATAGGAGCATAAAGTAATTCACTGTTGTAAACTTGAAAATCAATAAGGAATTAGCTTCAAGCATTTGTTCTTCCAAATATTACTGTCTTAATTTATCTTAATTGCAATCAGAATGGTATAATAATGGACGTCTGCTGTAAAGAGACTTGCAGGTCGTGTTCTCATTGGCTACAGCTTAATCCCAGTGCAACTGTAGATCCTGTGGATCTAAAAAGTCAGTGGAAAACACGCTGGGGGCAGTAGAACTGAGAGGAGTGAGTCCAGATGAGGAGCTGGGCATTGTAATGTCTAGCCATTCCATATTGTCCAAATTTGTATCAGGAAGGTCAAGAGACAGACAAGAATTATTAGTGGTAAACTGTGGGTCGGATGTTTCCATGGGTGAATGAGAGTGATCTAAAATGCTGGAGTGATTAAGCAGATCATTCTGGAGGTCTTCAATTAAAGAAAATGACTCTCTGTCCTCATTATTGCTTGTCAGTTGAGGAATTTCATTACCTGATGGTAAAGTTCCATCCAAGAGGGCTTCAAGTTGGTTTTCCAAACTTATAGACAAGCTGGTGGTTGGTTCTAAGGACACAGGAGGAGGGGCCATTTGGATCTGTGGTGGTGGGCGGGATATCACTGTATTCACTGGCATTGTAGTGATGTTGGCTGTTACTGGTCTCATTTTAGAAATGGGAGATGGTTCCTCCTTTATTGGAAGGGAAATCTCTGTAATAAAAAAACCAACTCACTGTTGAATTCAGAAAAGATAGTGACACATATCCTTGGGCTTACAACTTCCACCCCCTTTTTTCCCCACTGTGGGATGCATGTACAGTGAACTCAAGGGAGTAAGAGTCATTTTGCTGTTCTGATAATAGTAACACTACATACATCAGACTGTCAGGTACTCTATGAACAACAAAGTATTTTAAAGCAAGTTCCAGAGTTCTGCTTTCAGTAATACTTCAGCCAATTAGAATATTTATACTTATTTAAAAAGGAACCTCCTTCATGTTTATAGTTCTTCTGACTAATTAGAATGATTATGGAACCAACAGATTTCCTCATTTAGATAAGGGTGCCTGAACCAATTTTCGGTATCATCCCTGTGTCCACCTTGATGAATTAGAGTCTAAAAGATCAGTTGATGTGATTAGGATGCATTTATTCTTGATTCTAGAATCTGGAACTACTCTTCTGTCAAGAAGTTCCATGTAAGACAGTGGTAGTAACAATAAAAGAAAATAAAGCAAAGTAACTTCCAATTAATTCTTATCATAGACTGGTTTGGGTGGGAAGGGACCTTAAAGATCATCCAGTTCCAACCCCCCTGCCATGGGCAGGGACACCTTCCACTAGCCCAGGTTGCTCAAAGCCCCATCCAACCTGGCCTTGAACACTGCCAGGGAGGGGGCAGCCACAGCTTCTCTGGGCAACCTGTGCCAGTGTCTCACCACCCTCACAGGGAAGAATTTCTTCCTTATATCTAATCTAAATTTACCCTCTTTCAGTTTAAACCCATTACCTCTGGTCCTATCCCTACACTCCCTGATCAAGAATCCCTCGCCAGCATTCCTGTAGCCCCCTTTAAGTCCTGGGAGGCCACTCTAAGGTCTCCCCAGAGCCTTCTCTTCTCCAGGCTGAACACCCCCAACTCTCTCAGCCTGTCCTCACAGGGGAGTGCTCCAGCCCCCTGATCGTCTTCATGGCCTCCTCTGGACCCGCTTGAACAGATCTGTGTCCTTCTTATGTTGGTGCCCCCAGAGCTGGACACAGCACTGCAGGGGGGGGTCTCACGAGAGCAGAGCAGAGGGGGAGAATCCCCTCCCTCGCCCTGCTGGCCACACTTGATGCAGCCCAGGACGCGGTTGGCTTTCTGGGCTGTGAGCGCACATTGCTGACTCACAGTCAGTTTTCCATCCACTAACACTCACAAGTCCTTCTCCTTGGGGCTGCTCTCAATCCACTCCTCGCCCAGCCTGTGTTTGTGCTTGGGATTGCCCTGACCCATGGGCAGGACCTTGCACTTGGCCTTGTTGAACTCCATGAGGTTTGCACAGGCCACCTCTCCAGCCTGTCCAGGTCCCTCTGGATGGCACATCCCTTCCCTCCAGCGTGTTGGCTGTACCACACAGCTTGGTGTCGTTGGTGAACTTGCTGAGGGTGCCTCGATCCCACTGTCCGTGTCACCGACAAAGATGTTAAACAGCGCCAGTCCCAACACCAACCCCTGAGGAATGGCACTTGTCACTGCTCTCCTCTTGGACATGGAGCCATTGACTGCAACTCTTTGAGTGCGACCATCCAGCCAATTCCTTACCCACTGAGTGGTCCATCCATCAAATCCGTGTCTCTCCAATTTAGAGACAAGGATGTCGTGAATGGACACAACATGTGAATGGAGTCCATAAATAAGATTAGACAGACAGAACATGCAAATAAATCATCTAGCACAGGTGATGTTTCTGCTAGAAAAATTATACCTGAGAATAGATTTTGCATCAGTTTTCCAAGCGAAATCATGTCCTTAAAACCTGTAACAGCATCTATTAAAATGATTGCTTAGCAAAAGCAAAACATTACTAAATGGACCCTCTCACTCTCCTGAATTACATGAGTAAACTAAGCATTTTTCAGTGTAGAACTTGCTTATTTAAGTGCAAGAGCCCTGAATTCTACTTTGTTTTTCATAAAGATGATCAGGAAAGGTTTGCTTTTTTTATTGCAACTTTGCAAATATGGAGCAGTTATTACCTTTATGATCAAATGGGTTTAGTAACTTAACACTCGAAGCAAATATTTAAGTAAGCACACCAATGTTTCCTACATCCTCTGCTCCAGAGGTAGAACTACTTCAAACTACCCATGCAATATCTTATAAAAGCACTGAAAGCATTTTTTAATTTAGCTTGAGTTGTTCACTGCACAGGTCACTTATCTCAGTCTGTCACTGTCTACTCCATTTTCTTCAGCTGACTTTGCAATTTGCTTCAAAAACGAGAAAATACTTGGATGTTTAGAATATGGCTAAAATCTTCTAATAGCCCACAATCCATCACTTCTGTCCTGGCCTTCACTGCTGTCAAGAGCCTTATATGACAGTAGTACAAAACATTAAGTTAATTGAATTGCTTGGCACCAGAACATTTCTGAATGTTGCAATGGCTTCTTAGTCTACAAAGCCTCATTATGCCTGAAAGCCTCCTTCTTTTACTGCAAAGCTACTTTGTATATCACTTTAGTTATTTTAGTTCCTTTCTAATAGCTCCTGTATTTTAACTGACATAGAAAGCTGTTATTCATTAATGCCTCTATGTAGTTCATATATACTTTTTCCAGTAATGTATCTTTGGTTATATTTAATGAAATTCTTGTATCAACATGCTTTAACTCTTACCTTATTCTTTTTGTATAATTTCAATATACATTATATGGGCTTGCTCAACTTTTCCAATTTTGATAAAATATGTGTGTGCTAACCTAAGGTGTTATTTTAATTGTTTGAATGCCATGTGGATTATTGCAAAGGTCTACCTGGGCTAATTCACAAGCAGAGAAGTTCCACAGCAGGTTGACTGTGTGTGTTTTGGTAAATGTTTTCTTTAATAGATAATTATTGCAAACTTTCAGAAATACTAGTTTCATCCAGGCTAGACAGCTTCTACTTCTTCTCCCAGAAGAACTCTTTCTTTTCATTCCTTTGATTATAGCACTGAGTTTTTATTACCAGGTTTTAAATCTCTGCATCACACAGATGTCAATTAGCTTACCTCCGCTCTTGATGAGAATATCAAAAAGATCATCCATCTGCTGACTGTGTGCACTGGAAATCTGTAGTAGATGAGAAAAGGGTTATTCTTTTTCATGTAGTATTTTTTCCTAAGCTGATTGATCCTAGCTTCTCTCAATATACGTAAGTACTAACCTATGATCAAGACTAAAATTCTTCATATGAAACTGTCAATCTAGAAAACAGAGAGATATTTTGGAGAAAATTTAGGGAAAAAATCTGAAAAGCAAGATAAAGATTTCATGAAGGCAACCTAGAAGAGGGGTGCAGAAAACTAGGGATAAGAAGGAGAATTGCTAACCCTGTTTTGTACCAGGGTAAGTATCTGGAATAACTGCAGGACTTCGGGGGGCACATGCGGAACTGTTTTCTCTCAGAGATATCCTGAAAATAGCCATCAGGTAAGATAAATTTTGTTAGGTATGGCTTGTTTTTTTTCAATTTGTAGATTCATGTTCTTTTCGTTTTTAAAGTGGGGAAAGCTTTCATCAACTGTTTATCTGTTTGTTTTAAACAGCCATCTCCTGCATATCTGCACCTTAAGCAAAGGGTCACAAAATGCCTCCAAACCCATTCTTTCAAAAACGGTCTAGGAAAAGTGGAGATGTTTATGATAGTTTCAAAACTAAGACAGTGCTTTAAAACACTGGTTGTACTCTGGAGATGGGAAGTAATTTATTATCTTCAGGAGATCTAGCTCCTGAAGAGAGGCCAGTGGGGAGGCACTTCACTAACTGGTAGTGATAGAGTCATGTAAGACGACCTGTGTGCCTTTGCTGTGAGGGTGTCTCACACATGCCAAGAACATGTGAAATGGCATTAGATACCCATGCGTGTGCCTGAGTGTCTGCCACCACAAAACCAGCCATAATACTAAGTCACTACAGGGTTTTATCTTTTGGGGTAGTTCTGAAATGCATGAGGTTAGGGATGCTCATTAATATTGTTTGCAACTTTCCTCCAGTGTGAAGGGTGTCATGGTAGACTGACAAAACACTGTAGGATTATTCATCAAGCTCACGAAATACAGACTCTTTTCAAGCAAGCACCTATGCTCATCTATATATATATATATGTATGTTTGCCTAAGTGTGTATAAACACACATACATTTTCCTGGTTTTGGAAAACAGGAATATATTTTCTCTCTTTTAAGTCTGAAGTTTGGGCATCATACATCCTTGAAAGAAGTCAGTTGAAGGCTAGTTATTGTTAAGTAGCACTACCAGCATTATCCCAATTATATATATGTATCACCAACTGGATACTGTAAGACCTATTTACGTGTCTGTTGCTTTAATAAAAAGAATCATGAAACAGGAGTCCTGTAGTTAGAGACAGTTATGGACATATTAACAGCGTATGTTAGAAAATCTTGACACCAAACAAAAAACTAAAATAAGCAATGGCTTTGATAATTCTAAAGAAAAAAAAATGTTTTTAACGGACTAAACAAGAGAAAATAACTACCTCACGGTGCGATGGCTGAATATTGCGGGTCTGTTTTATGGCCTCTTCATAACGAGGAGGATCTTTTGTCTTGGATACTGTGTTGTTGAAGAGGGATTGTTGAACAATGTAAGGCTGGGCTTGAGATGGAGAACCAGGCTGCACGAAATAACAAAACAATGATGAAACAATATGTTTCAGTGAATTCAAGATGTATCAAGTTTTACAGATTACCCTATTTTGTTGTACCAATCTACATATCAACAAATAACAATAGCATAGGTAATCAGAGGGAGAAAATAACAGTGTCTCTCTTGCTCACACATACATACATCTATGCATTATTAAAATCTACAAAACATTCTTCCTCGAGTGAGCTGCAGTATGTACACAGTTGCATGTTATTTAAGAATAATAATATAAAACTGAACTTTATGGAACATTGTTGGTCTAACCTTACCTTATTAGGAGTAGCAGGTCCATTCTGCACAGCGGGGACCTGGTTACCACCAGTGTGAATGTTGGAGTTTGATGTTTTATTAATAAAAGATTGTGAAGGTGTTGTAACTGGTGCAGTCTGATAGGAAAATACTGTATTTGATGTGGTAGGTGGAAAAACCTGAAAAGGATTAATATATCAGTCTTAGGTTGTGGGTTTTTTAAAAAGTTAATAACATTGGGTAAATGACATTAATAAAGTTTAAGGCTTTTTTTTTTTTTTTTTAAATACTTGCTTGCTTAAATTCCCTATTCAGGGAATGTTCTTTGCACTGATTTTTCCCACCAGTAGAATAATTTGTAAATCTAGAATAATTAGTCTTTGAAAGAAACTCTGTGCTGTGACATGTTTTCATTCATCGCTGATAACTAAAAATATTTTCCTGTGATTTTCCAGGAAGCATGAGGAAAGTGTAATGTAATTTTTCCAAAATACATTGAGAAGAGTGTGGAACATTTAATACAGTATGCATGATTTCCCCACCTAGTGGACAGTCAAGAAAATGAACTTATTTCTGGTCTGATACAAACTAGTGTACATATCCATGCTTGTCCTATGCTGCCTCTTTTAAGACAGAATGGTTTGGTTTGTGCCATGTAATTCTCATTTCTTTGAACTACAGATGTCTCTGAGTAGTGAGGGAGAAGCAAAAGATACAACTGTTGAACTTGGTATCAACTGTAAATTTGGTTACTGGTATATAAACTTTTTATTTCTTCAACTCATAGTCCATACGCTTATTTCAAATGATTCTAAGCAGTATTGTACTTCTCATATTTTTAAGGTAAGGGGAGAGGAAGATGGGCTATGAATGTGTGAGTGCTTGAGATTATTCTTCAAATTCAGTATCACTCCCAGATACCTTTATGTACAGTATGAATACCAAATTAAGTCTGCTGTGAGAAGGTTTAATACAGTTTTTGTTAGCCACCTGGATCATCTGTGTGAAAACCGCTGTGCTCTCCAGCTGTCTGCCACTGAGGTGAATGGCTGTGGAGAGGTCTCCTTATTACTGAATGAATTGAAGAACAAGGGCCATGGGGTAGCTAGAATGGGAAGAGACACCTCAAGTGTGTAGGAGAAAATAAATGGAATAATCAGCTGGTTCGCATAAAAATCTGATCTACCTGAGAAAGTCTAGATGGATTCATGGGAAACTGGCTCTGGAAAACAACTGTTTATGGAGGCGATCACTATTAGGAAGACCAATTTCACTAAAAAGCGTTAAATTGATAAGTATCATTACTCACTCGCAGTTCATTAGCTCAGTCTGCCTGCTGAAATATCCAAGCCTCATGAAATGCAAACAGCCGGCAGGTAGATCTAATGCTGAATGCATGAAGACTGTCTTGATCTATTGTATCACGTCAGTATTTTACATTCTGATGTAAAAAACAGTGCAATTACGCTGCCTGGTTTCCTATGTAAAAGATGGCAGTAGATGTGTGAGAAAAACAGCTAGGATAGGCAGGCTGCTCAGCTCCAGGATAGCCAGATGCAGCCTAAAGTCTGCTGGGAACTATGAGGTCTCCATGACAACCGATCTGAACAGGGAAAAGACCAGAGGGTACAATTCTTGGTTATCTCCTGCAGTCATTTCAAGAAACTTCTAAACAGCAAAGGAAGCAAACTGCTAGTCTCTGGCACAAGTACGTGCCACAGGATGACTGGAAAATTTCCATATGGGACCTGTCGAATTAACAAGGTAAGATTAGCCCCTCACCAAATCCCAGAAAACCTGGATGAAATCTGTTTTTTGGATATATGTCAGTTTTGACTTCTGTAGGATAACCTCAATGTCCATGAAATTAAACAGATTGAACAAGCAGTCTGAAGAGTGATGATGCTCATTTAGTTGTGTTCCCCTCTATTAGCCAGCTGTCTAGAGAATGGCAGGGCATAACCATACGTCTTCTAAGATAAATTCTTATCTGGAACAAGAGCCTTAACAGAAGCAGATTAGAGGACATTGCACAGGTAGAAGCCTCAGATTGCATCAGAACGTGGGTTTTATGATGCAGTTGTGTAAACTGAAATATATTGTCACAGTTACATAACATACTGTAAAAATTACCCTCTTCATTGTGAAATTTCAGTTGTTTCTGAATTATCCTTTCCTTGGGGCAGGCTGAAAAACCTTGTTGTCCCAAGTGATAGGAGCCTTAGAGTCAATGGCACTGATTAGGAAGCAATAAAGGTCCAGAACCAATCTCTGAGTTCCTAATATTAGAGGTGAGCCTGGAAGAGGCTCAAAGGAGGCAAAAGCCTTTTCTTTTGTGATGACTGATGCTGATGGGTTGATATCAGTTACCATATGAACATGACCAGGTTGGCACTCACAGCTCTGCATCCAGTGCTGATGAACATCTGTTCTGGAATGGGAAATTTCACAGCTGAGTGTTTTGGGTAGAGAAGAAGAGAAGGATCTCTCTGAATCATTCCTGCATTCCTCAGGAAGAGATGTATTGTAGCTATGATGGGGTTCTGACTCACTAGAATTGCTGTCCTCAGTATCCAAGTCCATAGCCTTCTTCGGAAGTAAGGATGAAATCAACAAGGGAAGTAAGAAAACTAAAAGGAACTCCTTTTAAAGAATAAACCTGTGAAGCCATAGGTAAAAGCTTTCTCCTAAGACCTGCCTCCAAGAATCTTCCATTTTGAGCCAGTGGCAAATAGGAGAAGGTGACTGGAATACCTGATATACCACCTGTGCTGAGCGTGAGGAAGAACATAGTAACAGTGGTGCTGTAAGAATACCATTAAGATAAAAAGTCTTTAGCCTTATTTTTCAGTTGCAAATAAATATATAAAGTCCTGCACAGACTAAAATTCTGGAAAGAGATGGAGTTACAAGCCCATTTATCACACCGAAAAACATGGTACAGAGATGTTAGGTGACTGGATTTATATATGACGCAGATGACACATAAAAGATTCTAAAAGCTTCTAGATAAAAGATTCTAGAATTAGATTACACAGCTATTTATCTTAATGCTTATTTCTATCCACAAACCTTTCTGATTTGTTGGGTCTGACCAAGTGTATGCTGCGTGATGGTGTTTTGTTTTGATTGTGGAGTATGCATCTGAGGTGCTGCCTGGACCAGGCCAGAGGAAGAAATAGTAGCAGGTATTTGTGATGGGGTCTGTATTCCAGCTTGTGATTGAGCCTAAAGGATGAAGATAAAATATTTGCATTATTTGTACCTCACAGTAAATTAGATCATGTAAAAATCTATTGCATAGATTATGTAGAATAGCAATAGCACATATTCTGGGAAGGATGAGCGGGAACTATGTGTAGCAGACAGAATTTTTGCTCTGGTACTGACAAGTTCCCAGCTAAAAGGTGTTTATTTTGCCAAAAGTTTAAGAAAGATAAAGACAAACTGGAGAAGGTCCAGTGGAGAGCAATGAAAATAAAAAGAGAGAGAGCATAACCAGGAAGGACTATAAGAACCGGGTTTGAGTAACCAGAAAGACAAAACTGATGATGCAAGAAAAAGGTTGGTTTTAAGAAGGTAACAGCAGTTTTTAATGGCCACTGAAAGGCAAGAAGCATGTCTAACCTCAGGAAAGATAATTTTAGCCAATAGTTAGGAAAACTTCCTGCAGTATGAGTGAAGTACCAGAACAAGCTGCTTACAGTTGTGACAGAATTCTAGCAGGATTTTAGAACGATTTAGACAAAGATCTGTCTGGGTGCGTGGCTACTAGGAATAGCTCTTGCACTGCAGACTGTGGGGCCCATCTCCATCAGAATTTTACAGCCCTCGTAAGTATTGCTAGATGTGATGGTGCACATGCTGGCATCAAAGCCTAGGCCCACAACCTGCCACAACCCCCAAGTACACACTGGAGCTGAAGGAGTACGTCGCTGGCATAAACCATTTCATCTAGCTATGCCCAGTAGTGCCACTGGGAAGTGTATGCTTAATTCTACCTTAGACCAACAGGTTAAACTGTTTCAGCTTGGTGAGATTACTCTTACACCTCTTCATTTATTTATAACCTATCTTGGTTTATGCTGTATTTATTAATTGTGATACTACCTATAATCAGCCTAGAAATACTATTTGTGTAACCATGGTTTCTTTTTATAGCTCCACGGGAGTTCTACAACCTAGCATTGACATTCTTAAATACAATGAGCCATCAACACACAAGGAAGTTCAAACACATATTTTGCAAACAGATAGACCTCAAAATACTGGGTTTGTAGCTCTCCATTACAATTTGGAATTAACAAAATCGTGGTATATGCTGATATAAATCAAAACCAACTGTGCATGGAGGCAGTACATGGTAAGACAATTACTTTTCAGGAAAGAGTATCTGGGAAAAAAGTCATAAAGAAAGCAAGTACTAGAAGAAGTTATAAAGAGATTGGCTTTTACTTTTTTCTACTCTTTTCCCTAAAGCAGAAACAGGCTAAGCCTGATTTTTAAGTTAATCTTACAAGCAGCACATTTACCTATTTATACTAAATTGTGCAAATAGTGCCATGCAGTTTACATGATGAAAAAGAAAAACACCCTTACCTGCAACTTTATGTTTCCAACTGGTAGCTGCACTGCAGTGGCAGAGTTCGGTCCTTGGATAGATAGTGGAAGGAGCAGCTGTGCAGTTCCTTGGGTAGTTAATAAAGCTTGAGGTTGGGCAACAACTGCAGTTTGCGGCTGCCTCTGTGGATTAACATAAAATTGAGAAATGGCATTCTGAGGTTCAGCTTTGGCCACAGGTATCTCCTGCTTGATAACAACGGCCTTTTTGGCAACTGGATTCTGGCCACTGGTATATACCGGTTGTCCTAAAGAATGACTAGCTACAGGTACAGATTGACTTGTACTGGAGCAGTCAGTAAGAGCATTTTCATCTTTGACAGCAGCACTGAATTGCTTCTGTTCCAAAGCAGCTGAGTTACCAGAAGTCTGAGACTGTTGTTGTTGTCCCCGTTTTTCAACCTCAAGTTGCATCTTCAGTACTTCCACAAGTTTTTGCTCTTGTTCCAGTTTCCTTTTGAGCTCTTCAATCTGCTTTTCTTTTTCTTGAAGCTTGCGGTCCTTTTCTGCTACATCAAACTCCATGGTTGAGATGCTTCCACTACTGCGATTCTGATTATCATCACTCATATTTGCTCTTAGTGGTGAAGTACTTAAGAACTGGGATGGTGACATCATGGTCATCATTTCTGTGAAAGTATCTGCCATACTAGTGTCATCTGTGCTTAGACTAGATTGTTCTGAAGGAGAGGGAGATATAGGCAAAGGAGAGCTAATGTTTTCGGTATTTACAACTTTGCAGCCAGGTCCAGTAGATGTTTTTTCTGGAGGAAAGCTGGATATCGTATTAGCCACTGGTTTATTTAGTGTTGCAACAGGAAATGCCACAGTCACTTCCCCAGTGTTACCTGTGGCCCCAGTAGAAGTGGTTACTGTAACAGAGCTACTAGTAGCAACCCCATTGTTATTAAGATCTTGATAGGGTTTCAGACGCTCAATAAGATCTGTTTTTGTTCCAGACACTGGTAATCCCCTCAATTTCAACTCCATTTTAAGCTCTGCTACCTGAAATAAAACAAAGCACAATAGTAAAAAAATAAAATATTAAAACTTATTTATATACATTCTCCCTTATTAAATCTTAATAAGAAAAATTATTTTTCAGCATATTTGCTAGTTATTACACCTTTGTGTTCTGACAGCGTGCATGATCCGTGAGCACATTTCCATGACCTGCTACTTACTTTCACTGTTTAAGTGGCCAAAACCTTAGCAGTGTTCGGTGGTTGTACAATCAATAGTAGCAAAGTTATACTAATTTTTCATAAACACTCAAAATGGGAAAATGAACATACAGCTCCAGTTCTGGGCTAAAAACTTCTGAAGTGAACCTGTAGATGATGTCAGCAGTGCAGATAAAAGCACTGAACACTAGCACACTGAACCCCTTTGTTACGCCATCAAGGCGGATAGGTATCTTTCTGAGAAATTTTATCAGGTCAGTTGGATGACTCAATAGACCCATCAAACACAGAAGGCTCGCTCTCTAATTAGCAACTGAACAGTTATAGCTATGTACCATCTGGGTTTCTTTTACAATCATAAATATAAGAAGTTGAAATTAATCTAATTTCTGATAGAAAAATGTTCTCAATTTTTGAGTAAATGTACAGACAAAGTGAAGTGCAAATGTGTTGACTGTAAATTAATTCTGTGCTTCAAAACACCAATTAAAAACCAACAGTCACAGTGAATGGCTTCTGTTTATGATATACCTACACCACATCTAAGTATCGAGTGTTTGGGCTGTATATATATATTAGAACCACCTCTAAAAGAATAAAAGGTAGTGACCTCAGTAATATTTCAGTACTTTGCCAGTCTAGAATTTTCAATTATAGGTCTTCATGATTTGGAAATGATGAAAGGTCATAGCAATCCATTTAACATTTTTAAGAACTACAGTAATTTTATGTTAAATAACTGTCTACCTAACAATGACTATCAGCTGTCTCCCCTAGTCTGGTATCCTCTACTCTTGCTTAAAAGTGCATTTCAGTTTTTTCTGTTTTTCAACAATGCGTTTCTGAATTTAATCAGAACTGATTTACATGATTCAGCGTTAAAACCACCACCAGCAGGTCTGCAAGTATGGCTTATGTTAGTGTTACCACATTAGCAGGAATACCAATAAATTATGCAGAAATGGGTAAGTGAACAGCTTTAATCACTCCAAAGCACACATTCAGATATTAAAGTCTGCAAAGCTTATTTCAAGCACTGTTGTTTGAATGGCATTTTTACAGACTTGTTTCATATTAAAAGATTGGCTTTAACTGACAATAGATTACTGTCTTGAGAATCTAATCTTCAGAAGCCTCTTTTTTTATCGCTTTAAGTCTACAGCAATACTCCCATCCCTCAGAAAGCCTTGGTGAAGGGAGGGAGACACGAATAAACTGCCCACTAGATGTCCCTGCGCCTCTGCTCGGGTTTGGAACATTCGGGTAGCTGCTTTTGAAAGGGTCCACATCTAAACCCCCACAAGCTTCTTCAGATTCATTTTCATTACATCCCTCACAGTATTAATTCCTGTTGATGTATTTCTGAAGGAAGAAAATCCTATGCAATGCCTTCATATTACAGTTTAATCTGAGTTTACACAGATATTTTTAACTTCAAAAAGCTTTTATGAAAATTAAGTGTTCATTTTCAGATGATGTGTTGAACTCCGGTAAGAAGATCTCTCATTTTTCTGTTCTCTTTTACTAGTGTTATTTCTGTGTTGGCTTTACAGCAGTGACCTCTCTGAATATGTTATTATTAGGGTATCTTTTAATTTATACTGCTTAACTAAACCTCTTCATTGATATACTAGAATTGTCATGAGGAAATTACTGTTCCAGTGTTTAAATCTGCCTGGGTTAAAACTTCACATGAAGTGTGCCCCACAGTTTACCCAAGGTATCAAATTATGTACCTATACAATCTGTCTGAAATTCTTCTTCCTCTTCTATTTCTTTGACAAAGAAATGTCATTTCTAGAACATAAGCATATGAGGAGGCTAAATCAAAACAAATATTTAAGTCCAGAAGAGTTATGTCTGAAAACTTTGAAAACCTTATTCTAAAAGTTAAGAGAAAAGTACAGTTTTAATTGGTAAATAATATCCGGGCTTATTCTTGACAATAACAGTTGGCAAGTTATGACCTATAGTGATGCACAGGAATGGACAAATCCCTCTTATTTTTTTACCTTCAAGTCATCCAAGCTTGAAGGTAGAGGTCCTGGTTTTCGGCTCGGAATATTACTGTTCTGTCTTGGTGAGCTGGCAGCTGAAGTCGGTGTACTGTTGTTCAAAGTATTCAGTGGCGTATTCCCGTTGTTACTCTGTTTGTCATTCAGTGGCCTTCAAGCGATAAGAAAAAGGGAGACAATAATGTCAATGCTAAATATATTACATTGTCAGTCGAGAAGCTGTGGTTCTGAATCTAGTGTCTATCAAGTTAATGAACAAATGAAATTTTTTTTACTAATATGTATTTAACATAAGACATTACCATTAAGTATTTTTAGTAAAACAGCACATAGAAGTAAATATAAGAGTAGTACGTTGATACTTTATTTTCTCCTAAGAGTACTAATTTATGCTTCATAGCTTTTAATATTGTCACAGTATCCCTGAAGAATACTATGGACTGCAGAATCAGTTTATACAAATTAATCATCAGCTAGGGCAACTAGTTAGTTTTTTGACATGAGTAAAAAAACTCCACAATATTGAACTCTATGTATCAACCCTACATACATGTCCAATGTCCATATGTAACAAGGACCGATGTGAAGGCAGTTTACTCTGAAGATGATGCATTTTTATCAGCTGTACTCATAAGAATATCATATAAGGATCTCAAAATAATTGTACAAAATTTAAAAATGCCATCATTTATACTAGGTACCATAAGTCAGCTCTTTTATTTCGTCTGATTTATGAAAAAATGTTTCTGAAATGTCAGTAAATGGAACATAAGAAGCGTGGGTAAGCAGGCAGAAACATCTCTAGTCCAAATGTTAGGATACATGGTAATTATAAATATAACCACAGATGGTATCTTTAACTTCTCTAGCCTCGCTTGCTGAGGAAAAATAACTCAGTGAAAACTCATTTTAAAAAACCCCAGTTGAAAGTAATTTGAATTTAGGGTTGTGTGACTGTGGCATGTTACAGTATAAGCACTTCTAGGAAAAGATTGGTCTTGGATGGTGAGAATGAAACTGCAGATAGTCAGCTTCTCATTCTGCTATAGGGTGCTGGCAACTCTTTGAAGATTTATTTTTCTAACTGCTTCTACCTATAAATCATAAACCTATATTTCTCACTGTTAACAGTGCTAAAGATGAACACTGATGAGGAACTCGTATAAGCATTGCAGATGAAGCTATAAACAATATACAGATTTTACCTAATTTAAAATGACTGTTTCTTCTTATTTGTAAACTGCAAAAATGTGGTCTGTGAAACTGATGTAAAAAGACAGTAAAAACACAACAATAGTATATGTCTTTGTAAAAACCATCATCTGTAAGTTTCTCTTCTGCTCATATTTGAGTCATGTTTGTCATATTTGAGTGAAAATGGCATCAAAACTTTCTTGCTTTTGCATAAACGCTTTTGAGTTTCAAATATGCATCTGGTCGGAAAAAATGCATCTGACAGGTAGGAGGTTCTGTTTCCACCTCATGCAAAAATAACTAGAACCATTTAAAGGCTTATCAGACTTCAGGAGTATTTTAACAAGAGAATCACCTTGTTAAATGAGGCAAATAACACCCACAGTGATGCACATTGCCATTTAGGGTTCCAATTGTCTCGTAACATTTGCAAATGCTTAAGCTCTAAAGTCTATAACTGATGTATATATCTTTTCTTTAAAGGACACAAACAATGCTTCACATACTTCAGTGGTGCAGGTAGAATTGTCTGGTAGTTGTAGTGTTGTTGCTGTTGGCTCAGGATCTGCAGCTGCAAAAACAGTTGCTGCTGTTGTAGCAGACGAGCATAGTTGGAGTCCATCTGTGGCTCATTTTTCTCACCTTTCTGGTCAGGTGGAATATACTGATGATACTTCAATTTTTTCACCCTTGGCTTAGGTTCTTTACATTTCTTGCTCCGATGCTTATCATTTGGGTTCTTTGGATGGCTTTGCTGTTTATGGATGGAAAAGATTCAAACAACTGTAACAGATATCTCATTTACAAGCAGTTATGCAAGGTACAAAGTAAAGCATACAGGAGCACATTTACTGCAAAGAGTTGCTGAAATCCCTGCAAACCTGCCCAAAAGAATCACTTACCATCCTTGAAAAGTTAACGTACTCCAGCTGGCTTATACAAGAAGGGGTCATCAAATCACAGTTTGTAAATGTTTTTTTAATAGGTGGCACAAACGAAGCTAAGGGATTCTGCTAGTCATGACCTGTCATTGCAAAGAGGAATTCTTCTTAAAACAGTGCCCTGGTTTCGGCTGGAATAAAGTTAATTTTCTTCCTAGTAGCTGGTACAGTGCTGTGTTTTGGATTTAGGATGAGAATAATGTTGGTAACACACTGATGTTTTAGCTGTTGCTAAGCAGTGTTTATACTAAGTCAAGGATTTTTCAGCTTCTCATACTGCCCTGCCAGCGGCTGCTGGGAGTGCACAAGAAGCTGTGAGGGGACACGGCCAGGACAGCTGACCCAAACGAGCCACAGGGATATTCCATACCATAGGACGTCATGCCCAGTATATAAACCGGGGGGAGCTGGCCAGGGGACACCACGGCTTGGGGATTGGGTCAGTGGGTGGTGAGCAACTGTACTGTGCATGCCTTGTTTTGTATATTCTATTATTAATTTCCCTTCCTTTTCTGTCCTATTAACCTGACTTTATCTCAACTCATGAGTTTTACTCTTCTTTTTTTCTGATTCTCTCCCCATCCCACTGAGGTGGGGGAGTGAGTGAGTGCCTCACTTAACGTGCTTAATTGCTGGCCAGGGTTAAACCATGACAAACAGGTAGGTTCAAAGCCACTTAGCACTTTGTACAAGTAAAAGCTAGTATCTTAAAGTCCATCTATCTGTAAACACCTGCAGGTCAGAAGTACTTCCACGTCAAGATTAAAAGCATGGACAGACAGTCCTGTAAATTACAGGATTACTCTTACAAAACTTTCAGCAGTATCCTTATTAGCAACACCTGAACATGTGGTAAAACCCTCTTCCTTTACAAGCTCTTTGAAATTATTTCAAGTGAAAAGTTGAAGGCAGTTACCTAGTCATACAGAAGGTATCAAAGCAGAAATCCTGTGTTGATCCATGCACATTTATTACACAGGTAGCCTGTTTTGGGGGATATCTGAATTTATCATTAAGGTCCTGCATTAAGTAAGCTGGTACAAATCCAGTGATTTCATTGGATATAGACAAATTTATACTAGAAATTGACTATTAGAGGTCATCCTTGTAAACTGAGCCAAGAATTAATTTCACGTAGTTAGGTAGAAGTCTACATACATATATTCATTACACAGCTGAAGACCTTTGGCAAAGTTGCTGAAATGAAGTATTACAGACATCTTCTAACACAAACCCCTCTCTAATTGCATTCAAAAAAGTTCTCCAGGCTGCTGGCTACGTCAGAGCAGAAAAGAGAACTGAGTATGTTCTTCTGATATTCAAATACAAGGATACAGTAACTTCTCTCACACAGTGTGTTCTGCTTATATGGTAAATGAACTAAGAAAATAGTTGTGAAAAAGGAGCAATACCTATAACCAAACTGGTGAACAGCAGACTATGAATGTGGTTGTCTCTGTTACTATTAAATTATTCTCCATAAAAAATAGATTAGAAAAGATTAATTTCACCAATAGAAAGTAGAAACTCAATACTGCAAAAATCTGTTGTCCTTGTTTCTTAAAAACTTCCATAGCAATGTAATGCATAATTCTGCTTGAAACCTTTTGTCAGCTGTACTGTAAGGACCTCCTGAAATAATGAGCCACTCGCTACAAGTGTTAATGGTTGATCTTAGCATACAAAAGCTTTCAGTCAACAACCAAGTGTGTTCTCCTGAACACTAATAAAAATTGTTGTTAGAGGCACTGTAACATGTATTTTGTCATTAAATATTGCATTGAAAAAGGACAAAGATTAAGAACATAGTCCTCAGATGCCGATATTACAGATACCTACCTTTACTAACGTTGGCCCAGGCTTTGCTGCAGATACAGTACTTGTGGTCAGGGTGGTTGTAGCAGTAGAACGTGTAACATGCTGTTCGATTGTAGAGGGAGTTTTGAGAAATTCAGGAACTGGAGAGGTTAAAGGTGGATACTAGTATTAAAAAAATATAAGGAAAAAGAAAAACATTAAAAACATCCACCATCTGAATAATTGAAAAAACGTGAAAAGGTTAAGACAATTTACTATCATGTCAAATTTGCAAAATATTTTTAGGAGGAATTGTGAAAACAGGACTCTTTCATATACATGTCTACAAGTATTCTATAAAGGCACATTTTGGCACTCTTCAAATATAGCAAGTAAGATAAACTGGTTTACTACCTTGACTGCGTAGTTAACTACTGCATGTAAATGTATCCAAAATCTGTTTTTACTGGATTTACTTCTAGTTTCACCAAAGCAAAACAGTAATTGATTTTAATATCAATTTTTGTCGTGTATCATAATAAATATTTTTCCAACATTAACAGTTTTCTTTATTATTGGGTTTCTGCAGGTAAAAAGAACAATAACCAAAAAGGATTTGTAACAATATACAAAAAAAGCCCTCAGCAAGGGCTTTGTTTTCATAACCTTTACACTGTTGTTTTAATTTGCAGAATTCTCTTCTCCTTTTAACATACGTGAAAGCAAATAAAGACATATCATGAAAACATCTTCTTTCTGTCTTTCTTACAAAATCATAAGAAGGAGCTGGAAGGATTCAGAAGTAATCTCACCCATTCAAGTCAGAAATATTTTACTTAAACTGCTCCTAACATGTATTTGTCTCTGGTTGGTAGCCCAGAATCAGATTAACCAATTGATGCCAGTTCTTAACTTTTGTTTGTAAGTAAAAGGGAAGATAAGGGTTAGAAATAATTCAAGGAAGAATGCAATGCATTGTTAGTAATTGTTAGCAGAGACACCACCATTTGTTATTACTCTGCTTGAAGCAACATTAAAATTGGACCCTAGACACACTACACGTATACTGAAGTTAGAGAAACACTGCTTTATTACTATAGAATTAAGGCCTTCAGTATTTTCTGTCTGTGAAGTCAGAATCTTGTGTACACAAGATAATCTTGCCACCCAAACTAGTACCATCAGAGCAACCTCTCTTTTCATAAATGTCAAACATCAACATAGGAAAATGAACTTCTTGTTTCAGAATGATCATGCAGCAGCAGAGCAGATGTATTTTGAAGAGACAGTTTCCTATAGTATTTTCATGGCAACTGCACCTCTGATGGTGCCAGGAGGTACATTACTTCTGCATCTGACTGCCAGCACAACGATATTACTGTGTACAGTCCAATAGCCTGAACTTTAGTGGGTTTGTTCCCTCGCTGTTACAAACATCATGTGTGTAATTTCTTCTATAAATTTACTAAATTCCATATAAGCTTAGGAATTCTTATTCTTCTCCCAGCACCACTACGCCTACCAGAAAATTCCCAAAAGTTTTCCTACATAATTACCAGACTTCACCGACCTTAACTTTGTCGTATCAATTTTTTCTGTGCTGAAATTGTTTTCTGATTTAAAACCTATTTCCTTCTGTAGTGAATATCCCTCTGATGGCATACAGTCTCTGCACATAAACAGATTTCAACCCTTGTTTTTCTAGCTACGCAAATGATTTTTTAATTCTTTTCTCATAAAAGGGATTTTTAATTCTCTGATCATCTTCTCTTGTTTGTGTTAAAGTTTTCATTAGTCTTTCTTGGATATAAGTAAAAGTAACTGGAAATGTACAGGATATTCCACATGGCGATTTACTGGGATCCTCACAGTGGCATTAACACTTCCACTGAAATCACCTCTTCTGACATACTTGCAGTTTTACAGAGGAAGTACAGAGTAGCTCAGTCACTTCACTGCTCACCACTGCACCCCAACTGTCTTCCTCCTCAGTTTTCTTTTGTCAGGGCCCCCAGCCTTCCCCATTCCTTTTTCATGGGAAGGAGAGGTGGTGTGTATTTTTCTTTTTAAGAACTATTCCATTCTATTGGCATTCCATTTCTCTCCTAAAAGCCAAATCAACCAGTACTTTCTGCATAATAACAAACCAACTCTGTGCTGCCTATGCCTTTCAACTTTTGTTACATGATCCGTTCTTATGTCAAGGTTGTTAATAACATGAAACCAGAATGTCCCCAAATCAACTCCTGCAGATCACTGTTACCAACTTCCTTTCAACCCAATACTTCCCTCTTTCTGTCTTATCTCTGCTTATCTCCATCTTCTCCAGTTTTGCTAGTGTTTAATATCATACAGTATTAAATCCAGACAGATGAGATCAGTTGTATTTCCATTGTTTAAGAAAGCAATTAGATCACCTAGTACAACAGTCCTTTTATAAAAGCCCATCCATTTCCCTTATATTCCTATCAGTAAATATCCCTTTTCTTCAGAATACATTCTAAAACCTTGCATTCTAATCAAATCAGACAGGTACTTCTCCCTAATTTCTTCCTGTGCTCTACTATTCTTCCACAAGATTGTACCACAAAGGACTTCTTTTGCTAAAAACACTTGGTACACATTTTGCAACTTTATGTTCTGGTTCTTTTGTATTTCTGGGATAGCAATTATCAAGTTGCCAGTCTGCATGCACTAAGGTCTCTGACTTTTGCTTACAATAAAATTGTAATAATTTTCCCTTCTATCTCATTGTTTCTTTTATACGTTTTTCTGTGTCTCCAACTGTCAGCTGGCAACAGGATCCTAGCTTGCCATAACCTATCTAAACTGTATAGTGATTTTGATCCTTCTGTAGTGCAGCCATCCAGAGGAAAAGCTCCTGATACTGCTTTACTAAATTGCAAGATTTAGTATGCCATGCCTAGTCACTGAAACATTGCACACATGCCTGTCTTGGGGTTGTGTCAGTTTATGGTGGCAGGCTAAAGATATAAATGCCTCTATTTTTATATCCAACTTTCAAAGTGCTCTGGAAAGCATCCGATACCTACACAGTATCTGTTATTTGCTGGACTTGCCTAAGAATTGGCAGAGGACTTTACAGGGACTTACCCTTTAAAAAAAGAGTTCTGGATGCTGTATTCCAAGGTATTGCTCTCCTGTTGCTATCAAGTTTAAAAGGCTTAGTTATAGTGGTATCATTTTAAAAAGCATTTAGTTTGTCTTTGATTCAAAGTGTCATGTACCATAAAACACAGGAGAATTCTAATGATCTCATGTTTTTCACTGGTTCTTAAATTTTCTTTTCCTGAAGTCCCATTTAAAAAGCATTCTAAATGTTTGATAGTTCAGCTTATTCATTACATAATCTTTTACTGTTCATCATTCTGATCCTTCTTGAACCCAAATAAATAAATAGACTTCAAATATAATATTTAGCAAGCCTTTACAGGCTATGAAAACAAGTCCATGACAGCACAACAAAACTCAATAAAATGGCAAAGTTAGTAACTTTCTAAAAACCTCAAACAAAACCAAAAAAAACCCCACCTTTTAAATTCATACTGCTTGAAAATCATGCTGTTAAACATTCTCCTCTTGCCATAAACTACTTTTTCCTTACATTAGTTGTTATCCTAAACTACAAAGGATTAATGGCTCCATGAAATACAAAGCTTCCCAATTCTTCCTGCAAGTGTTAGATGAGGCAATGAACTACTTGATAGTTTTTTAAATTCAAAAAAACTAAATGAACATGTCTCAACTCCTTAACTTGATTAATTCATAAAGTAATGTAAAGATTATCTCCTTTGAACAGATCTTCTATTTCCATTTACAGATAATATGATTTCTGAACCTTTTCTTCTAGCTGCGAACAAGCATCTAGCAGGTCAGCAAGCTACAGTGAATATATTAAGAAAACGGTCTCATTAAGCAAAATACTTCAGCTGTTTTGAAGATGACTGTTTAATATCTTCAGAATTGTGAACATGACGATTTGATCTGTTTATAGTGGTGTGGTTAAAATGCCTAATCCTCACCAGATGCAAATACATTGGGTTAAAGCAAGTTTTAGGCCATCAGTCAATGAGGGTTGAAGGTTCTCAAAGTTATGTTACATCCTGTGAGGCCTGGAAACGTGTGGAGGAGGAAGCCTTGAAAAGAACTCTGGCTGCACTCCACTATTTTCAAAACATTCTTTGTATTTTATGTTGTAATAAAATGTAAAATTTGTCAGAGGAAATTAAAAGAATGAAGGAGCAATTTCCCAGACACATCTCCTGTAGAGACATGCTGTGCTGTTATTCTTTATTTCAAAAGGAACAACAAGGTAAGCATCTGTTTTATTCTGCAGAAGAGCAACTTTGCATTTTAGATCTGTGCACAGAAGCGGCTGTAACATGTTATGAAATCCATAAGCAAAGGATTGAAGTGCTATCTGAAGTGCTTTTTCAATCAAGTTCAAGTGCTCTGTTACTCTGTTGCTGCAATCACGTATCTATCTTGTGCTTCCTACTTGAAAAGCTTTTGGCATGTATTGCTTTGAGTATTTTTATTTAACTCTCCATTAGGAGCCTAAGTCTTTACTTAGGAATCTAATTTCATGTGGTTTGTTTTCGATTTATTCAACACAAATTACATTCTCTTGACATGAAACTCAATTCACATCTTAATCTGTATGTTGGGGAACAATGAAATAAAATGGATGTGCCGTACGTTGTGTCCAGCATTGGTTTTCAATATGAACTTTGCAATACTTTTTCTATCTACTATAGTAGTAAGAAAACCAAGGAGTATAATTCCAGATCGTGAGCTACTCAGTTGTCAGGTATCCATGGTCATTAAGACAGTAACATCTTTGGAGAATCAACAATATTTATCTCATATTTAACTGTTTAATTTTACATTACTTTATACAGTAAGAACTCAATTCTCAGTTCTGTCTTATCTTTTGTATGTATTTGTATTTAATTTATGAATTGCAGCACAGTTCCCTATGTACAGCCCTGCCTTTGCTACAAATCCTCCGAGAGTTTAAATATATAAATAAATGCATTTTCTAAAAGAATGCTTAATAAAGACAAGCATGAAAATAATTTGAACTGCAAAGTTACACATCTTTTTCTCCTTTCTGTAGTGGAGAAAGTGATGACGGAGCACTCTTAGGAAGTCCTCCTGAAAAAGATTTGTTACAGATTACAGTTGATCAACATTAACCTGAAGAATATACCGCATTTATAGTAATACCATTCACATATTGGTCAAATTTTGATACACTCTTAAATTCTTTCAAAATAAAGTATTTTAATGTTTGTGTTATACAGGCTAAAACAACTTGTTTACTAGGTACAGACTTGCATGAAATGCAACAAGTTAAAGTCCTAAAGCTTTTGAATTTCCATCAAATTCACACTTTCTGCTTAAGGAATACTGCTCAAATTAATACAAAACATTTCCGCTAATTAAACAGAAATGACAACTACCAAAATTTCTGCGTTTGCTTATATACACGTGGTATATCGATACCAAGTACACAAAGCCAAGTGCATTATTAAACTGATGTCATTTGTAAGTCACTTCATATATATAATACTGTGATGAAAACCCATCTCTTTCCACTAAATAATTTATTTAAGTGTAAATGTGGATAGTATGGTAAAATGCAATCTGAAACATAAATTATTTTTCTGCAATAATACAGCTGCTTTCATTTACATACAAGAGGAAAATGGGCTTATTGGGAGAAACAGTAGTTCAGGATCACGGACTTTTTCCTATCATACAGGACTGCTCAGCAGGCATGTGTAACTGATTCAACAACTAATTCAGCATTGATACAAGGCAAAATTTTTGTTACACTTCATTTCAACATGGAACCACAAACTAATGGTTCCCGTAGGCAAGTATAACTCAGAATATAAGCACAATTTGTCATTTACTTAGCTATGTCAGTCTCAAATGAACAAGCTGAGTGGAGATGAGTACTGTTAAATCTGGTTGGTTTGGAATTTGCTGGCCATTTAAGCTAGTTCCCATCAGACAACATATGATGACTTTGCTTGCCTTTCCCTCCACTGGAGCCTTAATTTGGGTCTCCATCCAGAGAAAAAGTTCCCTGAAAGCTGCAGAAATCTAGTTAAAAGCAAAGCCTTCTCCTCTTAACTGGGCTTAAGTTAGTGAGTTTAAATTTACTAGCTGAGGTATGACAGAAAACATCATAAACAACCTATTTAAGCTAAACATAGTAACCTTTAAATAAATACATGTATCTCATTAATAAATAAACTTACTGATTAACTTAAAGGTGAAGATAAAGACCTGTGAAGCAAGTGCTGTACAAGATATTCTAAAAAGCATCCAGGTAACAGTACGATTATGCATATAACTGTTTTCAGTATGCTAATAGAAGATAAAAGAAATTGATTTGTAGCACCTTTGTTTCATTACTGTTTTGGCAAATTATTTTACACCAGCACTTTTACAATGTGTTTAAAGATAGGGTAGGCGATGTTACTGTCCATTTCAAATCACGGAATTTTTGTAAGAAGAGTTCTCTTTTCAAAACTCATTTTTGCAACTCTCATGAAAACAGTCAAGTGTTTTCATTCAAATCCACTGTTCTTTAAATCCTCACATGTTTAAATGCTCTACTATAAAGACAACATTTTATCTGCTATGGCAGACTCAGTTACTTTCCTTTCTTGGTAAATAACTTGAAAAAATACTAAAAACCTCATAGAAAAATCAACATACAGGTTATTTTCACATCTTACATAGTAAATTCTTTAGACAGTCTTTTAAAACTATAGGAGAGAACATTTAAATTATGTGGGAAACCTTATTTTTTATGGACTTTTCTGGAGATAATGGAACTGACGTCAACTGTTGTTGTTTCAGCTAAGTTTAATTCTAAGCAAGTTCAAGACCTTGCCCAGAATGAAGACAGACATTAAGTAATCAATAACAGCTGCAGTAAACCACGGATATGACCTTTTAAACAACTTCTGGGAAAGCTGTAAATCTTCTACGGGCCATAATGAATTTCAATGAATTTATGGCTTTACCACAGTCTATGGGAATTTCGTCACTGCCAACAGCTAAGCCAGGGTTCCAATCTATACAGACTCCCAAACAGAAAATGGGAGTCCCAGACACTCCTTTGCAACAGCAAGTGTATTCATTCCATCTGAAACTATGCCCCATTTCTATAGTGGCAGACCAAAAATCATACCGTGAAGATTTTGTTTCAACGTTTAAAAACTGTACCTGTGTTGACGTAGTAGCATTTGGTGTTACTGGTGATGGTGAGTCACTTGTTTTTGGCTCACCAGGGGAAGCTGCTGAACCCTGGGATTCTTGGCTGGCTGGCTGATCTGGTGATAAAGCATCACTGCTGTCTTCATCAAATGAATAATCATCCAAAGCTTGAGGATAATTCTCTTGTCCAACTGCTAGAATGTTTACAAAGAAACAAGCAAAACAGTTTTTTTTAGTTACACAACTTGAATTTAGACATTAGTGGCAGAATTAGTTAATTGCTGGAAAATGATTGGTTTTCAGCACAGTCTAAACATAAGTATTTATTGTCTTTTTAATATAATGACAGCCATATTAAATCATATTCAAGGAATCAATAAAACTAAGTGCATAGCAGAAGTTGTTTTAGTAAGAAATTAAAAGGTATGTTCAACATATGTGGAGTGCACAGACACCTATGACAGATTGAGTAATGGCCACATGTTTGATTACTTTGTCATAATTTTTATTACAAAGAATTCTTTTCAAATACAGTATTACACTCCAACTGTATAATTCCAACTTAGTTTTGAATATAAATAGGGTAACTTTAATTAAATGATCACAGAGTTTAGGACTCAGAAGCTGAAAGAATTGGTAGTAATAAACTTTGAGTATGTTACCTTCCAGTGAACTTTACCCTCAAGAGTTAAATTATTATTTTCCACAATGCCATACAGATAACAACATAGAAGCTGTGGCACTCTGACTTGCCTATGATAGCTTCTTTAACGCTGGAGTCTACAGGAAGAATATTTTTTTCTACCAGTTCCATAGGACCAGGCCTCTGAGCAATCTTTTCATTCAGATCATCTGCCAACCGAGCCCTCTTCAGTTTCATCTGAGTGGCTTGCAGCGAAGGCTCTGCAAAGGTCTCTAAAAAGATATATTGATATAAATGTTCTGTTCCATCTTTTCTCCAATTTCATGACAACACTGTCTTGTCTTTGCAATAACCATTCCACTTTTATCAAAAGCAGGCAAGTATTCTTCTGAAAATTCTCAAATTAATAAGCAAACCCAAGATTATATGAGTAGATGTTGTTCATACCCATGATCATGTTTTTCTATAAATATAACCTTTTTTAACAGCAGTAATACTTTTGGTAAACATTTGTCTAATGTCCAAAAATAATGCAGGGAATATAAAATAGCAAACACTAATTATAATCTGAAGACAGCATTTGCTGCCCTAACAGTTTGCCATTGTGAGCTATGGTAAAGGTTTAATCAATCCACTGATTTTTAGATTCTCTTTTGACAAACATCTTAAAAAGTTTACCTTTAAAAATAGCTTCTAGCACAAATTTGAGTCTTCAAAATTGTATTTCAATGAAAATATGGGATAGTCTGTCAATATGGATGTGATCTATCAATATGGAGAACTATCTGGGTTTAGTATCCAAATGCATGTTTTGAAAACTAGTGGTTATTAAACTGACTTGAATTATGGTTATTTGGTAATTTCTGTCTTTGGTAAGATTATGGAGAAACACAGTAATACAGCCCCATTCATAAGACGACTATTGTTTCAAATGACCTGAGCAACAAGGAAAATAACAAGACAGGGTGAAAGTCAAGTTTATTAAAGATTGTTTGGGGCAATGGGGGAGGGGGGGAAGTACAAGGCTGTCAGGTTATTTAGGGTATGAGTAGAAACTGAAGCAATATATATGCTATGTGTACATACCCCATGGTATACTTATCATTATAGAATAAAAGCAGTATGCAACTGCAGAGGAATACACAGTTGAGCATACTTTCACTGCCACAGATGTATCTGTTATTATACACATTTAGAATACAGATTACAACAGACACTGTAGAAGTAGAGAAATAGAGCATATAAACCTTTAGAAATAATTCGTATCAAAGACTAATTCAGTTAGAAAACTGAGTGCATAACAGAAGTTCCTTCTAACAGCAGCTCAAAAGGTACATACCTTCGAGGATGTGCATTCTGACCAGCTCAGACCGGTCCGGCCTGCTGCGAATCTTGTGCTTCAAAAAATTTTCAGTCTTTAAAGAAATAAGGAAGTAGCATTAACTACTGTATGCTAGAAAAATCAAAGTAGTTTGATAGATCACTGATGTCCAATCAATGAATATTTGAAGTTGTATTCAGATAGTTGGACATCACTGTTAGAACATGGGCAGTAGAGGGGTTTGGTTTGGTTTGTTCTGTTTTTCTATCAGTTAAGCAGTGCTAATGAATTTCTATCTTCCCCAAACAAGTTGGGAATGTTTCTGGATTTGATCCCATACCACCACACAAAATCACAATAGTGTAGGTTTGCTACAGAAATACTGCACAAGCATAATTTACCCAAGCATCCTATCCTTAACTGGAGGTAGCTGTGTATTACATTATGACTGTTAAGTTTATCCCCCACCTTGATCTGTGAAGGATTACAAAAATTCTTCTCAGATTTGACACCAGTATTTTATTTTAATGAATTCTTCCAAGATAAAAGCAGATGTTATTACTGTAATGGTAATCATTTTTTCATGTACTCAGTTTAGTATCACCTACAACTGACTATCCATTTTCAGATGTTAATAACACGTTTACACAAAGTGGCTTACCCTGGCTCTTTCCAGGCTCTTTATCTGCTCATGGAATGCAGCTGGACTTTTCAAAGCTGTGAAGGGAGAGTAAGAGTTAAATTCACAGGAAGTGATTTCCAAAAGAAATATCCTAATCAGTATGTGTGTATGGGTGTTTAACACCATCTCAGAGTGGTGTTTGCATCTGACCAGGCTTACATTTGACTCGTGCTAGTTGTATTCACTCATATTTAACAGAGATGAGCAACACTCCTATACAGAATACTTGGAATACTTGATTTTAACAGACATTACCATGTAACAGTTAACTTTTTCACTCTGTACACTGGGGTCTATTTACCAAAACTGTTCCACAGTAGAAATTTTATGAGGTAAGGTTCAGAATGCCAAAATACTGTTTCATTGATTCCACTGTATTTACTATCTGTGTGTGCTTCATAATTGATGGTACTAGAGAGAACTGGACCATCCCTTAGGAACTATTTGTGCTGATTTTTTAGAAAAATTTGAGGAAGCCCCAAATGTTCAGATTAGAAAACAGAATGATGGTTAGCTGCTAAATAGGCAAAAAGAGTAAAAACCACTACCCAGCTAGAATTAATATGAGTCGTAGAGTGCTTCATCTCAATCAGATTGTTGAAAGGAAGTGAAATGGCAGCAGACATAACCCATTTTATTTGCCACACCTGTGGCAGAGATAAGATACTGCAAAACAAAATCTTTAACACCTTTTGACAGTTTAGAGGTTTTTTCCCAGGTTTCACTCAAAAAGAAACAGATCATTCTGTTCCTGAAGATAAGTGACACTACAGACCTGGGAAGGTGAAGATGCTTTAGCAAAGCGATCTGAAGTCTGCTGCATACTCAGAAACCTTCAAGAAAAGATTAGCTTTAAGATACTGTGCTTTCAAGCTAGAATTCACCAGTGCACACTGGGCTATTTATAATAACTTGACATAATTTTTGTATGTTTTCAATGGTTGCGGTTTTTGTTTGTTTATTTTAAGAAAAATCACTTTTCACAGTTGACTCTCTTGAAAACTTGAACCTATTATCTTAAGCCCAGTCTCATCCACTGTCCACTTAGGGATTCTCAGTGTTTTCTGTGCATTCCTCATTCTGAAGCCAGGCTTATCTCCACAACAAGTCAGAAGATGTTATACTAAACAATTAGCATAGTCATTGGGAGCTCAAAACATCTCTAAGGAAAGAGTTAACTGCAGTTGAATTCTAGGCCCCTAAATATCCATATTCAGGAGGACCTTCTTGTGATTCCTAAATTGATTTTAGGTGTCAGAAGTGCTGCTGCTGAAACAACCATCATCTCGCAACAGATTGAAATCAATAAAGGAGAAAATGGACTCTGGCAATAAATTGCATAAGCATGCCAATTACTTACTTTCAAAATACAAGTGCTGTGAGTTCAGACATACAAATGTAACAAATTTCCAAATTTACAAACATTATTTGCTTGTCAAAGCAGTATGATCTGCAATTGAATTCCAGTGGTAGAACAGAGTTAGAGATAAAAATGGTTTACTGAAGAACTGATAACTTCTTGCCTAGCTGTCAAGGATGGTAGGTAGCCAGGCCAAAGAGGCAGAAGCTCAGCATTACACAATCCTGAAATCATAAACACATCTCCAACTCTTACTTATGAACTTGGTGACATTGCTGCCTTAGTGAGACACTTCACACTAAGGTGATCAGCAGCATCTTAACTCTTCCAAAGACTGCATCTAACCACTATATAATCTTTGTTTTGGAAGAGAATACAAAATTCTTACACCAATTTGGACAGTTTGCCAGATGTGGCAAGTTGATCAGGAACTTCTGACAACTGGAAAAAAATGTTCTAAACCCAAACCAATTTACTAAAAAAACAAACCACCCAAAAACCAAACCAAAAATCCAAAGCCTCTTTCCATATTCTTGGAAAGGTATTCATGCGCAGAAAGAAAGGCCTAGGCACAGAAGATTCTGCATTAGGTCATACAATCCCAGTGTATGACGCCCAGCCTAATCCACTGCCTCATGTCCTGTAACATCACAGCTACCATCATGCAAGATCTGACACAGAAGACATGTCTGTTGGCACATAGGTCACAACTTCTATGTCTATGTGTCCTTTGCTTTTGTTTAGCAACCCTTGGCATCCTACTCTTTAAAGACCGCTGGCTTTATTGATGTCCACTCATATATATAATTCAATTTATTTCAGTAAGATTAGTCATAATTTAAAGAGAGAAAATAAAAGGAGAATCAGACTATGTCTGCAAATCCTTGCGTTTTCATCACAATGGGCTATTTTAACTTAAACATTAGATAAGCATGATGAATTTACTTCATGCTCATTTAAATTACCAAAAGGATCCCACAAGTCTTTTCAAGTAGTAGTTATTTTTAATGATTCTCATAGAAATGCTTATCTTTATTATTTTATATATTCAGTTCATAATGAATACAGTATAATAATACAAATGACTAGAAATAACATAAGTCTTACGTGGCATGATGCCCTGGTCCACCAGCTGTTCTCGCGTCCGTCTTTGTTGTAGCCTCAGCTGAAGTACTGACAATAGAAAACAATCATTCATTCATATGTAAGCATACTATCCCTCTGAAAGTACAAAAAAACCCCCACATTAAAAAGATATCAAGTATTTCAACTTTAAATAATTTTTTTCTATATGTATTTAGACCTGAGAGTAACCTCTAAGACATCTATCATTAAGGATCAACTGTTATTTACATAGTTTGGAGTGATTGATTCCAATCCCTAGTTATATTGGAGTTTGCTGCTTTTTGGTCACATCTGATAAAGGGACTGTATTTCATATACACATCCACTTTTCCTATCAGCTAGGCCTCACAAGAGGTACTAAGTATACATCTAAATCTAGGATATTTTTTTTCCCCTTGTAACACTACTCTTAGATTCAAAAAAATGCAGTGAGATATAAAGAGTTTATACCATAAACTGCAACACATAATGATTATATAGTCTTCTTACATGCCTTAAACCAATGTTACATGACTGCACTATGCTGATATAATGATGTTTGCAGAGCATTTTAAAAGGAAAGCTGCATGTGTTTGACTGTTTTTCCTTAAGGATTTTTTTTTTTTTAATATAAAGGCTTATTGTACATTTAAATAAATCTTGCTGAAACACAAGAAACTGAAGAGAAGCCAGATTTTACCTGGCTTATTTAAAAACACAAAAAAAGTGATACAATCAGGAACAGATCTCATCCTCTCTCTGAACATTAGAAATGTTGTTTTCCTGACTAATTGAGATATGTGTTATCATAATTATTTCAAGGACCAAATAAATCCAATACTGTCAAATTTGGAAAAACTGTTTAGAGTTTCAGAGGTAACATGTTTCATTACATTTAATAAAATGTACAAAGGTTCTCAGCTTATTGTTACTGTATAAGCAATGTGACACAGACTAAATACTACACCAGGAACTGCACAAAACCTGGGGGAGGGCATAGACATAAAGGCCTCGTACTTTCAAAGATTAGGGCTTTTTTGTAAATGTTCCCAGAAAAAAAAAAAGAAGAAAAAAGTAGTTGTTTCTTCTACTGTTCCCTTCCCCTTGTTTCTTTGTCAATTTATCATAGTGCTTCATTATTTCTTAGATACATACAGCCATTACCCTCATGTGAAATTTCATCTTTTGAACAAGAGATGGTCAAGATGCTTTGTCAAGGAAAAAAATATATTAAAGATGTAATATTTACATTCTTAAATTGTGCCTTGATAGCTTATTATAGGTGTATGATTATGGCATGCTGTTCCCATTGTATTTCACAAGGAAGCAAAATAAACTAATGCATTGTCCAAAACATCAAAATGAATGTAATTTCTAAAAATTAGGCTAAGGACAAAGTTCATTGTTTTCAGAATTTAAAAGGAACCAGCTTATTTCCTGTTCTACAGTACAGGAAGGATACTCTTCTGGCTAAAGCATTAAGACCGGGAATAGCAAGTCCTGAAAACAAGAACATTATTTTCTTGTGTCACACAAACATTGAGAATTTAAATACAAACATTTCAGGGCTGTGGCACAGCAGTTCCATTCAGACTTTACAATATTGTTACAGGAGAATTACAAAGGACAGAGATGGGAGAATGCAAAAGTAACAACAGTAAAATGTAAATTGATGGAAAGTCATTCAAAATGTATTGAGTTCCTCTGGAAACTTGAAAATACCTGCTTTAAGTAAAGAATTGTGTTTTCCAAGTAATATTAAATGACTGTAAAAAGTTAACTGAAGAATTATTTTATAATAGTTTGAATGATTTATTTTCGGTCTTCCTTAATTTCATGTGGCTCCATGGAAGCTGTGACCTCTTCTTCCAATATCTCTTACTAGTGGATACAAACTTGTGCTGCCTGAAGTCTTGAACCAACTCAAACAGTGCTGTTACACACTCCTTTCAGCAGCACTTCCTCAGTTGGCTTTGGCATATGGTGTAGCATAGATAGCTACATACTCCCACTAAGTTCAGAGCATGGGTAGAGAAAGTTCAAATTTTTCTGCAGAAAACCATGCGGGTTTCAAAGTCCAATTGGTTTAGTCTGCCCAGAGACATTTATGTAACTGTACATCCAACTTTAAAAATCCACAAGCTTCATACAACTTCAAGAAATGCACATTTCAATAGAAATGCATTTTAAGCATATGATATAATGTTATGATACAAAGCTTCTATTCCTGGTGCTACTTCTAAGAATTTCCTACTGCAGTAGCACAAAGCACTGAGAAGCTGATTAACTGGTGTGGTGTTTACAGGAGAGCAGAAAACTCTGATACGTTCTTGTTTTGGATTCTCTTGCTTACAACTGTAAAATCAAGAAAGCTCACAGTCTTAAAACTGAACGGGCAATCCTTTAAAAAATCTTAAATAAGTTTTACCCATCCAAATGATGTGAGAGACAGTTTATAAACAGCATGGCAAGACCATATTTCAGACCCAGTATTTTTGGTCTTGAGTAGATTAAAACTTGACTTTCTTCTGTTCTTCACTCAAACTATGCTTCCTTTTACACAACTAGGAAGCTGTGGGAAGGGTTGAAAAGCATGTCCTGCTGTGGGCAGGAGTCTCATCCATGTTTTACAGCTGTATTAGGTCCAAATTTACACCATACTTAAAATTGGCTTTCTTGGAACACTAAACACACTACAAATGCATCTACCAAATGTTTTACCTGGTTACAAGTCAGTTTTAAACATATGCCTCTTTATTTCAGGCTCAAGGTCTTTGAGAAAATGACCTGCTCCAACATCAATTATGTCCGGGGTAGAGCTGATATATGTCATCAGACACAGTAAGTAAATCAGAATTAGTATTATTTTCAATTCCATCACCTGGAATGCAGTGGATCAACAAGTGAATACTGGTAGTATTACAACAGGTGCAGGAGTGTTATCACTGATGCGAGTCATCTACCAACATATGATAGGCATTTGTAGTACAAAATATTTCTGATTTCTAATATGCTTTTTACTCAGACTTTCTTTTTTAATAAGCTTTATCATAAAACCCATTTTGTAGGTGTAGCTGGTTCAGCTGTGGCTACCTAAGCCTTGCTAGTATGGTGATTTCAAACATCAGTAAACAAAAGTGGGAAAAAATTAAACAACTTTCAAATTGACCTTGACACTACAGAATGATCACACTGTTTTGCAGAGTTGATAACAGTTTGAACGCCCTCACTAATTCACCAACTTGGACAGCTAGCTGATTTTGTAGAGTGCGTACACCATCTACTCTATGAAACCTACTACAGACAACAGATACTTGTTCTTCAACTTATCAGACTTATTTAAAATTCCGAAGTACCATCACTGCAATCTCAAATGTGAAAAAATAGCTTGACAGTGTTTTTTTAAGGCATTAGTTTACCTGTTAAAATTACAGATAAAGGGGCAGAGTTTTATCAGAAATTTATTATTTATTAATTAGAGATCTGGCTTTCCCAGATGCAGATACTGACATGACTCTCAGACCAAGACTTTTCATCTTTCATATGCAAAGGATCAGACTTCTATTTGTCATTCCATTACACCAAGACAGACAGCTCTCACTGTTAGGTCATACAGTTGGACTGGACAGTCTAAACACATCCCACCAGTTCAGCATTTAGCAATTATTGCATTTTAAATTTTCACTGGCAAGTCTGCAGGAAGAAAAATCAGAAAGGCCTCACGCTGCACTTTGCCAATCCAAGTGAGCTAAATAACTGCTCTAACACTTCTAATATGCATTGCCCTGTATTCCCCTAAAGTGTACTTTAGGAAGAGTCTGCCTGAGGTACATTCAGCTGCTGAAATTTCTCCTGGAAACAAGCAAACAAACCACCCCACAAACAAAAAACCCCTCAGAAATCAACGTGCCAAAGTTTCTGTGTCAAGGTCCTGTTTTGAACCCTCTTTCAACAAACAGCGCTAGTAACACAAATGTGTCAGCAACATACGTGTGTCTCCAAAGAGGAGGACACTGAACACTGAACGCACTGATACAGACCCGTTGAGTGCGATGCAGTTCCTGCAGCTCCCTGTTTGTGCTATCCAGTGTGACCTGTGTCAGGAGGGGCAAGGGCTGTGCCTCCCTCTGACATCACACTCGCACACAGCCCTATCTCATGGAAGCATCAACACTGTAAAAACATATCCCATTGGATGTGTTTGTGGCTGATGTGATTTCTGTCAGTTCCTGAAAATTAATGCTGCTTGGCCATGGCCATGATATTCACCCAGGAAATGGGGGAGGGAGACTAAAATAAGTCTATTCTGCAAAAAATAGTGTTGAGAATGTAGGTAACTTGCCTCTTATTTTCCAGCTGGTTTCAGCTAATTCTTTAATGAACATTAATTCCAAATATAGATAATGAGAATCCCTGCTACATAATTTATGAATGTATTATATATATTATTTGTGGCTTTAATTATGATCAGATATTTGGCTTAAGCTTTGCAGAATGAATAAAAACTGACACATGTCCTACGATGTGTAGTCTTACAAGTGAATATGCAGTGGACTATAGCAGAAGGATGAGAAAAACTGTAAGAATGTACCTTCACAAAACCCATATGCACTCAGGTGTGAAGCTTTAGCATTTTTTAGCAAATACATACATATATATAACAAATAGTTACTGTCTCTTATAACACTACTTGCCTACCCATCATCTGTTAACCTACATTGGGCATCACAAAGCAAGTAAGAGATGATTTTGAAGTTGTCCCATGTATGTCTGGACAAGTCATAAAAACCGGGGGAGGACTGAAAAAATGAGAGGTACAGAAGATACAGAACATGCAGTTATTCACTTATTAAGTAAATATCAGGAACTTACATATTACATAGTAAAGAAAGGACAGCCTGTAGCATGACTAATAGGGAAGCACTGCAGGGGGAATACTAAAGAAGAAATGACTCATAGTTAGAAAGATGGTATAAGAATATAACCATTGAAGATTTTGACTTGACCAGAGCAAGGAGGTTAAGCAGAAACAAAGTTGGATGAAAACCAGATTGTTCGCTTTTGCAAACAACTCCAAAATTAAGAAGGTTAATAAAACAGTTTGATGTCTTTTTTTTACAAAAAAATAAATATTGAGCAGTTGAATACGTTATTAAAGAAAAAAAGTTTCTAAATAGAAAGTAGTTGTGAATAAAAAACCTCAATATATTATTTTAAAAAGTTGAGAAGCTGAAAAAAACTTTTGCTTTGCCAAAGCAAATAGATCAGGAAAACGCTAGTATTTATATCTCAATAAAAAACATAAGGACCTAAAACACTTTGAGCCCCAACAGCGACAAAAAGTAAAAAGGAGAGATGTTTCTAAGGAAGAAATGATAAGGCCTGTATATGAGTTGCATAGCTACATCTAGTCAAAAGAGGATATTTGGCGTACAGGTCTGCGTGTCAGAGCAGATGGTCACACTAGTAATGACCTTTATATTGTCACTGCAGTTAGACAGACTGAGCCCTACAACTGAGCAGAAACAAGTTACAAACAGACTTGTATCTTTATACTGGAAATGAACCTGAAGTGGATATAAAGGAAGGGAATTGGAATGAGGCTTGTGAAAAGCTCAAAAGGAAGTGGGGACCCACAAAAAGCAGCTCAGAGAACAGCCAGGAAGGTATGGAAGATGGGAGTCATGGAAACTAAATCACAAGTTTTCAATAAAGAAGATGTGATGAAATTATCTTCAAAGACAAGAATGAACGATATGAGAATGGAGCACAGCTTTGCACTTTTGGCAAAGAATTGCCGATTTATTTCAGTGAGAAACTCTCTATAGAATAGAATGAAGATTGGTTTAAATCTAACGTAATTAAATCTAATACAGACTTTGCTTATCATATATCTAGAAATCCACGTATCAAGAGATTTCTAGAACAGTCAGTAACACACAAAGAGGTAAATCTATTAAGGATGGATGAGACAGAAGGACACAGCTTCCAAAAAAATCTAAAAACCACCGAGGCATTACCCAAAGTTATTATACTGTACTATTTGTTCTAGTTTTGGGGGATTTGTTTTGGAGGTCCCCCCCACCCCTTTATTACAAAGAACCATTTACAGAAAAACCAGTGTGAAATCTAGGGAAGGGAGAATTCAAAAGACACGAGGTACTACAAAACAAAGTTCCCTATGGGGTGGTACTTACTCAAACACTATGTTTAACAGATTGGTCTTATCAGGATGAATCCCTTCAGCTTGTTGCCCAATAGTTTACCTCTCACTTTCACACTTTTAAAATCAGGCAGTTACCTGTATAACATTTAAAATCGTAGAAGATGATCTCCAAAATAAAGGCCCAGAATTGACAAAGATCTGGATATGTTAATACACTATTAACATCTGTAATACTGTCCCTCCTATTTGAAGTGTATGTGCAAAAGAAGGGCTATGTTAACACCACTGAGCAAATCTAGTTGCTAAAAGACAGCACAAATATTTTGCACTTCACATTATCTGGCAGGAATCCCCCTTCACACCACTGCAACTCTAAGAAATTGTCTTTGAACTGCTGCTGAATAAAAGCCATGCACAGAGAGGTCAGTCAAACAGCTGTTTTGACTGAGGGGGGAGGGAGGGTATTTTTTTTATTTTCAAGTCAGTGTATGATTTTAAGATTAACACTTTAACACCAGGTGAAGAGATTCCAAAATTTCCATGTGTTTTCTTCAGTCAACAAAAGACCATTAAATCTTAGATAGTTTATTTAATACTTACTGACAAAACCAAAAAGTATAATCCCTCCCTCACAGTAAGAACATCTGGCCATCTGACTCTCATAGTCAGTAGAAGTCTTCTGACATCACTGGAGATACAGATTTTTCACCACCTGAAAAACTGAGAGCCAGAGGCCCCTATAAAGTTTCTTCCAGTGCTAGCATACCAGGGAATCAAGGGGAATGGAGATGATGGTACAAAAAGGAGAGGTTTTCTGTTAACCAATGCACTTTATTATTTTGGAACTTATTTCTATATAACAGTAAATTTTATAAAGCTAATGGCCTCTGTTTTCAAACAGTGTGTACTGTTCAGGTTCATGTACACTATACCCTAAAGGGGCATAAAGATCAAGAATAACCAAAACAAGCAGGTCTTCAATAGCTTGCTGAAGTGCTATACTGGTTTGAATGCAAGAAAGCTGGCACAAATAGGCACTTGGGCAAGTACACATCACATTCTGTATAAGACCCTTTGAAAGGTAAGAATCACAGAGCAGTATAGTCAGGTCTTACTCCATGTGGATGGTAGAATAAGTGTAAATAAAGTGTTTTATTAAATCACTTAGAACAAACAGCTATTATCAAAGTTGAGCAAGTAATTTCTGTTACAAATCTGTAATTTGTATCCTATGGAAAAGATTTCTCAAAGTAGCACTATATAATCACAAGCACTGGAATGTAAAGAGGCCAAAAATAAACTGATAGTTGTCCTGCAGGAACAATGCTATCTACACTGATTGACAAGCTTTCACCACTGCTTCTTGTCTTGAAAAAAAACCAGAACTCATACTGTGCACAGTAGTAATTCCACACCTAACACAGTTGATTATGTATCCCATTAATTTAAAATAAAATTTAAATTCTCTTTTTATAGAAGGTACTATGAAACAGCAAATAGTTGTTGCCATTTAAGAATTACACAGACAAAACAGACACTAAACCATCGAAAAGGGGTTCATCAGACAGCACACAGTTCTTTCAAATGACTGCAAGAAGAAAAATAATGCATCAAGATTTTTTAATGTTCTGTATGTAATCATCTGTTTCTTCCAAAGTTAAAATCCAGTGGATATTAGCTATTTAAGCCCTTAAAACTGCAAGTAAAAATGAGAAAATGTAACGTCCAACATTCCTGCATACTCCCTTGGAAATTTCCAAGAGCCATAGAAACTCCAGTGCAGGCTGCTAGGGCTGGCTGCCATGGAAACAGACAGTGCTGGAAACAGGGCCGTTTCCTTTAAATTAAAAGCTGTTCTCAGAAAGCCTTCATCTCTTTCTGCCATCTTAAAACAGCTTTTATGCAGCCAATGTCTCTAACACGTTGAGGTTGAAACACAGAGCAATCGATGTTAACAACAGACATTCTGGGTGCAGTGAAGCACTGCTGCAGATGAACTACTGCATCCTCAATCTGAAGCAGTTTATTACTAGCTGTTTGGCATCGGGACTATAACATTAATACAAGTATATGAACAGCAGGGTGGCAGTAAAGTAGAAGAGAGTATTTTATCAGATGGTACGTGGACCATACAAGTGATCAAGCATTGGCTTTGTATTAGAATTCTGGACCAACCTCGCAGCACAGGGTGACAGTTACAGAATTGCAGAAATCCAGTATCAAGTACTTAACTCTGTGTCTCTTTCAGTTGTTACCTTTGCACCCCCAAACTCCACCTGCTTGGACTTAAAAGTTTATATGGGATTTTCTAAACAGTATAGTTTACACTGTTAGTTTTCCAGAGACAGATGTTTTGCTTTGTCCTGAGCTGTGACTGTTTCTCCCTCAACTCTGTATGGGGTGTTGTAGTCTATTTATAATTCATTAAATGCTTCACTGACACAAAACCAGTTAATCTTTTCAATTAATATTTGTTCTGTCAATAAAACTAAAAATTTAATAAGCTGAATGTTCTGTATAATAAGTTAAAGAAAGAGCAGGTGATACACGAGGTACACATTTCAGGAAGGTTATGGAATATGGTAGCTGGTTTACACCTGGCATTACTCATTCCACATGTGTCCAAAGTCAGAAATTTGGTAACACAGCATTCTTTTCATTTATATGGCATGTCAAAGAAGGAAGGAAGGAAAGGGAAAAGCCATGAAAATACCTGCAATTTGTTGGAAGTGATTCTAAATAAGTTGTACAGCATTTTAAGGATAAAATGCATTTAAAATTGTGGTACTCACCTCCCATCAGCCTGAAGATGGTGATACAGAATGTTAAATACTCTCAATTTTAAAACAAAAATAATCCATCATTAAAGAAATCAGTCATCATCTAAACATGAGTGAGTATGTTATACTGGGTTCAGTCTTCAAAACTTTCATGTATGCCAGGGTATCATTTAAAAAAAGAAAATATTTTACTTATTTTTACAAAAAATTCCTTACTTATTTTTATATATTTTTAATGTTATTTTTTTCCATTATTGTGTATGTGATTTTTCTGCTAAGACTATATCCAAAATAATTAAGAAAAGTGAAACAGCCTCTGAGGCATACTCATTTTAAGCAATTATTCAGTCATACTTTCATTTCAGCTTAGAAATATTCTGGATAAATGTAAAGCATGTGAGTGGAGACTACTGAGGGCCATTTCAGACAATCTCCTCAGAGTTCTGAAAGGAAACCCTGCAGGACCTCCAAAGCTTTTAAATTATACCACTGTGATTCAAAGCTTTTGTCTGTAAGCCAGTAATGATGTACACATAACTGCTTCCAGAAGTAACATCATCATACTGAAAGTAGAAAATGAAACACTAGATGGGAAAGATAGCTAAATGTAAACTTCTCATTTAAAACAAAAATATAAAGCATAACAATATCATCAGTTGAGAAGCTTAAATGACTAGGATATAGGACAATCTGTATTGTACCCTATTGCTATGGAACATGTTGCTTAGAAACAAGCCAGAACATACACGAGCCTCCAAACAAATTACCAGAATGTCTGCTGGGATGAATATATATATACACGTGTACATGTAAAAAGCAAAATCCACACTGTTCGCAATTCTGTTTAAATCTTTAAAATGAGAAGAATCACTACCATCTTGGGTGGAAAGTCTGAATAAACTAAAGCTTACATTTCAAGCATTCTGTAAAATTGCATACCTTAAGTATATTAACAATACTTATATTTTCTAAATCTGCAAGTATTCCTCAGCTGAGTACAGTCTGCTGATTTTTAAAAAAATAATCTGCATTTCCTCAAATACTACTATCAGCCAAGAAGTGTTCTGTCAAGGGAGTTGTGAAACTTGGGTTTAAATGCTACATCTACAACAGACTTGCTTTGTGATAATTTGGAGCATATTACACTGAATGATGACAGATGATTTCCAGCCAAGCCTTCTCGAGAAGGTATTACCTCCATTTTCCATGCTTTTCCTAGGCACAGTAGAGCCAGCAAACAAAATGCATACCCAAGCAGATCCTCCAACTCATGAGATTACACATTAATTCAAAACACTGAGGAAGGTGGATTTACACTAAGATGCCTGATTGCAAACTGGGATGTAAGCAATGGCATTGTGTCAGCTCTGCTATGTAGACAACTACATCAGATTTCTGCAGATGCTTGCTCAGTGGGTGAGTCAGATTGCTTACAGTGACAGCAAAGTTGCTGCATTAAGAAGGACTCTGAATTAAAAAGGCTGAGGTACATGCATGTTTTGTTGGATGCTTTGTGAAAGAACAAACCTCCAGTATAGCAACAAAACAGACAGTAGTGTCAGAGTGTAGTTTCATAACTTAATATGATCTAAGACAGGATTACTGATGAAAAGACAATGGTCTCTTCCTCCTTCCAACCCCAGCTGCTTCTGTTGCATCAACACTGGCAAAGATGCAGCCTGTCAGGTCAGTGCTCTGATCTGGCTGAAAACTAACACTATTGAAATAAACAGTCTTCAGTAATACCTGTTCACCAATCCTACTCACTTCAGGGTTGCATAATTACTAATGCTAACACAAGAAAGAGGCTGGCAGTAAGCAGGGTAGGGCTGGATGAGACTACACCTACTTTTGGCAACAGCAGTCTTAACCCTAACTTTTTAAAAAACCTTTAAGAAATCTTGTAGCTGCCATAGCAAGTTTCCTTAGAACTCTTGGTTAGCCACTGTATCCTCTATTTGTATACAGATGACATACAAAATCAAATTAATACATTGTGGCCTTGGTTTATCAAAGTATTTAAGCATGTGTTTATTATAATGGGATTACCATATATTATTCACTTAAGTGCTACACTGAAGAAGAAAATTCTGCAGAATAAGTGCTGATTTACTTGCAAAACATACAATTATCCCACTGTCATTAAAGAGACTGTTTATAGCTGATACATAAAGTTAAATTTTAACACAGCCTCAAAGGAGGGCTACACTGAATTTCTAGTGCTTCCTTTATTAACTAAGATGACAGGAATAATACTTTTTTTTCAGTATTTTTCTCGTTATCTGTGTCTCAGGAAACATACCTGATAGACCACCACTGATAAGGGGTCACAAAAACACCCTCTAAACACCATATAACAGAACTTAAAGCTTTTTTAAAGAAAAACCCCCACAAATGTAACCAAAACCACCAAGCCAACAGTAGAATCTTTAAGTCTAAAATGCCACTGCAGGAGAGCAGTAGAGGTCAAGAGTATCACCAATACTCAACATGCCCGCAATAGCAGGAAATCTGATAAATAAACAATTCTCATGCAATAGTGATTTAATTGCAAAGGATGAAGGGAAGAAACCCTTCCTGACTAAATCTGGTAGTCCATTAACCAGAGAGCATGAAGACATTTCCAGTGAGCACCTGAGAAATCCTCGTGCTTCACTCACTCCACCCCATATCCTGTTTCTGGCACTTGCCAGTTTCTAGTTCCTTACAAAACAACAAAGTTAAAAAGCAATACAAATCCAGGAAGTAAATTAAGTTTCAAGGTGAGTATTTCCTTCCTGGTTAGTTTTTTTTCCTTACAGTAACCTGCGGGCAAGTGGTAACTTTGAAGCTCAGATTAATATATGAAAAATATGGTGCAAACAAAGTGGGATCCAATCTCCTTTTAAATTCCACCTGAGATAGTACCATACTGATTTGTTTCACCAATTTAGTACTGCATCTTCACGAGTTCTGCATGGTCACACACTCTTGCAGGAGCTCAGCAGTCTTTATATTAAAACAACATAGGGTACAAGACAAGACTTCCTAAATTCACTTCACTCCTCAGTTAGAAACCTCCTTATCTGCAGCCTAAATATATTCCTAATATATCCATTGTTGATGATACTCTTTCTTACTAACTGTATACACAATGATGTCCTGATTTCATTTAAGGCTTTTCACTTGAATTTTCTAAATGTTTTGGCCACTTACTTGACATTAGAAGTCAATGCTACAGGAATTTCTGAAAAAGCTGTTCAGCTGGCACTGTATGGTTAGCTTCGGAGCCAAAAAGTACTTTTATTCCTTGCTCATACAAAAGGTAATTTTGATAAAACAGGTAATTAAGAACTGTTTTCACAGAACAGACAATATGTAACAATAACTTACAAGTTGTTTACAAGAAAGTAGGGTAATTAAGAGGATATCCTCCTCTGCTATAGGATAATATAATGTGTATCCTCTAAGAGTATTCATTAGCCTAAGCAAAGAAAAAAATCATTCTTGTAATCTAACCTTCCAATGCCCTTAATTTGCTGAAGACAGCGTTGGGTTTTGTGTTTCCATCAAAAGTCTCCTTTCTTATAAAGAAATATTAAGTAAAAAAAGAACCACACCTAACAATTCTCAAGGTATGCACTGCTGAAATAAGCACACTGTACTCAGGATTTTTAGATTTATCAAACCTGTGCAAAATAGATTATGAAGCAAAGGCTGTACCACCTTCTGAATTACTTGACCCTCTGTGTACTTCATCTGGGTTTGCCAATAGAATTGCATTTTTAATTTTTGCAATTTTAACCATTCACAGATGGTATTTGTAAGTATTTTTGTGTTCTAACAAAAAAGGGTTTATGATTCAGGTGGCAAAAGCAATCGCATCATCATTTGAATTAAAGGGGAAAAGAAAAGGAAAAGAGAGAGGCAGAATGCCACAAGCTAATTTAGAATATACTGTTCTGTAAAATAAAATGTGTTTTAATGTTATTTGCAGTGTTATTTAAATAGAATGAAATTAACGACAGCAATTGATATTTTAAAAAAATCTACAAAATACCTGAACTACATTATTTTGTAACATTATAAACCGAAAAGGTAAAGCTCTGGTTTAGTCTCTCTAGATGCAAATCAAGCAGATTTGCAATGTTTTCAATAATTCATTCTATATACTACAAGAAAGAAAATGCTTAGTTTTTCTAAGCTTTAGAAAGAGGAAAGGCTGGAAGACGAGATCCAGTAGTCATTCATACTCTTAAATTAGAAGAGGTTCATTATTTTAATTATTACATTGCCCAACTTAGGAGAGATAAAAGGATAAGCAGTATTCACTGGGGAAAAGTGAAAATGGAGGTACTAAAACAGAGAAAAGGAAGCAAATATAGTGATTTTGGAAAACATATCTTCTTTTAGGGACTGAATAATTTAAACTCTAAAATATTCATGAATTTAGACTGGAAGAGTGTCCCATAATTGCAGGTTTTTTGCGACTCTGACAGACCATCATTATTGTAAAGTACATTCTTTCATCTACTTTCTACATAACTGACACATTCAAAGAAGACTGAAGATAATGATTACCGTGGTTACTTATTAGCCCACCTACACTATCCACCTCTCTCTCTCCCCTTTATTTCTTGGTAGCTTAGATTAGTTATGGGTTTCTTCCCTACAGTATTTCCCACAACAGTATGCTTACTCCTCTGTCCCTCTCAACTTCCTTGCCTTCTTTCTTTGTTCCTGTTGCCCCACAGAGCTTCAGAGGTAGCAGCTGCAGGTTTAACTGAGCCTGTTGGAGTTGCAAGGCAAACACCATGAAAAAGAATCCACGGTTGGCCCTTTCTCTTCAATCACTGTCTTTCAGTCAGTATTTTCCTGCCGTAAAGGAAGCAGAACTGTTATTCTCTCCACCACAGCCACATGCATCAGCCCTCAACTTCTTATTGTCTGTCTTTCCAATCAATAAGAAACCTTTAGAATCACTACATTACATAAAAGCCAGTGTTTTCTCTATCTCTAACTTAGAGCTAAGTAAAGGGTTTTTTACTGAATTCAGTTACTGAATTCAATAATGAATATGGGCTATCTTTTTGCTATTTTAAACATTTAATAATGTTTAAATGATCCAAATTTTAAAAAAACCAAACAAAACCCCAAAACAAAAATTTAAATTCTGAGAAAGGCATGATCTTAGAAGGGGGAAAACCAGCAGTCTTGCCACAACACCAAGGAAGAAATCTCTGAATCACCAGACAATGCAGAAATATCTGAAGTAAAAGCCAATGCAGAGTGCTGCAAAAGGAAAGAAGGAATTTTGTCTGCTACAAATACACTTTGTTTCTGAATGATTAAGAAGTTGGAGTTTGAGTCCTGAACTGTAAAGAGACTGGTATGTTAACACACACCAGTCAAGAAACTGTTCTGTGCAGGGCAGACTGCTGACCTCAAGAGGTCTCTTCCTTCTCCTCCTTAACACAGGCCAGCTAGAAAAATACCTCCAGCTAGAAGGAGTAAGGCAACTTCCGTGTCTCAGAAGTATTATTGCCACAGCCTAATAAATGCTACTGTAAATGAATCTAGTATAGTACCCTTTGTCAGCTTTAAATAACACTCCAAATGTCCTCAGACTGTTGCTATTTTACAAACTAATGCTTGTGCGTTGTATCAATTTAATGCACAGTCTAAAACCAGTAATTTAAGGAGACATGTAATTTGAAAAGCATACATCTGGAAAGCAGAGTCAAATCTAATCTTAAGTATGAGGGGAGAAGGGAATTCTAGAGAAAGACAGCTGAGAAAAGCACTGCTGAGAATGGGGTAGTAATACATGTCTAAAACTAAAGGTTTGTGGGGTTTTATTTTTAATAGTGTCATATTTAATGGCATTTGTTTAATCATATTTATTTCAATAGCGACATTTTGAAGCATGTTGTGCAAAATTTACAGGACAATTTCAGAGTACTCATGAATTCAGCACTAAATGCTACTCTGAAAAGGGTACTTAATCACTCACTTTTCTTCATACTACAATTTCTATCAACTATTATCATTATTTTGATACTCAAGTGAATTCTAAATTTAGCTATTAGAATGTTTTTTTAAGAGGGAAAACAACACGTCATTTAATGTACAAAAATTCTTCCTGACATACAACATTACATCACAAATGCTGGTGAACTGAGATCTGCCCAGTACTTCTGCATTTTCTGTCCCCCAACCAGCCAGTGACTGACCTTCCTTGAGACTTTTCTGGCTGTTCACCTCAAGGCATTCCTTCTCCTTCAGTGGCTTAACATCTCCTGCAGGTAAAATCTCGGAAAAGCCCTGCTGCTGCTTCTTGGAGCTATCGATCATGATGAGAATCCTTTAGATTGGCAACATCCAGCATAGGAAAAAAAAATATTGATTTGTCACCAAGCAGTACACTGCTGTCCCGAACGCTGCTTCCAGGTCCTTTCTCCTAATAAATGAGCAATTGCGCCTCTGTGCAGCCGAAAGCAGCCATCATCCTTCACTTTCCAGGTTGACCTGCAGTACGCTCAGCCTGCTCTGGAGCCTGTAACTCACTCAGACAGCAGGCACAGAGCATGTGAAGCAGAACTCCCAAATCCCACCTCTTTCCCCAGACAACCACTCCCCCTTTTCCTTTCGTTATGCTTGCTTCCTCTGCACATTCGTTTTTCAATATGCAGCTTGATGGTCAATCATCTGACAAAGAATGAGTCAGGCAGTTAAAAATAAATCCAGCAGTTGCTGAAGGAGCAGCATTCGCTGATACCTAAGACAAACTACTGCTGAGGACTCCCTCCCTCCCTTTTTCCCCTTCCTTCTCCCTTCCCCCACTACTCTGAACACTGCTGCAGGCAGCAGAAGTACTTTATCTTTGCCTGACCGGCACATTCATTACTCATTAAGTTTCATCAGTAAACAAAGCTGCACACTGGCATTTGAAGAAGTTATGTTGAGGAACTTCCCAACCACCCAGGCCCCAGGTCTTGTTTTAGAGACATTAATCTAGCAGAAGTAAGCGGGAAAGCCAGTGATTATTTCCATGTCTTTCCTCGCTCCTTGTTGTAAATATCTAAACCCCAAGTATTTTAATATGGTCATTTTTGCATTACAGTTACACATCTCATTATTCCCAGCAGTTTTAGGAGTATCTTCTCCCACAGCTTCTGATCTGCCATTCTCTCCAGCATATCCCATTTATCTTACATGAGTCATCAACTTCAGTGTCAACCTGGAAGATTCTGGGGAAATGGATCCCCACTAATTATCTGGCATTGGCCATGAGGGAACAGCAGACTAGTTTGCATTTCATGTACTTAAATAAACTATACATAGTTTTAAGTAGTTACTACATGTCAACAAGTAACTCTAGCAGATGCATTTTACCTTCCCTTTGGCCTAAAAATGCTATCATTATACATATTTTCCACACCCCTACTTCGTATTTTAAATCCTTCAGCCTGAAATTATAAAGGACATCTACTCAGAAAAACTGCTTCACTTCTATGGCATCAGATTTGAAAAGATATCTATGCAATAACAAACACCTGATGCAGAATTTTTAAAAGCAGAAACTAGAAAAAAAATCATCTTGCCTCTTCGGATCTTTCTACAAGACAATCATTCAACACCGACTCTTCACCTTAACGATGCACTCCCAGGGCAAGCAGTTGATACCACGGGGTGTGGGGCTGCTGACACAGCCAGAAGGATTTGAAAACCTCTCCCTGTCTTCCTACTGCTGGGAGAGGGGAGACCTGGATCTACGCAGAACTGCAGATTCAAAGGAGGCATGAGCTTACTAGGCCATATCAACTTCTTGACATCTAAGGAGCTGAAAATACAGGCAAAAAGCCCCCTCTTGCAGCATAAATGATTTGAGGCAGCTCTCGCAGACTAAAGATTTGTTGTTTGCACATCATTTGTATAAAAATTGTCAGCTTAAATTAGATTTTGCTTAAATACAAATTATAGACAATTCCAATACATCTGCTTTTGCAGCGATTTTTACTGAACGCACACACACACAAAATTACTGTGGAACTCCTTCAGAAATCAAATTAACTTCCTCACTGCCTGCACCTGAACACTTACTTTGCATAAGAAACAAAATTGCTGTTGAGAAACTCCACACATTCAGGGGAGAGAAAAAAATATCCAAACAAACAGAATACAAAACACATAATGCTTAAAAAAACGATATGAAAATCTGACACAGTTATGGATATACCAGATTGTAACTCCTCATTTTTCTTGTACCAATGGAGAAGTTAATAGTTTGGATGGATTTAATTATATTCTAACAGTATAACAATATGTAACAGCAGAAATCGTTTTGTGGGAATGGTACAGTGCACATCACACATTTTCTGAAAAATCAGTGCTTTGGTCTGTAGCAATTTCAAAATGATTCAGAGAATAGAGTATTTGAAATGAAAAAAATCAACATACTAATAAGAAAGTGTGTAATTAAAGAACCCAAGGAGTAACACATTTTCCTTCAAATGTCCTAGTTCTGAAGGTAGTTCTATCCATTCCTGTTTACAGTGCTTTATATAAGAGTGTCCAGTGCTCAAGTGAATGCTGGATCACAGTAATAGTAATTGGGTAACAGCAGTTCAAGCCTTCTTGCACATTTCTCACCTGTTCAGAAAGATCAGCTTTAGTAGCATGGAGTTCCTGCTATCCATTTCTCCCCTTTTTCATGGGTACCCACTCCACAGCAGCTAATGCTTCAGCCACTTGGAGTTAAGCCTGATATTTTGCTTCAAATTCACCTCCCAGCTCAATACAAGCTAACATACAGATTAATATTTAAAAACACCTTTAAGAAGTCTGATCAACATCTCTACAGTAATTTCATGAGGAAAAGCAAGAATCACCAAATTTATGGAAAATAATGATGAAATTCTGGTGCAGACTAGGGGATATGAATGATCAAAAAGATAGTGCATATTTTCCATGTAACCAAATATTGTAGATGCCAATAAATGCTATACAATATTGAATAGTTGGGGCGGAGACAGACATAATGACTGCAGAGAAAGAAAAGATACCCTGGAAGAAGAAAATGGTTTTTGTTCAGATTCAGTTATATCGTGACTACTAAGAATGCCTGGACATTCTGCCCAGGGAACAGTTTCTCTTAAATCCCTGCACGAAGAATGACATTCATCCCTCATGTCGTGAAAAAAAGACTCATACTCCAACAACATCTTGTTTTTCCAGCAGTCTTGAATATACATTAATCCAAGCTCAAGTGATAATTTAAATATACTGGTTACTTGAGTGATCAACAATATAGTTCTATTTTTAGTGATAAGGCTTCAAAGAATAATCAGCATGCCTCAACTTGTCTATTAGAAAAGTCTAAAATTCTGAGACAGTTTTACAGGCACCTGGGGGTATCTCACAACTGCCAGCTCAGTAGCTGTAGTTGCAGCACTGTAACATGGGAAAAGTGCATGTTTTAAGAAGTGACTTTCTCACATTCCTAAGAATTGTACTAGAAGGAAGAGACACTGTTAGCTGGTTAGCACATTCAAGTACTAAATTCACCTGCTAACTAACAATACTCAGTTGTTCAAAGGTGTTTTCCAATCACAAGCAGGTCCCACATGAATCAAGGCAAAGTGCCTCCTCATGATCCCCAGACAGCCAATCCACCCGCCGTTTAAGAGCTCCCTTTTCCCTGCTAAATGAAAGAATTTTGTAATTCTCCTAGAACAGTTCACACATGTTCTTACCTTTGACTGCTAAAGCACCATACCTACTTCTCAGATCTACTTACGCACTTTCAAATCCGATAGTAATTTTTTAAGCTCTTGCAAAATAGCAGAAGCCCTGTCATCAGCCACCAACACCATCTTAATACTTTAAACATACTTCCTATGTTTGGATAGTATTTGTCTTGAACGTCATTGTTCTGACGGATAAAAACTGCTTTGTACAGCAGTTACTGTTGTTGGTTTTAAAGGATGCTAATTCCATATGTATCTTAAAAGAACTGGTGAAAGACTTCAAGTGTGGGAACTTAACACTTTCCCATTCAAATTATCCATTTTGTCCTGTAACAAAAAATCCTTTATAATAAGTATTAGTGAAACAATAGCGACTGGTTTGTTCTTTGACTACTCTTAAAAGCTTTTTCTTTACTTTAGCAGTTATACAGTAAATAGAATACAACCCATGAAATATAAAATATAAACAAAGCAAGCTTGGGGTCTTTCAGCTCCACTCACAGTTTGAAATGCTTTTCTGTTCAGTGTCTAAAAGGCAGTTGGAATTTGGATTGTCATTTGAAATTGATGGCATTATCAAAAAACAGGCCAAAAACCCTTTTTTAAATTGTTAGATTTTTTTGTCTTTCTGCTGCTGTGTACTTAAATAAAGAAGGTTTTGTAATAAAGGAAGAAGAACTACTCATTTCCAAAGTAAGCACTGGATGTATAACCTCTCTGATTTGATCATGTACCTGTTTCCAAAGAGCTATTTTTAACAGTACAAATAGCTAAATGACACTGAGGATCATACAGAAACCTATAATGAGCTAGAAACAAAACTGGGTCTGAAACCCTAGTTTCTATGGAACAACAAAACATAAGTATCTCTTTCAGCTTTCAATGGTACATGTTGTATCTTTCAGTTACAGGTTTAAAACCAATTACAAACAGCATCAGTGTATCAAAACCAGAAGATACACAAGCAGCTTTTTGTTTCAATAAAAATTAAATCTGTTTAAATTCACATCATCTTCAGAGAGGGTAGAAGTACCTCTCATTTTAATTTCCACTTGTTTAAGTTGTATATATTGTATACAAGTGGGTGAAATGAAGAAAAAAGGCTTCAGAATGGAACATCCCTGTCAGATCCATAAACCAGAATCCAGTAACATCTCACTTAATAGCAACGTATTGCACAAGTTTCAAGTTTCTCATAAATCTGTTTTTTCTTTCCATCCTCCTGCAACATATAGATTTACAAGTGTTCTGCCAACCTTCAGACTACAGAAAAAGCATTATTTAAGAAGAGAAAGTGCCTAATAGATATTCCCCAAAATCACAACGTACAGGAGGAAACAATGCACCAACAGGGTACCCTCCCTAGTGCAAAGCCTGCTTGTCAGCCACTCAGAATAGAGCCGTTATCTGCTGAGTGAGATCAACTTCACAACCTCATTAAATGTGAAGTAACTAAGCAACAATTGCTTTAACAGTACCTTCTAACTCATCACATCATATGGAGCTCATTCCTCTGCAATCCCATAAAAAAACTCAAAAACCTACAGATGAACCCAAAAACCTACAGCCTTAGGTATTTAACCTATTTCGCTACCACAAGATTTTTAAGTGGGAAAAAAAGCTTACTTACTCAAACGTGTATTTCATCTTGGCTTTGTACACATCTTGATGAATTTCTTGGTCCTTTATATTGTGTTAGGATAATCCAGTTCTTCATCATGATGTAATAATTTCTTCACATAGGAAAATAGTGCTCTGACTACGCAAACTAAAGCATTCATGTAAATAATCCCTATTATAATTTATTCTATTACTTCTTTAAACAGTAAGAATGTTACCTCAAACCGTTAATTTAAGGGGTTTTGTTTCAGGATTTTTTGTTTGTGTCCCCTCTCCCCTCCACCCCCAATTGCCACTTAAAATAGATTTCTATTCTGCTTTCTTGTTTTGTTTAAAAAAACCAATTAAACTTCTATACCAGTATGCAAGTTCTCTGCTTTGAACACTTAAGACATTTTTCAAACAACTCAGCAGTAAATCTCATAAAAGAGTCATATGCTTGTATTTAAGATAAATATACAAACCCCCAAACATTCAGGTCTCTCATCTTCATATTCTTTTGGTAGTAAAATATCAAGTATATCTTTCTATTTGTTTTTTTCAAAAAGTCAAATGAAAAATTTGAGTAATTTTTGAAATAGCATTGTGTACTATGCTGTAACTAAGGAATTACCTCAAGACAGGAGACTTCTGCCTATATTTCCACCACTGTGGTAACAAAGACCCGAACAACCCAAATTATGGTCACCAACTACCTCAGTTACTCTTCCCAGAAAAATCCCAAACACTTACAGCGATACCAAATTTATAAGTCTACATGTTCTACTTCTCTTCTCCCACTAAAACCCGCACAAATTCCTTTTAAGGGAGGACACACATTGGCAGTGTTCACTGTTTAAATGAAAATTCCCTACCATTCAGCCTTGCCCGTATATTTATTTAAGTAAGTAAATATTCGAAGAGTGTATATAAAAAAATACATTAAACATTGTTATATATATATATAAACATTCAGTTTTTTAGATGACAATATTTGGTCATCCACCATGCTATCTATGATTTGCAAAAGGTACATATAATAAGTACTGCACATAATTACCATTCCGTTTGCACTACATTACCTTCTTGTAGTGGCCATGTCACAAGCTAACATTTCAACCATAACATATGCAGCTAGGATTTACTTCTAACAATTTAAAACAATTATACATTGGAATATAAAATTAACATTCTTTTCTAGCTATGCATTTAGTTATCCACAAGGAATTTCAGGAAAAAAAAAAGTCAGAATAAAACAGTTTGATCAAGAGATCTCTTTAAAGGAAAACATACTTCCCATATCTCCTGTAATCACACAAATGCTAAGCCCTCTAACAGGATCTTTTCATATATACCAGATGCCTTAAATTGAGTCAGTCACAGGTCATGTCTCCTATGTTAATCTCTTCACAATAAGCAGATAATTTAAAAAAAATATTTTAAAAAAATTCTATAAATCAAACTAAAATGATGGAATGTTTGTTTAGAAGTTTACCAAATGGAATGACCCTGCTGGAATTCTTTCATGTAGCCTGTGAAAATGTCAGAATATATTGCATTTAAGAGGTCACAGTCCCTAGAGAGTTCTGAGTTTTGGCCTGTATGTCTTTTCACATGCTTTAATATTTGAAAATTGTTCCTTGTAGACACTGACTGATGCCCTGGGAATGCTAGGATTGTGGGAACTGGCAGTACCAATGACAAAGACAGACTTACTGGGAAATCAGTACCTACTCAGTGTGCGCTCTCATCTTATAACAGATAAAACAACATTGAAATATTTACAGGGAGACCAAAAGAATCCACACATTAAGAGACATTTGTTTTTTCTACTGACACTGTTTGTTAAAAAACAACAACAACAAACAACTCCCCGAACTCCCCAAAAAACCTCAGCACCACAGGAAACAGACAAACACAGAGACAAATATATATTAATTACAATATACTGAGTGTTCTTACAAAGGATTATTTAGTAGATGATCTGTACTGGATGTTCCATGGACTATTAAAACCTTAAGGGAAAGACAAATCACAGAATCACTGAGGTTGGAAGCAACCTCTTGAGGTTACCTAGCCCAAGCCCCTGCTCAAGCAGGGTCAGCTGGAACAGTCTGCCCAGGACTGTGCCCAGTCAGATTTTTAGTATCTCCATGAAAGGAGATTCCACAACCTCTCTGGGCAACCATTCTTCTACACACACACATTATATATACACTATACTACATATATACACACATTTCTTTTGTAAACTTACATAAATTGTATACTTCTATATCTAGACAGGTTTTTTAGAATATACTTACTTTGAGGTTTTGGGTTTTTTTGGGGTTTTTTTTTTGTTTTTTTTTTTTTTTTTTTGTTTTTGTTTTTTTTTTTTTGTTTTGTTGTGGGGGGTGTTGTTGTTAATCAGAATCTCTGTATGCTGTTTTCCAGATCTTGTTGCTTTCAGCTTACTGACTATGAAACTACGGAATTTAAGTTGACATTTCCAATTATTTTCTGTGCCTATTACTTTAATCAGAACTAGGTTTTCCATTTGTTTTTCTCTAGTCTTCCCACTATCCATCTATTCTTCACTTTATCTCTCCCAACTCTCTCAAGAAAATAGCTTCTAAGCATAGTAACCTACCTGTGTACCATTAAGAGAGGAAAAAATATGCCTAATCGCATATCTTAAGAGTGGAAAAAACCTGTTGTTCATAGATACGAGGAGAATATCCCAAATTTCACCTGATTCCCTAGTATCAAATTTGCAGCTTCAAATCTATTAACTGCACAGAGGATTAAGAATTTGTTCAGAAGCCATAAAGCTATGCCAAGAATGCATGTTACCAGTGCTACATAATGAGGGAGTGGAAGATAAGAGATAACAAGCAAACTAATATACCCACAACTCTTTTCGATGCCAGAAAAATTCCCTTGGTTCATCAAATTTATTTAAGTAATATCATTAGGTTAAGTGTGATGTAGATTTCATTCAGTTATTTTGAGAACTGTCTGTCTCCCAGCTGGCCTGACTGGTCCCTTAGGAGGACTCAATACACACCATTTAGAGTACTTGTTTTTGTTTCGGTTTGGTTTTCTGGGTTTGTGGGGTTTTTGTTTTGGTTGGGAGAGGAGGGAGGGGGTGTTGTATCTTCACCTTAATTCACTACAGTTCCCCACCAGCTCTAGTGGCCCCACAGGAAGCTGTCATTCTCATCTGACCTTCAGCGCCTCAAGGTCTTTGCTCCTGAGCGTCATTGTTCTCCTATAGTCAGAGGCACTAATTTCTTTGGGCTAATTTCTTCTAATAGAGATTTTTACCAGTCGTGCTTTTACTTTAAGGTGTTCACTGTCCCAAGACTTTTTTCCTGACAAAACATCAAATACTTTTAGCTCTTTTCTCAATTAGCTCAATTCTGCTGTGGAATACTAGCTGCTAGCCATCAAAGAGTGAGATCTAGCTGACAGCTATAGTAGGCACATCACAACCTTTTCTACCCTCCTCCAGTACAAGATACACAACCCCAAACAGAACCAGAATGCAATCCCGTATCTACTCTGGTTCTGAGTTTGGAGAAGCAAACACCCATTGGCTTCCATTATCTGGAACAAAACTGTTTCTCCACACAATGCAGAGGATAGAGAATGGGCGCAATCACAATCTGAAATTATTTATAGCCAAGACAAAGAGCTGAAGCAGGCCTACACAGTGCTAAAGGACAGTCAACGGCCCATATAATAGCCAACCAGTTATCTACCCATTTTACAAGAATATAACCAGGCTCTCATCTGTGGATGACAGCTGCACAAGAGTAACTTACATGCCTCTTTTTCAGAAACTACTAGCCAGTGTCACAAGGAGATTGTGGCACAGTGGGATAGTCAAGGAAGCCACTGCAAAGCCAAGAGAGACTGCTGTAAAACATAGAAGCTAGGACCTTTTCATTTTACATGTACCTTAAAACAACTATAATTGCACCGTTTCTGACACCCAGACCTCCACACCTACCTCTACCAGCCAAAGTGGCATGCTCACCAATTCTGGGAAAGCACTAATTCAGCATGCAAAAAGCTTTGTTCATACAGTGCTTCCTTTTGTTGATGGTATCTGCATGTGCAATCCTTTCCCACCCTTTGGTTCTGAAACAGCAGGTTGGAAGACTGCAAGCAGCATCATTCTCATCCACCCTCCTGCTGTCAGCAGCAGACAGCCTATCCTTCCCTCCCTTGCCACCTCCTGGCTCTCAGACAGAAGCTTGTGAAACTGTGGTACAGTGTGTGGGTAGCATATTGTTCTGACTAGTACTTCAGCTGTGCCATGCTGCCTGCTACTCAGTCGTTCTTCCTCCACTGCAGTCCAACTAAACAACACCTAGTCATCAATCTTCTCCCTCCTGCTCCCCAAGAGCCTCATCTATGTCACTTTTCTCCTTCCCCACTGTCCTCCCTAAGGACACGGCATCTTGACTAAGAAAGCAAATACAGGGTACACAACCTAGCATCCTTCAGGTAGGGACACAAACCAGGAGCCTCTTCAGGCCACAGCATTCTGTTTCCCAACATCCATTTAGGTGAGAAGCCCAACTGCTCACATGACAGACATGGACCATACACCAGTGGCTGCCATTAGACTGCCAGAATCACAGGTGTGTCTTTGGTGTCTACTCAGTAGGCGACAAGTGTGAAAAGCAGAACCAATGAAGGTAACTTTTGCTGCTTTTCAGCAAGTGCAACAAGAGTTGGCCTCCTAATACGCTGCAATAAACAGGGCACGTGTTTACGTGATCAATGCATTATATGTATTGCCTAATTATCCAGAAAGATGCAGACTAATGAGAAACTAAAATTGATTTCATTACTAATCCAGTATTGCCCACAGCCATTAACTTGAAAACAGCTCAAAAGAAAAAACAGAATCTTAAAATTGTGACAGTCCAGAAGACCAACATACAACACCCTGGAAAGATGATTCTGTGTTATTACACCCAAATACATACACAAGGTTACCTTCTATGAACAGTTCGTTTTTCTAACACCAAATAATTAAAAATGTTTGCTTTAGAGGTGGTTCACTTGAAGAATTTCAGCCCTGCAATAAAACCTTATCTAGCAAATCATTAGAAAACTCCCATTAGTTGCCTTACTATTAAAATATGAAACATTTATTGCTCTGTACAACTGCTTGTAAGGAGGTTGTAGCAAGGTGGGAGTTGATCTCTTCTTACAAATAACAAGCGACAGGACAAGAGGAAATGGCCTCAAGTTGTGCCAGGGGAGGTTTAGACTGGACGTTAGGAAAAATTTCTTCACCGAAAGGGTTGTCAAGCACTGGAACAGGCTGCCCAGGGAAGTGGTGGCGTCACCATCCCTGGAGGTATTTAAAAGACTGTAGATGTGGTGCTTAGGGACGTGGTTTAGTGGTGGGCTTGGCAGTGTTAGGTTAACAGTTGGACTCGATGATCTTAAAGGTCTTTTCCAACCTAAACGATTTTGTGATTCCAGATGCCTCCCACACCTCTAGTGTCATTGGAAAACTTTGAAACACAGTTTCTGTACTGACTTGTGCAAGGCAGCTTAACAACACTATGCAGAACAATACTAGAATAATTCAGCTTTCTACTGGACTACTGCCAAAAGACTCGTTCAAGTAAACAAAGGTTTAAAGGATCACTACTAAAGCTCACAGTAAGCATAATGCTTCCTGCATAAAAATATTCAACACAAAACCCTTAAACATTTCAGATTTTTTTTTATTAAGTGCCACTCTATTTCTGTGTACTGAAATCTCTTTATGCTTACAGACTTTACAAAATAGTGACATGTTAAAATAATTCAGAAGAAATTCAGTTTTGGTAAAAAGTAAAAACAAAGAGTAAGTATTAAAGCTACTTTTAATATGAATCCATCAAGCTCTAATTTTACATTCACAAATTTTCTTCTGACTTTCATAATTTCTACAAAAAAATTATTTTTAACCAAATTAACCAAAATTACTAAATCTGAAATTATGGGTGAGGAATAGTCTGGAGAATGACAGTGCCCAAACTTCTGTTCAAGCAATTTGAACACAAATGTCTGTTTATTTCAGGAACAAAAGCAGCCAGCCAGTATAAAGTCAGATATTGTCAGATCTTTTGCATAAGGACAGGAAAAGAACTAGGATGCTCCTCTTAAATTCATTTAGGAATTATTTAAATACTACTAAAGCAGCATTCCCTCAGTGGCAGGATGCTTAAACAACATTAGAGGACAATGTTGTCCAATACAACTCTTCATACAATCTCTTCCTCAAAGAAGACATTAAAATCTTTATGGGAGGCCTGATACTTGCTATGGACAGATGCTCAAAAGTATCCTAAGTCATAAGACGAATTATGATAAATAACAAAGAGAAGGGTAATAGCTCTTAAATCAACTGGCACCGAGGAGTGAGAGACAGCTTCTCAAATTATTCCTTTCCTCGCCACCGCTTTATTTATTAAAATCTCCTCTGTTATTTCAACAAGCCAGAGCCCTTAAGCATTAAAATCTCTTGCTGCTGCCTTTTCTTTGGAAAATAAACAAGAAGCAGGTTATATATGAAGAGAATAAAAAACCTACCTATAAATTATTTCATTAATTCATGAAAACACAAAAATACCTTCAAGTTATGGGAAGAATGCCCAAGAAAAGAAACAACAGTCCAATACAGAAGAACTAAAAATGATAGACTAAAGAGCAAACATGAGTAAGTTTAGCACCTGAAGCTGCATACCTTGTTTTATTGTTTGAAATTTATCTTGATTAGTAAAAGCAGGAAGATACCAAAACAATGAAATTAAGTGAAGGGGACAAATATGACCTTAACATAGTCATAGCAAGGTTTGTCAGAAAAGAAATTGACAAGCTTGCCATCTTATACAGGATTTTTCCTGTTCAATTTAGTGCATTCTTGCAATAGTAGCCTTCAGAAATGAAAAGTTTGACTTATTTAGACCCAACGTAGATACCCGTGTCATCCATTTCAGTTTTACAGGCACTTAAAAAGATCCCCAAATTTTCCAGAGGTATAGTTACACACAGGATGCAAAAAACCCCACTACCTTCTCTTTTTGATTAGGTTTATGAGTTAAATGTTGGCACTTTTAGCCTCATTATGAAATAGATTTAAATATGTATTTCTATCGCTTCCTTGATAAAAATGTTGTAAGCTATCTTAAAACGAGCTTCTGGTATGGACATACCTATTACCAATTTAACATCAAATATTTTTTTTCTGCCTTACAAAAATTAATTATTAAGGATGTACAGCCAAAATATTAATAAATTAGCTGTAAGTCTCCTAGTTTAAAACACTTTGAATATATTATATCAGTTAACATACTAGTCTGTATTTCAAGATCTTCATACATGAGAAGAAATAAGGAAGTAATTGTAAAAGACAAGCTCAAGTATTCAAAGAGGTTGTCATTCCACATTTATATAAGCTAAGCCTAAGTCTCTCCCCTACCATGCTTTCCCTTTACTAAATTTTTCTTTCTTGGAGTACTGTATAATACTGATGGTATGTACCCAGGGCACCATGGAGTTAGTCCCTCATTGTATAAACAGGAGCATCTTGGTTATATACAATATTCCATGTCTTTCTGAAACAAATGATACCATGACTTAGACCTGTCCCCAGGTATCTGAGGTACATACAGCCTAGTAATATATTTCCCCATTTTTTCTGCTTTAAAGCCAGGATATTCAGATATTTTTCTTCTTATTTAATAATGCTCATACTATTACAACTGAATTAATAGCTAACTGTAGCTAAACTGATTTTTAAAAATGCACCAAAAAATCAAGTACTTCGTTTACATCATTTCAGTGTTCCCACTATTTACTACAAATACTGGAAAAGAAATCCCGCATTAAAAAAAGTTCATGCCTTCTCCCCAATAAAAATGAGCCTACATTTGGATTCAGACCTAATTCTTCCTGATGCTTACTGTAACAGTGGAAATACTTTTTTCCTAAGTTGTCATGCCAACATCAACAACGAGGAAAGATACTGGAAAGATTCCCAAAATGTAAATCTTATTTTTCTTTTGCTGTTCAACCTTAAATTATGTGGTAAATTACACTTTCTGGGATACAATGTGAAACTTCAATTCTCTATTAATTTTTGCAGAAAAAAACCTGTTCTTGACAATTATCCCTTTTTGTCTGGTAATAATACAACTCTTAAAAATATTGAATGATACACTATTATACACTAGCTGTGGTTTTAAAACTATTTAAAAATATAAACAACTCCATTTTATATGCCTCAGAGTATTCCAGTTGGTGTTTTAAAGTCAGACTTAGAAGCTGCCAAGACAGGTGAAGCTGATCAGGACAGATTTTGTAACAAACAGTGTAGCACTTTAACTCCACATTCCCAAACGATGTTTGGGAAGAGAATGTGAGGAGAGTCAATTCATGTTATTTGAAGAAATCAAACAAACATTATTATTCCCATAGAAAACATTTAAGCAATCTAGAGAAATAGAGAACAGTCACTTTTGCACTCACCATTCTTCCGTTCATTGAGAGGAGGTAAGTACTGATTGGGCTGCAATGAGAGTTCCTTAAACTCATGTGCAACTGCTTCACTGTGAGGACTAGGAGCAAGCCGTGTTAGTGATCCAGAGTCGTCCTCAGCATCCGCGGTCCCCAGGTGATCCATTGTGTTAAATTGTCTGGAGACAGGGAGAGCAAGTGGTCTCTTAATCACACTATAGTTGATAAAACTAATAAAGAAAAAAATTCATGTAGGCGTATTACTTTTTTGTTTGGTTTTTGGTTTTGGTCAGTTCCTTTGCACACAAAATTCAACTTTAAAATGATATATATACTATCTACTAATTTTCCACAAATATTACAGGTTCACAAAAATATAGTTAACCAATGTATTTACAAGCAATTTAACAGTCATTTGGTTTTGAGAAGCAGAACAGTTTCTCTGCTCACTTTGACGGAGAAATTACACGGTGTTAACTCTAAATATGGATGTCCAGAAGCTCCTGTGCCCTACCTTCTAGCAAGTGACACAGCCCGTTTATCAGCAAAACATTCTTTTTTTTCCAGTAGCTTTTATTAGAGAATGCTGAATTAATATATGATAGCATACAAAAGGCTTTTAGTATTTTGAAGTACTGCACAACTTTCCTTTGGATCAAAAATCAACTTTGCTATTAATACAGGACCTCATACCACCAAAGAACTATCTTACAACTAGTTAATTTCAATCTCTCCAGCAAGTAAGGCTTTTTGCCATGAATTTTTTTCAAATTAATTTTATTGCATACTAGCTACTTCTTGTAAAATACTCTACAGAGTGGAATAAGAGTCCCAATTTATTACTTCTTCCCTTTCTATTGTTAATGTGGTAATTAATCTACATGAGGAGAGACAGAAGTATGAATTACTGGTACAGGCTTTTTGTAGTTCACAAAACTCTATCAAGTCATTAAAATTTCAATAAATCAATTGAAGTCCATCTCTGGATTCTTGGAAACTTGAACAATATGAAATACTAACAGTTCATAAAGATCCACAAAACTGAAGAAATGTCCTATTATTGTTAAATTGTTTATTTTTAGTTATTTTTCTTAAGAAACACTACTGCTTGCCCATATTCAACCTTAACTTTCATACTTCAGGCAAATACATGTGTTGGGGTGCGTATTTACCATACATAAAATATTTCAAGTGTTACTTGATATTTCAAAAAAATATCAAGATGACAAAAAATTATCATGACCACCAAAGAATGGCCTACACTACAAAAAGGGATAAAGAATCACACTGCTGAAAGTGCCAATTTAAAAATAAGAAATATAAGCAAGTACTGTTTGATATATACCTCAGTAGAAAACTGTGATGGTTAAGTGCCTATTTTTCATTATTTTCCATAGTTACCAACTGATGCTTTCACATTATATGAAGACACATTAACTTACTGTTATGCAAGATTTTTTCTTTGTTCTTAGCTTTTAGAAGCATAATTTACTCAGCTCTCATTTGATTTCCTGACATTACACTCTTCTCAAAACTCCCACTCACCCATACAAATTAAGTACATTATTAACAAAGCGAGTCTCTTCAGAGGAGAATTTAAGTGAAAATTTAGCTGCTTATCTGCTCATATTCACAGCATTTTATCCACAATTTGTTAGCTATGAGTTATATCTTGGAGTCATTTTTCAAAGAGATTAAACCACATTAGCTGTACTCATGCCATTAAATCCATATGAAATTAATAGAAACACCTTCTTGTACTAAAGGTTTAACATCTATTATGCTGCATGTGAGCTTTGATTAACTCTTTTCCCCACGACAAATAACTAAATACCTTGCTTCAAATTAAACCAGTTTAACTTTCACCACTCTTCTACAACACACTACTAAATTAGTTACGTGTCCATTTCTTAGTTTTCGTTTCAGGAGTGTATGTAAATGTGGTTTTATTGTCCACATTCAACTAAGAACAAGGTATGCAAGAGTTATATGCGGCATATTAAATGGTACTGATTGCAGCACTGCAGTGCCACTCAAAACAAGTTGACTTCTCACACAAAATATGCTTAATCTGTTTGAACCTGACTAAATGAAGTTAGAAGGGACCTAAATGGATTAGTCCATCCATTAAAAAGTTGTTAAAAAAAAAAATTTCAGCACACCCAAACATCCACTATTTATCAGTTTACCATCATTACCGAATTTCACAGGAACAGGCTTCTAGGAAGCAAAACCAAAACAGGTTGTAGCGCACACATTGAAATACCACAGCTGATGCTTTCTTTGTTTCCTCAAGCAGTTGTCTATATTGATTGACAGAGAGGGATGAGATCACCACACACTTATGTGCAGAAGGCCCTCTTTCAATTTTTTGCTGCAAGGGTGCTGCAAGTCCCTTTCCCTATAGGCTGCTAAAAATCCAGGTATTTTCCCAAATGATCCTTTAAAACTAGAACAACCCTGTTGCTATGCTGCTACATCGTCTTTGGATGAAAGACACTCTAGAATTCCCAGAAAGTCTAAATTCCTCAAGTTCCTCAGTCATATCTCAAATCACATTTTGCTCTCATTTCTTTTCATTTTTACTGATGAACTGCTACCATATCAGACTGCGGAAATATTTTTGAGCTTAGAACAACAAATTCTTTTGACCTTCCCCCAAAAGTGAACACACACACTTCCACCCAACGTTTATAAGTTTTTTTTGTAGAGGGAAAAAAGTCTGTGACCTACATCATCACAATCTGGCTCAGATACACTATGATCAATGACAGCTCCTTACGGAATCAATGAACGGAACATCTAAACAATACTGTAAAGATGACAAATTGAAGACTTGTAATAATAAAATATACACAATTCACTTGATTCTTCTCTCTTGTTCCATTAGAATCTAAAGGAGAATTCAGCTGTTCAACTTTCTAAAGAGAACTTCTAAACTTAGCATCCATGAAATTACTACTTTGTCTAGGGCATAAAGTTTTCCTTATTGATTGACAAAGTAACTCTGAAACATAAATAAAAATAATTTTGATAAATACCTTTCCAAACAAACGAAATAAGACGTTTCTATGTATATGAGATAATAAACCACTACTACTTTTTTAGCACACTCATTTTAACTGCTGCAGAAGATGCATACAACTGCTTTACCATCAGCTGCATTTTCTTCACATGAAACTAGACTTAAGATATACAGAACATCTCTCTTCCGTCTTCAAAAGCTATACTGCATTCTGACATTTCTGATATATCAGCAATTCAAACACAAAAAACCCAGCAGAAAACAGTAGTTCACCTTGATTAAAATCAAACCCTGTACAATAAATACTTTATCTAGTCATCGTGCAAAAGTGAGAAAAGTATCTGATTTAGAATTTAATGTACCATGATACTACCTTATTTTATATTAAAGGTAACACATTTGCCTCCCCTCATTTATTTGAAGTCTTCTCAGTCTTGAAGAATTATTTCATATTTGCCATCTGCATTTACAGATGGTAACCATTATCTATGTAACCCCTGACTTTATGCAGACCTATATACAAAAGTGTATTAATAACGTAACTGAAACTCAATAGTTAAAAACATGTATAGGAAGAGCAAAATTTTAAAAAGATCCATACTATTGAAGTCTCAATATTCTACTCTGCATAATCCAAGAAAGCACCATTTTATACAAGGCTAATCTGACAGACAGACATTAGTTGTCACTTCAGGGGTTTCCACTCTTTCCTTGAAACTAAGACATCTAAAGGTTTATTAAATTGTATGAACCATCATTCTATTTGGTATGAAAAACATTTCTACTTATGAAGTGTTGGAAAGTTTAATACTATCTTATTTGTAGCAACTAAAATAAAACTACTCCTCTCCCAATAGTCCCAAAGGATTTCAGGTTTGGGGGTGGGGTGGAGGGGGTGTGGGAGTTTGGTTGTTGCTTTTTGTTTGTTTTACACAGAATTCAACAAAAAATTTAAGAATAGTAAACTGAAAACTAGAATAAAATTATTTGCCTACCTAACCTTCAGAATAGATTATCAAAACAGAACATGCACCAGCACTGCAAGCAAGGCTTTGGTTTGCATTTATCTGACAACTACATAGAAACAGTGTTCCAGTACTGGCAAAGGAGAACTCCTGTACAGCGTAAGAGTCTTATGTAAGTGTTCTCACAGATTGTAGGTGGTTGCTATCTTTCTTAACTGCTCAAGACAAACGCTTCTTTTATTTTTAAACATTTTATCTTCAAAACACAAAGTATATTTCCTTAGAAAAATCTTAGAAGGGAGGAAAATACATACTTCCCTGCCACTTGAGACACTAGGACTGGTATTTTATTTGGCAGAAACTGTGAAATCTGGATGACACTTAGGTAGTAAATCAACTTTTATTTTAGAAATCTGCTGGAAAAAACAGTTCAAGAATCACAGTGCGTTCAGACTCTGGCCAAGTCAAATGGCTGACCTTAACACTGCTCACTCATACCTGCAAGGAACTTGGGTCACTATACACCGTACAGTATCAAATTATTAACAGTCACACCAGATTAGATATTAGCAATACCAGGCTCCAGTACAGAATTTATTACGGAATCATGGTGTGAACATCAGCAGTCAAATCACCTAGGTTTAAGTTTCTCCATTTATAAAACTCAGTAAAATTTTAACCGATATAGCTAGCAGTTTGTAATACTCCACTCTTTAGTGGGAAGAATACTAGAATCACAAAATGTTGGGTTTGTGGTTTTGTTGGGGGTTTTTTTGTTTTTTTTTTTTCCTCCAAAGTGTCAGAAAACACTAAAAAAGGCACTTAAAAAAATTTAAGAACTGCATCCAGCAGGTTAGCTGGCAGCTACCGCTATTAACAGTTAAAAGTTCACAGTTGCCAGTGAAGGTCATTTGTGTTAAGCTCTTTGCTACTTTGTCAATGCCTAGAAAGACTTGAAAATATGTAGAGTGGGGACAATGATCTCTTAACACCAGAGTGGTAATAAGCAATTACGTTTCAAATAGCCTTACAGTTTCAAATATTACTTCAATTTGAATAGTAAGCATTAATGATTTGTATCTGAAATAATGTGCCAAGTCACACTGTGAGACTTAACTTGGCAATTCCTCTTTCCATCTCATAAAAGAAGGGCAAGAACTATGCTTTCACAATGCAGCTGGCCCTATCAAGTGCATAGATATGCCTACAGTAAATTTCCTTTCTGATCTTCAAATTAGCCCAGTCCCAGTGGTCAGACCCTCAGAATGCTCAGTACCTCCTTTTTTCCACAGCATCAATACAAGTAGGACTTGGACATAAACATTCAAAATACACAGGAACATTTAGCTCACTGAACAATACGGTAACTGTAAGCCAAGAGAGTCATTTCCCAGAGAGAAGAACTGGGGATATACCTGCTTCAGAGAAAGGAAAAGATGTAAAGTTTTTACAGGATGACTCCTCTTGGCATGCTGCCTATCATCAAGGGGTAAAAAGAAAATTAAGAAACAGATAGTAGGGTTGGCTGCAGGAAATCCATCTCAAGTCAGTTCCCAGAGCAATACCAAATCTAGGTGTCTGCTACAAAGACAATAATGCTCCTTGGTCTAGTACATAATGGTTTCTCTGTCACCTCTAGAGTGCAGCATGTTCTATTTGGTAGACATTAGCACATATCATACATGCACAATTTCATTTCAGCTGTGCTTACATCCTATTATACCTCTGAGATCTTATTAAATTCCTACATGAAAAGCTATTGGGGGTCCCTTTGTAATTGTTCTGAATAGCTTTTTCCACATGTCTATACACAATTTTTCCCCAAACTCTAAAGACTCCTTATATTTCATTACAAAACTGAAAGATAAATAATAGCATTATAAAGCTGTTTCTCCAAATCACTAGCCTGTCTTTACACTGTCTCATATATCGGTGTTTTCAAAATAGTAAAGGTGTAAAAACCAAAAAATAACCTTTTGCATTTAACACTGCAATTTTAACAATAAACTGTTAGAGAAAAGTTGGGGGTGGGGTGGGGTGTGTTTGGTTTTTTTTTTTCTCAATAGGTTTCAAATCCACTTACTGAAATAGCATTTAGAACCAGTAAAGATGAATATATGACTGAGTACAAAATGAACATAGGCATGGAAAGTACTTGCTATTAATCATCCAGATTATCAGTAAATTACCTGAATATGTTCATCTAATTCATTTTTGACATCCATAATTTCACTGATTGGAGAAAAGGTCTCAAATTAAGTTTGCCTCTGTTCCAAGAATAGTGCTTATTCTGTTGAGATTTAGGCCCCTCATTTCATGATTCCACAGTGTATTAAAAGACCAAAAGACAATTTTCATTAAGAAGTCATGAAAATATTCAACCATTTTAGTATTCCACTTCACACAGTACAATGCTGTTCCTCTTCCCAAAGAGATGCAGCGTCAGCACTGCTGACAACTCGGTGTTGCTTGCAACTTCTGCAGTTAGTTTCTTACACAGCCTCTCACATTAAATGTATTTTGGATACAGTATGTGACCTTTGAAATTAAAACTGACATTAAATTATTATATTGAAAGAGAAATTCCAATCCTACAGCTAATATAATACAGTGCTGCTATATTAATTAATGAAGATAAATTTTGTGGTAAAATACGGAGCAACAAATATTTAAATCATACAGCTATTTTTACAAAGGTAATCGGACAAAAGCAGAAAAAGATGAGAAATATCAACGGCTGACTAACTATGAGTAATCATCGTGGATTATGCATTATCAAAAACTGACTGTTACTATTCATTTCTTTAAAAAACAGTGTGCAGAGGTATATGACAGAACTGAGGTCCTGTCACGCTTCTCACCATACCAGTAATTGGAATTACATGCTTCTTAAAGGAGCACAGAGTCAAGACTGGACTGATAAATATTTCAGATTTCCTCTTTTATTTAATAAATTGAGGTTAAATTTTTGTAGCTGTCTACTCTAACTAAGTTAATACCCCTGAGCAGACACTAGACCTCCAGAAACTGATTTAACACTTTTGTGTATTTTGATGACAATGCTACACTGAGATTCTCTTTTCTAATTCTTAGAAGGAAATCGTTAAATCTTAAGTCTTTGGACAGATTCAAGTCTGAAAAGAAATAAGCTACACTAACAAATGCACACCATAAACTAGGTATAGAAAATTACTTATATGGACAGAGGCAGGGGATGAATCAACAGAATACTAGATAATACATTCCCTCCTGTACTATCTCCAGGCAAAAAAAAAAAAAAGCACCTCATTTGTAAAGGGAGATGTGGCCTGCTAAATACAAATTAATTATCAGGCCCAGAGTGTGGGTCTGTGATGAACAAAAGCAGCCTCTCACAGCTCTCAAAGTGTGGGGAAGCTAAAGCTTATGCTGTTGCTGTGTGGGGCCATGTAGATGCTTTACCTATTCTTTTTTCACATTACTGCCTTCTCAAAACTAATCTATTCAAATAACATTGGGTAAAATCTTCTGGGCTTCACAGAGCCCTTCAGTGGAAAGGATGTAACTCACAGGAATGTTGTGAAGCTTGGTGTTTAAATACTTTAAGGTCTCATAAAAATGTTTTAAATAGACATATTACAATTATCTTCTGTGTTCACACTTCATGGGCTTTAAAATGGTAATTAATAAAGTTTATCCAAGATGCTAAACTTTTTACAAGTATTTTAAGTAAAGCAAGCCAGGGTTCAATACACATAATATTCAAGTCACTAAACCAAACCTAATTCCTTCAGATGGAAGTGTTGTTTAAATTGTTTACTGATTATATAAAACTTTTCAAATCTACCATTTTCATAACTGTTTCTTAAAGGAAGATAACTTTGCAGGATGCACCAAAATAAACAAATGGTCTGATGGACCAAACAAAAAAGTAGAGTCTAGGATTAGCTGCCTCAAAGATAATACACAGTCAACCACCTTTTTCTTTAAAGAAGAGTATGAACTGCTCTGCTATTCTATCATGTGAAAGAGATCTGGTCCCCTAGGTCACTGTGGAAGCTATTTAAAAGCAAGCATCGAAGCTAGCATCTATTAATCCATCTGGATAACCCAGAACACCTTTTAATGTACCTTCTACTGACACAATGCTTTATAAGTAGAAGCTACATTATGCTTAACTTACAGTATAGTCTTTTGTAGCAGAAAGCTCAGAAAGACATAACTTGTGTTGAAAACTCTGAATGACAGTGTGTTATTTCATCTACGACTAATAAGTCCATCCTTCCTAACAGTTCCTACCTGAGCACTCAGTTGCAACAAGAATTATGGCAACAACGCTTGGAAGTATAATAAACATTGTCCTACAACTTGTTATAAGTGAAGGACTTCCAGATACAGTCTTAACAATTTTTTACTTTTAATCACCTTACGAGCAGACATAATTTGATTTCATCTCATCTTTTTTGTGGATATTCTTAGTCAACAGTGCTCATACTGAAGCAACGTTGTCATTCAGCTGGATTAACTTGATTAAATAAACACGAAGCTGTTACAGCACATATCCTCACTAGTTTTATTAAAATAATGAGCTTCATAAAAATACTTTAAACCAGAAAGGTAAAACATGATGTAATATCTTGTTTAGATGTTACACACATGCACACACTGTGCATGAAAATATGCCAATTGCAAGTGCTCAGAAAAATCTAAACATGACATTCCTATTTTTCAGTCCATGAAGATGATGTTGATTGTTCCTATTTTACATTTGCTTTAATACTCTACTAAAATTTAAAATGGCTGTATTAACATTGGCAGCAAATAAATTTAGACTCAGCTTAGAAAACAACTCAAGGTCAGTTTTATAATACCTAAATTTAGCAAGACAAAGAAACAAACAAAAAAAGAAACCATGCGCATTATTGATACGCAAACAAATGATGCTTCTAGTTTCTCATCCTAACGGATCTCTACAAATTCAAGTTAGATCCGTTTTTTCCAATAAAACATAAGTGACATATTTCAGAAGCAATTTATTTGAATTCCAATTAAGAAAATCAAAAGTTTTTAATATCAGTTTTAATATGAAGCACTTCACAGTAGTGTTCCAATAACTGCAAGATCAACTCAGATTTACCTGCTAAAAAAGCAAGTTCAGGTCTTCTGGTCTATGACAGAACTTTGTGGAAGGCATTAATAAGATAACATGTGCTCCATGATTTTCTGTGGCCAGCAAACATAAACAGTGTAGCCAGAAGAATCTATTTATGTAACTGAAGTTGACAACATATTAAAAAAAAGATCAAAACACAAGTGTTCATTTTGTTATTATAAAAGTGCTTGATAGCTCAAGTCTGAAGCAAGGGTCAAATACTTACATGGCCACATCATACGACTGCTAAACATTTTAGCGTCATGTCCTGTAAGTGGGCATTTGTTAAAAAAAGAGAAAATATACAGAGCTTTTTACAACAGCTGTTCTGACATTTCAGAAAATAATTAGTAACTTTTATCAATAAATTAGATCATAATCTTTAACAATTCCTTTATGTGTTCAGAGTCCTTTGATAGCCGAAATGCTGATCTATCTTAAAAATGAATGTTGGTAGAGCATCTAAGGCATTTCAGAAAAGGTTAAATTACTCCATGATTTCATTTGTTTGCTTAGCTACTTCAAGATGTTCCCATTTATGACTAAGCTGCAGGTGCTATTCTGTTTATTTTAGTGCCTGTAAACCAGGCCCTTGAATTGAACAAAGCAAGGAAAGCATTAGGATTCAAATCAGAGGAAGGAACTGCAAGACTGTTTCCCGTTGGACATGCTACTTTCTACCTTCCTTCATAAGCATGACCAAACATTACACAATCATTTCCATAAAATTAACTTTCTTGAAAAAGATATACTTTGCTTTTTATTTCTATATACTATAACAGAGATTAGCAGAATTTTATTGGCATTATTAGCAAATAATAATTACCAAATAATATTTGGTGTACCAAAGACTGATATTTGACCTCTTAAAAAAATACAACCAACTTCTATAGGACAGAATTTAACTTATTATTCACATTCAGCAATAAACAAAATACTAATTAGACATGAACTCAAAATAATTAGGGATTACTAGCAACTTCCATTTAGGGGATCCTGCAAAATACCAAAATTATTATGTCTGAACTGCAACCCAGTGCACACATGCAAATGATACTCCTAACCTTAGGACAACTTAGAAAAATCTCTCCTTCACAAACCTTTTGCTGCATATTGACTTGTACCAACACAGCTACTTTCAGATATTAACAATGCAAACAATGACTTGGATTAGCTCCCATGGAAACCAGTCAATTTGTTGCTCTTAACTTCTGAAACTAAAACTTGTCAAGTTTAACCCACTAATGGACAAAAACTTAGAAGATGACAGATCAATGTTTAAATAAAAAAAGATAAAAAGCAACTTTCTGTACATCTGAAGCAGCAGCTATTTACCATGCCTTATTTGATTTATGCTAAGTGCTTAGAGTTCATCTAAAATATTTTCTGTTCTTTTCTTATTTATGATCATGTAACCACCCTGTAAAAAGCATAGCACCAAACCATAAAAGCATAGTACCAAACGGTTAACATGTCTGGTTTACAAGTTCATGGGACCATCTCTTCTTTTCAACAATTCAGTTTACAATGGATGATGTGACACATTTTGAAGAGCAACAAAAGTACAACTAAGAGCTAAAGAAGGTGATGGAAGTTCTAAGATGATATTTTTTTTTTATGGTGACACTGTCCTGCTTCAACAAAACCATTGGGTGAGCTACCTCCTTAAGATTTTGAAGACTCTCCTAGTGCTCCCAAAGATAACTCAGTTAGCTACATTAGATACATATATTCATTACATGCATGCTGTGTGGGTATGAATGCTCATCTTTCTCAACTAAACAGAGGCAGCAACACAAAATTTTGGCAGTCCCATAATACCACTTCATGCTATTGCCAACTCTTCTACTCAGTACATGTAAGTTATTCTCCGCTGTATTTGTCATTATCCTAGAGTCAGGATGAGGTCAATATAATTCTAATTTCTTATAGCCAAAGCTGCTACTGGAACCAGGAAAATATATTTATTTGTTTGGCTTAAAAGTATTACTGTTACAGACTTTAAAAAGCACTAAAAGTGAAAAAATATAGTTGTTCCGTCACTTATATACCAGCTTTCATTTAGATTCATGGCTTCAGAAGGACAACCTCTTCCCTCCTCAGTCTTCAACTGATGCATTCTCCAGGTTACACCTGGAGATACAGCAGGGTTAAAGGAAATACAGCAGGGTTAAAGGAAAGTTATTACACCTTACCTCAAAGCAAACAGAACATTGTCACATTACATTTGGCTACAGTGAACCACTGCTCAACTGCTCAGATCCCACATCATAGTAAGTGACCTAATTTTTTTATACAACAGTGACAAAAGGTCAGAATGTGAATGCAATTAGATCAGCTTTAATAGATTTACACCTTGCAGTATCTTCCCAAGACTTAAAGTGAGGTTTTTTTATAGATACAATAAGGATGCATACTAAAAGAACACTAAATCCCAGGCATTTAAGCACAGACTTTCAGGTAGGAAAAAACCCAAACCACAAAACTCTAACCCCCAGCTGCCTAAACACTGAAAATTAAGCATGAAGATATACTACAAACATAATATTACTACTTTAACAGAATAAATAAATAAATTTTGTTAAAGACAATATAACACTCTTTAATAAACAAAAGCCAAACTTCTACTTCTCAAATCAAGAACATCTCTTGCAACAAGGCCAATAATACTTTCTGTGAACAGGGTAAGACCACAGGAAGGAATATCACTTATTGTTTCTTTATAAATACAGAACCAAGATTATAAGTGATCAAGCTTAATTCCCAGATCAACACCCATATTCTAAAATAACCAGAAAAAGTATGTTATTAGTATGGTGCCTGAAAACTCTAATGTTCTAAACAGTTTAATGCTATAATCCACAGTCCATGCCCTCAGTGCTTTAAGAACCAATTTCTCACGATCTCCAAAGCTAAAATGAACTTGAATTCCATTTTCCATACTGAAATTAGCTAAAGACTAATAGGGCAGAAACTCTGGGTCAGGAGAGTTTATGTTGCCTAAGGCCACTTTCAAAGAAGTCTTATCTGGTAAACTATTGTGTGTTCCAGTATTTCATTCCCTACAAAGCTGCTTGTTTAAAAATAAATAAATAAATAAATAGAGATAGATGGTAACCATAAAATTGTTTACAGTAGATTGCTGCAGAAACTGCTACACTTAACAGCTGTAACACATCTAAATTCTGTATTTCTTGGGATTTTCTTGTAATATAACTTGAAGTGAAAAAAAGCCATTAAACCTTCCCCTTATAAAACAATCATCATTCTCATCTCCCTAAGTTATAATGGAGAGAAAAAAGTCCTGTTTATGCAGAAATGGCAGCAATCAAGAATAAGCTGATCAAGTAAGAAATGTAATGGCCTTCAGAAATACTTAAAATCTGAAGAACCACTCAACAGAAAGTTAATAAACATAGGAAAAAAGGCCTCTTGTATTCAAAAATACAAATTTCACATGTGTAGACTTAAAAATGAGGAAGCCTCACAGCAACAAATTATTTTCTTCACTCAGTTGAGGCTAATTATTTCCAAAGATCATCTTTAAGGAAAATAATATTTAGAAATCTACAGTGAAAGTAATAACACAAAGCATCAATTTAACATTGATATGATCAGTGTAAAAAAACCCAGATTGTCTGTACCCACCCTCCCCATCCCCCCCCCAATTTAAAGAACAGGGTATTTCTGAAATGAAAAGGAAGAGACACTATTACTGAAATCTGCTAAACTGATACAGAGAGCTCCTGTGCAACACTGCCTTGTTATAACAAAACTTAAACAGCTCTTACTAAAGGTTTTTCCTTAATTCAACACAGAGCATCTGCCACCACTAGAGCATCTACTTCAAATGTTTAAAACACCTAAACTATAGTTACTGACTAATTAGGCCCAATGGCATAGCGACTAAATACAGGGCATTTCTCTTAGAGCCCCCAAGTCCGCTTGCAATTGTGCTGGCTGACAAAATTACCATTCTCTCTCATGATTTTCATCACCCGATTTCTGGTTATGATGATCTTGTTCACACTGCTGGGTCAGCTGTTGGCATGGGTGCTCCTTATCCACAGAGAGCTCGATCAGTTTAACAAGTTGGAACCATTACCTTTGCTAACTTGGCTAATCTGAACTGAAATGGTTTAGGAGACCAAACCTGAGCAAACAAAAATCTCTGGGAGGTATGGAATGAGAAGCTCCACCAAAAGACAATGTGTTATCACCTTAATCATGTTCCAGTAAGTTATGTGGCTGAATCTCCCCTCAGCTGAAAATGTACTTCAAACATGGAGTAAGCTTCATGAGCTTCACTAAGCCAAAAAAATCCTTAAAACACAGGCTGAAATATTTTAAAATTTATTTTCCTAATATCCTTCTGCATAATGCTAATGAAAAAGCTCTTAGTGAATATTTCTTCTCATGAACACATCAAAACTAGAGCAACAGTCAATTTAAAACCTCATGAGCCTAAAAATACTTCAAGCCATGATTTCTCTCCTACATAATAATTTTATTTGTATACAAGATATTTTTGGTCTTCAGCATCATAACATAAAATATATTTGCTTTAGAATTCCTTCTGATATGCAAGACACCTCCATCATTTAATAGTTATCAAACGTAATTTATTAGGGTAAGTATGTTTCAAAACACTTTAGTTAGATCTGTTTACTAACACTAAAACACACAAAGTATTATTTAATCATGAAAAAAACAGTAAAAAAAAGCTGAAAAAACTAAGCAGTGCCACTGTTTCCTCAAAGATACATTTTCTGAATAGCATTAAAAATATTTGTGCAAAAAAAAATACTACAAAGTTTTATTAGAAACCTTATTGGAAAACTATTGATAATCTGATGAAAACAAGATACTCATTAAATATCTGGTCAGAGATAACGAGAGCACGGTTTTCTCTTTTTCCTCTTGGCTTATTTTCATTATTTCTTTTCTGGCATCAGATCATAGCTCATTTCTTCCCCAGATCATTTCAGTACCTGCTGCTTTCCTTCTTGATTCCTCTTCTTGAATTTTTTTTCTGTCCTCCATGTATCACTAAATCACTTCTCATCTCAGCTTCCACTTTACTTGTCAAAAACGCTCTCTATACCATCCTTCCTTAATACATCTTTTCTCCTCTTGAACATGTTCCTCAGCCAGCCAGCATTAGGCTTTCAGAAGCTTACCTACAAATGCCAAGAACCCACAGACAGATCAAAGAGATGCTATGGAATTCTATCTTTTGAACTACCTTCTGGCCCCATTACTGCTCCAAATATTTGAGAAACTGTGCCTATGTTCAAGAGGCTCCTCTCAACTATCAATCTGGTTTAGGCTGCAGAAAAGGAAAGTACGTTCTAGTGTTTTATCCATCTTCCATTTCAGATTTTTAGTTTGTCTCTGTATTGCCCACCTTTGCTCCTGCTCAGAGCTTTCTCAGGGCAGAGAAAGATGAACTACTGATTTAGGTAGGTTGTTGCCATCTGCATTTCACCCTTTACCAGAGATTCCGCCTTTCTGTTTTCTCAGTTCTGCGTGACAAGTTGTTAAAATCAGGCATATTTTACAGGACCCGGTAAAACAGCAGTCAAATGGTTAAACTGGCAAAACAGAGGAAGGGTGGAACATCTGGCAAAGGAAAGAGGGAGTCATTAACCACTCAGCTTGGATCTACCGCAGCCAGAACAGTTTGCCTCACCATGCTGATCCGATTCCAGAAGAAATCACCAATTACACTATGTTATTCATAGAAGCAAAGAAAATTGGTTGAAACTGTCTACAGATGTAGAGTGAATTATTTAAAGCTTGATTCACACTGTAAGACTTATAATTCCTGTAACCATAAAGATGGTTTACATTTTGCAGAAACTAACAGCATTTGCTCAGTAAACCCTTTATCTTATACTAAGTGAAAGTATTTGAGTACTGCTGTATTTGACACTAATGTAAAGAAGCATTACTGTAAATAACCGAAAATCAGAAATAATAAAGGCTGTAAAATATAGTAACTTCTCTTAAGTATTTACTAGAAACACAGTAAGTAAGCACTGCCCTCATAAACCGCATATTAAAATCCTTCTGCTGAACAGAAACTCAAAATGAAATTACAGTGTTGAATACATTAACTAGAAAATGGTGAGGTTTTCAGTCATTCCTGTAACTTCACCCACAGTTGTGATGATGCCGTGATTATTCTCAGTATTTACCTAAACTATATAAGCCAAACTACAGGAGCATCGGAAATTTTTCAAGAAATAACATCAAGTCCTAAACAAACGATCTGTTAATTATCAACTTTGCTTTCGGAGCAATTCCTCAGTATTCAGTGATAGCAAGTATTATTAGCACTTTCATTACTTGTAAATTGTATTTAAATTTTGGATTTCTTACCTGAAAAAACTTTAAGGTTTGCAAAAATACATTAATCAGTACAAGTTCATCTACTCCTCTGGAGTATAAGCATTAAATCTGCAATTTTACTAAAAAAACACCCCACTTTCTAACAGTGAAAAAAACCCCAGAACTGACATGCGAACACCCAACTTTATTGTCAATTTTACATTCAATTTCATAGCAAATGCGGCTGCTGTTGGATGCAAAGCAAGAACAAGTATAACTATGAGGAAAATGCCATCCAAAAAAATTATTTTATTGGCTTGAATTAGTAGAAAATCTGACACATCACTACTAAATGGTGTCAAGAGATGATTCAAAAAGATTTTTTAAATTATTTCCTAATTTACAGTTTACAAGTCTTTAAAAAAACCCTTATAAATATATTAAGTATATTTAAAAAGAGTACAGCTGTACAAAGAGTACAACTTACATGTTGAAAATCATTAGCAAAACATTAAGGCATTTCTTTCGTTACCTGTCTTGAGTTGTGTTTTCCATGGAAAGACACTTTTAAGACAGTATTTTTTAAAGAGAAAATCCTAAAAAATAACCTACCGAGTAACATGATATCATAATGAAAAAACAAACGCTCCAAAACTGTTATGAGAAATTTATTAGTCCATTCAAAAACTCCTAAAATAATACAAAAGTGGTACAATTCAGACCAACCACAACGAACATAAAGATCCCATTAATTTCTGTATAGTAATCTCAGCATATTCAGCAAGACTCATTTTCAAATTACACACATTCCGAGGCCTTCGTCTGCCTGATTACCACCAAAGAAAGATTATAAAAGCACAAACACACTCCTTTGCTTTCACGCTTCCAAAGACACTTACATACAAGAATGAAACAGGCTAAGATGGCTAATTCACAACATACAAAAAAATTGATAACACATACAACTTATGCAGCATTTTAAAACACAAATGGAGATTAATGGTGATATTGCATGTTCTCTCAGATAACATGTAAGTATAAACTCTTACTAAGACTGGAATTCACAATTTACACTGAATACCTATCAATGCAAAAGAGATTACTCATACACAAAATTGCATCTATAACATTGCGGTGCAAGGAGGAATACATCCACCACAATGACATTCAGAAACAAATTTATTTGCTTATGTTAAGTCACAACTATTAGTTTCCTAAGGCTTTACTAACATGTGGTTCTAAATCCTGAAAAGCTTTAAGCATGTGTTCAACTTTGTGCAACTCATTTAGTCTCATAAACACATGCTTAAAGCTTTGCTGGATTACAACTTTACCAAACAATACATTTTCATTTCTAAAAAAGAGGAACAAACAGGATTGTGACAGCAATGTCAGACAGAATATCAGCAGCTGGAATTCTATGTCTCTTCTATTTGATTTCATAGGATATACTGAGAAACTTACCACTTCATGACATATAAGAACCATTTATGAGTATTAACTGGATTTTACTGGAACACAATAACAACTTGAAGTCTATTTTAATGAGTTTCTCTGCTGAATTTTTACAAGCTACCTCTTTTACATTTATAATAAAGAATGACTGGCAAACTAATTTTAATGTCTCTAGAATTTTTAATCAAGTTTTCAACAACTGTTCCCTAGCTTTCCAGCAGACATCTAACATTAGAAACAAAATGTAAAAATAAAAATACAATTGTCCACCGCTTTCAGTGATATGAATTAGGGCTAATTATCTCATAAATTCACAGTTAGAAGGGTAGAAAACCAGTGGGTTTTGTCTTTTTGTCTTTATTTTTAGTGTTTTTGTTCATTTGTGTTTCAAACATCAGTGTGAAGATCAAAAATGAGCTCAACCATGACTTCTCTCTCACTTTGTTGCTTTTGGCATCATGCCCAGGTTTAAGCCAGTTTTCAAACATTTAATTAATGGCTTTAGCCAAGTACCAAATACGAAATCTTAAAATACTGTCTACTGAGTCAACGATCATACAGATTCAGTTTATTGCACAAGTGCAAAACTGTTATATTAACATCTGGATTTAATAACAGTAATCTGAACACTTTAATAAATTCTGTAATGTGCATTTGCTTTGGAGTTTCAGGATATGGAAGATTTTTGTGGCTGTGGCTTTGACAGAGCCTCAACAACCCCTAAGAGTAGTTTTACAGCAGCTGTCAATTTTTACCACAGAAGAAAAGTTTGAAAAAGTTTTATTCCATAATTAATATTATGCAATTTAGGCTCCTGAACTTCAGGTGATAAAAATGCTTAAGAAACAATGCCAGGAATACTGGTTCACTATGCTCAACACAGCACAGAATAATTTCATTTAAAGAAGCAGACAACCATGAATGTTTAACGTTAAGTGCAAATAGGCTTAATTTCAGGTGTTGATCTCTTTTTTAGGCATGCTGATAAAAAAGTAGCAGATGCATTCGCAGTAAGAAACAAAGGTTGCAGATTTACTAAACCAGGACATGAAGTGAACTGGTTTGCCAAGTCTAATCAAACCTGCTCTTCTTCATGTAGACTGAATGCAACCTTGAAACACACCTTACCTTCAGGTTAAAGGAAGCTCCTCCATCTTTCTAAGTGTTTCCAGTTGCTAATTTTTTGCATAACACTATTACAGCTCTGGGGTTTGTTGGAATACGTCAATGCTCCAGATACAGACACCTTCTGCGTATATCCAGGAAGTTTTGTATGTCTTGCTGTTCTTCCATTCTCTGGAGCAGTTCTTAGCCATGAAAGTTGTGCGCAGTGTCTGGCTTTTTCTGTAGAGGTGGAGCCAATGTTCTGTTTCACCTTAGAAGGGCCTCAGTAGAAATTATCAAGGAGGCTTTAAGCTTGATGCCCTGTCTCAGTTATTCTGAAAATAAAGCAACCCCTCCCACCCCCTCAACAAAGCCCTTTTTCCCATACAAAAGATGGGGGGGGAAGGGGCAGGATCAGAACTTTCACCATTTCAGTACCAGCTGAACATCAGAGGCACAGTTCCAAAACTGAGAATGTTTCAGCTGACATAACCTAAGTTGCTGGAGACTCTTCCCAATACCTACTGAAACAGAACTCTATCAGCAGCCATTAAATATTCTCGGTTACTCCCTTTGAGGAAGAAGTTTCCTCTCCTCATCTATAACTGGATTTATTTAATCAAAACACACCGGGTCTGGTGGTACCGTGGAAGTGCTGTGCTGTTAAGTGTTCTGGCACTATGCTGGTACTAGCCCAAGTCACTGTGAAATAATTGTTAAAAATAAACAAAATGCTATATAGGCCAAAGTTTTACCTACCAATATCAAAACTACTAATACTTAGAAAAAGTCTACCATAATCTGTGAAGGCTTGCAAGCATGACAGTCCTTTAAAAAAGAGAAAATATTATTTAATCAAAATAAGGATATTTAAGTCAAAATTCTAAGAGGTGATTAAAAAGCACTCATACCGAATTGCAAAGCAAAACCCTCACAGTAACTTGCTCTTAGCTTATGTAACACAGGTACTACATTCTCCTATATTCCTGTTTGTATGAGAACATATCTCTTGGAAAACCTTCCATTTTAACAGGATTATTACCAGCACAATTTAAAGTGATACACTGCTCACTAAAAAATGGCAACTTTATAAAGAAACCTGTATTCAGAAAGCTTTAATTGTTTTAAGATATAGCACTTACCTTGTATCTCTAGCCTCCTCCTACAGCGTCTGTTTCAGCACATTTCTGGTTAATTGGAAAGTAAAGATAGGAAAAATGAAAGTCACAAAAATGTCACAAGGATTCTTTATTTTAAAAGTTACTTAGGTTAAAAATCCTTAGCATAAACTAATTTCAGTATGCTCTAGGCTCATTTTTTAGCACCTTTCATATTACTACTCAAATTCTAACACACTAATTATTTGTCTTTTCAGTTACCTCTGGCAAGACTATAGTGCTAGAGATGCATTACCCACTCCTTTTAACTCAACTACAGTATATAAGACCAGTCCTAGCTCCTTCAAGTCCATCTTGCATAACTCCTTAGAGCTGGAATGTCTTCACACTTGGAAGTTTAAGTGCCAGTTATATCTATGCACTGTAACTTCATTTAGTTACAGAAATATATTTTAGTTTTCTACAGATTCCAATACAAAGGAACCCTTACAAAGAAAAGTGTTCACAACCACATTTTGGCTTTTTGCTATGACAACAACTCAAACATACTTGTTCTGTCATCAACTTCTCATTTATTAGTATATTTTAGAGTATGCGTGTACATATATACACATACAGACAAGTGATTATGTCAATGGAAATCTACTGCATACTAAATTTAGAAAAGTTTTTTAAAAATCATTTATCTTTAAGGCTGGCCTTTATTAATGCCACTTCATACAACATGAATGAAGTTTACCAGTTTTGGCTTTGAACCCATAGGTATCGGTCTAAAAGGTCTCATACATTGCTTAGCCAAACAATGTTGCTTTTGTTCCGAGACGAATCCTAGCAGATAGGGTTTTTCTTCTTTTAAAGGTTTCCATGCCCAAAGGCTGAAGCTGATGTTATGGTTTCTATACATACCAGTGAAAGACGTTAAAAATTAGGGACATAAAAAACCAAACCAAAACACACAAGAGGAAGAGGTTACAAGACAGAAACAACAAAAAGGCCTAAAAAAAGAAATACCCTACAATAAAAAGCATTCTGTCTTCCTGCCAGTAATTAATCAGTAATCTAAATGCTCTTTAAAAAAACCAAAACCACAACTAATTGTATTCCCTATCCAATATCATATTAATCCATAATTTCATCAATTATCTAATTTGATTTCCAGGACAACAACCAAGGGCTCCAATTTATTGAACATTTTATGCATACAAACACTAAATTTGTCTGAATATGTGCATTAACCTCCACCTTTAAAGCTTTTTTATAATAACTCATTCCCACAAATTAGAAAAGGTAAATATTAAGGTGATTTCCATGTGACTGTATGACTGCTCCTAAAAATTCACCTGTATCATTAAGTTCAGTTTTCTACATTTCTCCAAATACAGCCAAATCATGAAAGTTGCTCTGCACTTCCAATAATGTACTAAGGATTTTCAGCTCCCAGATGTTTTTATTTCCTTAATAACCGACATGATTACCAGACAGCACTCTGTCAAGTTTTATATGCAAGTTATACCACAAAAATCATAATTTGCCCTAACTAATTACACAGGAAAGAAATCTTCAGGAAGGAACTAGATAAAATGTCAAACATTAGGAAAATAATCATGAAATGCCAGCTGTGCCTTTGTTGAGAGCTTTAAAACATCAATTAACTCAAAACCTGAGCATTTTTCCATCATAAAGGGAAAGATGTAGAGTGAGGAAAAAGTGTAATCACCTTCCCATAAACAAGAGCTTTAGAACATGCTGTATTCACAGTGCAGTGTAAGCGTTTTCTTTTTTTTAAAAGGTGACTGATGTTAAGTCTAAATCTTTTAGACACACTGACAGCAAAGTTATGAAATTTCACAGTGCTGTTTGTGAAAGATGCATGAAAGGATAATTTTCTGATATTTACTTCATGGTTAAACAAATTATTCACTTTATTTTAAATCCTGTACTTTTTATTCCAGCTATACTGCCTTCTGCAGCCATGAAGTCCTGGTATTATCTCTCTCGGCTGCACTGAGATAGCAGAACAGCAGTTTGCTGCACTGCATACTTAGCAACCAATACAAAAACCATATAAATGGAATAAAGGCAAATGTATCTGCTGGCACTCGAGAAAGGCATCGCAGCATAGATCTTTACCTTGCTCCCTCCATTCCGAATAATGCCACTCTCACAAGTGTGAACGGATTTATGTGCATCTGAGACACAGATCTGTGCATACAATTGCTACAGCCACGCTTGCTATTTTCTGCACAAAGCTGATTAACCAAGTGCCATTAAAAAAATCTGTGTATTTCACAAATATCAAACCAAACCCTGTAACAGTCCCTGGTGTACGGGCGGCTGCTCTTTCAACAGGTAAGTGAACCTACGCTGTAGTTGTATGATTTGGGTCATCAAGGCCAGAGGCCTCAACTTCACTGCTGAGAACACGGAAAAGCTTTCGTTTCAGTGCACGGATTTGTAAGGCCAGGCCCTACAGTTACGCCTTTCTACCCACAGGCCCCTACCTCTCCCAGGAGTTTATGTGCCTAACTAAAAAAGCAATAATAATAAAAAATAAATCCGTGACCGCAGCGCAACAGAAAGAAAATCTATCAGCGGAAGCACGGCAGAAGAGGAGCTGGGCAGCGCTCCAGGGCAGACGCATCCCGGGGCGCGGTGCGAGAGGTGCCGGCACCGGCACCCCACGCCGGGCTGACTCCACCTGCGCGGCCCCGCGGGGCGGGGGAGCCGGGGCAGAGGGGCACGGCAGGGCTGAGGGGACGCCGCCGCCGCCGGTCCCCAGGAGCCGGCCCCGCGTGGACCCTGCGCTCCCCCGGCAAGGCGCGGGGAGGCCGCCGCTCCCGGCGCCGGGCCAGGGCGGCGAGGCGCAGTCCCGCGCGCCGCAGCCTCCTTAAGATGGCTCTGGCTGGCGCGGGCGGGCAGCCGCCCGCGGGCGGGGCCGTGCCGGGCCGTGCCGCACCGCAACCGGCCCGGGGGCCGGACGGCAGCCGCTGGCTGGCGGCTGCCGCCCTCCGGCCCCTCCGCGGCGGCCGCCGGCCCGACCGCCACGGGCACCGCTGCCATCCCGCCGCGCGCCGGGGGCGAGCCGCCGCCGCCGCCGCCGCCGCCCCGCCCGTCACGTGGGGCGCCGACCCCGCGCGGAGGAGCCCGGCCAAGCGGCGGCACCGTGCGGCGCGGCACCGCCCGCCCCCCAGCTCGCCCGCCCGCTCGTTCGCCCGCCCGCTCGCTCACCCTCGCTCGCCGCCGCCGCGGACATGTCCTCTCGCGAGCTCTGCGGCCGAGACCGCCCTCGGGCGCGCGCCCCGGCGGTTGGCCGCGGGCGGGGGCGGGGAGGCCGCGCGGCGCGGGCGCTCTGTGGCCGCCTCACACGTGTGGGAGGCGGGGGGGGAGGAGGCGGGAAGGGGGCGGGGCCGACGCATCCGGGGATTGGCACCCCCCTCGCCCTGCTGCCCTCCGCCCCGAAAATGTCCTCGGGGGCCGCTCCCCCAGGGCCTGAGGTAAACAGTCCCCTCCTCTGTGCCCCTCGGCCGAGGCGGTGCCCCGCGGGGGCAGTGACCGCCGCCCGTTTTCAGGTACCTCCTCGCTCTGGACGCACCTGGCTGGCGGCGGGGGAGTCGCGCTTGGCTAACCCCATGGCTCGGCTCGGGGGCGGCGGGGCCCAGCCAGGGGCATGGGGCTAGGCGGGATTTCTGCGGCGCTGGGCCGAGGCTGGGGTGAGTAGAGCGCACCTCCTCCCCGCCGCGGCGGTGCGGCCCGGGGCGGTTCCCACAGAGCTTTTCTCCAGGTGCTGCAGTCGCACGCATTCGAAATTCGAAGCAAAACTCAGGGTACGGCTTCAAACCTCGGCTGTGCAAACACACATAAACAAGATGGGACTCATAACTCGTGCGTTTTCCCTTCAGGCTTAGCTGTAAATGTGCGAGGTGACTGAACCTGATCAAACATCCAACCAATCGGGAGGTAAAAAACCCATTTCTTACGAGAGGTTTTGGAAACCTGATGATGTCACTTGAGAATGTGCAATAGAAAAAATATGCGTTTATTCTGCGAGCAGAATGAGCAGCATGTACATAATAGTTTGTTGCATGTACTGTGCAACATTGTGCTCACAGCAGTGAATATCATGCTGAGAAATGGACTTTTACTAATACCAAACTAGTCCTATTGAGTATACTGCATCAGGCCCATTATTATGCGAGCCTGCTTTTGTTTTGTTGCTGGTTTTTGCTTTTTTGTCACCTCACAGATTAAGAATTGAGCTGCCACTCGGTGCAACGGTCTAATATATCTTTCTTATTATTTGCAATTTGCTAGTGTCCAGGATCTTGCTAGGAGACTACATGGTGCTTATGCTACATGGTAACAAAGCAAAACGTGGTTCCCTGCTCCAAAGAGCTTTTCAGTGCGTTTGTTCAGCACTGATACCACAGGCAAATGGAATGCATACATGCATTAAAAAAAGAAGAGTCAGTTTTTAATTTCTTATGGTTTTAAGATGCTAAACAACATTCTGATATGCTTCATTATAGACTAATGCTTTGACATTTAAAGAATTACTTGTTCAAATTAGATGGATTGGAAGGGTTATGCCTTGTTTTGCTTTTTAAACCAGGGTACATATCTCTTACGTTCCTCTAGATTACAGTTAGCTAATCAGATTTTATCCAATTTCGGAAGCAAACTAAAACCAGCAATGACCCGGAAATTTAGCAATAAACTGTGTAAACATCTCATTAAAACCTGGAATTTACTCCAGATTTACTTCCGTCACCCTTCAAATAAAATAGTTCAGATATGAGCGCTGTTAAAACCAGAAACACAAACAACTACAAGTAAATACTCAGTTTAATGTGTGGTATTTTATTAATCAGATTAGGATTACAAAGCAGTTAAGGTGAAATTGAATAAAACCAATTTATATCTGAAATGTCAGATTTCTAAGAAAATAGAAAAAAGCTATATGGCACAGAGATTGAGATCTTAGTCCTGCTTTGCCATTACGTTATTTGGAGATGGTCCTAGAACTTTTGAAGCAAAAGCAGAGAATTGATAAACATGAATTCAATGGATGTCTACTGTGTCCAAACATTTTCTCAAACTGAGAGAAACAATACTCTAAATTCAGGACAAATTATTACATGAGACCAAAGAGCTATTGCTGTTAACAAAACCGCAGAAAAAGTAATGGACATGTACGTAACAGGGAAGCAGGTGAGACTGATACAATTAAAAAGAACTGTGCAGTAGAACAACTATTGGAATACCTTTAGTTCAAGGCCTTTTTGCACAGACAAATACTGTTAACATGGTCAGAAGTTTGTAGAGATTAATCAAAGATGCTTACAAACTGATTTTTGTTCAGCAATATTTGTGTTCTAACACAAACCAGGGATTCATATGAACATAGTTACATCTCTATTTTTTACATTTAGTCTGCAAGGATGAATCAAGGAGGCTTCATCAAGTCACCCCAATGATCATGCCTAGAACATGTATATTATCCTTCAAAATCACTAAATATTTGGTGCTGCTGTCTCCTATAAAAACTTCTAATTTTTTAATATTGGCCTAGAGAGTTGTAGGAAATCTAATTAACAACAGAAAAATCCTCACCTAGAAATTCAGTAGTGCATACAAAACCAAAAGTCATTGAGAGAAAACAGATTTATAATGTAAATTCTAGCAAAGAATTTTGGGTGTGAATGGTACTGAAGGTGAGATGTCAGATAATTATGCCAAAGAAGTTATGATTTTTTTTCTGCTTCAAATGCACTGAATAACAGGGGTATTTGATGTATTAATCTTTTTGGAATGATTTCCATTCACGAAGAATTCTTTATTTTCTGTTTTCCTGAAAATGCAAGACGTCCCTTTGCTACAGAGAGATTATGTTGATGTAGTTCAGTCTGCCTCTTCACATTTTTCCTTTAAGTTAGCCAACACATTTAAAAAACGGAAACATAAAAAGATTAGCTGTGATTTCAGGTGATGGTAAGATATAAATCATATTTCTATTTTGTATATAAGAATGGAAATGACATAATTATTGCAGAAATGCAGATTACCTCTTTACAGCGTCTACAGAATATGGGAATGCAAGCATGTACAAGAACGTTGTGCAAGAGGTGTAAAATCTCTTTAATGTCACAATGCAGTCTAGATTATTCTAGTTAGTTCAACTGCTGCAGGTATTAAAGCGTTGCCAATTAATTGATTAGAAGGGTATAGATGTGGTTCAGATTATAGAATACCTTGAGTATTTCATGATAAGGAATACTATAGAATACTAAAAACCTGACAAAAAAGGTATCAGAGGAAAAGGTGTGTTAAAAGGTTGACATTAAACACAGTTGATATTCATTTCTTGAAGGTATTTGTGCCTTTTAAAACAACATGGTGATACTAGCCAGTGGAAAGGAAGACTCAATGAAAGCAGTAAATAAGTTTCTCCCATAAAATCACTCTATGGAAATTGTCCAGCTCCACACAATAGCTCTTCTCTTTTGAGCGCCACCTTTCCTGTCTTGGGCATGAACATGGACAACACTTCCTTCTTACTACAGAAAAGTTTAACTAGAGCACTTGCCATTTGCCTCCAAGAATAACAATGAACTCTATATTCCCTTTCTTACATTAGAAGTAAGTGTAAGAAACAGAGTTCCAGTGATTTTAACTGGTAGAGAAATGCTGCTGTCTGAAAAGATAGACCTAACTCTCCCTCTGTTGCTTTCAAACTAGTGTCCTGCTGTTAGAAACTGCTAAACATGAAAAGCAGACAAATGACACGATATCAGTATTTTAATATCCAAATTAATGCACAATAAAAATATTTGTTGTGATTTATAACAAATATGTATTTCATCATGCAGTTGTAAGTTGTACATTTTAGGGAAGGATTGTTTATATCATGAAACAATGCAAAAATTTTTTTAGAAATTATTTGGAAACTACAGATGCTTTTCAGTCCTAGTACAGCCTTTATATAAATAATTTGATCTAGAGATGTAAACACTGTGTTCAGATTTGTTAATAAAGACAATTCATTAAAACATACAATAAAAAATATTCTGTAAATAATTTTAAATTAGCACAAGAATTATGAAATTCACCCATAGAGTTTTGTGTGGTTTTACATGTTGAAGTCATATCAAATACAAGCAGTAGTAGTAAAATCGTCGGTGTATTTGTCTTGAGATGCATCTGTAAAAATCTTACACGTGACACCTCAAAGTTATTTGGATTTTTTTCCAAAACCTTTCCGTCAGTTCTTTTCTCAAGCATATTAGAAAAGAGAGGGTTTATTATATGTCTTCTAAACCCTGTCCATATATGGGCTGATAAAGAGAAGACACTGATGTCCAGAAATATTAACAATATCTTGCTGTCACTCTTGCCTGTATATATAGCTTCATATGAACGTGGAATGCATAACCAGTGCATCCAATTGACTAATTATCAATAATAACTTGCTACTGTTGTTTATAGGAAGATTGTCTTACAGTGCCTGTATTCTGCAGGTCTTCTGGTCTATTTTTCTTTTATATAAATATTTGGTAACTATATACAAGAATCACACTAGCTTTCTGGGGAAGAAATTAATATATACCACTCAACAAAAGTACATTCTGTGTAAATGCTAGTGAAGAATTTAAAAAATGTTAGTGTACATTTTCAAGTAGTGGGTTTTTTTGTTATCCTAATCTTCAGGCATTGTGACGTTCATTTGTAACATCCTTCTTAAGAAAGCACTTGAAGCCTGTATCTGCTAACACAAATAACCGAAGTACTTTGCTTAAAATGTAGCCAAACTCATGCTATTTCAGAGACAAGCTTTTATTCATAAGTTACCTTGCCAACCACAATTAGCACCCACTCAGATGAAGCGTATCATACAGTTACACCTCTCTACAAAGATAAATGCCATGTAAATGAATTATATTAAACATAAGAATTTTTATTTACTTTTTGTTATTTATAGGCATAAGAATGTCTTGAAACTGTTAAGAATTTTTAAATGCTGCCTTAGAAGATGTTGGAAATACCTTCACTGAAGCACTGAAAATAATATACTCGTATATACATAAAATAAATTTTTGTATGACATTGAAAATTAAGCATTTCAGATAATTTCTATAAATCTGTCTTTACCCAGGAGCACCAGTGAACCCCTTTGTTTTTTTCTTGTTCAGGCTGCAATTAGTACATAGGATATGAAGGGTTTTGCTCAACTTGAATGTTTATCAAATGATTAACCTTTTAAGAGGTTTAATTACATGTTTTTAGAATTCAAATGCTGAGAAAAGCATTTTGTAATACTTGTTCACTGCTCCAGGTATTTTTGTCAGAAAGTAGTTCCAGTTTTTCCAGCATATCTATGAAGTACCCACAGTCCACAAAGGAACAATGAACACTGAAGCTCGAGAGAAGTTCAAATACAGGATATGACTGCAGAAATTGCTTGTTGTTAGGAAATTTTGATCATGTCCAAGCTAGAGGGAAAAGGAAGATACAGAGTAAACTTTCTAGTATCACTGCAGACATGGTTACCTTATTTTCACTTTCCAAAAAGATAAATCCCTATTTCTTTGAGTAGGTCCTAAAGTAGGGGATATCTTAGCTTTTGCAAATACCTATCATCTGTGCTCTTTCACCATTTTGTGCAGGTTGTGTCTGCAAAGATTTGGACTACCTGCAGAAAAATAAATGCAATTATTAGTCTTGGCTGCCACAGCCAAGTGTCAACTATGTATTTGATGGGGAATATTTAATTTCTTGGTAGAATTCATTGAGTAAATATCACAATTTTGCCATGTAACTTGCAGGATTACAGAATAGTTGTGCAGTTACCTTACAACTGAACAAGCTATTTTGAAACTAGAATGAGAACTATGGCTTCTGTCATATAAATTGTAATTATTATATTCCAATATATTTCTTAAAGGCCTGAGATCAAAACAAGATTGACAGAGCATGCTATGCAGTGTAAAAATGACTCCTTTCTCCAAAGGTCTTTTTGAGTTACTTCAAATAACTGAGAGGGAAGTGGATAAGATGACTTGTTGATACAGTGTTACTTGGACTTGTATAAGCTTTTAACACGCCTGTTACAAAGGCTCTTACAAAATGGCAGCATAGTTAAAAAGGGCTGGTTCTCTCCTAGACTAACAACTCCTTAAGTCCAATAGGAAACAAAGGATGGGGATGTTTATGTGAAATGTCCCGTTGTGGCTACTCTTAGAGGGAGGATGCTGATCTAGATGGACTTTTAGTGTAAACCACAGTGCCAGTTCTTATTTCTGTATGACAAGGAAATTGAAAAAGACAGCATTTATCAGCATAATAGTTAAGAACAAAATCAAAAATATACAAAAATCTCCCACTGGATAACTAGTTAAATTGGTAGGTTAAGTAAGTATATAAACCATTGTTAATTTGAAACAGCCATGTTACAGAAACAGTAGGCTGGCCTTATCTCTGCCATAATTTTTTTGTATTCTCTAGAGAAACTTATAATGATTTTAGCCCAGTGATTATATAGAGGGGACAAACTACAAACTAAACTGCAAACAGTTTTAGTCTCCATTGCCAACCGTAGTCGTGCTGACCTTACTGAATGGAGCTCACTGGAGGCCATCAGTGGCTTCTCGTAAAGAAAACAGTATTAAACTTAGGGTTACATCTGAGAAAATAATTATAACGCATGAACATTGACTGTTACTACATTAGGTTGTAGCACTAACAAACAGCAGTTATTTATATTAATTGGAAATTCAGTCTTGCACTGAAGGTTGATTAGTCTGTCACAAGAAATAGATATTTATTAGTGGCATTTAAATTCTGTTTTTTCATTTGTGTTTGATGGTTGAATGTTAATGATGCTAAGATTAAAAGCTAAAACCTATTTTTTACTTTTTCCAGATTAAAGAGCAAACAAACCAGTGACAAACATTAAAGGCAAACCTTCATTAAATATCTTTGTCTCTGAAAAACTGAAAATATTTATAATCTTCTGAAATGCAAAGTTAAAAGTAGAAATACATACAACTAGAATACTGTTCTTGAACCTTTTCTTAATTTATGAAAAATACTGAGGTCTGAGCTTGATCTGCCTTCAACAGTGGTAGTAATGCACAGATTGTTATAATAGTATTTTGTTTAAGAAGCAGTCATTCTCATTGGTTGTAACTAAATCGTCTAAACTTTTTGTATTGCTAGCTTTTTCTGTAGTAACTGAATGGAAGGTGTATCTGTAGTGTTTGAAATATTACCATGCACAGTTATTTCTTACATTTTCTGAACTGAGTTTTTGATTTGCTGCATAAATGTTACATATTATCTCCTAAAACCCAGAAACCAGGAGTCAAGCATGGCTCAACAGAAACGGTTCATTATAATCTGCCAGCTGTGCACATAGTCTGGATATACTGTTTATCCAGATCTTTCCATTCTTTTCTTTCCTCCAATCCTCTTAATAGCTTCCCTTTTTTTGGTTATTTCTTCCTATGGGGTGCCTGTATTCCCTGTTTCAGCCCATTCTGCCTTGGAAGGCATCTTCTGCTCCAGGCCACATACTCCACAGGATTGCCAATGTTATTCTACTTTACGATTTGTTCATTTCATGAATAACAAAGAAGATGGAGCTGATGGTCAATTCACACTTTAAAATGAATACTCATTTTGTTTAACCAAGTTACCAGTGTCTTGTGTTTAAATCACAGACACATGGGAGCTAAGTGTGGGTTATTAGTAGCCCACAGTTTGTGAAAGATCCTGAATTCTTTGTCAATTGTTTCTCTTGGTCTTCAAAAACAAGGATTTCTGAAATTTCTGGTAGTGCATCAAAGCATTTGAGGGGAGGGTGTTTTCAGCTGGGATGTTTGGTATTAATTTTGGAACATTGGCAGCCAGCCCTTTACTTCTAATTAAATGAGAGAGATAATTTCTCACACAGAGAGGTTGTTGATTTAATTTCAATGTTTGTCAGAATGCCCAGAGCATCAAATGGGTGTCTGATCATTGTAACAACATCCTTAGTACAGATTGAAAGAATTAATACAATTAATTCACCACCACCATGGGAAAAATTTTGGGATTTGTTATGCAGATTGAAACTGATGGTGAATATACAAAACCAAATGTATGATACTCTTGCCTTTTCCATGATGCAGGTTCAATTTCTTATGTAAAGCTCAGACCTGAGAGGGAAAAAGCAGTTACTTGGGTACATGGGAGATGGAGGCTCTCCTCATTCCTTACAGGAGAGTCCATGGGCTACTTGTCCCAGGTAGTAACTGAGACCTTTTCCCAAGGGATGCAAATATCTCAGTGTTCATCTTATTTTGTTCTAGAGCATTTTGAAATATAGCTATAATGAAAGCTTGGCAAAAGAACAGTTTAAAATGTAAAAATAGCAAAATGTGCGGAGGCTGCTGTTCATTTTGTAAGTCAAAGCTTGTGACTAAAGAATGCTGCTTAGCAACAGATGGGGAGAATCTGAAGGTGATCACATCATTTTGCACTCCCTGAAAATTAATTATTCATGTTCATCCTACCTTTTAAGCACCATCATTTTCATGTCCCTGTTTTGCTTGTTCCTTGGGATTAGGACTGTGTGACTGGCTCAGTCGTGTAACCCAGTTTTATTATCGCTCATACTCATGCTGGTGCAGCTGTGATTCAGCCACAGAGCTCTAGCTCAGGCTTCTTCAGTTCTCTGTCCCACTGTGCTGCACATAATGTGTACTGATCCATATGGAATAGGACACAGAGGTGTCCTAGGAAGGAGGAAAGGGCACCACAGGCTATGCAGGTTCTGTAGATGGTTCTTTTATTAAGCACACACTTCTGTCTCAACTAGCACCATTCACCACCAACCCTTGCTCTAACTCCTCCTCTGCAACTTCTTCTCACACCTGATTCACCAACAGTTTGACTTCATATGTCTTTTTTTTTATGCTTTCAAAGAGCACAGGGTTGCTTTTGTTTCTAAGTTTGATTTTCCTTACGAAATTAATCAGATCCCAGATTGAAAAAATTATTTTATAAATATTGCTAATGAAATATTCTCAGATTGTGGCATTTGGGAAGCTGTAAAGTTCCTGTTTGATTCACTTGCCACTGCCATCATTCACCCTGCACAGGGTGGAAGCATAAATACAATATTATAAATTGGCAAGTAGTGTTTGATTTATTTATCTGCGGATGCTTTCCATGTGAACCAAGACTTATGTTGACCAAGTCATTAATCAATTTGGTAGGCTTAAAATATAAGCACCTCATACCCAACTGAAAAAATAATTTGCACAAATAGTTAAGGAAGCAGTGATACATGTTCATATTTATCTGATACATGCCACCAGATGAAATCTTGCCTGACAGGTGGTAAAAAGTCTTTGATGGGATGTTTGTACTCTTTGCTGGGTGAATTTCAACTTTTAAAATGTGATTTTGACACACCATAGTGTGGGAGTTATTTAGAAAAGTTTTCTTTGTTTTCTAGCCCTAAAGTAAGGCACCTTCAAGTTTTCTTTGTTTCTTTCTAGCCCTAAACCAAGGCACCTTCAAGTAAGGATACTGGTTTTCTCTACCTACAGAGGTGAGAAAAATTCAGGGTGAATTATTCAAGATATTGATTAGGGATAAACGAGCAGATTATAAGATTTTTTGTAAAGACTGTCATCATATATCAATTATGCTTATTACTTAATAAAAGTATATTTAAAGACTTGAGTTTTCAAAGCCTAGAAGTTACTATCTCCCTCATTGTATGCCTCAGTGGCATATGAATCCATTTAAACAAACAGAAAGGATAGTTCTTTTTATAAGAAAGTAGGACAACATTTACCAATATGTAAATAGGCACTAATAAAAGTAATGAATATTTAACATTTCTGAAAGAATGCACTGTAAAAAAGATCATCTTGCTGTCTGATTTGTAAGAAAGATAGACTTTACATTACATGCCATAATTTAAAACAGTGCAGACAGGGGTCCTCAAGTTGGGTTGTTTTGTTTTGTTTTTTGCCAGCTAGAATAATAATCTCACGTAGCAGCGGCAGGTGATTGTATGTGTTACAGAGTTAGAAAGAAGTGCAGTTAGGAAGAACTACAATTTTATACATTTTTGCTGCATGATCCTATTTTAAGAGATGCAGGAAGAATAGTAGAGTTATGAAAGTGCTGATTCTGACTTTCTAATTAATGTACATATGAATAGCCGTGCTGCAGAGGCTGACTTGCCTGATACTATTTCTCTGACACTGAACAAAAAAGTGGACGTGTAGAGAAGGCTAGAGGATGTATTCTCAGGCTCCACCAGTGTGTACCTTATAGACTTTCTGAACAGTGTACAGTGTTGTGAACTATTCATGATCAAATATTGGTTCCAGTGAGGAAAAGAACTAAAGAACTATTGGGAACTAAGGTGGATTTGTAATTATAAAAATTGGGGTAGTCTTGATGAGCAAGTAGTCTGATATATGAGTACACTGTGGAGTGATATTACTTGTTACATATAATGGGTACAGTGAGTCCCAGCTATGTGTACTGTGTTTGGAAACTATTTAGATATTTTAATGCTATTTTAATATAAATGAATTTATTTTTGGTATCTGTGGAAAATCCTTCAGTGTTAGTAACAATTTTGTGCTCTCCCCATATTAACAGGTAGCTTGAAAGGCAGAGCAGATGTTAATAGCACAGTTACAGAAGTAAGTTTAACCTTCATAAGGAATGAAAAAGCCCTGGGAAATACTAATTCTTAGGTCAATTACACTTATAATGCACTCTCATAAAATGAAATAGAATGAAATAGAGCTAGAATCTAAGCTGCTGATTTGTAAATAATTGAATATCTAATTTAGTGTTTATTTGTGCCCTCCCCCCCCCCCCCCTTTTTTTTTTTACAGTTAGAATAAAATAGTCTGGTGTATGGAATATTTGCCTGTGTTTGAAGAAGGACTTTTGGCTCCTAAAAAGGTACATTATAAGAACTGCAAAATAATTAAATAATAGATAGCTAGTGCAGTAAGTGTAGGTCTTTACAGATACTCAGATGCAAAGAGGTAAAGCAAAAGTGTTAATGTCAGAAGAGGGGATAGGACACAGGTCCCCTCTGCTGAAAAGACTCTGCTCTCTCCTCCTCTTTCCTGGGTTGCATAACCATTTCTTCCCACAGTTTCACCTCTTCCTTGGCTAAAGTTGATTAAAGAGCTCTCATTTCTATTTCAATCTACTTTATACAGTACTTATAAGATGTTTAGATCCTCTAGTTGATATCTACACACATTTGAAAAAAACCCATCACATAGATGCTAATTTGAGTTTCCCAGTTGAAGGTTTGAATGTTCAGTTACGATGCAATTAGTTGAAAATGAGGCATTATGTAGCAAAATCCCCATGTCAGCTTTGAAAGTTAAGTTTATGATGAAATAAGACATTTCAAAATTGAAGCTATGACTGCATTCTCTGTGCTTCTTTAGGCCAAACATGTGTTCATAATCCTTTTTATTTATTCATTATTTCTTAACACACAACAGCAAATTAAGTCCACATGAGCCTTTTAGATAAATAGATAAACCAGATCGTAACTGATTTGGCCCTGATCCTATTTTGGGATCTGTTGGTTTAAGCAGTGTAGCCTGAACAATAAGGGTCAAGCTAATTACAGTTGCTTAGAAATCCAGATTTTCTAAGTCTGAGCAGGGTCCTGCCTGCCAGCCTGAAGTTCTCTGTACTGTTTTGAAACTCACTCTTTGAAGAAGGACTTGAACTGAAAAAGTCTAGCAGCAAAACAGTAACTTCTTGGTTCCTGACTCCATGCTACCATTTAATCCCCAGCTTTCCTCTCTACAGAGTAGTTAGAGACAACCCAGAAGGTGAGATAAAACTGGCTTCTAGAAAGGTTTTGTTGGTGAGTTAGTGCCATATTGGGTCCCAAAGCTATACTGGAGGTGACAGAATGTTTCTGCATGTGGCAGAGACTGGCTTAGTGAATCAGTGCATCAGTCCTAGGAATCAAGAGAAAATTCAGTGTATGCTAGTCAGAGCATCGCTAGACACTTACTGAAATGAAGACTTTTACCTTAAACTGGTAATAAATAACAGCATATCAGAAGTGAAAAAGCATATGGAGGGTTATGAAAGATAAGACTTTTAAGGTATAAACTGATCTGTGAGTTAGTGGCTAGTTTCAATTTTACACTTCATCATAGACTTGCTTTGTCAGCTTGGGCATATCCCTTTGCCTTTAGTTTTTCTGGCTCCCTGTTTGTGAGATAAAGTAAATATATCATGAAGTCCATGACAGAATTAAGCTCTTAATTTTATAATCTATCAAGCAGGCACAGTACTCTCCTCATAGGGTCTGTTTGGTATTTGACTAGAGGTTGTATTCTTTCAACCACAACAGGTCAAGTTACATGAGTTCCACTTATGTCCATAGTCATTAAAAAAGACAGTTATTGTATTAATATAAAAAATCACCAGCAAGCCTGTGAACAAGCTTACCCCATTACCATACAGTAATTTTACTTAACTCAGAACTTTGTATGCTACTTTTTACTTTATCTATGTTAGTGCACAGACCAAGACATAGAGGAGCCATGTGTACTTCTGATACATTAGAAGAAACAAAGCAGAATATAATACGAGCAAAAACAGAAGAGATTTTTTTTTTATTATTATCAAGCCTTTATAACCTGTTACAGCTAAAGAGTTTAAAAAAAGTGAAAAAGGAATTAATGTACATGTTTAAGACTTTTAAAAATCTTTTTTTCCAAGATAAAATTTGTAGTTAAGTTCCTAGTTGAAACTGTTGTTACTCAAGGTAAATAACACCTGTACAATATCTTGCAAAAAATCTGATGGCAGTCTTCCCTAATTGACTGAGAGTACTTGAAAGCTTTTTTTTCTTTCTTTCTTTTCTTTTTTAATTTTTTTTTTTAATTTTTTCTTATTTTGCATGGAAGGAACTTCATCTCCAATCAGGTTAGAATCCTTGATCCAGTTTTAGGATTTGAATTTTTAAACAATTTTTACATTCAGTAAACAAGCACTCCAAAACCTCACTTATGTGCAGAATGCTTCATTCTTGAAATATTGTACTGTTCCTAAAATTGCATGTAGAGAAAAGCTGTTCACCTTCAGACAATAAAACCATTTGGGGAAAAAAAAAAAAAAGCAACAAAGGAGAGGAGATAGCTCTGACTTGCAGAAACAATCCTCGATGACTGTTCTGGGAATGATCTTCAGAATTACCTCATTATTTATTCTTGGTGCAGTCCACCAATTAAACAAACAGTTTTATATATAGAAACAGGGATGGCCTTAGCTTACTTTTTCAGGGTCATTTTCAGAGACGTGGACACTGAAGATGTGCAGGCTCATGTTACCCAACACAGCAGATACTCTGTGTCTGTGTGTGTACATGCAGGTGCAGATGCATATGTGTAATGTTACATGCTATCGCCAAAGTTGATAATGAGTGAAGGAGAGTCAGAGATTCCTGGTGGAGATCAGTTGAAATTCCTCTATTTGGGTAATAATGCATGTGTTATTCAAGCCACTAGAAATATGTCAGGGATCCCTAAGAAGCTGATGGGTCTGAGAAAGGAAAAAACCCACTGTATTTTAATATCAGTAACACTTTGCGGAAAAAATTCAGATTACTTAATATGTGATCATTCAAACCTTCCATCAAGTAACTATTAAAGTGAAAAAGAAAACCTTGATTATGACTTCTGTCAGCTAGTGATATGCAGTATAATGCTAATATTTAAAAAAACTAATTTCTGTAATAGTTATACGAACTATAATACAGCAGATTTATTGCTGCAATTCAAGGCTTGTTTGAGACTGCCTGTATAGATAGTACCTTATGCACCAAGATTTGTATGGGACATGCCTCAAAAGTTTCTAGGTATTTTTTCATATTTGGTATGGGCAGGACTCCTTTCTTGAAGGATCTCTAGATTTTTACTGTTGTGGTATAGCTGAAGGTGATCTGAACATGTACATACTGGCCGTATTAGGAGCGTCACTTGCCTCCAACTAGTGGTCATAACATAATGCTTTCAGACTACAAGCATTATAAATGTAGTATGGCATTCTGTAAGTTACAGAAAAGGTGGATTTCACTTCGGAATGCATCTGTAACAAATGAAACAAGTGGGTTACATAGACTTTAGCAGTTAGAATCATGTAATAGTTTAACACAAATGTATGTTGATTTTTAAAGACCATAGTTCTTTCCAACACTTAACAGATTTTAAAGATGAAGCAGGAACAAAGCATATCCTGACAGTGGGAGGAAGTAGGTAGGGGGATTTCATTAAAGAAAATTTAGACAACAGTAAGAGACATGGCATTAATATTTTTGTTGTTGCTGATCTCCTGTGTCCTGATATAAATGATTATGGATGGAATATGAGTTTTTGCAGGCTCTGAAAACTTGCCAGTTGTATTACTGCAATGTGTTAAAAGGGCCATGAGATATAAATGCCACAAGAAAATTTGCAGCTTCAGCTATCTGTATGTAAGATTCCAAGAATTTTGTTACATGCAAAAAATGCTTTGAAAGTTTTCCAGGGCTAGGAATAATTTATAAAATCAACAGATTATAATTTTATTGTATCTATATTTGGCCTGGTTTTAATCTGTTCAAAAAAAAAATTCCAAGACAAAAATAAGAATTACATGTGGCAAGAACTGCCAATCTGCTGCTCTGTGTCTTCTCTCCATGTCAGTTTTCCAAGTGTGACATGCCTCAAGTCTGAGACCAAAAGGAAAATGAAGTACAGTACATTTTTTATATAAGCCCCTGGATATTAAGTACTGGACAAGGCTCCAGTGCAGCCAGTCTTGCAAAGAACTCAATGTTAGTTGTGCTCAATAGACATCACAAATCTCAGCAATATTTAAGCAGTGTTCTTGAAGGCAAACAAATAGACAAGAATACAGACAGACATCATTAGGGTAGGAGAAGCAAAAAAGAAATAAATTAGAAAATTCTAGAGGAAAAATAGAAGAAAGATAAAAGTTGAATGGAGAATCTGAGAATAATGCAAACACAGCATCGTGAGAAAAAAAGTTATAAAGAAACTGTAAGATGTTACTTAAGTCAGTGTTAAATGATGCTGTGGGTATATGACACACAGACCTCCACTGCAGCTGCACATTCCTGGTGCCCCGGGGCCCCGTGACATTCAATTCACTCAAGAGGATGGTCAAAAAATGGATTATAATGCATGAGTCCCACTGCATACACTAATGGGATCTGAGTAGCTCTGCACAAATAACTCAAATTAGAATGATGCTGCCTATTTTTAGGGGGACTGAAATGCAGCAATGTCAAGTTTAGGCATTATGTGCCACTTTCGTGGGGGAAACTCCTGGGTTTTGAATGACTTGGGAGATGGTTCTGTATATGTTAGAAATTTGAATGTTAGTATGTTTCTGTGGATAATAGGTAGTAGTCACTAAAGAGAGATAAACCAGAGCTATTTCACTGTATCTACAGGTGGAAATTTGTTTCTCTTTTGCTAATCCAATTATGTAAAATTCCAGTTTATACTTGCGACCTTTCTGAATTAGGGTTGATGGAATTTGAATTCCATTGAACTATAGTTATCAAAGACAAGCTGGAGCAGGGGGGAATGGTGATATAAAAATAAAACTTTTACAAATTTATAGTACATAAGTGATAGATCTAGTAGTGATTTTGAAAATTCTACCCTCAAAAATTATAAATTTACTCTGGCATTCTTGAAAATCCTCCTGTAAGGCCCCTGCCTAAAATCTTTTAATCAGTAATCCCAGCTATGGTTGCTAGTTTAATAGTTCCTAAAACGGTGTTTAGTCTTCTTTGGACCTAGTTCATAGTAAACCTTACCATCCCATAAACAGAGACTTATGTGTGGTTTTACTTCGAGTCTCCATAAAAAGACTATTCATTGTGATCTGCTGAGCAAACTTACGGGAGAAAAGTAGCCATTAAAAAAGGCAAGTCAGTTGCAAGACTTTTTTTGCTACCTGACCACTGTCTGTTCATAAACAAAGGGAAAGAATAAAAATGAGAATGGTCTAAGTGGCATTCTGACAGTTGAAGAAGAAGCTGGGAGCTCAAGGACAAGACTGCATTGCTGAATAACAATTCCAGTTTGGAAACAATGTCAGTTGTTTAATAACTACAGTCTATTGCTCTTTATCAGTAGATGATAAAGTTGAAGGAAAAGAGACATAACGCTGAGTGACAGAGGACCCTAGAAATGAAATATATGTTTTTATTTACAGAGGGCAGCTCTTCAAACAGATCTGTGGTAAAATGCAAGCTAAGAAACCAATATCTATTTACCCCAATTTAATATTTCTATGAAGACAGCTTTATAGCAGTAGTGGATGAAGATAATTTTGCCACACTCTAAAAAAATCACACTAAAATTAGTATGTATGCAAGCCCGTTTTGATATATTGCAGCAACATCTTCTGTTTAGACAACAAATCACCATAGCAGTGTAGTAGCCCTGGTTACCCTTACTAAGTTCAGTAAGACTAAAGAATTAATCTTAGCTAAGTATTGGCTAGCAAATCTACTGAACATTTCTTCCCTGTTTTCAAGACTGTGTGGCTGAGAATATTTCTTCCTTTTAATTACTGTGGAGAAACTTGTAAAATACAGATCAAAACTCAAGTAAAAAACAGCCAGCCTATTTGTACTGAAAAGTCTGGGAGATGAACTCTTAACGTTTTGTACTCAAAATGAAAAATGGCACTGAAGCTTTAAAACATTTGAATATTTCCTTGTACAACCTTATCAAAACATTTAGTCAGTCATGTACATTCTCTCTGTCTCTGGCTTTTTACAATGGAGTAATTTTTTTTTTTTTTCCCCAGAACCTATTTGCCGATTCCAAGAAGAAAAGACAAGCGAAGATAATGGTGCTAAAGTGTTCGTTTTCTACAGGCTCCTCTTAATTCCCCTTTACTTAGCACCAGTTTTTCTGAGCCTTCTTATATGTATGTAATACGTGTATGTTAGCTGCATCAAGTTAGTGGGGAAATAAAGGTAAGGGGTTTTATTCAGTCATTATGATACTGGTTCCCTTAAAGAGTGTTGAGAGAAGCTAAAGCCAAGAAATGAACAATTTCAAATGTCACTGTTTCATCAATTGAAGCCACAGGAGAGTAGCTCTGAACTACCTCTCAACTATATTCTGGGTCGAATTTCAGTGACTCTGATCCCAGTTTTAGTGGCTGGGGGCGGGAAGGTCTAAAGGTACTCTTTCTATTACCAAATACTTAAGAGTTTGCCATCACTCTGTACCACATGAATCATGCAACCTTTCAAATTCATACACGTTAGAACTTGAATCTTGCTTTAAAAATAAACAAACGTAACTCCAGATTACAATAGATGTACCCAGCAATTGCACATTACTAGCCTCACCAGACTTGCTGCTATCACAGTTATTTTAAACTGATAAACATCAGGAAAGATTCATGGTTTGAAGAATAAACTGGAAATAAGAAAAAGAATAGAAGCAAGAAATACTATTGACAAATATATGTATCAGTTATGTCTTATTTTTGAGTAGGTTGCTAGCCAACAGGATGTTAGGAATATTATTTGAGAGAGGAAGATTTGGAAAGAATGACTATAGAAAAAAAATTGAAACTTTGGGAAAAAAGTGTATGTAATTGCAAATTAAGAAAAGTCAGTGCATGTATTGCCAGTGTGTCTATTTTCAATGCAAGAAGATAGCTCACAGTTAAGTAGATATTAAGGACTTCATATGAAAAACATAAAAGGGTTTATGCTTAGTTTGAGTTGATTCTGCAAATACCCAAAATTCTTGCTCTTATGTCAAGAAAGAGTAAACACGTGAAATAAGTTATAATTACAAAGTATTACAAAATCCTGGAGTAATAGTTTCTGAACTTTTTTGTTTATGACTCTACTTGCATTTCTTAAAATCACATATTGTAGAAAACAGATCAACTGAATATTAATTTAATTTAGGCTGTCTTTGAGTAAGAGCTAAGGAGAACTTTGTCCTACAACAGTCCTTATAAAAGGATTGTAAACCTTGCTAGCACCCGGCTTATGGAGACTTAAATAAAAATCGTCAGTTGGTAAGCCCACACGACAAATTTCTTTAACAAACCTCAGTTGCATTTCTTTACACTGTTTGTCATATAAATAATGTATTCATAACTATTTTTTGGCAGATGTTTGCTTTTGGATTCTGTTCTACAGTCATAGAATTGGAATTCTGGATGACTAAGGAAAGCTTTAGAGACAAATTTTTTATTTTCAAAAACTAAGTTATTTGTGGTTGTACTATCTGCAGATGAGAGCCTCACACTCGAGAGCCTCACACTCACAAAAATCCTCACATTTAAATTTCTGTACTTTTTAAAAGTCAGGTTTTTTACAGTATAGCTGCATATTTTATAAGCAGTGTGGATTTCTGGTCAACTGGTTTACATTTAAGTTTTGCATGCATAAATTTGAAAGTGATCAATACAGCTGGTACTGAAAAAGCCCTACTATAAATGTTCATGCAGAAAAAGTAATTTTGAAGGTGAAGTTTGTTTTGGTTAGAGACTGCACATAGCCAGCATGGCAAGCAAAATGACTCCTTTGCAATTGTAGCTAGAAACTGCAAGTGTCACCTCTAGGAGGAATAGTATCCAGATAACTTAAACACTGGAACTACACCATAATCTATCCTGTGCAAAATATATTCACTAATATAAGCTGCATTTGTTCCTAAGAGATTTTGGTTTTATTGTTATTCTAGAAGAAACCTTGTGCAATGAAAGCCTAGGACAAACTGCAGAAACAAGTAACTTGTTAACTTACTTCCCCATAGCATAGAAACCCCACCGGTTTCACGTATTCAGTGACCTTCAAACGTGTAGTCTTGGTTTGGGTGTAAGAAAGAAAGAATCTGAGACATTCCCAAAATGAAAGCAGTATCTTTTTTATTTAAACAAAAAAAAAAAAAAAAAAGAGGCAAGCAAAAAAAAAAAGCATAAACTTAAAACATCGAGCAAATGACAAGATACACAAAATTTCATTACTGCTGATGAAAGCAAGCACTGTTAAGGCCAGGGAAAGAATCCTAAGGATTTTCATCATTCACCCACACATTTTGTGGTAGCTGCATACAGGTAGACTCTTCTTGGTTATTTCAGGGTTAAGTGGTTTCAGCAGACAAGACCTCTTCCACCTTTGTTCACGATTTGTACCTACTGCCCCAGAAGGACACACCACTAACTTGCAACCTAAGTACAGTACAATTACAACCTAGTACAGTAAAATGACAAATCACAAATAAGCAGTAACATACAACAGTGTTACTTGTGGTTGTTTTAAAGAAAAAGCCAAATCCTGCATTGCAAAAAAACCCAACCAAAGAAAACCAAACCACCTTACAAAAATTCCACAGATATAAACAAAATGCAATTTAATCTAAGTATTTAGCAAATACTAGTTTCATTATGCGACTTTGATCTAGCATATAACAAAGCTACAACTTCATCACCTCTTCATATACCCTTCATTTTCACCTTATGCAAATCTAAGCAAAAAAACCACTGAGAAAGCTGAGATGTAGTACATCTAAAAAACCTCAAACCCGGAGTTCACGTAGCATCTTAATGATGCAAATGCAGGAACAATACACGTTTTCAAAGGTTGTTCAGCTCTCCTTTTCTGAATTAGGCTCTACAGGCCATGCATTCAGGACAGTTATGTTCTTACTCTGATCTTCTGTTTCTTAGCCCCACTTTACAGGCATTCTGAATCCTGAACATTCCTGACCTTATTGCTTTGAATAAGGAAAACTCATGGAAAGACTTCTTTTTATATTAAATGAAATAGAATGAGGGCAATAGAAACCCTAAGATACAGCTTATAAACCACACATTAGAAATAAAAATGTTCTGATACCAATACAGCCAAATGAGAAACAAGATAATTAACAAATTTTATTCTTATTATGGACATATTTAATACTGAAATTTGCATCTGCAGAAAAATGTTCTCTTTGGAATCTGTCACAGCTCAGTCTTGGACTATAAGTTAACAAATTCATAATTCACACTTAAAATGCACAGTAAACATTAAACCTGAAAGTGCGCAGTACAGTTTTTACTGAACTCGAATACAGAAAATCAGTATTTTCTCCTTTAGTGACAGTGATTATATTGATCTGCTGCTAGCATTAAAATCATATAAATACATATGTGCAAGTCATTATAAATAAAGGTTTTGTCTCAGCTGGTGTAAATGCACTGGCATGTAATGACACAGCACCAACCCTTTTGGCAACGGCAGTTTGTCACACAGCTGTCGTACCAAACTTCAGTGCAGAATACATGTTTTTAACAATATACACTTCCACAAACTATCAAAAGAAGAATAACTTCTCCCTGTTTTATGCTACATGGAACACTAAAAGTTTTATCCTCCAGGTGACAATAGCTTCACTGAATTTACTGACAGATAGTCTATTTGAGACATGAAAATGCAAGCGCAATACAACACAGAAAGAGACAATATTGGAAGAACTGTCAACGCTTTTGGAAAACCTTACTTAGAATAACTATTGCATTTTATGAAAGGAAATATGCTCTGGTATAAAGGAACAGTCCCAATGGTATACCTAGATTTTTCACTTTCAAGTGAATAAGGTAAAAGAGCTATCAAAATTGATAAAAAAAATAAAGCATCTTAAAAGTGTAAGTAAGGCACATTGAGAATTAAATTGTATCATGTCCCCACAGAATCTCTATCCAGTCTAAACCAAAGGAATGCAATTTGCAAATCCAGCAAGACAGAGCTGAGCTGACTTTGGAATGTCAAAAAAGAAAGTATAACTTCTAGTAAAGTAAGCAAATATAATGTAGATCATACCATACAATTGTAGTTTACTGTGACAGATGCTTATGATGATGTTCTAAAATTTATGACTGAGTCCATGTAAGTTCTCCTAAACAAACTCCTGACAAAAGACCACTATGTTTCAAATAGCTCCATCACTATCAAAAATTAGCAGTTTCCAGAGTGTAAGACATTAATAAAAATGGCAAAAGCAAAGTGATATATCATGCAGCAGGTCACACATACTAATCAAAACACAGTACATTTTTAGCTTTAACAAGACATCCTAACTTTCAAAAGAAAACACCTTTATCAATTAGTCTTAGCACTTAATTCTTATGGACTTGGTGAAGAGCTTCATTTCATTCAGTGAAATTATAGAATTGGTTAAAGTGCTGTAGAAAAAATAAAAATAATTTGCATTTCTCTATTAAAAACACTTTTTATTCCTCTTGAAACTTGTGTTCAGTAATAATTACATCAAGTGTTAAAACTGATGGAACAGCATTAGCAAGAAACAGCTAGTTATCTTAGAGGGCATTTATTAAAGTATTTCATGTACTTTGCCAAAGTACTGTGCAAGAAAAATGATCTATGCCTTGTGTTGAACAGTCTCATTAGTCATCTTTTGCTTTTTCCTTTAGATATTGCCTCTTTGTAGGTCAGATGAATAAAGTCAAAGAGTTGCGTGGCATTGGCAGCATTACCCAGAATTTTGGAGAGTTCGTCCTTTGACAGTGTCGCTAGCTCTGCAATGCTTTTAACGTGGTTCATTAAAGCTCGACAGTTTTTTGCATTAATACCTGGCATTTTTAATAGAAAGTCCTGAGGACCAGGGTTATACTTGTCTGACTCGGGAAGAATTTCAGAATCTGCTGTGACAGCCATTGCTGTTTCTGCATCAGGCTGGGGATGGTTTTGTTTTAACTCTTCAAACAGTTCAGCAGTAGCATGGGGAGAGGGACACCACAGGATACGTAACTTCGGGAAATGGAGCGTAAGAAGGGTTAGTTTAGAAGTAACATCATTACTGGAAATCTCTTGATGTAGAGAGCCTCGTGGAATCAAGGAGAAAGGTTTGTTAGGGTCAAATTCAATCAGGAGAATTGGTCGCTTATAGTAACGGGACATAGAAATGCATTGTGCATACAGTCTTCCATTATTTAAGGAACCAATCAGATCACTGATACTCTTCCGCTCTACACAGATATCAGGAGTTAGAATATAATCTCCAACTTCCAAAGTAACAGGCTCAATGTCAATACCACGACGATGAATCAGTGATGGAAGCTCACTACGGAATTCCCGCATATCCACTATTACAGTTTGCTGAACACCCTTCTGTTCCTGTCCACCTAAAGAGCAAAATAAATAGAGTTAACCTAGTACTTATAAACTCTGACACTGGTTGGATAGTTTTCCTGTGTGCTGCCAATGCTTCCGTAATGGATGGACCTCACATCTCAAATTATACGTCAAATTCAGCAGTAAAATAAATCCAGACTTCATGTAATTTTTTGCTGTTATAGCGAAAAATCAGTTGCCAAATTATATACTGTAGTTTATGGAGTATGCTTTGCAGTTTAATGAAACTATCATGCTACCTGGTAAAAGCTTTGCATATGTGACAATGAAATATGTTAATGATTTTAATCTACAGTTTAAAAAGGCATCAGAAAATTTTTTAAAAGTTGCCTGCAAAACAAGATAACAAAGCTGATCCTTTTTATTTCTAGCTGTTTCCCACAGAAATATGACATTTTATTGTAGCAGTTATACTTTAGCCTCTAGAGCTGTAGAAGGACACAAGGAGACGGCAACATCAAGGCCACAAAAGACATAGCAAAGATTAGAGAGCATATGGTAAAGGAGAGCACGGTTACAAAAATGACAGCAAAGAAAAACAGGCAGAGTTGTAAAGATGAAGACAGAGTATACATGTCAGAGGAAAGGAACAAAAATGTGGTTAGAACTGCAACTAAAGAAAAAAGGTGCTTTATTGCAAAGAAAATAGATAAAACCTCCACATCTGCAGTTGTTTACCCAGGGAATCTGTTTTGTCCCCAACATTTACTAGCTCAAGGACAACAGTGCCTTTGACTATCTGTAGACTTCAGTTTTGATGTTTTAATTTCTCTCCACTTCCCTACAAACGATACTAGACAGTCTCATAACCAACGAGCTGCCTAGAAATGATCCAAATGGTATCTGTCTTAATGGCAAAATACTTCATTAACGTCTATTTTCTTTGCAAAGAAAAACATCATTCATTGTCTTTGCACAGAGGTAAATGGGGTAAGAGAGATGATGCTCCTTTACCATCAAGACTGCAGAGCACTGTGGAGCCAATGTGCAATGTGTCTATGACCCAGACACTTTGGACAGGATTTAAACAGAAGAGTTATAGGTCTTTTTCAAAGCTGAGAGCTGCAGGCCTAACTGCAGGAACTGCTCACCTGCTTTGCGGGTGTCAGTAGAAGCAGAGGCAGGTTTAGCATCTCTTATTAGGTCTAAGTTTGTTTCATCTCTGCCTTCTCTTTCTTCAGGAATAACCATGCTGGCCTTCTCTCTAAGGAACCACAAACAAAGAAACACTAGAAACTGCAATTATATGAGAAAAATAGGTCAAAATACTTTAATACCCTTCAGCCATGTAAAATCATATATAGTTTAATTCTAATTGCAAACCTGATCAGAAATGCAATTACTAGGTCTTCTAGATCACTGGGCTAGATGCTATATTTTTATTTTCAATTGTTAGCACTTTTTAGCATCTGATTTATCTTTAAGAACTTCTCAGGGCATATGAAACCAAGGAACTAATGATGAGTAATAGCAGTATAAATACTGTCTTATACAGTCATAAAAGCCTTAGAAATACCTTACAAAAAAAATGTTACCTGCAGACAAAAACACATTACAAAATTAAATTCATAGACAATTAGGGAAAAATACAAGTGGTGCTGTTTAGCCTTTGAAATTTAATATTAAAACACCTAAAATAAATATCAGGTGCTTTGAAAAGGAAGGTTTTGACTTTATATTGATTCTCAATGGAAAATTTCTCTTAACATCTGAAAAACAACTGAATTAAAAGTTTATTTAAAGCCTTCACAGAGTTAAGAACTTCACTATTTAAAACGTAGATATATATGGGAATTACACAAAACATTAATAATGAAGGTAGTAAACTAATTTTGTTACCGAATGAGTTTTTCGAAGGCCTCCTTCTCTTTTCTCAGAGCTGTGAGATAGCGCTGTTCTTCTGTTGAGCCCCCATATATGAGGAAATATACTCTGTAGGTTTGGAGGAGAAGACACAAAAAAGAAAAAAGAAAGAGATGACAAAACTTCTTAAGTTAAAAACACCCACAGCCAATATTTAAGATTAGTAGCAGTAACTGTCTTACAAGTTAGTATTTGCCTTTAAAAAGGCAAGTGAAAAACCACTATCTTTTTCTGTAAAGACATTCCAAAATTTGCAAGAAAAAATCTTATATCCAGCATTCTCTCTTTTCCCACTGGCAGATAACACTTACTGGGATTCAACCACAGTGGACTCAGATTGCAGTCAGCCATTCAGCAAAGACACAAAGCAATTATAACAGGGAAGTTATATCACTGGTTTTAGAATCTTCCAGTAGAATATATATAACAAACTAAAAAAAATCTGCAGTCATCCTGGGTTAGGAAAAAACACCATCTAAGATTTTAAAATGATGTATCTGTACAAGGAAATCACAGGTTCTACAAAGAACAAGCTGTCATTTGTCTCGCAGAGATGAGCATACTGACAAACGAAGTTTTATTCCACAAATGGGGGTTTATATGGAACATATAAGAATTAATAATTACCTTAAGGAATTAATTGCCAATAGCCTTTCCGCACAGTCATTTTTTTCCAATACATTTTAATTGAGGTACATTTTAACAGACTGATAGGATTTTACTCCTATTACTTTTTTCGTGTGGTGCATCTCCTAACCCCTACTTGCATGACTGCATCGGATTTTCCTGCTCTGAAGTGTGGCAACATGATGCTGGAGGTAGATACAACATGTGCTGATTAGGCAATTAAAAATAAATTGTACGACTAACCCAGTAATTATCCTCATCCAATATACTTTGTGAGTACTGTCATTTATATTTGCACTAGAGAGTCCTTACCTGGGTATCAGGTACAGAGACTAAATACTGCCAAACTGATTTCCATTTTCAGTTACATTGCATATATCCAAATCTTTGACTGGAAAATTACAACTGCTCTGTTAAATTTATGCAAAAAATTTTCATGATAAATTGTGATAATTTAATGTTAAGTTTTCGTGATTGTGATAAATTCATGATAAATTATGCTTCAACTGTAGTAAGTAAAGTGTGTTTATTCTAAGACTTAAGAAACTGCCATAAGTTATTTTCAGAGAGGTACCGGTAGAACTACAGTTTACTCTATTCAAGAGATGCTGTATCAGGCAGCCATATAAATGAAAGATAATACAGAAACTCACAGTCTATTAAAATTTAAGTCTTCTATATTTTTAATTAGTCTGTAACATTTACTCATAAAAGGGAGTTTTGCAATTTACAAGTGTACCAAATATATATATAAACAATGTGGAAATCTTTCTGTCAGCTAACACCAGAACTGAGCATAACTGCAAATACTTATTTTCTTTACTGTGTTTTCCTTTACTTGTTTTTCTGTTACAGTTTCTGAATTACTGGTCTTCAGCATGACCATACATCAGGAAATGTGAAAATTAAATCCAAACTGGAGCTTGTTGTGTAAAAATCATACCTAAAGAGACGGTTTAAAATGAGACTACAGCACCTCAAAATGGATCTATTGCCACCAAGATCATAAAAGCAGAGGTATTTTAGAGGATGGAATGAATTTTATTTTTTTTTCAAACAGGTATGTTTCTGCTGTTAAGGGACTAAATACCTGCTGGGAAGTAAAAATTATCTTTTGTTTACATCAGACATTATGCTTTTGTCTAAAATTAAGAGGGCTAAACAGGAGTTAAAAGGTAGCTAAACAAACCACTGGATGCACATTCTGCCTTAACTGCTCAAGTGCACTTTTTATTTTTTCTTTTAAGACTAAAATTACCCTGACCAAGTCAACTTGCCTCAAAGGCTTCCCAGGCCTGCTTGCCTTGTAGATTTCCAGCTGCCGAACAAAAGTTAGTTCTGCATCATATAATACAACATATCTTGGTTCTACTTCATGCAGTACCCGAGTGAGCGCATAGGGATCACTGCAACCCTGCAACGGATGAATAATTGTGAGCGGGTTCTTGAAAATACCGTAGTAACAATCTGAGGGTAAGTTCACATCGAAATCTTCAGGAATGGTCTCTTCAATACTGCTTTCTTGGCTACTGCTTAATTCTTTATTATCTTCCACCTCTAACTCCTCTCTCTTTTCCTCCTCAGTTTTCCCTATCATTTCGATTATAGTCCGGTCTTGCTGCTTCTTGTGTTTATTTTGTTTAGAAGAAGCTGTGAGCTTGGCTTTTTTGGCTTGAGGCCCTGTGTCTGGTCTGGCATTTCCTTTGGACTTGACGGTTTTTCTGTCCTTAATCCACACTTCTCCAGCTTTCTCATCCTTTCCGAAGGTTTTGTTATACAGTCTTGTTAAAAAAGCTTCTGCTCCAGCAATAATACACTCCCTGAGCTGTGCACAAGCTCGGTCGTCACTGGCACAAATAAGCACTTGCCCTGCAGTCAAGAAACAGTAGGATGTTTATGATCTGTTATGCTATACTTCTTATCCACCTACAAGACATCTCTTGAGCAAATTGTTTTTAATGTTCCTAGAAGCCTGCCTGCCAAATACCTTTACATTTGGTTGTCACTGTTGCTCCAGACTTTCAGGGAGTCTAAATTACATGATGTTTTGTACCAAACAAGATTAGAGCAGGTTAATGGAAGTTCAGCATTCCTTATTCTTACACCATCTAAATTAGCGAGGCTTTCCTTTTGACCCTCTGAAATGAGGCAGATATAGTGTGTATCAAAACATACTCGGACAATTTTATTTTTTTTTTTTTTTTAAATGTGGAATAAGACAGAACTTCATTTAGACCATTCTAATTTTCAGCCTTTGTCAGCTGTGTTAAAGAGTCTAAAAAAAATACATGTTTCACACTGTATTATTGACATTTGTGGGCCTTGAATAACAATTCTCCACAAGCTGACTCAGATAAACTCCTACAACACTAGGCGAGAGCGCCAGTTCTTATCCAGAGTCAGAACACTGTGGGTGGGAGAAAAGAGCACTTTTTTACCCTTACTATTTCCTAAAATAAAACTTGGTGAAATTTAAGAGGATGAAAAGCCCTAAAATAGGAAAGTGAGCAAAGCAGTTAGAAACACACTTGCCTTATACTCTCTACCCCATTTAGGTGCATCTCCTGGAGAAGCAAATTTTCAGGTGCATGAGAAGAATGTGTGAGATGGAAAGGACAAGACAGAATCCCTATTTTTTTTGAACCTGAACTTGAGAAATAAGTGAATGGTACCTAGATTATTATAAATTTCCACATTATTAGTTTTATTGGTTTTGAGACTAAGGTATCAGTACAATATTGAAATGTAAGTTAAAATATTTTTTTGTAATAATACAGGTTCTTTCATAAACAGTTTTGTATAGTAACCAACAGTATTTCCCTTTTAGAGCAAGAATGACATAGGAGTTTATGAAAAACTATTCAGTTTTAGACAGCTTATGTACATAAACTCCTTAAGTCCACCAATTATTAAATTTAAAACTATCTCTTTAATAAAACTACAGTAAAGAGTTAGGCTCCTTCTCCCAAAAGTCAAGTAGAAGTGAAAACTAGCTGTACTGTGAAAGTTTACATCATTTAGTATTCTCTCACCTGGGCCACCAAGGTCTTCACTGTTCCTATTCTCATTTTCAATCTCTTTCAGTACTTCTCTCAAAGCTTCCCATTTTGGGTTACTTTCTAGAACCAATTCCCTTTTCAGTTCTGAAACAGAGTAAGATTGAACATAGCAGGTCTTACAGTCAAAATATCCTTCAAAATTTTAAATTAGTGGTTAGATGTCAATAGCATGATGGTTGTTGGCAAATACGATATTCAACAGCCTACATATGCAACTTGTTATGCTAATGGGTTGGAGAGCACTCTTACACAAATTTAAAAATGGGGATAAGTGCTTTAGTGAAGCAAAAAGTTAAAATATTCACTCATTCTTCAATTCTGAAGCTCCTGAATATATATTTTTTTTTAACAAAAGCTATTGCAGCCTCCTACCTGTTCACATAAATAAAAAAGATCAAGCTAAACACCAATGTAGTAGAACAATTCCATAAAAGCTTTCCCAATGATCGGCCAAGCAAGCTTAGAATAACCCCTTTACTTCTTCGTGACTCTATTTTATGTTGTTTATTATATGCTTTTTGAACTAAGATTATATCTCAAGTTATCCCAGCTAACAGATTGAGATCTGGAGCCGGTTAAGATCATGTAGGGAACCACAGCACAAGTAATATTATGCAGAGTGTTTGAAATCGTGTGACACTCTCAAACTTAAAATTAGGAATGATCATTACCATTTTCCTTCTTTACATCACTTTTTTCAGAGACTTTGCCTTTCTGATTCAGTTTCTCATCTGCAATGCGATAAACTCTAGCTCGAGCATTTACAAACATTGAAGTACTGGAGTCAAGAAACAGCCAACCTAAAGAGGAAAAGAACGCAGTAGTAGTTTAACATTTGCAACATGTATGTGTTTCAACCCTTTCCCGTAAGAGCCCCACATCTCCCAGTCTGGAATACCTGTGCTACCTGCTTGCTGTATAATTACCAGCTTAATAGAAGACAGAAATGTGATGCAAATCTCACACTGTTAAGTAACAGCAGTTAAGTGGGAAGATGAAAGCATTATCTGTCAATAAAAACCTACGTCCTTATGGCTGGTTATATAAAACCTAATTAGATACCTTCATATGTTTGGGAATGTTAATTAAAAATATCAACATTTCACTGTTTCATGCATTAACTTGTATGGTTATTCAGTGTTTACCTGAATTCTCACCAAAAGCTTTTTCACTTGCTTTCAGTGACTCCAGAAGATTAAGGAAAGTGACACAATCATACTGAGTTAGATACAGTAGCAAAGTACGTAGTATCTTCAAATCCTGGACCAAAGATTTTGTCTTAGCTCCAAGTTGATGCCAGAGAGGATCTAAATAGTGACGTATTGTCTAGAAATATAAATTGGAAAGTCTAGGATGTCAAATACATAGTATACTAACCAAGATAAGAATGCATTTTTTTTTTTCCTTTACAGAAAATGCCACTAGTTTCCCCAAGTTATTAAACATACCCAATTAATTATGTGATGGTGAGGTATTTGTTTTGATAAGTAATCACTTTTTGCAAAGTTAACATAATATAGATGCCTTTATGTAAAACATTTCAACAATTTGCAGATGTGTATCATTTAATGCTTTCAGTACATATTTTCCTTTCCATGTAATAATAAATTCCTGGTAAAATAAAAGCCCCCTTATTTTACTGGTACTGGCCTGTGCCTTTAGTATCTAGTATCCTAGTAAAAAATATTATCATGTCATTTAATTTTCAGAATGAGTACCATGCAGATGTGCAACCTACAGAGCATAAGAAAAAAGCCTCTAAATATTTAAAGCACAGAAGGCCTTACATCAAGATTAAATCACAGGTAACAAATAACCATGTTCCACTATGATGGTTGAAGTTTACAATTTTACCCTACAGAAAGCCTCTGTATGCCAAACATTCCGGATCTGCCGCAAGGCACACACAATTAGTGACATACATAATGATGGAAAGATATTATAGATGCATGCACGTGCATATTACCTATTATATACACTGCTTCTCCCAGTAGAGAAAATAAAAAATACCAGCAGGAAATTCAAGAGGAAAAAAAAGGGGAAGGGGTGATGGTGGAAATAACTGCACACTGATCTCTAAAGTATTTTGAGCTGAAATTGCAGCCATCTTTATCATAATCATCATAATAATATACCAACCATGAATCAGGATGTTCTTACTATAAGGACTTTGGAAATCAAGGAAGACCAATAATACCAATACACCAAAAACCCTACTGGCAACTGTAACATCACCATTACAGATTAACAGTGTTTCTCTCCTTGTACCAGTAATAAACACCTCATGGGAGAATACTCAGTTGCTGTCGGTTATTTATTTTACAAATAATATCTTTTTTTGCATGGCAGACAGTTTGAAGATCTACATCCCTTTAGTTACACAGAACAAAACAATCAAAATGGTTACCTTGTCAAAAGATTTACCAATAGCATTTTCTAAAGATAGATCTTCTACTTCAAGAGCTGGATTATAACGTTTGAGTTCTCTCAAGCATGCGTTCAGAATGTCCAGGACTGAAGTCTGGATAGCAAGCATAGCAGGGGTCATTGACACATGTATTTCCACCACTTCAGGTTTATGCTTCTCTAAAAATGAGTTCACTGCTATATGAAATCTAAGAGGAAAACAGCTTATTGAGATTTACATGGATAGTTTGCTTGACCTACAATTATTCAGAAGTTTGTATAAACTACAATAACAATTGTTTTAAACAGAAACAACTATGGTAATTGCAAAATAAATCAGTTTCTACTGCTGTGATGACTGAAATCTCATGAACAGCCTCAGAAAACCATCTATTCCACAATTATGACTGTAGTCATTCTAGTCATGTGAGCTGGTGAATGATCCATGGAAAATTACTCCACTAGATTCTCCAGCATTATTGCACATAACAACTCTTGAAATAAAACAAAAAAAAATCTCCCAAGGGAGGAACTGGAATGGGTTCATTAATCCTTTGGATTCACATGGATCCACTAGCAGATTCTGCTATGTTCCTAGCTTCTGCTTATAAGCAGCAGGTCCTTGTTACAGCTGATCTGGCTGTACAGGCACAGAGATGCCAGCTGATTTTTACTCACAGGACGCTACGTCTGCCGACCTCTGAAACTCAGTGGGCATTTCCCTTACTGCATGCTGCACCCCCAGGTCTTTTCATGGTTCAGAGGCCAAGGAAGAAAATTTAGAGAGCTTCTATTCAATCTTTTCTATCCTAGTTATGTCCATTTCCACTTCTTAGTGATACTGAAAGAAAGACTGTTAAAGAGTTTACAATGCAGAATAACAGTATGTTAAGATGGAGTGAAACACATTCTAGGCTGGACTAAAGGAACAAACAGGCAGATCTCCTGCCCAAGGCAAGAGCATCGAACGGGTAATCAGCTAAAGTTCCATTTGTGGCTCTGCTCCTAAAAGACTTCATGCATGTCACAAACTGGGCAATTTGGTTTCTATCAGGCATCAAGAAATATTATTCATACACAACACATATGTCAAAGAAGATTAAAAAAACTGACATGTAGAAACAAGTACCTCCATGAATGGCAGAAGTGAGAGATTGTATTCCTGTTACTTCATGGCTTAAATAATCTGTTTAATAAGTGAAGTTTTTCTTAAGCTATTAAAAATGTCACTTTCTGCTGTGATTTCTGTTGGCTATAAGGACAGCTATACCATAAGGTTCAGCCCCTTATTGATTTGGGTCTATTTTCAAAAATACTTAGAGAAATTTAGCATCTTTAAGACCACTTCTTCTGTCAAAATGGAATGAAATTTTTTTGGGAATACAAGAGGGAACACAGTGTGACTGCATACACCTCATTTTCTTAAAAACCCACTGTAACATCCTTCATCTATTTTCAAGTTTAACTCTCCAGTGAAGAAAAGAGGTGCCTTACCTTGGCCACAGATAAAGTTTCCTGACAAAAAGATTTCTCATCACTCTTTCCACGTGGCAAAAGCCAGTATTAAATGCAACCGCATTATCTGTAAAAGCTTTAATGAAGCCTTGCTTGTTCTTCTGACGATAAAGTCGCAAGATAAATGCTTCCTGACAGGACTCAATAATTCTGTGTGCTTTGTACACCAAAATGCCTGGCAAAATAAAAGGTTTTCAAGTTGCAAAAAAGTAAAGAAAGGTCCAATTTTGTATAGATTTTTTTCCTCAAAACTGTCTTACTCTTTTAACACTTTTTTTCCTTAAATAAAGTACAATAGGAATTTAAATCTTCTAAAGCGATGGTTGAACAAATGTCCTGGGATTCAAACCAAGTGATTCCTCAGTTTCAGTACCACGGAATCCCCAAATAACAGAACTGGGTTAATGATGCATCTTTAGCAAAAAAAAAAAACCCCAAAACACCTTGTGCTTGAGTGGCGGGATTTCTCAGCTTAGAAAATTCTTTACTTCTAAGGCAAAACTTGAACTTGAGCCTTTTAGAAGAAGTAAAAGCAAATGCAAGACATAACACACTATTACAACAAAGCAATTATGTGATATCTGAATTAGTTTGTTAGAGAAGTTCTGGAATTACAGACTTATCAAGTATGTTTCATTGGTAACAGTTCAAGTGTTTACATGATCAAAGAACTTCTGAAAACATTTATTTGGCTTTTCCTCCCCCTTATGACATTCATATTCAAACTTGAGGACAGAAAGTTCCATCAACTGTACACCACCAATTTTCTTCAAGGCTATGGGTGTATTAAGAAAAAAAGATTTATCGTGCACATTTTAGTACAGAGAAGTGAAACAATAGTTTAACTACATTAAGTGTTTGAGGTGAGTACTTCTGGGATTTACACTTCACTCAGCCAAGACTTGTTAAAACCAAGGCTTATTTTTCCTCATGCTTATTCGTGTTAAGTGCACATTACATTTTTTCACTCTCCCCCTAGTGAGGTGAGGCTATATGGTACTTTTATCTGTTCACAGCTTCCAGTGGAATAACAAATACCTTTCTAAAATGGAAGCAAAGAACAGCAAACATCACAGGTTTTACCTTGTACCTACATCAGCTGACAAACTTACAATGTATTTAATTTCTATAACAAGTTTCTTCAACTTGGCACCCAGCCACTGATTTTATATGCCTTTGCTTTGTAAATGAAAAAGCACCTATAAGAAAAAGTTCCATATAACTGTTAGCCACTAAAAGGTATTTTTCTATCTAGACATTCTTACATGTCTCCTATGAAGCAAATTTTTCAGGACATAATAATGATTGTACTCATTTCTGAACATCTTCCTGTCAAGATGTGACTCTGAAAGGACATTACAGGAGACACGCAGAATTTGTAACAGGCCAGTAAGACTATGTGTTTATTATAACACCTTCCTACTTTTAGTCAGTATTTCTCTGCTTACAAAGTGAGTTCACACTGCTGTGTAAGCCTTGGTAGAAACAACTTGCCACTGTTTACCTACATCAACTTGCATCAGTTTTACCATGCCATTAAGTACATCATTTCTATTTGGCCAAAACCACCAGAAATAATTCTTCTTTACTGCAGTGATAATTTCTTATCTTCATTTAGCTGAATTTATGAGTTCATCAAATGTTAATCCACATGTGATTCTACACTGATTTTATAACCATCATTTATAACACCTAGAAACACTTTACTGATTTTTTGCTATGTTAGCTCCTCAAGAAACACTATTACAAGTTTTTGTTGTTTCTGTCATGCAGTTTCACACACAGTTAATATATGTGTCCAACAGAACCACGTGTTACCCAAGTTTTAAATGAAGCAGCAAGTCTACCAAAGCTGCTGTCACACTGACCTCTCGTGGCAATGCAAAAACTATAGCAACTGTGTCATTATAGGACTGGACTATTTTTTTTTAACTCTTTAGTGTATTTCTTCTTTTCATACTGACAAAGTCCAAAGGTGTGTTTTCTCTCTTTTTTTTTACTTCTTTGGTAGAGCAGAAAGTTAGAGAGGAAGGAGTCAAGGGGAAGAAGATAAATTAAAGTACGTTGCCCAGAAAATGTGGGGGCTTTTTTTAAGCTAGAAATATCAGAATTGACAAATCTGGCATCCTTTGGCTCTAGCATAAAACTGTTCAAAATGTTTTACAGATTAGAGCTTGTCATACATTGACTAAAAGGTATACAGTTTCTGAAGCAGAAACTTACATTCTTCTAAACATTCAATATTCAGTTATGTTTAGCCATTAGGATGTTAACATGTAGACAACAGCAAAATATTCTTATATTCCTGGCTCTTAGATATCTATTTTACTAGCTCTCCAGGCTGTAACTAGGTTTCCAGTTTAGACAAGAACAAAAAACCAATGGTGGCTGAGGGAGAAGGGGAACAGAACATGAGAGGAAAAAGATAACATCTTTCATGTATAATTTCTATGTAACAACAAAAAAGGTCACAAGCTATTCCCAAAACCTTTATAATGGTAGCAACAGCATTACTTCACTATACTGCTATTCAGATAGTGTCCAAGGTGTGTCAAAACAAAGATTAGTAAGGTATTGCTATTTTTTGATTGGAAGTGTCATCAGGAGTAATTTGTTAACGTAAAAAATAGGTAGTGTGTATGGTTGATAAAACATGACATCTAAAATCAGTTTTAATCATAGGCCAGTGTCCTGGCCTATAGATTGCCTGGAGTATAGATCACAGGACACTATTTTACCAAGTGCAATCAATTATTATTCTTTGAAAGCCAGTCTGAATCTCATGTTTCTTATGTCAACGGCATGGTTTAACTGCTGATTTGTTTTCCAGCCACTTATTGATATTAGAAAGCTGTACAAATGCATGATCCAGTATCTAAAAATAATGTGGATGTTTTCAGATCATAATTAAGGCAAACACGTTTGGAGCAAAGAAAACCAGTAAAAAAAAAAGAACAAACTACGTATTTGCTCCTTTTACCTCAGTCTTTGGGGGAAAAAAAGGAATACTTCTTCAGCCTCAATATTGGTTAGGAGAACTCTTCCTATAGCATTAAGCTTTATATATTTTCAAACAGAACAGTCCTACTTTTATCTCATTAAACTCTTACCGGTAATGAGGTTTGCAGGAATTCTGTCGGTAAGGAAATCTACCACAAGGATTCGACTTGTTGCAAAGATGACTCCTCCTTGTGTGTAAAATTCATATCTAGTATTATTTGTAATTTCATTGGTAACACGCCGAGGAATATGAACAACTCCATCTGACCTCAGCTGATCAATAAAATACTCCTAAACCAAACACAATAAAAACACAAGACATCATTGTGGTAACTGATGACATGGATGCAAAAAACTGTACTCTGTTAAGTTTGAGAAGCTGTCCAGAACAAATTAAAGCATGATAGTATAACATGCTACCTAAGGAAATCAGAACTATGATTTTTTTTCTCTTTGTTCAGTTTCAAACTCATCCAGGTGATCAAAAAAAGTCTATGTATTTTCAGTAGTAGCTAGACAATATTTAAGCAAATATGGGCAACTGACACTCAAAGGAGCTTGCATTTTCATATGTTCTAATAACTCTTTTTCAGAGAGTAGGCAATTTTAATAGTGACTTAAGAACAGAGAATTGGGAAGAGATGGTCTTTTAGTCCACTCACCTGCTATCAAAGACAACTACATCAGGTAGGTCATATACATCAAGCTTAGTCTTATAAACTACAGCTGTGGTACTTATTCAGCTACAGTCACTACAAAACATCCCCAGAACACCACCTCCCTGAGGCTGGGAAACCTCCTTGGTTCCAGGGAAAACAGAGCGGCATTTTTTTTGTGCAAGTAGGGACAAATCTGTCAAGTTTCACCCCTTTCTGCTCGCTGGCTACTAACAGTTTTCTGCTATTTACAAGTTAATTACTTATTATTATTGGGACTTCATCGTGTTGCACGAGTAGAAATTCGGACCTTGATCTGATCCTGAACGCGTCTGGTCTGACAACTTCTCCCCACTAAGTGCAAAGGCCGGGGCACAGCGCCCAGGCCCCCGCTGTCGCTGTTACAGCCCCCGCCGCCTGCCCCTGCCCCGGCCCGCCCGGCCCGAGGAGCCGCTCCGCTCGGCGGGAGAGGGCAGCCGCCTCCTCCCCCAGGGCCGAGACACCGACAGACCCGCCAGCCGCCCCCGGCTGCGCCCGCCGAAATTGAGAAGCGACGCCGGTGAGGGGGAAGGGGCGGGACCGGCGCGACGCCGCTGCCAGGGCTCCCCTCACCTCCTCGGCAGGGCTGGTGTTCAGCACCAGCACCAGGCTGGCGGGCTCGCAGTAGAGGCGGAGGAAGCGCAGCAGCAAGCGGTCGATGCCGAGCCCGCGGGCGCAGATCACCAGCCCGTCCTGGTGGAAGAGGTCCAGGAAGATCTGGCTCTCGTGCTCCAGCAGCACCGCCATGGCCGCCGGTGCAGCGGCGCATGCGCACCAGCCGCCGCGCGCTCCCGCCTCTGGGGCGGTGCCGCCCCCTGCCGGCCGCAGGCGGTGCGGTCCTCCAGCGGCCGGCGCGAGGGGCTTTCCCGCCCAGAGCGCGCGGTACCTCAGGCGAAGCTCCGGCGGGCGAATGGCGGTGGCGGGAGAGGCGGGTCCCGAGGCCACCGGCGTGGAAAACGAGGTGGGGAAAGGACTTATCTGCCCTGCAAGCCCCCTGCAGGTGCTCCTATTAAGGCGGGCTGAAGCCCCCTCTCCTCCTCGTGGGTGCGGGGAGTGTGTACTGAGTGTAAATATGAGAAAGGGGTCTTTTCCTTTTTTACTACAAATTATTTGTTGTTTGTTACTAATTACTTGCATTTCTTAAGCAACAAAAGCAAACTTGACTGACCTTCAGCCTACATTCCTCACACAAATTATCAGTACCTCAATATTTTCCTGGTACCTCATTTTTTAGTATCCCTACCTCAGTGTAGAAAAGGCTGATTTTTCCCATAGGGCTGAGAGACTCTTCAGACCTACTTTCAGAAGCAGCTGAAAGTGAAGGACACTCTTCAGAGTTTCTCTACATTTCAACTTGGTGAAGGGCAGGTGAACTTATCTCCAACCCCTCTTAAAATATACAGTCTTTCTGGGCCTACTGCAGGGGAGATGGACGCCACTTCAGCTGGGTCAAAATCACCCTCTGAGAAAGCGAGGGGAAGATGGACAGCTTTTTGTGCAGGGTTATTGGGCAGAGGGACAGCGTACAGCCAGCTTCTCCCGTAACGTGAATGGGCAGAAGGTGTTCCGAATCTCTTTTACTTACACTGGGTATTAATTCCCATGATTTCCCCCAACATTGTCTTCTTTTGGTAAAACACCATTATCAGGGCATTGAGTCAACTGTCTAGTACAGTCAAATAAATACTTTCAGTTCTTTGTTTCACACTGTCACATGTTGGCAGTTGCAGTGGGGTTTCTTTTTTGTTTTTTTCTAAGGGAAAATAAAGTGTACAGCTGCTGACATGTTCTTTTACTGCATACTTTTTCAAGTTGACACTATTAATGAAGATGCACTTTACAGTGCCTTCTTTATAGATTTGCCACACTTGCAAAAATTAACAAAATATGAGGACTATTCTTGATTTTTCTCATACATGCGTCATATTTCCAAAATTTTATGCTGATACCTGAGCAATTTTTTTCTTTGCAAATTGGATTGTATCTCCAACTGTTGTACCAAATACCATGCTTTAGTTCTCGTTTTTAGCTGACCGCTACTAAGCTCTTCAATATTTGCATTTAAGACTTGTTTTAGACCATAAAAATATCAGAAAAATGGTATTTTTACTTGGACAACATTTGACTTTTGCGACCTGCAGGTCATTTTACTGACCAAAACAAAGCCTTACACAATAACATGATGATTATCATTAACATTTATTACAATTTTTGAATACTGTGTGAAAAGCTGTAGTCCAATAGAGCTACTTCTTTGAAGAATTACAGTAGTCTATAGAATTGTCCATACAATTTAGGAACTAGGCATTTCCTTGACCTACTGTTCCCTACAGTCCTAGAAATAGTATGTTTTCTAATGATCCAAATAAAATACTGCAGGCATCTCTGTAGTATGATTTTATTTTGTACTATATTTATATTTACGTTGCCTAAATATAGTATTAATGTAAAATTGTTGTGAAATGTACTTCTTGTGCTTATATATTTATTAACCAGTAGAGGGCTGTCATTTGTTACCTTAGAAGAGCAGAATTTAAGCCTAAATCTTGCAATTAATTTTTGTGTAATTTTTCTTTGCAAAATATTAGAGTGATACTGAAAAAGTATTCATAAAAACACAAGAAAAAACTTCAGTAGGAACAGGATAAATAAAATCTGTCTAAGAATTAGCTAAGAATTAGATATGATATGTAATTTTCAAGTTGGGAATAACAGGCTAGGAGAATGATGCTCAGGGGAGTACATTTCCATATTCAACAGTGAGGTCTTGCTTTTAATTTTAAGCATATTAAAACTTGTGTCATATATATGTATGTAATAAACATTTTGAGTAACTTTAGGAGTTTTATTCCATAAAAGATTATAAACAAATGCAAATGATAGGCTACTTTCAAACTGGTAGATGATATGAGATGGTCAGAACAGCCCATTATCAACCTCCCAAGACATTTACTTGCATGTTTTAAAAAGGCATTAACAGACCTATTTGCTTCGTCATACTAACACAATATGAAAGGCAGGTTAATTGTGTGGTAGTGCAATAGAACAAATCACTGGAGGTGAGATTATTATTTGGATCACTCATTATTATTGGGATCACCAATATGAATCTTCTCTTTAAGATATGCTTTTGACAACTAATTTTTTTTTTAAGTTTTAATTTTGACAAGTTATTAATCATTACTAGGGAAGAGAAAAATGCAAGAAACCATGACTAAATTATTAATCTGCCCATTTGTGTAATTACAACAGTATTTCTGAAAACTAGTAACAGTTCTTGTGCATCATATTAATAAATTTTTGTTACTGATAATGTAAAGAGCTGAGGAGGACTCTGTAAGAAGAAACCAAATATTTAGATAGCTTCTGTAAAAATGACTTTATATTCTTTCTAAAACATCGACATTTTATTTTGTCTTCCATCCTATCTTTGTATTTAAGTAAAACTCAGTATTTTCAGCTGTGAAAATGTGGTGAGATTTCCTACTCTGTGGATTTTTCATTGCGTCTTTGGTTTGTTGTTTGGATTTTAGCCTGATCAACCCCATTATCTACAGAGAAAAATCTCTGACTGACTTAGGGGATTTTTTTAAACCTCAGTTGTGTTAGCCAGCTAAGACAACTAGGGCCAATTTCTTTGAAATGTCAAAAAAATTCTCACATTTTGCAATTTCCCACAGAGCAAATTTTATAATAAATAAAATCTACTATATTTACCTCAAATCATATATTCATTTTGTTTCATTATCTCTGATTAGATTTATCAACATACTAGTTCCTAAACTTATTAGCTGATGAATTTTAAGAGATTAACATCCATAGTCCTGTTATTAGTTATCTTGCATCATTATATTTAAGACTATATATTTATTCTTTTTTTAAAGATAAATATATTTATTATTTTTCACAACTTTAGTAAAAATAAAGAATACCTGTTGGAGCTTATAGTTAAAAGATACAACTGCTGAGGCAAAACTGTCTGAATGACTGCACTTTTTTGTTATCCAGGTTCCCGAGGAAATATATATTTTTCTTTTAAATAAGAACAAACTTCCTTTCTAAGAAAAAGAGCAAAAATGCAAATACTGATATTTATCTGTAGGCATAAAGGTACATTGGAAATTGAAAAAAACGTGTTCCGTAATTTGGAAGTTTATTATAAGCTGTCTTTTAGCCACATCTATTCATTTTATTAGAATAGTTAGTTCTGAGGTGGGCACTTTCTGTAATTTGTAATTGGCTTAAATAGATTTTTCTCCAGCAGTCTACATACAGAACATTTTTAACAGGTTAAAAAATATTTCCCCTATAAAGGGAAACCTAATTATTCTTTTTCAAGGAAGCTATTGTAAAAATTAAATATGACATGCTTTTGCTGGGTTAAAAATGAACTCCAATAAAATAATTGATTTGGGCTATGGTCTGATGGATAGGGAACATTAGTAAGGTAAAGGCAAGTTCTTGTCCTACATTGGCTCTGCACAGACCATGAGACCCTGGAATGAATTACTCCTTCACCTTCGTTTCCCCCTCAGGTATAATTGCCATACAAGTAACAGCAAGTGTGTTCAATGTACTTTGTCTTAAGTAACTCAGAATTAAACTTAAGCAGTTGTTAATATTTCCACAGTATTTTTTCTCCACAATTACACAGCTAGGTTAAAAACTTTAAAGACATGTACAGTTCATACTTAAGCACTCTGAACAACCTTCATTTTGATTTTTTTCCCCTCTACTTCTGCATCTTATATAAGTAATGTGTGTGGTGACCATGCAGAACATCCCACTTCAATAGTTTCTAGATGTAAAAGTCATGAAATACAATGAGATTATTTTATTGTAGCAATATATAAAAATGACAGATAGATGGAGTGTTTTAATACATTACTTCTGTCTGTCATCCATTTCTAAGCAACATGGACATATTCACCTGGATGTTTAGCTGTGCATTTCATAGAATTAATTTTACAAGTTAACTACTTTGTTATTAACAAAAGAAGAAGCAGTTGGTGATGCAATAGGGAATATTTCAACATGGATGTATCTAGACAGTATTACATATGTGTAAATGTTTGCACCGTTGTGACCAGTGTGGATTTGTTGTATAGTGGTGGCAATGCAAATCTGGTTTTGTAATTTTAGTTGAAGATTTTGTGTTTCCTGACCCTATGTGAAAAAGTGTTGATGAAAAACATGTTCTGAGTGCTACTAGAAGTGGTTTTTTTTCTGAAAAGAACTGATTTTACACTGTTATTACTTATAACTTGTTTGTCTGAACTGCAGATACGTTAAGTTGTTGGAACATGTAGCTCAATGAGTATTCATTTATCTTTCTGATTCCAACAGAATAGTTATAAAATTTAGGGATTAGAACTGGAGCTCTACAAAAATATAAGCTACTTTCACTCACAAAGCAAATATTCTATCAAGCTGTTACTTTACAAGATCTCATAGACAAAAAGTGTAAGGTAAGATTGATGCAGCATTCTGAAGAGCATGTTTTTTAGGCACCAGGAAAACAGATAGACAGTTAAGGAGCTAATTTGCATTTTAGGCTGTTATTCTCATCAGTCCATGTCGAGAAAGGAGTGACGTACTTTTCTTTCCCAAGCATATTTGCTTTTTGTGGGTAAACCATATTTAGTCATTGTTTTTAAAGCTGGATTCCCAAAACAGTGTTTGTTGTGTAAGTGATGTATAAAGTATAGAGCAACAACATTGCTGTAGTAATGTCCTGTGGATAAAACAAACAAGACAAAATTGTGACTGTTCCTAAACTTCACTGGTGAAATATTGTTACCTTACAAGTTAGTACGAAGTATCAGATTTCTACAGACATTTTTCCCAAGGCTTATTATCACATTTACTGTTTCTCCAATACAGGAGTAGTTTAGCAAGGAAATGTACTAACATGACAATTAAAAACCTTTTCATATTAATTTGAAAATTGTAAAAGTGGTATTAATATTGTTTTACATGATAGACGTTTTTAATTAGAGTGCTTGTAGCCTATTATTGAAACAGGATATTGCTGCTAATATAGGATCACATTTGTAATAATTTACTTAACACTTTAATAACTGAAGGCAACTGCAGTTTCTTCATCACTGAAGGAATATTCTGATTTTCTCTATGGGACAGATTCATTGTGCCTCTATAACTTCTTGACTTTTAAAAAGAACATAAAGTTAACATGAAGCAAACTTTCCTGATATATGGAATTTTCAATTCCTCTAAGCATTTATACGCTTGAATGAATTTCCTGGGTTTTGTCACGCAATACAAAAATCAGAATTGAAATCTACATCTTTAGTTGCATTTCAAATCAGTATATCTCTTCTACCCTTTACTTTCAGTAACTCTATCTGAAAAATTAGATATGTACCAAATTATCACACCTCTCAGATTTCTGTCTTAGTAAGATAGTATTATGAATGTGTGATCTGTTCTATTTTTAATGATGTTTTAAACTCAATTTAAAGTAGAGAGAAAACTGTTGGCTTATGTTCTTCAGAGCCTGTAGGAAACCTCTAATTATGAAGCAGCAATAATAATTTCATAGTTCAGACTGAAGCTGGCTTCTTATTTTAGACCCGAGTAGTGAACTGTCTTTACTGAGCTCCAAGAGTTCTTTGAATCACTTAAACTTTGCATGCTGCATTTTATCCTAGAGTGTATGTTTCTAGGGAGTTTGTAGATTAGTCAGATGAAATGTTTTACAAATATAACACCCAAAAAATCTCATCTGACTGTTAAACATTTTTGTAGAACCTTGAAAGTGTGAGGCCTACAGATGTCCCAATCATGTAGTTATTTTCCTGCTAAGAAAACAAGTATATTGTTTAGAGATATAATCTTGGTATATTAATGAGGAATTATACACATAAAAAGTGTCATGATATGTGGGACTTGAAAAAAGACTTAAACCACTTTTCCAGCCAGGAAAGCGAACAGAATTCTAAACATGCAAGTCCGTGTAAGTAAAGATAATATAGATATTAGAGGTATGGATTAAATTATTCTTAATAAAAACACAGTGTAAACCTGCAGCCTAAGCATAATGTAAGACAGAACTAAAGCTACATGGGGTTTTGTTAAAGCAAACTGTAGAGGGCTGGGGCAGGCCCCTGAGAAGGAAAACCCCAAATATTCAGATCTAGATGTATGGACAATGTATCAGGAAACTAACCCTAATGCTGGTGTAAGATCAGGTTATTAACTACATATTTTCCTTTGATGGAAGCACACACATAATTTATTTTTTATGTTTTTGGGTGCTGCAATGTAGAAAGCTCTAGTGGTGATTTCTGGAATCTTGGGTTTGAATAGAAATACCTTCTATGCAGAAAGACACCTGCTTCTAGAAATCTCATGATATATTACTCATTCTTTCAGATTCTCCATTGCTGCCTTTCCCTCTTCAGCTCCCAGTTTCATGGGTATTCTCCTCTGTCATCCCAGAACTTCATGCTGTAATGCCAGTCTGCTTTCCTGTGCATTTACTATGATTGCTTCAGTCTGATGTTTTTTCCTTATGTAGGAGACTTACTTACATGTTTTAATTTGTTTGGACAAAAATGTTATTTTTCTTAATCACAGTCTGTGCCAGAGTCAAAAGTTTTTATTTTTTATTCTGTTAGTCTAAAAAGAATAAACACTACATGCTTCTTTCCTTTGATACATTTTGACCAATACAATTTTTTTTATACATTAGTTTGCTGACTTTGATGATGATATCCCAGTGAAGAATTTTAGAGAAGCAAAATCAATATCCTCGCTATATTAGTGTTATTTTTTTTATGTTTTATAAACAAACATTTGTTTTTCTGAAATAATTTTAAGAACCAAACATTATTTTGGATTGTACACAAGTGTGTTTAATTGTGTGTGTAAATTGCTGTATATTTTGGTCACTTTTTATCCTGGAAGTCCAGGGTGTGGTTTGATGGTATGATAAATCTAGCTTTACATCTGACAATAGCTATAAAAAAGGCTGTAATCATATGACACAATTATCTGAAATGTTCACATCCTGCCAGTTCACATTCATGAAGAAAATCTTAGTATGTTAATACTAAACCAAATGACATTATGTGAGAATAGTTATTGTTTGCCTTCTGATTATCAGAATAATGCTAGCATAAGATTTGCGTCCTATGCTTTGCTTGACAAAATGTGGTTATTTGCTCACCTCTGACTGGACTTCTGACTGACTGCAATGTGGAAAACAGCTTCCTAGAGTTTGTTTTCTGTGGGAAGTTGGTTGGTTTCTATAGCTTGGAAGACTCTAACTAAAAAAAAAGGTTGGAAAAGCAAGGTTCACATGATCATAAACCAGAATCCTTATTGCACAAATACTGATTCACAAGACAGGTGTGCAGAATTTTCAAATAAAGTAACTTTTTAAAAGCATAAGTTGTTGCTTATAAACAACCACATTAATGACATTACTGTAAGCCTTTGATAAATCAAAGTGTTTGTGGACTTCTGCTTTTTGAGAGTGTAATGGGATGGGATGTACCTGAAAAAAGGAGTGGTTAGTGTTTGAAATGCAATGTATTTCTCAAATAATATTTGAGATGGTATTCTTTCTGGGAATTATGTACCTAGAAAGAATAAAGGCTAGCACAGCAGAAGCAATGATTTTTCAGCATAATTCAGAGTAGTATGCATACTGCATTTACTAATTTTATTCAGCAAATGAATTTGAAAAGTGGTACAGTGAAACTCAGAAATAGGTGTTGATGTTGATTAGGAACAATTGTGAGATTACCTCTGGTTTATCAGCAGGCAGACTACTGCAGTGAATGAGATGAAATGTTGAAAATATTCTGAACTACCCATTAGTATATTCATGTGGTACAAATACCATAAAATGAGAATATTTTATATAAAAGAAATGAAAGCAGGGCATATAATATTTAAAATAATTGGGTTTTTTAGACTAAAAATAGTAGCTTCTTATTTTACCCACCTTTATTTACATTAAAGCTAATTGCTGTCATGGATGATCTCTAAACCGTTGACCTTGTTGCCCTCTGGCCCTATTATCAGTCTTCTTGGAGCCTGAAAATGAATGGTGTTGCTTGAATAGAGTTACATGTTTTCAGGTTTCGCAAAATTTCTAATAGTGAAGGGTGGTTAAAATTATGATTACTTGAAGAATAGACTAAAGAAACAGTATCCTTTTTTGGTAATAACTGTAGCGATGATTCTGCCAGCCCTCAGTGCTACTTAAGAAGCTACTGGGGAAGCCCAGGCAGAAAACAATACTGAAGAGCTCAACCACATAAATATGCTCAAAAAAGAACCTGGAAGATGGGAGAACGTGAAGGCTTTTCCTACACGGTGGTTTAATTTTCTCTTGAATTTTGAACTTTGAAGTCTTAGGCAGTATTATGCTTTCTTTTGCTGTCATTGTATCACAATTTGCCTCTGATGGTTTGAGACAAAGACCGAATTACTAGAGATGGTTTCCATAGCAATTACAACTATCTGAATATGCACGGAACTGCTTTCTCATTGTTTCTATTTTTCCAAGGATTTTTATTTACCAGATGAATGGTACAAGTTATAACTTTATTAAGGAGCTGCAATGGGGATTTGCTGAGTTTTTTGGGGAAGGGAGTGGCTATCTTAATCATGGCTTCACTGTGTTTACGAAAACCATAGTGAGTAATTCTGCAGTTTTAAGAAACACCATTATTATCTCCCCACATTTGTAGTGTAATGAAGCATGTATGTGTACCACAGCCATTTCAGTCCACAGGGCATTGTCTTCCTGCAGATAGGTCATAGTTTAAGCTGTGGTTGAGATGTGTGGACATGCTTGATTTTGCTGGCTGTTCTTCAGAGAGAAGTCAAATGGAGTGAGTAGTGTCAGAGCTTGTCAGGTGACATCTGTAAAATCCTTTATTTTGTGTTTGTGCACTGACTAAGAAAAGAGGATCAAGCACTATTTGGGATCTTCAGACTCTACTGTGATATAAAAAGTGAGCACTGATAAGTAGATATGGTCCAGTTCTGTGCTGCCTTTTGCAGCAGAATTTGTTAGAATTCTTTATGAGAAATAAATGTCTGTCTTAACTCTTCTCACACTTTGTCAAATTTAATTCAGTGGATTAGTTGTTGTATTACTTGCTATCTCCTGGCAGATCTTCTACTGTTGAATATCTCTTAGTTTCCCTAGTTCTTATATTTTGTTCTCTTTTCCCTTGCCAGGCCTCTGTTGACACTTGATTTGTGATTTCTCCTAACTAGGGGTATAACTTTCTTCTAGAGAGTTATGTCTTACATCTGATTATTTGCAGTTTGTTTTGTGTCAAGCTTTTTTGTACTTACACAGCCAAAACATAGTGAGCTATGCAGATTTGTTATGAGGTAAAATGTCTGACTATATAGTTTCACAGATGGAACGGTGCTAGTTTCACAGTGCATGTGCTGCTAAAATTAAAAAGGAACAGCATGGAAAACATTTTATCTGTAACCTAAGTTTCTCATTGAAATGTCTGTGTTTGGTATACAAAGATGGTGACTGCTTAAGGTGTTTGTTAAGAAATGAACTCAAGCTGTACTTTTTAAAACTTTACTGTGAGAGATATTCTAAATTTTCTTTGTAGTTTTCAAAAAGTTTTCTTCTTATGGGAAATTTAACAAACCAGTATTGCCTTAGATCTCTGTAGAATTGCTGCTGAAGTTTGTCAGCACTTTTGGATGTAACTACGTGCTTTGCACCAACATTTTAGACAAGAATTTAGAGTTGAATTCTAGATTCTGCCATGAGATGTGCATATGCTACTCCTGTGGATCCTGAAGAATCAAAGTTAATTGCAGTAATTTACTGCTGAGTTGTGTAGCGCATGTAATCAAAATATATAGACTGACAAGAAAATCTACAGTCAAGCATATTCATTTTAACAACTGGTACAATTTCAGTACCATTAATAGCTCATTATTGGTAAGTATTATTTCTTCTGCTATGCTTTCTTTGACACACTCCCAATGTACCAAATTTGCCCTCCTATCTTTCTTTGTGCTGTTATCACCCCCTGTCTCTCCTCTGGAGTTTTTTCACAGAACTTCTCAATCCCCTCCACCCTGTAAAAAAACCATTTTGCTTCTGAAAACAACTACTGGAAGGGGCTCCTCTCAGAATATGATACATATGGGGTGAGAGATAAAGGACAATCCATATAGGGTTGCATGGCTGAGAAAGGTAAGAAGTGATACATTCATTGGTGGATTGTCTGAGATCCCATACAGAAGCATACAATTCAAAAATATCTCCAGTGAAGTTTGAACTAATTTTCTTTCTGGATTTCACTGTACCCCTTTCTTAATGCTTTTTTAGGCTGCAGTAGGCTACAAGTTTTTTGATTTTTTTTTTGTTCCTCTAATGAAAGACAAATTCCTCAGAATGGGTAGTTACAAAACTGCCATAATCTAAGTTTTTTTTAAATTCTTGCACACTGTTGCTTAGTAAATTAAGTTAAACTAATCAATTCAGTCTTTAGTATACATAGCTTTAACTTTTGTAGCTTTATTTTAATTTTATTTAAATGAAACTCTTACTACTTACTTTTGGATAAAGTTGTGCAGATGTACTCATCATCGTAGGAAAACAGTGGGGGAGGGAGAACAGTAATATATATATGAAAAAAAGATGTTGCTAAAATTCACAGAGAATGCTAACACTTTCAATGTGGCGATGTATATTGGGCAGGGCTTCTGATTTTGAAATATTTTGAAGAGATTTGGAAAATATGTCTTGATCTAACTTTTTAGCCTTTGAAACATTACTCCATGACCCCATTTGCAAATGTTCATAATCCTATAAAAGAAATATATAATGAGGTTCTTAAAAACCCTTGAACGTTGATTAAAGTACTTTAGAATCCAAAGAATCATACTCATGTTAATGCATAATAAAACAAATGCCTTTATAATAAAACTGGTTACCTGCAAAGTCTTTTAGGCATTTTACTTTTTAATTCTCTCTGCCCTAAGTCTCATGTTGGGTTCCTCCTGCAGCCAGATCTCCCATTTAGATTCCCATGGAATTCAGGATTACACTTTCAATGCACATGTATTCCAATACACATGTATTGGAAAAGGCATAGATAAATGGATGACTGGGAAACACAGCAGATTCAGGTATGTTTGTGCTGTACTTCGTCCTGTTTTCAACCAGAATGACCTACCTTATAGTTAATATTTAGTCATATATTTTTTCAATCTAAAATAATTTGGTATTTCCTATTTCTAATGCCATGTTTTGATAACATTTGAGTTTTAATGGTATGTCTCAAAGTAATGAAAATACATAGGGTTAAGGATGATTAAATGTGCCAGGCTACTGCTGGCAGCCAGTGCGTAATTATATACCTTCTAAGCACCATACGCAACACAGACTATCACTGTAAAGTATTATTTGTAGCAGCTGTAATATTCAGCAACTCTTTTGTTGTTTGGTTTGTCTTGTAGTAATGTTTTAATACTTTCTTAATATTTATCCTAATTAACATAGTTTTTAATCCCCTACTTTTGGGGAATGAAATAATTGTAGCCCTATTGAACAAATTACTTTATCTTTCTAGCAGTAGTCTCTTGGCACTTGCTTGAAAAGCCTAAGAGTACTTCCAACTATAAACTGCACAATGTAGTTTGTTTTATGATGGAGGAATATGTTTTTCATGTCTATAGATTATTATTTCAACCTGGCTAATCTTGGTAGTAACTGAAGGTTACAGTGTCGTACAAAGGATCTTTAGATACAGATGCAAAGTAGATTGATAGGATCAGCCCAATTTCTCTTGAATCGGTGTCCATATCACAAAAAACCCTGCCGTGATTGGCACTAATTGGCAACCTTGTTGGCAGATTCTGGAATACGGTCCAAAGACTGATGGATAAAGAGGATGAACTATTGCATCCACCTATGTTCAGAGGTAGCTGTTTCTTGTCAGGATTGACAGCTATTGGTGGGGTGGGCTATGAACCTTGGAAAGTTTTTTCCTTTGGTTCTTTTTCTTCATCCTTTCTGTAGATTTTGGTTTTCAGTGTTTCAGAGTAATGCTAATACTTCTCAGAGAAACAAAAATCACTTCAAAATTTAATAAAAAGAAATCAAGTCAATGCCGTTCCTGAAATTTCATACAATAAAAAAATGTTAGCAGAAGAGATGAGTTATTTTTCTTGTCAGTCATATCTAGAGAGTTACTATTTTGACTTCTACCAGAAGAGAGGAATGCCATAATGTTTCTCACTATGGAAGGTGAATTCAGGGGGGTGAAGTGGTGATGAATCATCTCAATAGGGGTGTGGAATATGCTTTGTAGGGAAACAATCAAGATGCCATTCTGTTTTTTTTTTCCCCCTTAAGTCTTGGCATGTTAGCTAAAAATACAGATTCTGGATGATTTTTAGGAGATTTTTCTCTACTGCATTTTTTTGCCTATATGTGTTAATTCAGACAGCCTCTGGCTGTTGTAGTCCAAACTAGTATTTTAAAAAGCAGCTGGTTTTGGTTATTGTGTTGACATTCATCAGGCAGATCTGGTATATCTGAAGATCAGCAGAAGCTCCTGTGCACAATGCCTTACTTTTTCTCTTAGGACTTCTGGCTCTCACACTGAAAATTAATTTAAAACTAATTAAAAAAGATGGAAATACTTAGGATCATTTATCCTTTTAATTAAATTAGAAGACTTGAGGGAATGTTTATGGTCATTTGTGACCACTCACGCATTTCAATTGTAAATTAATGGGAAATATGTTCCCAGAGTCACCCGCGAATAGTCCCATGAGTCATGTTTTCATGTTCACTCACTGCTTTTTCAAAAAACTTGTGTGAATGTGGGCTGGGATAATCTGATAGAGAAGCATTACATTAGACTGCAACTTATGAAAAATACCTTCTTCTCCAAACACAAAGTATTGTTCCGAACATCAAAATATCTTGTGAAGCCTTTACAATGAATTACATACTAAAGACCAAGGAACTTTTTTCTTGATGGAGTTCAGTTTGTAGAGCTCTGTTGATAGACATGTTTTAATACACTTTCTCTAAGTAAAATGTAGAGCCAAAAATATAAAAATTAAAGTTTTCTTGATAGCATGGCATGGAAGTTTATGTGTAAATAACTGCATAGTTGAAAAATTTGTGATTTTTCATTTCCAATTTGATTAACCCCTATATATTAACTTTTATTAGTATTAAATTTGTAGTTAATCTTTGGGTCTTTGAGACTTGTTTATATTAAATATGGAGTTTCATAACATTTGGATCTTTTGTTAAAATTCTTTTTCTGTTGTTTACTGAGAACATGATGATGGTGACGTGGTCACTGTATGTACTGAATGGTGTATGAAAAGAAAGTGCAAAACGTAGTGAATAACTGCCTTGTTGTTGATGGAGGAAATAATGACTATGTGGTGACAGACTAAATATTTGTTTGAGCATAGCAGGGGTTTTTTTCAAGGTTTCTTTTCTCTTAGTTCTCATAAAATTCTCACTTAATGACCAAAGAGTTGATGGATAAATATTATAACACAAGAGGATGAATAATTGAAAAGAGGCCCTTATTGTTCAGAATTTTTCAAATTCTTAATGTTTTTTCTCACTCTAAAAGTCTTAGTTTGCATTCCTGACATCATCTTAAATTTGGAATTTACCTTTTATGGTGAATGATGACATAATTATCTAAGAAGTTGATGGAGAGATGCACAAAGAATAATTATAAATTTGTGTTTGCTGAGGACTTCAAAGCTTTCTGTCCCTGCAACACTAATCTTACCACAGAAGGGTGGAGGAAGTAGGAAGATACAGACTACACTTCGCCACACAACAGTAATAGAATCAGCATCTGTGGAGTGCATATGGTGACGTGTTTATTTCTGATGTACGGTCCCTTCTGAAGCTCTCAGTGGGACAATGAGACTGCAACAAAGGAACAAGGATCAATCCCCCGGTTGTCTTCAGAATCCAGGAAGGCATTTTTTGGTAAAGTTGTGGAAAGTTACCTGGTTCATCTGAGGTAAAAGTTACTATGACTTGGTTTACGTTAATGGCATTAGATTATGGAAACTTTACAGATTTGAGTTCTGTGTTGATTTACATGAATGAGACAAACTGGATTGCAAATGCTTCCTGCCAAGAAGTACCACTAGGCTGAAAATCAAATATTTTTAGAATTAATATATGGCACGTTCGTAGAGGACACTTCTTTTACAGGACAAAGAAGGAAGACAGAAAAAAAATTAAAGTAGCTGATTCTGCACCACTTGGTACAAACATGAACTGTTGAAGTATGGACCTGTTTGGGAGAACGTTATAGGAAAATAAAATGAAGCAGAAGAATGTAAATAAGAATGCTAGTTAGGTTGTTCCTGCTCTTGATGAAGTTGTATAGATTACACATTAAAGAAAATAGCTGCAATAGGTAAAGCCTTGTAGGTAAAAACATCTAAAGCTAAATCATTAACAAAGGCAGAAGTCAACTGTAAGACTTGAACTGGACTGTGACATTACACAGGGAATTGTATGTTCCACAAGATGGAGCTGTGTGATTTCTGCTTTTGGAAGCAATTCAGTCTATTAGTAAATGATTCTTTGATTACTGTACAAGGACAGGAGAATCACAGTGATCTATCATTGCTTTCTTACTCAGATGCTAAGGAACTCCTGCAATTTAATTCTAGATGGTCGTGTGGGTGCTAAAAAAGATTGAATTTAACATGAAGGCCTCTGAATCTAGAAGAAAGGCTATGTTTAAAAAAAGAAGAAAAATAAATCCATTACCTTTCTCTGTGACGATCGCAGCAATTTGCCTAGTGTGTGGTGTCCTATCAGATTTTCTTTATTTACTCACTTTCATGATGACTGCAATGCAGATTTCTTTGGAATGATTTCTTATCATTTATGCTCTGTATCATCTGGATGAGGGAGGGATATGATTGCTTAAATGATAATTCAAACAAGTATTTTCAGTAACATTGACAGACCTCCAGTTCTGGAGTGTTTATTAGGTCCGAGCAGATGTAAGTAAAGTACTTCATCAACAGAATGGAATACTGTGTTTGACGGCAATAACTGGAAAAGATCAAGGATTCGTAGTAGAAAAATAACAGAACATGAGGTGCTGGTGTGATGCCTTTGCATAAAAAGCTAATGTAATCCTTTTCCCGAATAAGCAGGAGTAAGGCCAGGGAGCGGGGAGCTTGTTTCTCCTCCTTATGTGGCATTGGTGAGACTGTCACATTCAAAACTTTCAGAGCAGAACTGAACAGAAGCAAAGAGCAAGCAACATTGGGATTGGCTGAGGATCATCCAGACAAAGGCCTGGAAAGGTAAAAAAGTTTTTCCACAACATACCAAGAATCTTAAAAAATTCAAGCTATCGAGGTGTTAATAACCTGGGACATGTCCCTAAGAACCCAAGTGCCAACTATGTGATTACTGATAGAGCTAGTGTGGACCCAGCTAAAAAGGGTGGGGTGGGGTTACATGTGGCCTCCTAGATCAAGGGGTGATTGTACGAAAAGATTCAAGAGCACTCTGGGATACTGGCCTACTTGAATTAACAGTGGAGAATATAAATAGCAGCTTGTTTGCAACTTTGTTAAATCCCAGTAAACCTGACCTTTTTTGATCTTTTCGTTTTTTATTGTTTTGGGTTATAGTGGGTTAATGATTACAGACACTTTGCAGACTTTAACAAATTCATCTGATTACAGTGTATATGCTGAAGCTTAGTTTCAAATGAGATTACATCCAATCAAACTACAGCTCCCTTCTTCATTCACTTTTCATTGCTAAAACCTAGCTTCTCTACTGATTCCAAAATACACTGCCAGCCACTTCACTGTTCCCTAGCTTGTGGCTGGGTGAGACACAGAAGACCTGTGATTGCTTCCGAATTACACACAAGTGGATTGTGGGGCTGATATATACACAGTGATCGACTTGCGGGTATGTCAAGCATAATAGATAATTGCTGAGATTACACACCAATATTTTCCTCACTGGAAAGACTCATGTCAGTCTTTATCTCCTACTTAACTGTCAGTTCTCATAGAAACTTGCTGGAACTTCATATCTTTGAGACCAGGTCCTTTTGTCAAATTTGATCAAAATTAGCCGATTCATTCAAAAGTTATGAGGGAGGGGATGAAAACTGACAGACTGGCAGTGCATCTGTGTAATTTATTTCCTTGCAAAACAGGCGTAGAAAGCAAAGTTCTCTAATTTTCAAACTAGGCAGAGTTCAGTAACCTGCATTTAACTGAAGCTTACAGAAATTCACACAGCTAAGGTGATGTGCACAATTTACAGTAAGTTACAGTGTTGAGAATCCTTGTCATTTTGGGTTTGTGTGCGTAGGGATATATATAAGCTGATATATAAACCACATTCACTACTGGAGAACCTGAGGATAAAACCTAGATCATCTAGCAGTCTTTCAGTTTGTTTACCTAACACAAGCCAATTTTGGAAAAAAAAAAAAAAAAAAAAAAAAAAAGCCTAGTTCCAGCAGCATTGATCGTCCACCTACTTTTTTTCCTATGGCAAACTTTCTACCAAAAGAGGAAGGCTGAAGGAAATAGCTGATAGCAGATGACAACTATATTTTCACATAATCTTAAGCTCTAATATGCTTTTTGTTATAGTGAACTGACCTGTCTCATTTTTAAAATAGGACTAAAGAAAAATACTGCTTTTATGAACATTACATGGACAAGGGAGATCATATAGTTACTGAGTTTGCAGTCTGTGGATAAAATATCTGTTACAGAGTTAGATATTAGACAACTTGCTAGAGTTGTCTCCTCTTTAATTATACATTTCTGAAAGCAGGTAAACTGAATGACATTTTTCAAAGAAATTAAAATATTGTAGGCACAATGTAAGTGATAATAAAACATATGTCCCAAATCCATTCTTTTTTAATTTATATTAAATCAAATTAACCATATAGATATTTTGGTTTACCTACTTTACTTTTTTACATGTTTGTCTTGAGACTTTTGAGGTGTAACAGTCTTTAGTTTGTAAAAACAACCTTACATTTAAGGAAGTCGTAAGAAATGATCCTGTGATCCTGTGGTAGAAAACAGATTTTGGCTAGGCACAGTAGTCCATCTAGATACAGATTTTAACTTCAGCAGTATCTGTTGAGAAAGATATGTTTATATATGTTCTGTCATTAAGTCATATATATCAATGGTTGGAAACTCTGTAATATAATTCTTCCCCTCCTTCCAAGGGTAGATAACATAGGAAGCTGCTTGGTTCAGCCATACTTGAAAGATTTTTAGAAATGAGAAGCTGAATTGCATTCCATAAGGGAAAGCATGAAAAGAAAAAGGCAGGCATTGCTAGTCAAGCTTTACTTTTGTGCCACCAATAAACAAGATTTTAAGTGAAACACAAAAGCAGTAAAGTGTGTGAAATTCATAGTATGAAAAGCAGGCATGTAATAACAGGGAGAGCTGCTGAAGTGACTTAAGAATCAAATGAAGGTGCTGTATTTGCAGGTAAGTATAGTGCAACCTACACACTTCAATCAAGCCAACAGTAGGCTTTAATAAGTGATAATAAAGTGTGAAAGGTGATTTTCTGAGACGAATGGAAAGATGCATATACTTATTGCTTGTAATTATTTATCCAGTAAACAGACACCAAAATAGACGCATTATGTTGCCTTGCACTGGGGCACCCAAACATATTAGTATCCATGGGCTCAGCTGAAGCTGAATTTGCATTTTTGAGATGGTGAACTCAAAGTTCATAGGTAGGAAATGTCAAATATGATATTTTGGCTACGAAAAATACACATGTGGGTGCTTTGCAGGTATCTGGGCAGTTATCAGGCTGTATAATTAAAAGAAGACAAAGTGCTTGAAGATGGTGTGTTGGAATGTAACAGTTTATTTAACTGGGATGAAGTAGCTTGCTTATTCACTTGTACATGAAATAGGAAGTTCATTTCATTTTAGGACTCAGATGTAGAATTCCCATACTTTTGGGGTCTGACTGTATGTGCCTATGTGGGGTTATATTTCAGTCTCCCTGGCCTATTTCAACTTGTTCACACATCGATTATTCCTGAAATGCTACAGAAATGAACAGAGGCAAAGAACTCTTACTCTGAATGTAGATAATATGTAATAACTCTGTATCCAAGACAAGACAAAATGTACTCCTAATCAATTTAAGACAAGCCCGATGTGTTCCGGAGCAACTTTATTGTGCAGCCAGGCTCCACCTGCAATAAAAATGTAATTGAGTAATGCTTCCTGTGCTCTTTGTAGGCTCCCCAGGGATGTCTGGGGTCATTGTGTGACACATTCTTTGTATGAAGACAGAGATGTCTCCAACTCTTTTACTCCAAAAGTAGCATTACTTTAGAGTAAACACTGTGACACAAAGAGAGTCAGTGATTTTGTAAGTCACTTCTTCCAGAACTTTTAGGGAGCTTTTGCCTGAGGTATACATCTAGTCATTTTATTCAATATATTTTTTTTATTGGAGAAGCAATATACTTGATTTACAACATCCGGTCCAGTGCACATTGAGGTTGGATAACTATTCTTAACACTAGTGTAATGAGAATTTCTGATTTGGGTTAAATACTAGAGGGAGAAGGAAGAATAGAGAAAGAATAAAATGGCACAGTTTTAGTTGTTACATGTCTGCTGGAGGCCCTGATTTTTCTGTTGTTCTTCAGCAGGAGGAATTTTGTCTCAGGACTAATTTTTCACTTCTGTTGACCCCACAGAATGTTGGAATTTACAGGCTAATGGATGAAAAGGCTGCTTAGGATCTCTCTATTTTTTCTTGTATGTTTACCACTGTGAATGCAGGGTTCCTTTTCTGCTGGCTGAGGCTTAGAAGATAGCTCCGTCCCGCAACACGTTCTGTTTTCTAGAATTCACTCTTTATAGCAACTCTTTAGAAGCCTTGTAGTGTAGGAAATCTGGCTTCCACAAAGCACAGATGTAAAATATATATTACTGTACTGCGGATATTTGATCAACTTTGCAGTTGAGCCCTTGATGTGCCCCAAAATGATCTGTAAATACAATGAAGCTGTAATGAAATGTGTCAGCTTGGAATGGAATGTCCCGGCTGAGTACCACAGCTCTGTCTCTGGGAATCAGTGTGGTGTTGTGTTAATAATGCAGACTGATGAATGTTTTAGCTTGAGTAAATGCAAAAATCCTTCAAACTCTGTCCTTTATATATCTGGTTGGCTGGAAGAATCTGCTGCAGGGTTAGTTAGCTTTCTACTATGATTCATAGATGTGCTTTCTCATCTATATTATTCTCTTATACGGTGAATGTTGCTATGTTCTCCTTTCTTTGAAACAAAATGCCTGTTGTTTAGAGTACTAGAACTTACATATTTTGAAAAGTGTAATTAACTGCCATCAAAAGAATATATGACTTGAGGGGCGATTCCTGCTCAGCAGTACCTGTTTGCCTGTTCACTCAACACGAACGAATTGGATCCTTATCTTCCCTCCTTTCTTTCTGTATTTTATCATCCTCTTTGTAGAAAGGCAAAACCTCAGCCTCAGAGATCCAGTTGAAAAATGTTCCTGCATATAGAAATATGATAACCATGTGGTATAGAACAGGAGAGAGAATATGAGGAAAATGGAAGATAAGATGTACTTTACTCAGATACATTTTTACCAAACAAGAGATACAGGTCTAGAAAAGTAAAAAGAAAAAAAGACATGCACAGGCTGTCTCCTGTAGACAATTCAGCTGTATATTTTGATAAACTCTTTTGTGACTTTTTAGGTGTGCTCTCATTTTTTTGAACTATGGCAATGACACAGCAAACACCCGACAAGATATTTCTAACAAGAAATGTTATTTCAATCCAGAAATAGAAAATAGCACATGCACAAAATCCTAGTACTTCTAGGTATATTTTGATAAGAACTTATATGGTGATCAATATTTTAAATAACAAATACTTAAAAATAACTTCTATTTAAGAGAATTGGTAGGTTGTCTGCTTTTCAAAAGTGCTAAGTAACCCATTGCTCTTACTAATGTTATTTGAGAGCTAGAAGATGCTTAACAGTTCTAAAAAATCAGGTAATATATATTTAGTATTGGTTTAACGCTACTCCTGTTGAAGTCAGTGTGAGTTTTGTAGTCAAATTCATTGACTCATAGAATGTTTCAGGTGGGAGGAACCTCAGGAAGCCATCTAGTCTAAGTACTGCTCAACACTGGGTCCACTGTGCCTGTGCTCAATACTGCATGATTTTACATATTGTTCCTTAAAGCAGGTCAGAAACATGCTGATATGCAAATGTTTATCTGAACCAAGAGTGGTGTCTGAAACACTTGACATGAACCTTTCACCCATCAGGTCTGAGACTTTGAGAACCTTCTGAAGCTAGATCTTATCAGTAGCACAGTCACCTAGGGTTTTTGTTTTTTGGTTTTTTTTTTTTAAATCTTTTAATTTAAAGAGCAATGTAGTCTCATTGACACTACAGATGAATATTAACCACCAATTGACTTAAATAATACTCTTTAATTGCTTCAGTAGTATTCATCAGCAGTAGAAGTAAATAATTGTTCTGGTTGACAGGAAAGTATTGGAGCAAAGGTCAGGAGGCAAAACTAAAACATGCAAATCATTTTCAATTACTATTTAGAAAACTATGTTTTTATAGTTAACAATTTTGCAGGGGGAAATAATAAAAAAAACCAACTCTATGCTTCTGCAAGCTATTCCAGTTCCTTGACAACTGCAGGTGTATGGTGAATTATGGCTGAAAACTCTACAAATGCAAAAAGGGAAATGGAGAAATAAGTGCAAACTACAACATGTACAACATGGTAGTTTTTAATCCAGAAAGGATGTTAAACCTCTGCACTCTTGTGTGCAGGGGTTTAAAATATTTTAAAGTTAATAGTCAGAAAGGAGAGTTCGTAACCGAAATGGAACAGTTGAAGAGATTGCTTGAAGATATTGTCTGTGAAGGGAGCATTTGGCAACTTAGCTAAGCAGGAAAAATGAGTCTTCTTTGAATGTGCAAGTGTGTAGATGTGCTGTGCTGACTCTTTTGTGGTTAGTCACTGTGTTTTCCTCTGCTGCAGTGGGTAGAAGAAAAAATATTTTGGTGGTGTCATTTTGGGTTTTTTTGTGTGTGTGGTGGTTTTTTTTTTTTTTTGTTTTGTCATTTTGACAACCCATCATGTTTGATTAATTAATTGTTTATCAGGAAGCAGACATAAACTGCCATCCTTAGGAATTTTTGGCTTAGCTCTAAACAGAAGGGAATGGAAGAATCAGTTTAAGGAGATTCTCCTTGCCTTCCCAGTTCACAGCCTTACTGGGATAATTGTTTTTCAACCTGCTAATGAGAACAAAAAAGAAGAGCAGAGCCCTGCTCACTGATGAGTTTATTAGGAAAAATGGAATCTTGAGCTCTTTGCATATATAGATGAAATTGCTTTTATAAGGAGAGAGAAAATAAGAGAGTAACTTAAATAATTATTTGGGAGATCGGAATATCCTCCATTAAAGAAAGGTGGCACTCTGATAAGTGGATGGCCTTCCTGTTTTGTTTTGGTTTTTTTTAAAGTTTAGAATAGATAAACAAATATATCAAATTGATGATGTCTTTTCACTCAAATGAGAGAATCTCCTGCACAATAAAAACACCCATGGAGCGTAACAGTGGTATTTTCCTGGAGAAAAGTCTTCCCTTTGTTTTAGCTAAGGATATCAAATCATTGATTGGAGCAATGCTGGGTGGTCACAATATCAACATTTAATTGTTTTCCTGTACCTCGCTAAAAAGTATTAGTTGATTAACTGAGCTTTTTTTTTTTTCAGAAAAATTTGCAAGCCACTCAGTTTTTACATATAAATTCATGAGGGTTTTAGATGCAGAACTGAAGGAAAATATTAGGAGAGACGGATGTAACCTCTGTGTCTGAGTTTAGTACACAGAAGGGATTAAGCAAAACAAAGTTCTTAAGATTTGGATTTGGCCTTTCAACATTTTTTTTTTTTTTCATAGTCAAACATACTTTCTAGCCATTTGCTGTTTTTACAGCTGTAACTATACATCTCTCCATAGAAAAAATCTGAGGCAGCTGCTTTGAACAATCTAAGTCAGTTATAATATCTATTTACTTGGAGTAATAATTACTTTTGAGCCAAGAATAAAGAAAAATAAATAGGCTGGAGAAACTCCCCTTTCCGTTAATTACTGACAGACTTCAGTTCTACTCATGTTCTGGATACATAACCAATGTCAGCTACAGATGCTTCTCTTCCTGCAGCTGTGGAGGCGCTCCCTTTCTCCTGCAGGCATGTACATGACTGCCTGTTCTCAGTTAGATGAATCTCTGAAGGACATCAACAAAGCCATAATACTAAAAAATTAAGTAATTGATCGAAAGATCATCTTTTGCAGATGGTATTTGTGCCAGCAGCATCTCCTAATAACTTGTCTTTATGAACTTTACAAAAGAAATGCACTACATATTTCACTATTAAATTTAAAATATTTCACTATTAGAAGTTGAAACTGGAAGCTTCATGTTTCTGCATAGTACAGCATAAGCTTGCTGAAATATGGATATGTCTTCAGACATGGGTTATGGCTTGAGAGTCACATGAGATGAATGTAGTTTTGTATTTTTTATGACATTCACTTCACTCTAAATGTAGATGTGTGGTATTTTGGGGTTTTTTTGCTTGTGTTTTTTTTCTTTTTAGCACAGAACTTGCTTTTCCAGTTAAACACTTCTTTTCTATTTGTGTGAGCAGTGGTACAGCCTATATTTCTGAAAATGGTGGGACTCTAAACAAACATTTATTTAAACTGTTGGTGATATGAGGAAGTATAATTATAGCAGCTGTTTCTTATTCTGCCATACATAAAAGTTTGGTCTTTGGTAAACTCTAGAAAAAGCATGTAGTGCTACAAATAAAACAGTTTTAAGAACTGGGTACAAAAGAGTCCCATGTTAAGAATTAAAAAGATTGTTTAGTAGTATGTTGCTTTGTTCTGGTATAAATTGAAAAGATAAAAATTAGTTTAAAGTTCTGTAGTTTTCCATTTCTCCCTTTTCTAATCCTTCCAAAGGAAAAAAGTTGAAAAAACAAAAATAGGAATCTGGAAGGCATGAATCTAAAATTTCTATTTGTATACTTGTGTATACAATACATATAAATATTTTTAATTTCTCTGTTCCTGTCCTTCCACATAGAAACAGTAAGCATGTGCTTAATTAATTTTCTCCTTTAAATGGTGTTCACATGCTTGTGTTCTTTCTGATGTTTTTCTCAGACAGATGCAATATTCAATGTTGTATTTCAGTTGTAATCTAACAAACATGATTAAAGTTGCTGACTTCTTTAATTGGATATGGTAACACAGTTTTTATAGGACCTCTTTGTTGGATCAACGTGTGAACTGAAAACCAGTTTATACTAAGAAACTAGTTCCATATTGCATGAATATAGCGTAGTGCTCCTTGCATGACTTAACACTGAAGTTTGCTATGGCCTTGGTATATAAACATGTAAAAGATGCATTCCAAGAACATGTAAAAGAAGGTGCACATACTGATTTTCACAGTTGCCACCACATAGCTTTCTAACAAATAAAGGTCTTTGTCAATATATCTGCACATGTAAACAAGCTGAAGTGTTACATGTGCACATACATACATAGTAATGCTTGCAGATATGTCCAAATAGAAGTATGCATGTATGTTTCTTAACATTTCTTCCTCACTTCTGCAAAAGCAGAATTTTTCTGCTGAGGGTGAATCATTCTAATATGATTAGATTTGAGCTTGAAAATCTGTTTTTTTCCTGTTTAGGAATCATTATATCAGTTTTACAAGCTTAAATACCAAACATTTTGTAGCCTATGGTGGTGGTAAGTGATAAAGTATAGTCTCCAATGTATATGGAGATCTTGCAATGAGTAAATTTAAGTTGAAATTCCAGCATGTTTTTTTTTAAAACCTGTAATGTCTACAATTCAGTCACTTTTGTGACAACACTATTTATGATCCTTTTAAAAAGTACAGAGATCACAGTGTGCTAAAAAGAAATATTTTAAAAATTAATCTGAGTGCTTCATAAGTCCAAATGCAAAACATGCTCAGAGGATATGATACATACATCCTCTATTTAATAAAATGGATACTTATCACTACCTGGTGTAGAGTTATGCATCTACACCCTGAGTTGGCCAGACATAAGTCTACTGTAGCCAAAAAAACAGGTATAGGTCAGGAACTTTAATTGCCCTGATCAGCCTCACCTGAGACCTCCACCCACTCCCTCTTCCCGATCTGGGAGCTCCATTTAAGGTCTGGCCGGCCCTACCCTCCTCGGCTGCTGGGGGCTGTACCCTTGTTGGTGGGGCTGGTGCCTTGGTGTGTGCTGTGATCACCTGTACTTTCTGACTTATTTCTCATGGAACAGGCTGGTTCTTGCTGCTCCCTGACAGTATGTTAGTGCAGGCTCAGTATCATGTTAAGGTTGTGATATGGTTTCTGGTCTGAAGGGGACTTGGATGGAGTGATCTGGAGCACAGGTGGAGCTGGTGCCTGGCATTCTGTGTGTGTAGGTATGTAAGTGTGCTATTAATGTGGGAAGTTTTTCCTGGATCAGAATGTATACAGAGATTTGAAAGTACTTGATGCTTTTATGACGGAATCTGCAAGAAGAACAGAGGGCAAGTAGCTGATGAATAATGCTTTTAGAGATCACAAACAACTAAGGATGTAAAAAATAAAAGAAGTTGTTCTGGATATCAGTGTAGAAAGAGGTTTGCCTGATCAATGTTAGTGAAATTTGTTATGTTACCCAAACTGACCTGAATAACTTCTATGGTCAGGTATTGTGCATGGACCTGCATATCAGTGTTTGCCAGTTGCTCGCAGACATGTTTTCTTGGTTTCTCCAGTTATATACCACTTTCTCTCCCACCAGAACACAAAAAAACCTGACACTAAGAAAGCAACAGAAAAGGCAAAAGGCAAGAGTGAGCTGAAAAAAGGAGGATGACATACTAAGTAGGAGATGGACTAGGAGCAGGGGAATGTTACAAGACAGTTTGTAGCATCCAGTTGTAAGCCAAAATGTCTTGCTAACATTTTTTTTTTTTTTTTACTAAGAATGGAGTAGGTCAATATTACTTTTGGAATGTGCAGATACAGCTGAAGGTTGGTGCTTCTGTAAAGAAGAAAGGGGTTTGAAGATGAGAAAGTACAACTAACAGTCAGGGCCTATTCTTAGAGATAACAGGAACAAAGACAGGACAAACTAAAACAAACCAGCTCAAGACACAACACAGCTGCACAACACCTCCTAACAGACCTTTGTGAGCATGTGTGAGCGCTGACGTCAACTAGCAGACATGGTGAGGAAGACTACCTTTGACCACCAGAGACCACTTAAGACCACCACCCAGCAAGAAAGCACAAGTGTAATTAGGATGCAAATATTATAATTAGTCCCAGGAAATCTAATGCATATGTAACTCACTTCTCAGAAAAATTATGAATATGTATGATCACACTGTATATTAGTTGCTGCTTATAGATCTTGGGCGTGCTCACTTTTTGCAAAGCTATTAGCATGTGTGCCCAGTGCTGCAATAAAGAATGCCTGCTTTCTAAAACTCCAAAATGAGTCTTAGAAAATTCCTCTGCTGGCTTTTATGGTAACACAGGGATAGCTAAATGGATAAGCAGGAATGTCCCTTGATAAAACACTGAATAATATTTCTGTGTAGAAAACAATGAACTTTTTCCATGTCCTCTGGCAATAGGACTAGAAATCTGTCTGGAAGGGTTTAGGTAGAGTTAACTGTTAAGCATGGCTGATCCCATGCAGGACTAGGTGACAGACTCTTTATAGATTTAATTATAGTTAATGAGGAAAGAACAACACATAAAAATTAGTATTGAGCATTCATCTAATAAGAAGTGGAAATGAAGTAAAAGAATAACTATATGAATCTCTGTCTTCCAATGACTTTCTTGTTCAGAGTGCTCCACGTATTTTTTTTATACTTTTTCTGAAATCACTGTGATGAGTTTATGAGGACAGATTGTTTCAGCAATTGCGTGGCTCACGTGTGTGAAGGAAACATAAGTGTCTATAATAATGAAAACCAAAGGAGCTATTTAAAGTCTAGTTAAAAAAAGAGGTGCTTTTGCAGCTGAATGTATTTTTGTATGTTTTCAACTGATGTAAGGAGGAAGGTGCCATCCATATTTATGCTTCATTAAATAGACATAAGGAGACCTGAAAAATAAAAGGGAAAACTGCAGCTTTCTTTCTTGTCAGCATGAAGGAACTTGTCAGTGAGAGATGCACTATTTAAATTGTGCCAGCCAAAAATGGGGATCAGGAAGAAAGCACATGAATAGAGTCTGTTTCCCAGATTCCAGAAGAAAGAAATCTCTATTATTCAAAGTCAACAAACACCAAATGCTTTCCTATGTGGTTCTAAATTCTGACATGAGGAATTAAAATCACTAGCTACTAGACTGGCTTGATATTTTAGTATTTCAGAAAATGGAATAATTGTTTCTTCCTTTCTGAAGTTGGGAAGCTTTTTTTTTTTTAATGATGGCTATGGAAGTTCTGTTTTTGTCTACTTTACAAATACTGTTACTAAAGATGTTTGCAGCTACACCTAAGCATGGGCAATGTGCTTTATTACATCATCACAAATAATATTTATTTTTATTTCTGATTCCAGCACACACATTTTTCTGTGACTTTATCATCAGTTTTTTAAATATGAAACTTCATAAAGGACATCTGTGAGTTGTAAGGTTTTATAGGATAAAAATGCGTTATATATTTGTGCTAGAAAGAGCATTTTCTTGATATATATATATATATATAAACTGTGGTGAATGTTTTTTTCATGTTAAGAAATTAGGGTGTGGGGAAGAAGAAAGTCGAGGCATTAATGAATGCTAAAGCTAAATCTCTTTTGTGATATATTTTAACTTCTGCATCATTATACCTTTCTCTTACAGTGCTGGAGTACGCTGGAACTTAAGGCAGTTCGGGGGAAGTTCTGTAAAACTGGCTTCTGCAGTGGCAATGGTATGTGTGCTTGGTGAATAGCAATAGATTCGTAATACATAGGCAACAGGAAATAACAACAATCGGGGTTTTTTTTGTTATTTATATGTTTTATTTATTGATGGTTCAGTCTTCAAAGAATAGTGCAGAAAACACAACAGCAGCTGAGGCAAAGCCTTGAGCTCGTTCAAACACAGGTTCTATACTAAATTCCTGTTGTCATTACACTAGGTCACCTGAATTTGCTTCAGTGTTCTTTGTCTTCAAATGTTCGATTGGCAGTTAGTTTTGTTTTAGTCTGTTATGTTTCAGTTGAGTGAACGTTAAGCTACCTACTTTGATACCCAGGTACCCTTTGTTTTTGAAAGACCATCTACTAAATACCCTGACTGGTTTTAGGTTCCTCTCTTTACAGGAGTGCATAACTGGTTGTTTCTAAACTTACTGATTCCTTACTATGATTTAGAACTTCTCACCTTCTCTGCAGGTTATCAGAACAGAAGCTGATGGAGTGGGTAAACTGATAAACAGGATTTTCAATCCTTCTGCATTAGAATAGCTTTTTGTATTGAAACGTTGTAGTGTAGAAGCCGCATTAAAAAAATGTTTAGAACAAAAGATGAATTTGCTGGAGAACTGAAATACATATAAGTGTGTTTGTACTTTGGGATTAACTGTAATGTGGTTTCATTTGAAAATTCTTTTTGTCTTCAGTATTCTGGTAGTTTTAGCATGCAGATCATTTGGAAATTCATAAAATGCTTATATTTGTAACAGGTTTGTCCTCCCCTCCCCGCCCCCCCCCCCCAAAAAAAAAAAACCAAACCCCAAACAACTGTCCCCCCCACCCCCCTTGTGTTGCTGCAACATGCTAATGTTGTTTGGATTATTAAATGAGGGAAGAGCAATAGAATACATTGGGGGAAGTGTCCTCTGTGGTTTAATCAAATAAGCTATGGTTAAATACTCTGTTTTTTATTGTTACAATGTAGGTACCATTTCCTGTTGTTTTAGGCTGGGAGTTTACTGAATGAAACTACTATTAAGCTTTCTTCCACTTCATTTATATAAGATGGCTCAAATAATTCTTTCTCTTAAGTGTCTCAAAGTTACTTACCTATAGAGTTGCATCATTAACTATTTAGGGACAATTACCACAGGCATACACTCTACAGGTAAGCAATACAAAGCATTCCTTAAAAATCATGGTACAGAGTGTTTACCTTTTCCTTTTTCATCTGTTTGGGTCTATTCTTTCTGTTACATTTGCTAAGAGAAGTCCTTCTTGTAGATGGTCACCATATTCACGTTATCCTGCTATTGGCAAAAAATAATACAAGCTTTAACATCACCAGTTGTTTTCTTTGCTGGTTATATTTATTCTTAGTGTACGTATTCTAAGGCATAAGGTGTTTATGTATCAGTTATTCCACTTCTTATGTACTTCACCTAAGAAATTTTACTTGTTACAAACTAAACCATTAACCAAATAGTTTATAGCATCTTCTAGAATCTGTATTCTGTATTTATCCTTGACAACTTCTTTTAGGTTATTTTTTTTTTTGTAACCTGGATATTAAATAACTTTTTCAAAGAATACTTTCAGTGTATTTTGAACATTGGAGTGGGGATACATTAATAGCACCAGTGCAATCACGTACATAATGAAAGAGAAGGCTTCAAATAATGCAGTTTTGGAAATACAGTTCTCAGGGGGACACTGATCAGACTGCTCCAGATGAGCTCCTTTTCTGGTCTGAACTTCTCTGATCTTCCTGCTTTTCCCTTCCTTATTGTTCTTTAAAAGCACCAAGTCTTCCTCTCCCATGATGTTCTGTTAAGCCACTTTGTTAGTTTTGTTCCTTCTTCCTGTTTAGTGTCTGTGCTCTGCTTCTCCCTCTTCAGGGAATTTGGAGGAACTTGAAATTCTTTCCATTTTAATCAACTAATTGTCCCAAAATGTTCCTGATTAAATCAATCTGAGCTAGATAATGGGAGCACCTTCTTCAGCTGATGTCAGGTTCTATCTCCTTATTGAAGCCTGTTAAAGGTACAATTATCCACATAACATATCAGTCCCAACTTAGCGGCTCAGGCAGCCATTGTTAGTTTTACTGTTTTGCAACACATTTACTATATACTGGGATGCTTCAGCACCTTCATAATGTTAACCAGAAGCTATAAAATATATGTAACAAGAATATAGACTTGAAATACTACAAGAAAGTATCTTGAGATGAGTTTGACTGGCATTTTACACTAATTGAACTTCCCTGATATGTTATGCACAGTGGATATGAATTTCCCAGACACTCATCCTAACTTCATTTCAAAATTTCTTTTTGAACTTTTTGTGTTGTTCATATTATCCTCAAAGAAAGATATTTACTTGTTGTAAAAATGAGGAAATCCTCCAGGGAGCCACATTCTCTCTGTGCAGTTTTCTTTGCAGAAGTGATGATCATATGAAAAAAAATAGCTTGAGTTCATATAATGCCTAAATTGTAGATGGACATAACACTGTTTATTAATATTGAATTTTTAGTTCTAAATTGCTCAGATTACATTATTTTTTCAGTTATGACAATATATTTTTATTATCCTTGAAAAATAAACACATTTTCATAAAAAAGAAAGGAAATAGGTAGCTATTGCAAATATGTATTACCAAGGTCATGTGTGATTAAATGTTATACAATATTTTAATGGCATATATCAGGAAACTGGGATTCAGTAGTAAACTGGATAAGTAACAGGGAAATGTTACCTTGGGAGGCTAGATCAACTGCTTAAATTTATTTCCCTGCTAACACCATTTGAAAGGACAAAATCCTTGTACTGTCTGCTGTGATAAAGGGGAATACTTTGTGCCATGGTAAAGAAGGGTTATTTAAAAAATAAGAAGTGGATTGTATGCTAGCTTTTTCTTTTCCCATTAGCACAACTAGTTCCAGGAATATAGATGGACAGCAGTTTAAACAGAACTTAAGCTACTTTGGAATTCCTGTGAATGTGACCTCTTTCCTCTCTTCCTTTGCCAATGTCCCATATCTTACTGTATGCGGAGCTATTCCAGGAAACTACAGCAGTGAAAAACATGCATGTGGTACACCATACTGGGAGAAAAGTTCACTTGCCAGCTTGTAGTAGGAGGGATGCATATTCAAAAAGGCAGGCTGTAGTTAGCTCCTGCTCTTTACAACTTTCTTTAACTTTGTCTTTTATTGTAGTGCCCTTTCATGAATATAATTACACAGAAAACTCAATTCTATAATTTGGTGTGATCTACCTTTCTACTACTGTACTGTGCTTACACCAGTGGTATCCAGCTCTTGCCCTGGACAGTTATGGCTACTTAAAGTCTGTTCCCTGTTACTGTGCAAGCTGGTATGCCTATCTCACAGACCAGTGTGTTTACTTTCCCTCATATGATGCAAAATATGTGCATATTTGTTATGTAACCCTATAGTCACTCATAAATACACTCCTCAATGTGTCGCAATGGGCCCACTTAAGCATCCACTGTCTGGAAAACAAGTACTTGGGTCTGTGGAACCTCAGAAAAGTTGATGGCAGGCACCAAAAGTTTATGAAAGGCTCTGAGAGTTGTTCTGATTGGTTCTTCCCAGGCAGGAGGATAGCAAATCTTACATGCAGTAGAAAAAGAACCTTATGATATCGGCCAACATATTACATGCTGCCATCCATACCATTATTTGGACGGTTCTTTCTCAAATTAAAGTGTTATCCTTTTTAAATACAAAGATCACTATTCCTTTTACATGATGATTTTGCATCTGAGACAGTTTCTCAGCTATATGATAATCTGCCAACACTCGAATTTCCTTTATATATTTGCACAGTATTTGTGGCATTCCCTTCTTGATTTATCTCTGGACTACTTTGTTTCAACATCTGATGAGAGGAGACCCAGATGCTGACAAAACCTTTCCTTGTACCTAGTGAACCATTGTCTTTTCTCACCATTGCAACTGCATGATCTCAGTTCTGCCTTGAGATGTTTCTTTTAGTTGTTGCTTTGACAGCTAATTAGAAGATAATATATAAAGCTCGCCTAAGTCTGATTTTTTTTTTATAAAGCATATTTTATCTCTTCAGTAGGCATCCTTTCTATATCTGACTACAATTTCCATCTTTTCACACAGTAAAACTGACACATCAAAATAGACTATCCTACAGAAAATTTGGAACTTTTTGAATTGTGGAGCATGTAAATGCCATGAGATATAAGATTATTCTGTGTCGCATATTGTGTATGTGCACACATTAAGGAAGGATTATGTCACTAAATCTTGCAACAGAGTACGTTAAATATATTGCATACCCTCAGACTGCTTTTTGATGGCCAGGCAGCTACAGATTTTGCTTTTGCATCAGCACTTGATACCTGTTTTACTGCTACAATTAATGTCAAACTAGAAAATATGGGCTCTAGCCAGTTTGGAAGGTCCATTGTCATTGCAGAAACATGTGATTACTGCAATTGTAGTAGGCAAAACAGATGATGAGCATGAAAGGACAGAGATCAATGATTTATCTGAAGTCTTGCCTAGACCTAGAAATAGAATCCAAGCATTCTGCTTCCCAGTGCAGTGTCTGTTTGGCTGGACTGTTGCATGACTTCAAATTTGTGTTCAAACAGTCTGCTGAAAAAACGTGCAACATAAGTATTGCTATGAAATACCACTCTGCAGAAGCATCTAATGGTTTTCAAATCAGGCTAAACTTCTGATTAACGTTCAAGAACCTGACAGTTTGTATTTGGGAAAATTTACATCTTTGAATATTTTTCTGCTTGGCTACAAGATTGTTGAGATACATTATGAGTTGTTCTCTAGGCAATTGTTTATACACTAATTTTATAATTATTTTATAAATAATAAGTAAAATTTTATAATTTTAATAATCCTAAACCCATGTCCCTCCATTGCCAGAATGTGTATGAAATACTATATTTGTGAATATTTGTGTTTGCTCAGTTACCAATTTTAGAACACATTTTTATCTGATGTACAAAACATTTAATCTCCATAAATCTAGTCTGAAATTAGAAGGAGCTGCAGAGAGACAGTGCTTCAAAAGATCATATTTTTTGTTTGATAGATGTATGACAATAAGACCAGGAAAATAAGCAGATGGCCAGACAAATCAAGGTCTTGACTGACAGCAACATGGGGCCCAGTTCAAATTTAAGGCTTATTATTAAAATATTGAACATAATTTTGAACCCTTGCCCAGAAACCTAGGGGATTTTCCATTTTCTTGTAGCTCAGAAATAAGCACTTTTTCCAGGTTTGCAACAGTAAGGCAAGGATTTGAAATAACAGAAGAGGTAACAGGCAAGAGAAAGGAACTACAATAAAATACCAATTTAGATCTATAGAAAAGGCTTAAAAAGCCAGGTTTCCTGTTAAATGTCCTTGAAAGCCATGTTCCCTGCTAGTTATTCTCACTTGCTTTTACTGGATTCCCCTAGTGTAGTTAATCGTTCCATCTGTTAGACAACTGGTGGTTTGTCCTTTGCTATTTTCTGACTCTAATCTGGTTGGCTGTAGTTCACGGCAGCCTCTACGCTTCTTCAGTGAGTTCAGAATAAGATAAATGACAAATGAAGTCTTTGGTAAAGAAAATGTGACTCCTGGATTAGAGGCTTTTCTTTACCTTCCTTTAAAAAACCCAAAGAGCCTGTTTTGCTTATTTCTCTTACTAGCTTTGAAAGATCTACATTTAGTCAGAATAACATCTTCCTGATGATACTTTATTACTGGAAAAATGGGTGCCATTTAGTTCTTTATCCTTGAATGGTTCTGTGTTGTATTTCCCTCTGCTCTACAATTTAGCTGTTATTTAAAGAAAGGTTCCAAAATACAGTGTGTATCAATTAGGCCTGCTCTGACCTGATCCTTTGTCCCACTCTAGTCAGTGTGGAATGCTTTCAGGGCTTTTCAGATCTGCATGGAGTGTTCTTACCCTTTGGAGCTCCTCCCTGGTTTTCAGCAGTAAGTATGATTAACTGAAAGACTTGCAGGAGGCAATGGTGTCTCATGGAGAATGCTTTGGAGCTCTCTGGATGAAAGCATTTCCTCTTTTGCTGTAGGCAATTCACAGTGTCTTAGTACGGATAACCCTGCTTCTGATCTGTGATACGCCTTTTGATGAATCAGTCTTTTATATTGTGTCCCCAAATATATACTGCTGAGGGACTTAGTAAGTATTTGCATAATGTGAGAGGATGGTATAGTAAATAGTGATGATTAGACAATGTAGATTTTTTTAATGTTTCAAAAATTTAAATGTTTTTATTTAATTTTGATGGGTTTCTTGATTCAAAATCTCAAACATTTACAGAAATGAATCACTGAGGTTTTGGATTTTAGTTTGTATCCTTACCACAGTTTTTATTTCTAAATTGTTTTGTCTAAGAGCCCTCATTTCCCCACAAAAACCCCCTCTCTCAAACCTGTGGTTGTTAAAGATTTGCCATTATAAAATGTATATAATCACCATGTGGTAGCAGAGGGGAATTTATTTGTCTTAATTTATGTAGCTGCTTATCTCTTGGAGTATGCAGAGAATCCATTTAATTTGGCGAGCAACTGTGAGAGTAGCAGGTAGCATGGTCTGGTTACAACAGTCTGTGCTATTAAGGGTAGGGGAGAAGAGGTAAAGAGCTATAATGATAGCTAGATGGGAGCATAATTGGAGAGAGGCTCATCACAGTAGTGCTTTACAACTGCTAGTGGAGCATTGTGAGTGGGCACACAGGCCAGGGCTGAGCAACTACGGTGGAATTTCATGTGCTTGTTATAGAGCAATGCTTCTCCTCTTATTTCCTTGAGCCTGAGGGATTTTCGTGACCAAATTTGAATTGCACTTTTATTGTTGGCCTCATGCTGAAGTCCTTTTCTCTAATCATATTCAAACAAGTTCTACTTTGAATTATTAATGTCTCTACGTGCATTTGAAATGATGCTGTCAGGAGGAAAAAAAAAAAAAGAAAATCTTTCCAGGTGTCTTTCATGTGGTTTTCCTTCTGACTATGAAGAATACACATTGTAAGTTAGTCAGCTTCTTTTTCTTTATATTCTATTCTGAAGCTGCTCTTATTCTAAAATCTTCCTGTCCTTTCAGTTGGTGGAAGCTGTCTGTTTCTACCTCTTTCCTAGCAATGTTTTTGATAGATTTCAAATTCTCGTCCTTGAATTCTGGCACAACTCATGAGAGTAGCTTTTGCAGTCCTGACAGGAGGCTTATTTAAGATATTTGTTCCCTGTGGTGATGGGGAGGGATTTTCCAGCTGGCAAAGAAAGCATAACTTTAGTAAGTCAACAGTACATTGGTAGAGCACAGAAGCTCTTGCTTATAGTCTCATGATGGAACCACCAGTAAAAGAGAAGCATCCTGACAAAAAAAAGTGGACTTTTGACATGGGAAGCAATGAAGTTGCCAACCAAAGTAAGAAAAGAGGAATTCCAGTGTTCCTGACGCTGTGAGGACAGGCTCATAACAAATGTAGGTGGCAATTTGGTACAGATGGATACACATTATAGGAAAGGTAGTTCTTATTGCAGAGGAACTGTTCATAATTTATGAGGTAAAAATGTAGCAGAACAACAGAGTATGTTTTTTTTTTTTAAGGGTCCAGAATTCAAAAAAATAACCCCAAATTCAACATACGTGAAGAGATAAAATAAACAAGAGGATTCGGGTGGCAGGCTGGGGACAGTGTCATTCCCTTTTACACAGGAGAAGGGAGAGGCTGATGCTCTCTACTTCTACATACATTTGCAGCCACTTGAATAACTGCGTGGGAACCACCTAATGGAGGGTACTGGAGATTTTATTTATTGCTCAGTAACAAAACCAACAAAAATCCAAACCATTATATACTTGATGTGTCCGCTCATCTCATTGTTTGATTGGGAGATTTTATGTATCACTGAGCAGCAGGCACATCCCATCGTTGCTTGTATATGGTTGTTATTGTCACACTCATGTCACCTGTCAGGATCAATTATTTTGATTCTACATATTTCCAACTATTATGTTTTTTAATCAGGAGGGGTGGAAATAGAAAATCGATTCATTGCAATGAGTTAAATCACAACTTGCATTAAACCTGCAGTTGTGTGTTCATAGAAAAGGGCACAAGAGGAAATTAGATTATTCAAACAACATGATACTGCCTCTTTTCCTCCCTTCCCTCACCCTCTAAGTCTAGCAGAAGAGGCTTCATTTTTTGCTAATGGTTTCCTCTGTTTATTCACCAGTTTTTCTTTCTCTTTACCCATAATGGCATTTTCAGAATTGATCCCACTTCTCTTTTTCAGCTGCACATCTGGTGACTGCAGGACTTAATTATAACATTTTTAATGATCAGCTCTGTCATTTCTTCTTATAATATACAGAAAAAAAAACCCAGACATGGACAGCAAAGAGTCTTTTTGTTTTTTCCTTTTGTATCATTCAGTAGCAGTGAAGCAGAACATTGCAGAAGTGAAATATTAAACCAGAGACCATGTTAAGAAACTGCCTTTTATTTCTTTATTTTGAGATCAGTGCTGAAGTCTTTTTTCAGGATGACTTTTTAATCTTCTGCCACTTGGTCTCAAGAGTTCTTTTTCTGTGGATGTTCAAACATGAAAGGAATTCACATCCCATGCCCTGCAATGTGAGATCACAATGTGAGATTCTTTTTAGGTTTCTTTTTTCCCTACTCTCTAAATATTTCCTTTGTAAAATAAGTTTTAGACATATTGATCTGATATTGATATGAAGATTTTTAAGTGGTGTATAAACTTTTCTTTAATTTGCTGAAAAGGTTCTGTCTGCTCTCATGACATGCAGAAATATTCCATTGTTGAACTACAGCTGAAACAGTATGGGAAATGCAACAATCATAGGCACTTACAACATAGATAATGGGGTCTGTACTTACGTGGCTGCTCTTCTGTGGCAATGCTGATAGTATCCACAGTGTCAACTGAGAAGTGACAGTGTAATGTCTTAAACCCTGCTGTAATACATTAGCTCCTGATTATATGTGTATTTGGGAGGACTTAAACTTTATTTTGAAGATAGGAGATATTATAAATTACATATGTCTGCCAAATTATTTTCACATAACAAGGTCATTAAGTTCACTCATTCTTCAAAAAAGCATAGCAAAGTTGTATTTCCTGTTGTCTCTTATTGATAGATGTAGAATGATTTTACAGCTGGATTTTTGGTCTGGAAAAACAAGCATCACTTGTGGAGACTAAAGAGTGCCTGAATATCAACATAATATAAAAACCAGGTGTTTACTTAGAGTATTGAAGACTTTATGAATATCAAGGCCCCGAGAAACACTGAGAAACTCTGATTATTTCTGGACAGCTTTTCTAGAAGGATCTAATTGATGTTCTGTTGAAGTTTTCATTTCTCAAAATACTAAAAGAACCTAGTCTTGGAGAAAGCATCATGAAAATGTTTATCTTCCTTATGCTGCTTTCTTATCCTGCTTCTTTCAGTGCTCGTTTCTAAATCTGATTTTCCAATCATTTGGAATGTCTGTTTCTTGTTCCAGCAATATTGGTATCCAGCTGAGGCTGTGGCAACTTGAATAACTTTGCCTCTGAACTCTGTCCCTTTTTTTTTTTTTTAGTTCCAGTCATTCTCCTTCATCTTTCTCACTTCAAGCTAACTGGAGGAAAAAATGCTTTCATCTTTACAATTTGGTAATACAAAATTTCTTTGACTGTTTAAGCTTGTCCTTTCTGTTTCATTGTTTGCCTGACAATTTTGTGGATATTGATGACATCCGCTGCTGCTTCCGTTTTGTACTGGTGACCTGAATCCTGAATTCATTTAACTGGATCTTTCTTTGGTTTTGTGTCCTCTAAATGTTGTTATTTGTTCGACTCACTCCTATGTGTATGACGTCTCCAAATCAAAGTGGGTTGCAAAAGTTATTGAAACACAAATACAGCAGTACAGTTTGAAGTGTTGTTTTACCTTTTGGGATAGTGATTCTCCTTTGCTGTTTTTGTTCCTCGATGTTTTTAATCTCTTCGCAGTTGATTATGAAGAACGCTACTGAGTGATTGTTGTCCCTGTAATTGAGTAGTAGTTATAAATGTTTCCTATTTGCACCTGTCAGTCTGAGCTTGCACCAGGACTTAAGTCTAAACTTTTGTGGGTGTGTTTTTCTGTTTCTGACCTTCAACAGAAATGCAGGGGTGCCAGTATTCTTTTCACAATGTTCATGGTTTTTATGTTACTTTTAAAGATCTTTATTTATTGTACATAAACTTTATCTTGGCTTTGGACTGATAACTGTTTGCACAAAGGTGTGGTGGATGACTTTACTAAAAATATTTTTCTATATGTGAAAGCATCATCTTGTGATTGCTGATATAATGTTTTCTGCTCTCACGAGGACAATGTCCAATATACTGGTGAGCCTTCAATAAATGCTTATATGTGAGCAGGCTTAATTGCTGTATAGCAACTCACTAGAGAATATATTCATCACCTGAGAGTTTATCCATCATCCTAAAGTATTTAATAGAACATATATTTGCTGAAAAATAGAATACTTCAAATGTGTTTTAGGTAGCTGAATGTACTCAGGATGCTGAAATAGGAATTTCTGATACTTTAACGTATCTGAAAGAATATGGCAACAAGAGAGGATTAAGTAGCTTTAGGTAATTAATGTCAGTATAAGTAGCTGATTTGTTTGGGGTATATTCTTGTATTTTTTGACATTTATTTTACAAAAAACCGTCTTATTACAACACCCATTAACCACCAGATACATATTAAATTCATGTGTATAGCCACCCTCATGTATAGGCGCTCTTGGTAGCATGAATAAAATGATATTGATTAATCAGTTTTAAATGAAATGTAGCAATTCTGAATCTATTGCTGCTGGCATACTTTTTGATTCTGACACCTGCAGTGTAGCTGCAGAACAGAAATATTAGGGTTTCAATAGTCACATTATTTAATGAGATAATTGGGTTTATTCTAATTATACTCAAAAATGTAATGGTATAAGGTGCTTTTTCCTGGTTCTCTCAAATATACTGTATTGCAAGTGCATTAAAAATGAGATATTAAACACGTAGGTTTTAGTAACTTTAAAACATTTCCTTAAAGCAGATAATTATTTCAACTAGTTTGTCTCAAATGTTTTGGCTCTTTTTTTCTGGCTTATTAATTGACTGTGAATAGATGATGTTCATTGGATTTTTTTTTGAAGATGCTTGCAAATTTTTTTATCAGAGTTCTCTTCTTGACATTATCCTGAGACAATTGAAGGAAGTTTCAGTCAGTTCAATGAGAATTAGAATATTTCAATCTTTTTGTGACCTGGTTCACTATGTGTACTTGGAGAAAATATTTTTCCGCTCTTGTCCTTTACCCTGTCTACTTACATACATGATGTGTTTTACAACAGATACGGGTCTTGCTATCTACTTGTATGTAAGTCCCCATTTTAGCTGCAGTTGTTTTGTGCTACTGATGCGAAAATCAGATCAACTATTTGCAATTCATAGTGTGCCAGTGAAGGTATATGCTGTTATCTCTGCTTCTTGAGTGAATGAAAGCTAACTAACACAGCATGAAAATAAGTTGAATTAGATTCACCTTCTTCATTCAGATTTAAAAATTTAAATGGATATTCACAGTAGAGTTTAGAACACTCACAGAGAGTAGAGGCAGAACATTTGTCTGCCAGAAATAGGGCCAAATTTAAATTAGCTTTCATACTGTAACAATGATTTATGGCAGTTTATTTTTCACTAGGGATTCAGCTATTGTGTAATTTTTCTTATGTTTTTTCCTATTAGTTTTGCCAAAAAACAGAAGCATAAAAGGAAGAGCTTCTGTTCTGACTTTCATGACAGCAATGAAACTATTAGCTAGGAGTTAAGCCTAGTCCTGTTCTGAGAGCCAATGTGAAGCTTGCACACAACAAATGTTTATTTTAGAGCTTGAGTGAGATTTAAGAAGTTACATATAGAGACTATTTGGAGAATTTTCTGGTCTGGAATCTTTATATTGAATTATGAGAGAATTTACCATGTATCTCATTTTAGAGACATGTATCAGTGGTAACCACGCTAGAAAGAGCACAGATTGACTTTCAGTTAATGGAAACAGTACTTTCATTAAGCATTTCTATTAAGTATTCATGTGGGTTTGTTATTGCTGCTATCTTTAGCATAATCTTAAGAATTACATACTGGATTTTGAAAGCAAAACAACATTTCAGTACTAAAGCCACTGGCAGGCATTTGGAAGAGCTGCATGTTTTCCTCCCAAAGAGGCAGAATGCTTCTGATCTGCTCTCTCATGCTATTTTACTACTTTTTGATATAAGGCAGTTCCTGTCAAATCCTGCTGTGTATACATGTGACGTTAGAGCTAAGCTGATGTAGTGCCTGCTGCCCCACTATGGGCTACTGCCCTTTTCCTTGGACTGGCTCCGATGCTCCTCTGACCTCGCAGTGTGCCTGGGCATGGAAGCACACTGGCAGGAACCCAGCCTCAATTGACTGGTATTCTGCTGATTTAGTTCTGTGGACTGGCTCACTGCTGGGTCACAGGAATGGCAAAGTTTGCACACAGAGAACAACAAAATTTATTTCAGGTAAAGGAGAAATAAATAAGACCTTTCTTCCTAATAGCAATTAGTGATTTAGCCTTTCATATCTGCTATGGGTTGCTGGCCCTTTCTCTTTACTATGTAATTTGGCTTGCTTTTAAGCTTAGAAAACAAGCTGGACATATATTATGATTGAAAGATAGACTCACGATTTTCTTCCACTTGCTACAGCTCTGCGGTAGCTTCTCTAACTTACTCTGGATGATTGCTGTGATCTTAGAGCTGGGTGTGTAATATTGCTTGACTGTACTTACAAAACAGGCTAGGTAACAGCAACAGTTCTTTGTGATTCTAGTTAAGGGTTCAGACTAAGCCAGAATGTGCAGGTTTTACAGGACTCCCAGAAGACAATGGTGCAGATGCACTCAGTTTGCACTGAGTCACTGTGTTGGCCTTGCCAGATAGAGCTTTCCTCTACTTGCAACCACTTTCATGGCTCTGCACGGTGCACATTTCTCAGAGTAAATGAAGGGCTGCTTTGCACAGATGCAAGTAGCAACCTAGGCTGAGTTTGTGCAGTACTTCTAATATGCATCATGAAACACTCAAATGACCTCATGAGAGACTGTTTCTATCTCAATTTTTTCAGTGCTCAGGTTGAGTGCTGCTTACCTAGTGAGCAGCTATTCAGTGTCTGGCTTCGTTGTTATCATTCATTGTGTGACCTCATGACTTGCACGCTGTTCAGAGGTTGAGTCTTGTGGAAAAAATTTTTAAGAGTATGCCTTGGACTATTATACGATGCATAGGACTAATAGAGCTGACAGAGTTGTACAGATGCACGGCTTTTGTAACCTTTTTCCCTAAGATATCTTTGCTCATATTTTCCAGTACTTAAAAATGAGTTCCCCAACCATTCAAATTCAGTTAAGTAGATAGTTTCACTTACCCCATCCATGAGGACAGAACCATTGCAAAAAATCTTTGCTTCTGGAGCTAACGAAGCAGCAGTAAGCAATGGTTTCCTTTGCTGGCCAGCAATCAGAGATGAGACCTGCATTTTGTTGCTGGTTTCATTAGCTACTGTTGATAGCAAAAGAGTGTTGACTCGGGGACTCTGCACTTTAGTAAAGACTCCTAGCGTGTACCCACAATGAGACTTTTCTGACCTATTTTAAAAGTGTCTCTCTCCCTGACACTTCTGTTTGGTTCTCGTACCAGGTCTCCCTCACTTTCTTAACTCTGTAGGTGTTCTCCCTTTTTCTGAATCCTAAAAGCTCTTTCAAGGCCATAAGCAACCCTGGCATAAGTGAGAGCAAAGCAATTAAACATATTGCAATACTAAACATTGGTAAAGAGCCCTACAAAATTTTGCTGTCTGCAAGTCTCATCAAATTCTGGCTTTTTCCAAATGCCAGTACAACTAAATGGTTTGCTGCATGCCCTGAAGGTCAACACACACTGACTGTTTTGGACATTCTTTTTCAGATTAAGTCTTTTTTCTTCCTTTTGTTTTTCTCTTTGTTAATATGTTATCTCAGATACAGAATATTTTGGTTTTTTTCTCCAGTGACTTGTTGTTCAGTGGATATGGTAGCAGACTACAAAATACCCAAAAGACACAAACATTTAAACTACTAACTGTGCACTTGATGTGTATACTTGGTGACTGGTTCGGTGTTGTTTACTAAAAACCAGACCAAACATATTATTGCTTCCTAGTCTGTCTATTTTAGCAAAATATTAACAAGAGAACAGCAGTTATGTTTTTTTTTTCTGTGAAGTAAATACTGTTAATTGTTACTGATTTCAGTAGCTGCTGACATGTCCTAGAGCTCTTTAGAACACTAGTAACTGGTGCTTTCTCCTATATGTACATTTTGGACATTTTAAGAAATAAGCAGTATTTAACATTAAAATTACATTTCACACAAATGTGGTCCATCTTTTGTCAGAAGTCCTGTGGTTTTGTTGTTGAGGGAAATGGCATGTGCTCATCAGACCTCATTTGTTTATCTATCTATGCTCATAATATTCAAAATCATGGTCACAATTGCTATTACTTGGATACAGAGAGATTTACTGAGATACAAAATGAGATTTTTTCTTTCTCGGTTATTGCAAAATTCCTTAAGAACATCAAAGAGAAGATTCAGAACTGAAAATGTATTGTTTTACAAACAATAAATCCATTATTTATTTTCCTGGGATTTGTCTTCCTGCATGTAGTGGTGTTTCCAAGGTGATGAAATCAAGAGAGCTATTGATACTGTATAACTTGTGGACTAATACAAGAGAATCTTTAAATACAGTAATTTTAACTAAAGCATTATAATGGCACGAGTTTTTGTGATTTGGTATGTATGTTGGACTTCAAGATACACTGTTCGTTTTGTTATATTGTGAAGGTGAGGTAAATTAATACTTAAAAGTATTTGATATGCCTTCAGAAAAAGTGGATTGGAGGATGATTTTAGAAACATTTAAGACTGCTTTCCTATGTGGAAAGGCTTGTCTTCTGCATAGACGTGGAAATATCTGGTATGTAATTCTAGCCAGCATGGTCTTGTATAATTAATCTTTCTGGCTTCAGAAAGTTTAATCTGTAATATTGGGCTCTTGCAGGGTGTTTTGTAGTCTATTTGTAGGCTGCACTGAAGTCTTTGTTTGGAAGATGCTGGGAAATATAAATCTGTATTATAATCAATTTGGAACAGCAGTTTGCTGCTGCCTGCCCTCGCAAGGTACACTCTGACAATAATACAGATGCACTTCTAAAATAACGTAGGTGGCTGTTTACAAGTCTGCAAGCAACCTTCACTCCCTGAAACTGTTCTCAGTGCAGAGTCAGTGACAGATGCCCTAGAAATAACTAAGCAGAGAGAGAGTGTGTGTTGCTATGGAAGCTATTCTACTGCTTGATGCGCACTGTATCATCCAATTTAGAAGAGCTTTGGAGCCAATCAAATAGCTTTTTTTTTTCCCCTCCACCCTAAAATTTGCCTTTGGGGGCAAATCCTGTGAATCAGAGCACAGCCTAAGCAAGTTGAGAGCTCCACGAGCCAGAAGAGAAGTAATCTGGTCTTTGGTGTAGCTACTCAGCTACTTTGCAGTCACTCTGCAACTTTTGAAGGCTGTGTTCGTGTTTGTTGTGTGTGTACGTTCTGAGTGGTAAATTGCAGTTTTGTGGCAGTCGAGTTTGTAGTTCTGGTACAGACTTAAGGAGAAATCTTGTACTACTGAGGGTAACTTCTGTGTGTCAGTTTCCCAGGTACAAATGAATGGTTTCTTTCTCCCACATGCTGTCTAATCTTTTTAGACTGCAAGTGCTGCTATACAAAACTTCTTTTAATGTCTCTGTATGTCTAGTATGATGGCACTCCATTCTTAAAGCTACTGGAATATGAACAGCAATGGCTGAGTCAGAGCCATTGTCCCTCCTTAGCCTCCCCTGCCTCAAGGCTAGTGCAAGATGGGAAAGAAGGATTCTTCCTTTTCTAAAAGATGTGCTTTTGCATATTCTAATCTTACTTTTGATGCACTAAAACTGCCAGGTTCCACTGTCCTGGGTGGTGGAGAAAGGAAAAAATTGACTGCTGCATTGGAGCTAAGGAAGTAAAAACAACATCACTGGGTTATTAAACATTTATGTTCATGTTTTTTTACAGGGTTGTGTAATCTTTACTATGTTCTCTTTCTGACCATTTTTTTCCTTTGTGCTCTTTCAGAGGTGAATGTGATAAATTCCCGTTACAGAGTTTGTTTTCGTGATGCTGAGTACCTGCTGTTTTTCCTGAGCAGGGAATATTTGGAACTTCCCAGCAGAGGCTAGCACCAGTTTCTAATGAAACTTTAAAATAGCTGAAGCAGTTCTGTTTTAAGTATTTGGAAGAATATTTACAGTATCTAAATAATTACTTGTGCCATATAGGAGACATTGTTGTGATGTATGTTGAGCAGACCTTATAATTAGTTCCCTAGGGAACTGAATGAAAATATGACTCCATTCTGCACTTTCAAATAAAATGTGGCCTTGCTAATTAATCAATTTTAAGAATACCAGGTACAGTCACATAAAACTCACCATTAATGCTGGGACAAAGGTTGACAGCTTTTGCTAAGAATACAAATGAAGGGAGAACAGCAATGATTAATCATTCTCCTACTTGAAAGTGATTTTTATTTAAAACCATCCTCCCTATTATATATAACTGCAGGCTTGTTAATGGCTTAAAACTTCTTACTGCATACTGTTAAGTAGTTTGGCAGATCACAAATGTTACTTTAAAAGAGCACTTAATAACACTGAGTTAGTGACTTTTAAATGTGGTTAGCAAAGTAATAATATTTCCAGTGTAAGTTAACGTTGTGCAAGACCATGGCATGTAAAAAAATGAAAGATGTATTTTCTTCAGAGCAGAAGTCCAAAGGCAGAGTACAGAATAGTGTTCCCTCTCTACTGTTACTCCTGACAAATTCAGCTGCAAGGGGAGAACATCTGCATTTTCCTTCTTGAAAATGTGTGAAATATCATTTCAACATCCTCTTGCTCACACTTAAACTATCTGGATGAATTATCTGTTTTGCAGCATAAACAGAGGGGAAGGGAATAATTGTAACTGCAATTCAGCTCTTCACTGAACTAAAGCAGATTTAGTACCCTTTAGTGGTAATAACCTTGCACATTGGATACTAAAGTTGTAACTCAGTAATAAGCATCCACCATAGTTCAAGGATGGTGTTTTGATTTCCAGCTGAAGCACTAGGGGCAGAACAAACATACTTGTCAGTGCCATCTCTATTCCTTGCACTTTTACCATAGCAGACTAATGTTTCAGGATACCGAATTGATGTCCTGTGTCAGCAAAAAGTTTTGCTACACCCCTAGCTAACTAATACAAACTAAAGATGAAAATTATTTTAATGTTATACATTTAAAGCTATAGCGGCAAAAGAAAAATGGGTGCTATACAATTTATATATGTAGGGGAGTCTGTGTGTATATACTTTCTCCGTTATGAATGTGTCTCCTAGATGCACCATGTCAGTTCAGATCAGAAAGAACTGTCAAAAAATTCTGATAACATCTTAAATTGTGCCGCTCGAATCAGTTTCTCATCATCTCCAGAGCCTCAGTGCATGTGGCTTCATGGCTCTCTGCATCTTATCAGTCACTCTGATGTTCTTAGTGCTGTAAAAGCATTTCAAAATTTGTCATCATCCAGAAGCTCAAGCTAATTAAGAATATTGAGCAGATCTAGTAATAGGCAACAAGGCATCACCAAGTCACATCCACTGCAAACTTAAGGTGGGTTCCATAATACATCTGCTTTCAATCAGTAGGTGTCAGGCCCTAAGTGCAACTCCTTCCCCTCTCCTAAGGCTCTGACTGCCTGTACTCAAATCCAGCTTTGATGTGGTACAGCTGTGTAACCTTGGATCAGGCTGCTGTGAGAAGAGCACTGGAACACTGTTGAACAACCTCCCTGGTTTTGCCTGGGAGTTGCTTGCCTGAGCTTTGTTGCCTGTGCTGGGCCATTTACTGTGCTGGTCCTGATCTTGACCCACTGACTTGACTTCCTGCCTTGAACCCCGACCTGCTGCATCGGTATGGACTGCACCCATCGATATGGGTGGCAGTCACTGAAGCGTGTCTGACCAACTACTGTTTCTGGCCACTCTCCTTGCTCAGGTACCATGGAGTTGTGCCTCATGTGAGCAAGAACACTGCCTGTGCCTATCTTGTCACGCTCAGCTCCTGGCTGGCACCCCAGTCCTGCTGCTCCCTGACACTAAAGGCCTTCGTGAACAGTTTTTGTTTGTGGCAACTCTGGGGAATTTTGTGATGGGAATTAACAAATATTTATTTCTTCATATTTTTGAGACATTGAAAATGATTTTACATTTCCCAGGAATGAGTTTTTTTTCATCTCCCAAAGCTTTTGGAACATATCTGTGTATATAATCCTTGCTGGCAACCTCCAGTACACACTGCAAGGATCACTTCTTCCCTGCCCCAGTTTTTGTTATATAAAAATGGTTTGCTTTTGGAGATATATAGAAACTGTATCTCTTGCAGTAAGATTTTGAAAACAAAATGGCAGCTATTCAGAGAAGCTTGGAGAGGTAGTGGATTTAAAGAAACTACTGTGGAGTTAGTCATTGGGAATGCTGTGCAGTGTTGACCTGTATATGCAAACTATCTTTACAATATGTATGTATGGATAGGTTGTGTCAGTCTCCCACTACTCTGTTGTATTTATAATGTGTATTTCAAACCTTAGTTTTGAATTTAACTGTTTTCCTGTGTGACTAGAAGCTCTCAGGGCACATAAATTCTTACTGTATTTCAAAGTAGTACCAGTACAGTGAGTTCTTAATGTTGGTGGCTCTAAATAGTATTTCTGTAGGTAGATGACTAAGGACTCAGATTCCAACATCCACCAGAAGTCTCCAGATGTTGATGGCCCAGTGCTGTGATAATTTGAAAACTCATCTATATTCATTATGAACAACATTCTTCTGATTATAGTATTCTTTTTTGCAAGGAAATATTCTTCAGAAGCAATGCTTGTTTGATATGAGATTGAATCACTATAGTTACAAAAGATTAAAAGAAAATATCAAATTAGAATAATTTGTCATTTTATTCTCTCCAGTAAAAAGTGTGTTTATTTTTCCTATGCAAACTTAATTTGGTAGCGTGTGTCAGTTAAATGAAGAAGAAAAACTCTGACAGCAAAGGGAGAATTTTGTATTGTGTGCCAGTGTTTGACGTGAAGAGAAGAATTTTTAATTTTAAGCTATGAAGAGTGTGTGTGTGTGTGTGCGGACACACACTTTTTTATAAATGCACAAGGGTACAATAAAAAGAGCTGTTTCTGAGAAGCTGAGCCAAGCTCGACTGATCAGACTCACTGGTTTAAACTTAATTCAGCATAGGGAGCAGATGCTGTGCAACAAAAGGGCATGGAATGGGAAGGAGATTCACCAGACAGGTAAACAAGGCTGAGGAGAGACAGTGTGAGACATTTTATTTGAACAAAGTCTTGAACGCACATGTCCTAACTGTGAAAGTTGAATGCCCTTTGAGGTGGAAGGGGTTTACAAATTCTGACATGCCATCCTGAAGTAAAAAATAATGCACTGTGTCTGCCTCATCTGAGTCTTTTTCCACTTCATAAAGAACATTAATCTCCTATATGGTGTGGCGTGGCTCCAGGTATTTATTCAGGAGCACAGGCCCTGTCTGACTCTGTAAAATCATTTTCACATGAAGCAGTACTCAGGTAGTGACTGCTGTTCAGTTGTCCTTCTCTAATATGTCTGCTTTTGTCTCAAATGTGTGTTTACAGCAAGGAAATAAGGAGAGAAGAAAAAAGTTAGAAAGAAAAAGGCAAAAGCTTTACCTAGCTGTGCAAGACAAAATCTTTTAGGAAGGAATTTCATTGAAGGAGAAAGGGCTGTGCAAAGCCTTTGCTGAAACAATTTTAAGGGTTGTAACCTCCTGTCTGTGTTCCAGCAGATGTCACAAAGCTGAAACTGGTGATCTAGACATCAAGTTGTTCTTTAAAAAGAGCGTTTTATTAAAATTGAATGTCTACATTTCAGATCTTTTGTTTGCTTGTGTCTGCTGATTTCAAGTAGAGGATTTTTAAATTTTTTTGTTTGTTTTACTTGTCTTGGCACACACAAGCAATACAGCTGCAGAAGAGCTAACCAGAGTTTTTTTGACTACTTCCAGAATCTTTCCTCCTGAATTTCAATGCAGAACAGTGTACTAGCTTTCTATTGCACCTCTGAACTGCATGGAAAGTACTAGACCTGCACAGGTGTCGATGAGGAGCAATATTGAGAAAACTATAATTTTACGTGCATTTCTTAAAGTGAGTTTGTAGAAGGGGCTTGCTGAGACTCAGACCTGTTGGTGATAGGGGGTATGAGAGTGAAGCCAGCTTGGCTGTATACTCCAATATGAGTTGGCAGGGCTGACAATAATAAAGAAAGAACAAAAATACAGCCAAATTTCAGATCACCAATGTAGAGAGAGTTTGAATCTAAGATGTTTGGAATCTAATTTCAGATAAAATGTTGGTGTGAGGCTTGTATGGGATCTGATTCAATATTACTGTCAGATACCTGAAGATTAGCCAAATTATTTAAAAGACAAGCTGCTCTCCTATCTCTTGAAGTCCAATATGCAGTAAATTCTCTGAAACACAAAGAATACAAGCTTCAGATAACTTGATATTTTACAGGACAGTGCATTGTCTAATCTTTGACAGAGGTTCTTCACCCTTATATTAAATTCTGTTTGCCTTATCTATTAGATGAAGACGTTGTGTGATGAGGTAGCAGGCTTATCCCAGAATAAATGTTTTAGTGCTAGCTCTATATTTGGTATTCGTGGCTTCCAGCCTCTTAGTTGTGTACTGACTTTTGCCAATATGGTTGCAGCTGGAAGATTACCACCAGGAGCCAGACCACTGCTTTAGGCCATCCCATGTTCCCTGGGATTAGTGTTAAAGCCTCACCATACTTCCCAGTTTGCTTTGTCAACTTTCTCTTGACTTCATACTCTTTTTGTTGTTGCCATATAACAGTTTTTGAAAAGCTTCTAGTTAGGGTGGATCTCTTTCTAACTGTAATTAGTACAGTAGAGAAATAAATGCATACCACAAGAGGATTTTTTTTAATAAACATGTGTTGGGTAATTTGTAGACTATTTTTGTCTTTTGTGTAACCAGAGGGTATAATCAGGCCCTGTTCCTGCACTATATTTGGATATCCAGGGAAAAATCATTACATATGTTATATAAAATTTAAAATCTCCATACCAAGTAAAGGTGGCTTGCATGGGATTTTTGTTTTCTAAATTGAAATGAAACTACATCAACAAAGTATTGTTCCCTGTATTTTGGAAAACATGGAGAATATGCATGGTGCTGATAAGATTAGCAGTGGAAAGTTATGTATCCCAAGCTAGCAATCTTTTTTTTTTTTCTTCCCTTCCACTAAGACAAGCTGAATTTCTTTTTCAAAGTCTCTAAAGATAAATGCAGTCTTTCATGCCAGGTTTCAGCTCCTGAAAAACTTTTTATTTAGTAATAAATCCACTGGAAAAGAGGTTTACAAGAAAAGTGCTGACACAACCCTAACTATGGTGGTACAATTAGTTTAGCTGCAGGTTTGTTGTAATCCCAAAACAATAACAGAAAAGTGTCATGTCAAACAAATTCCATCTGTCCTTTGTATCATGCAGTCCCTGGATTATAACTCTTTACGTATGATTATGTCCTCTTCAATCAAGCTTTCTAATATCAAATTGCATTCAACTTTTTAAGTACTTCAATGCAGATACTCTGAGTGAGTTAGCCAAAGACAAAGCACAGAATAAATACATCTTAGAGGAGATGCTGGTATTCATATATGTAGTACTTTCAGTGGTATGTAGTTTCCCTGTCTGTTTTTATTTTTTTTTACTTTTTTCAGGGCTCAGAAAACAGTTCTCAATTTAAGATAAACATTGACCAGACTAAGTCCTTTTATATCCTTGTTACAATAACATGAAGTGTTAAGTGGGCAACAGTAACTCTTCTGTCTCCCTTACCAGCACTAAGAACAGATAGAAAAATTGCATTTAATCCTGGTGTAATTGTTTAAGCTATTCATCATCACCATGACCAAATGCCAAAAGGGGTACTAAAATTTTGTTTTCTGGAGAAGTGGGAGAGATGACTGAAAATCTGCTAAATGTATATATGATTCCTTCACTTCATCATTCTCAGATATTACCATTTATTATATCTTGATACACTGAGACTCATATTTCTAAAAGACTTGCAGAGGGAATATTTTCATGACAGAGCAATGCACTGAGATTGAACTTAACTGAAAGGGATGTATTTTTTTTACTCTTGTTTTGTAGAGGCAGCATAAAAATCTGTGATAAGAAAAAGACAGAAAATAGTATATTACTGTAGAAAATGGAATCCTGTTCTGAGTAAAGGAGTGAAAATTGCATTCTAGCAATGACTTTAGCAAGTGGACAGTGACAGTTCTTACGTAAGGTTAATGTCTAGGAACATCTGTCCAGAATACTTGGCATAAGGAGATTTTTAATTTTTTTCTAAAGTTCTGGACTTTTATGCCATTATCACCTGGAGGGAACTAGAACCATACGTGCCTTGAGTATATAGATGGTGTCTTTTGTCTGCTGAGTTATTGGCTTCTTTACTACCCTAAGTGTAAAAGAACTTAAGCAAACTGATATGTATGACACACTGATGAAGTCAATCGAAACACATTTTTATAAATGTATTCAATAGAACAAAATTTTGTAGGGTTTTTTTATCCTTTTTTATCCAAGGTGCAATCTAGCAGTAGCTAGTTCACTGACAGATGCTGATATCCCTTAGAAAGGAATAGGATGTAACTTGGTTCTGACCAAAGTGTGATCACATTTCACTCATACAGAAATGTTTCTTTACACAGAGCACATAGTGCTGAGTTTCTTTTCTCATGTCTTTTAAAAATTCAGAGGCTATGCTTTAAGAGTTTATTCTCTAAGCTTGGCATATGGGATTGATTGCCTTGTCACCTGGCTGTAGTTCCTGATGATATGCAGTAATTGTATTGCATACAGTTCTTCATGGGATGTGCCCTATTTTTCCACACTAATGTGTTGTTTCATTCTTGCTCTGTCCCATTTTTAATTTCAATTTAAGCTGGAAAAGAACTCAGTAAGGATGTAGTAATGGAACAAGTTTATTATCATAAAGGAACTGAGAGTCCCTTTGGTTCCTTTATTGCATGCTTACTGTCTTAATGTTTTGAGACTGAACTCTTCCTCCTTCCTGTGAGAGAACAGATAAATGGTTACAGCAATACCAGATGAGACTGCAGTACTTACAGCTGTTGTGCAAAAAGCATTTTATATGTTTTAACAAATGGGGATGGATACTTTGCGGAACTCTCATGCATGTGGAGAGCACTAGTTAAAACTTTCCACAGTGAGCTTTGTTTGAGTGTTTGGCAGAAACAAAAGAGCAGTTTCCACTATTGACTGATTACTTGTTGAGAATGAGCTATTTTATACAGGTGGGAATCCAAGCTCAGATGATGACTTTTCATTGATGATGATTCATTGCTCTTGTGACATTCCTTCACTTGTGTTATCTATGATCTGCCCCATTCTTACAGCCCATATGAGTGGAAAAACTGAGTCCTAAATCAGAGGATTCTGATGAAAGTTAGAATCTGAGCTGCTGTAGGGGAATATGCTGGAATATTTGTGTCTCTTACAAAAAACCTTGAGAATGATATTGTCCCCCTTCCCCAGCATCTCATTCTATTTTATTTAGATTGACCTAGGAGTGTGGTCAATTCTGACTGTATCCTCTTTATATCTATGTAAATGACTACTCATGTGAAATGAGGCAGGGAAACAACTTGCTGTATTTTCCTCCCTGAATCAGAGAGTTCCTACATGATTTTTGCAAAGATATGTGAAGGATACCAGTGACACAGCTGCATAATAAAACCCCAGTTTTAACAGCCATCATGAATAAACATAATATGAGTTCTCAGGGCTAACATAAGGAATAGATGAGTTTATGAAGTAAATGGTTTGCTGACACCATTATGTGATAACTTTCTTCAGCCTTTAAATTAATGGGAAAATGAATTAGCAGCTGTCCCGAAGAGTTTCTTCAGTAGGGTACTAAGAGGCAGTTGAAGGTGGTAAATCTAGCAGCAGCACCTCTTGAAAACAGCATCTTTAATCTTTCTGCTGCAACTGAAGAAATTTTATTCTACAACTGGAAAAGAGGTGATGGCTCATCCAGTGCAAAATGTAGAGGTCAACACTGGTACGTATTGCAGACTACAGAAGGTTTGTGCAGTCAGCATAGGGGCACTAGTAACTGCAGAGGAGCTAGCAGCTGGAATGGCCTTACTGTGTTGAATTGCTTCATGTTTTCTTGCTGTGTGAACTGTACTGTCTGTACTTCATTTTCTTACTCCTGAGCCAGTGTAGTAATCACAGAAGGTAACATTACCTCCTGTGCAAAGATGTTGTTCTTCCTGCAGTATGTCACCCCTACCAAGTCTGCTGTAAGACAGTTTCTCCTGAACTAATCAGTAGCCTGCAGAGCAGCAGCACATAAATTGTTCAAAAGCATCATTTATTCGTATTGGTCACCTCTCCTTATCTAGGGGGGCATGATTCATCAGTTCTTTTCCTGTAGCCTCTGTCAGGCTTGGCCTGTCCACCATCACTTATATATATTGCTGGTAAATTGTTTACAGGCAGGCTGAGTATACTTGACTCTGAAAGCCCAGAAGCGAAGCCAGACCCGCTACTGCTGCAGGTAGCTCTTCTGCAACAGAGAAATGAACTTTATTATATAGCTGAGTGGTGAACGGTTGTTGAGGGCTTTGGATGTGAGCCATTTGAGATCAATTGTTCTGTTTTGCTGAGTAAAGCAGCAGGGTTGAGCACAAGGTTTAGGGATGACAGTTTGGAGGGAAAAAGAAGAAGATTAAGGATAGGTAATTATCTTTAGCTTCAGTGGTAGTTATGTGGCTAAATTCCCTGGTGGGGCTTGAGAACCTTGGTGCTTCCCTACAGTCTTTTAAAAAAACAAACTAAACCATCATACTAAAAGCAGAGATTTAAGAGCTCTTCAGATTTAGAACTATTGTTATTTCTTAGTTCTGTTTGTCTGGAATACTGGGGGAAAGTCTGTAGCTCCATTATTTTTAATTTTTTAAAAATCTATCTTTTAAAGTTAAGCACAGATGATAGAATTCATCCATAATTGGTAAATGCTATCAAGGAATTACTTTGATGACTTGTTTTTTACTTTTGCCAGTAAGCAGTAAAAACTTTACCAGAATTCTGTCAAACCTTTCTCATTGATTAGTACCTAAAAGGTGCCATAAGAGAAGGTCATCTGCTGAACTAAAATGTATTGTCCATTAGTAAACACTGTGCCTACATTAATCATCTGTAATTCAGATTTTTTTTCATGTCAGCATATCCTATTTGCTAGTGTAACTTTTTCAATATTTTATTTTTTTTCGAAACAAAAACTACTTTGAGATGTTAGTGGATAGTCTTAGATGTTATAGTGGACTGAATATATGACCTAGCAGGCATTTTCTTTCCTCTTCAGTGTATGGATGGCTGTTCCGGCATATGGGTACTTGGCAATATATGGTACAGGACCTGGCCAATAAATTGCCTGGAGAATTGGGAATAAGGGCAAGTAGAGTGAATTCCCCATAGTAATACTGATTTTAAACTACCAATGATTTTGCAGGAGAAACCGCACATCTACACTGATCCTGGAGCAGCTTATCTTGCTGTAATTTGACTAGGAGATCTTATGCTCAAGGCCTTCCCGTATGATTGAATTTATATCAGTATGGGAAATCACCCTTGGTCTGCTACACTATTGTTTCACTATGGATTTTCTTCTTTGGGGCGATTTCAATAGAATGTTTTTCTTACATTGCATGCAAGCATTTTATGCAGTTAGTGTACATCTCAGTAAAGTAAGTAGCATTGTGGAAAAAAAATTATAAAATTTTATTATGGCTGGAGAAAATGTAACCTTGAAAAACTAACTGAATTTTTCTGGGGGCTGAAGGAACAGGGGCACAGGAAATGCACATGAATGTTTTCCAAGTCTTCTGGTAAATGGTGGGGTAGGAGGATTTTTTAGTGCTTAGGACACTTGCTGTTGTGTTCTTTTCCCAATCATTTATTTTAAGCTTCTCTGTATCCCTTGTTTCTTTTCAGACATTTCATTAATATTTGTCTATATTCAGTACAGTCTGAGCTGTAATACCTGGTGGCCTGCTTCCTGTCTGAGTAATCCCAGCTCTCTCATTAGCAATGAATAAATGAACCTTCAAGTCTGGTCATATATCCCAGAGTAGCTTTCATAAGAAATAATTCCCTTAATATGTTTTGAATTTAATTAGTTCCTTTCAAACAGTAGGTTTTTTGCTTGCATATTGCATCAAATCAGCTGTACATAAGTGAATGTGCCAGTTTGGGATTAGAATAGTGTTTTGTCTTAATCTTATATAACCAAAATGTTGCAAAGTTTTTTGTTTTTTATATATATATTTATGTATGCACTCTTGAAATGCTCATAACTTTCAAAAATGCTCACTGAAGACTCAGAAATGCACAGCTGTTTTGAACTATTACTTTGCTGTCATTTTGGGCCAGATTCTCAGGTGATATTGAATTGAGACCATTATGTTGACTCCACTGGATCTATACTAGTTTCTAACAGATGAGGATTGTCTAGGAGTTCTCAGGTTTTGTATTAATAGTGATGCCAGTAAAAATTCTAATATGCTTGTAATAACTCCAATATTCATTCTCTGATTGTGCAGCTGTGCAAATCCTTAAGAAACAAACTAACCAGCCAAAAAACTGTGCTGAGTGACACTGATTTATGCGGATTCACATTCAAGTTTTTTTTGACCAGTGATCCTCTGTTCTCAAAGGAAAATTCCCTTGCTACCTTTTGCATCTTTGAGGGGGGGAGGGAAATACTGTCTAGGCAGAGAAGGAAGTTTCAGATGGATAAGGTCTTTTGATATTTCTTTTAAAAAAATGGATGCACTTGTATGGTCTGAGAAAAATGTGGGACACTTCAGGTTTATTCAGAAAGAAATTAATCTGTGAACTTTTCTGTGTCTGTCACAGAAATGCCAGGTTTATAAACCAGTAGAGCCAGCAGAATTTTTTGCTCACTTGCACTCATCCCTCATTTTTCTCTCAGACGTGTAATTTCCCAAGTGGCCAGTGTCCTTACAGATGAGTAGTATAAGAACGTGAAAGTGTCCATCTAGAAACCTTTAGCTAGTAAATCTGTGTTTTGCTTTTTTTCTTATGTGAAGCTGTTTATGTCCTGATGTAGGCTCACCTGCCCAGCCATGCCAGTTCATTTGAAAATGTTATGAAGGGGTGTCTGTGTGTGTAATGTGTGAAATAACCTAGATGAGAATGCATTTTTAGGTGGCTGACACATAACTTACTCTCTGAAAGTGCCACTACTTTGTCCAGTATGCTATAAAGGGATGCAAGGTGAGCTTGTTTTCAGAATGTGTCTTTATTTTAATGATTCTTTCAGTTTTCTATTCAGACATGCTGCTTTCCTGTCGGGCAGTGGAGAAAAACTGTGTCTACAGAAAAAAGCTTTTAAGTAATTGAACTAGATATGTGGAATCTGGTATGACATGTTTGCATCCCAACCTTACACCTCACATATTTAAGACTGGCCAGAAAAAGGGGGCATTTTTGAACTAACAACTCACTTTCATTTTCACTTCCCTTGCCCTGCACCAAATTACAAAGTACAAAATTACAAGTTTGGCTGATGATCATCTTGAAGAAAATGAGATCAAATAATTACAAACTATTTAAAAACAATAATACTGAACTAAGCAGCACTGCAGAACATATATTCAGTTTGGGTGAAATCATACTATTTGCAAGCATTTGTACTCACTAGCTGTTCCAGTGCTCGATTGTGGTGGAAAAGAAGGGGAGTGTTGTTTGCAAACACTTAACTTGTTGCCTCTGAGGATTGTGATGGCAGCTGTGATTTGCCTGCAAGGCTCTTTTTTTTTTTTTCTTTTTTCCTTCAAAATAAAGCAAGATCAGACAATGCGTGGGACTTGTATTTTAGCATTCCCCTCCTTTCCCCGCCCCCCCCCCCACCCCCCCCGCCATCTTTGTGGTATTATGTGGAGGGTCAGAAATTCTGGTCTCTTGGCTCAGGCTGCTTGGAGGGATGAAGCCCAAATATTGTGGCTGTGTAGTGTGCCCGGTGCCTTGCAGAATCACTGATACATTTCAGTTGTAAGGTACCATATCACCTCCTGCTTTTCATGCATTTGCTTTAGATATCTAGGTTCTATGCACACACTTGTATTTTCTGGCCGGAGTTTACTCTTATCTATGTGCAAAAAAATAGCTTGTTTTGCGATTGTTTTGTTTAAAGATCTGCTTTTCCCAGTTGCCAGATAGTCTGTAGACAAAATCAGAAGAGCTCTGACTTTCAGTGTGAAAGTGCACATTGAACTGGTGACCTGACAGCCTCTGAGAGCTTGTGCTGTTTCGATATTTGGCTAGAACTTAATGAAATAGAAGATAAATAATGCAAGTTGAAAACATGTCACAAGTGGTAGACATTTTGAAAAGATGTTCTGCATCTGAAAGCAGAGGCTGCAAACCTATCCTGGGGTCTCTGTCTAGAGAAAGAGTGACTGGCTGCTTCTGCTCTGAGTCTTGATCGGGTTGAGAGCCCAATGCCCTTTTTTTCACAACGGGTCAAACATCAGGCAGGAATCTGACTCCAAACTTCCCTTCAGATGTTTCTGATTTTACTGTACTGTTCTTGCATCCTTGTTTTCTCTAAATTCCACATCTTCCAAGCATGATGAGTACAAAAATGTTCTTAATGCACCAGTCCTATGAAGGATGAGGCACTGCTTTTCAGATGGTAACTAATGGGCTCCAGTTGCATCCTGACTTCCAGTCTTCAGCTGCTGGGTGTGCAGCTGAGTCTTTAAAGGACTGCAAATGTAAATAAAGAAAATACCAACATCTTATTTGCTGTACTTCTTGCCTGTATACTTATCAATCTTCTTTTAAAAGCACTTAAGTGGTGTTGGTTATGGACAAACAAAGAAAACTGTATACCTATCAATCTTCTTTTAAAAGCACTTAAGTGGTGTTGGTTATGGACAAACAAAGAAAAACATACTAAAGAAAGTTACAATTGAGCTGCTTCTGTGAACATCCCTATTCCCGTTTCTTATTCCTCAAAGCTTGTGTAATATAAAATTTGAGAAGAATGAAATAAAAATCCAAACCTGCCATACAGTTAATCTGAGCAATGTTCTGAAAGTTTATGCTATTTTCTGAAAGTATGAATGCCTAAGATTGCAATATTTAATTGTGTATATATCCACTGATTTGATTCTTTGTAAAGGCTCTCCCTAAATTTTTCCCAAGTATTTATACGGTGGACAAGAATAATCTGAAAGATAGTTTATTATAGTCTTTGCCCTTAAATTTCTATGAATATACATTTCCATTACAATATTTGTTACAGCATCTTTGGGACTGTGAATAATATTTGCTGTAAGCATTGGTTGGTTTGGTTTTTTTGAACTAGGTTCTGCATTTGTATTGCACAGGAGAAATCATAGAATTGTTTAGGTTGGAAAAGACCTTTAAGAACATCAAGTCCAACTGTTAACCTTGCAGTGCCAAATTGTTACCTGCCGAGTTTTTTGATAGTGTCTTTGCTTGTGCAGGACCTTTGAAGGAAATGGCCAAACCCTGAGGTTGCCCTTCGTATTAGATTCAAAAATGCATGTCATTTTTCTCCAAAATTTTGTAACAAATGTGATCAACTATCTATAATAGTGAAATGCTCTAAGTTCCTCCTGAACAGCTGTCAATGGCTACTTGTTCCATTGCTGAAGAAAGACTGTTTGGGAAATGAAGAGAAAGGAGAGAGGCAGAATTAGTATCTATCCTAGCTGTATCCTTACACACAATAGTCAATACTGAAATTCCTTTCTTTATTGCTTCATCTCTTCATGTTGCTGACTGCTGCAAGTGGAAATCAAGGACTTGATTTCAAAATATTACTGTAATAGTTTAAACAAAATAAAAAAAACCTCACTGGAGTGCATCAAAGAAACAACTGCGTTGAGTGTTTCTGAACTTACATGAAAGTGCACTTCATAGCCTTTAAAAAAATCCTGAAGTGACAATTTTAGAGAGGTGTTGATCTATGCTTAAGGAAAGGTCTTGTATGACCTTATATACATGTATATTCTCATTGGAGGCTTGCTATGGGCCTTGGGTATTGCAGTAATACTAGAAGTTATTAGTAGCTGTTCAAAATTGTTAGAATCCAAATTCTGCATGGATTTATGATGTATAACTTGAGCAAGGTCAATCACTTGTGAATACTTATTTCATATGTGAAAAAAAGTGTCTTTTCCAAGTATTTCTTTAAAGTTTTATAATTCATCTTTTAGGGAGAGTATACAAAGATGGTCATCTGCTTTGTATTATGGTAACATTAAATAGAAGTGTTAGGGGAACTGGGGGTTTCCCATTCTACTTTAAATACTTGTTTCAGTTTATTCCAATGCAGCAATATTAAAGGATGAATAACCTATTTGAAACTAGCTGTCTTTGGATAAAATCAGCTCTAGGATAAATGTCCTCAACAGAAGTCTGTTCAGGGAAGAAGTCTTTCAGGGAGATCTTTAAAGCTTTTATCAACATATTGTGATTTAAATATTACTGTTAATGGTATTATTTTATAGGATTTTGTTTGGCAACTTTCATAGTCTTATTTAATGTTGTTCTTCATGTTGCTAGTGAATTTGATGTGGTGCAAGGAGCCATATAATCTTGTGCTATTTTGTTGTAAGCTTTTAAAAAAATTAAGTAGGCTGCATTCACAAGAGCAGGAACAGCTAAATTGTTCCAGAAGTAATTTATTTGGTGGGATTTCTTTTAGACCTGTCAACAAGCCATGTCTTGCACAGTGCAAGTGTATGGGAAAGTCTTGCTCCTTGCAAGTGTATGGGGAAGTTCCACATAAAACAAAAGCTTAAAAGAAAACCCAACAGAAAGTGTAGGTTTTTCTGCAATAATATAATTACTAAGGCTAATGTCTTGATCAAACCTCCAGTAACTTCCTTGTCTACTTACACTGTCTTCAGAAAGAAGGAAATTGAAAATTGCTTTTTTCTGGTTTTGCTCCTAGAATAAAATTGTATTATGTTGTATGGCTGTGCTTCATTAAAGAGCTGCTCTGTTTTACCCTGGAGAGAGTTTTATGTCTGTACTTGTGAAATGATCCCTGGTTAGCAGCATCTTTATATAGCAATTTAACAAAGGTTAGTAACTCTTACCTCTAGTTTACAGTTAGAGAAACTAAGATGCAGTGTTATTTGCCCAATCGCAGCACCTACTGGGTGTTTTTTCCTTTAAAATTTTTCCTTCCCTGCTTCCTGCATACGGAAGATACTGAATTTGATAAATGAAAAATAAAAATCTCTGGAAAGAACTGGAGGAGCTCATCTCTTATTTCAAATTCTATATGCCAAATAGGCAGTTTTGAAGTTTTTGGCAAGATAGTGGCCATCCATGCTGAGAAAGATTTACAAAGTAGCAGAAAATGGCAACAATATTGCATGCATTAAATAAATCTATCATTGCTAAACTATTTTGTCTACCTGAAGTTTTATACGAAATTATGTGGATATTCCTTTTGCTGTAGCCATATTTTAAAGAAGACCCTGTGCCTACTGCCCCATATTCAAGTACTCTGTTATGAAAATATCATTGTCTATATTTTTTATAGTTAGAGAGGTAATGATTTAAATAAGGGCCAAAGTTAAGAGAGTTGTGAGATTAATTAGAAAGTAAAAGCAGTGACTTTGCTATGCCTGTATGTTCTCTTTTTTTGTTGCATATAAAGTAGGTGGCAAATTTACCAATCATTTTTCATTCTTGGAGAAAAGTTGCTTATTATAGTCACCCTGCCCAAATTCCTGAGTGCTTTTAGCAACAACTATGTCCCACAGACTGAAATTACAGTTTGATGAATAAAATAAATAAATCTGTAATTTCAAATCACTTATTTTAAAATAGTTTAATGTGTTTTGTGTGGACTTTAAGATCTTTAATGTTTTAAGAGTTTATTCACATTTTTCTTGACTCTTGGCTTCCTTGCCCCAGAAATGGAGCACTGATGTGCTGAAGATAATATTCTAAAATTGCAGAATTTCCTTTTTTTTTTGTTTAGACAATTCTACTACTGTGTGTATTTTTTGTACTTTTCCCAAATGACAATAGAATGTTATGACTGCAGAAAAAAACCCAACTGTGATTCTTCTTCAGCAATGCAGGTGAAGGTCACCCAGAGTTCTCTCCTGCATTTTGAGTAACTACACAAATCACAGAGTAACTCAGATTGGAAGGAACCTCAAGTTTTAAAATAACTTTGGTTGTGAATAAGAAAAAGGTGTCTTGGAACCAATTTGAGGGGCTGCAGCTGTCTTCAGTTATTTCCTACTTCTTATCCTATTTAACAAGCCCTTATTTCTAGTCTATGGATTTTAACATATAGCTATTTAAAACAAAGCTCATATTTTAATTGCACAAAGGAATGCAAAGAAACAGGTGGGAAGGCAGGTGTTCTCCTGCTATAAATTTTTCTGGTGATTGGTGATTCACTTGTACTTCTCTCCATGTCAGTAATGGATGCTATATATAATTCCAGGATGAGAGAGGGCCACCTGCCTCTCTGAGTCTCGTGTAATGTATCGTACAAATACATCCACCTCTTGCAGCAAAATTTCAATTCACTTGCTGTAAGGTTTATTATTTAAAACAAAAAATGCTCAGAGTTTAGGATATCTGTAAGTTTATAAATGAATCCTTTATAAGTGCCACTTATAAAAAAACAATGACCTAAGTTCAGATCAGAATGTGACCCTAACCCTATGCTGTATAGTTAATCTCAGAATTTCATTAGATTTAATAGGGAAAGTGTAAGATTATATGATGATATACATAGTACAATTACTGTTTATAATTAATTGATATGCTACTTGAAAGTATATTTTCTACGTTAAAAAAAGTAATTGAAGCTACAGTTTGAATTGGGTTGCTATTGAAGGTGATTTGCAAACAGTAACGGCTAAGGAGCCACTCTTTTGCCAGGGCTGATTAAAGGATTTGGGCTTCCAGGCTTGGCCAGATCTTTCCCATTTAAACTGTGGAGCTGTGACTGTTAAAAGGCTGCATTAGGAAGCAGTTGCCCCTCAGTGGATCTGCCACAGATTGGGGGAAATGAGGAAAGATATGCTTAGAAACCAAAAAGCAATCTCTTAAAGATCATGTGAACACTATGATGCATTTCGTTCTTACAGGAATAAAATTTGTACCACAGGAAACCTGGGAGGCTGGGTGAGTTCTAGGAAAAGGTGTCCTACAGACCACAGTGGGTGGGAGGTTGTGCACCTGCTTAGCTGTGACCGTGGGGTTTGACTGGAGTGATAAAGTCCCCCATCCTTCCCAATAAATCTATGCTTGATTAATTAATGGATTCATTAATTAATGGATTAATTCTGGGCACTACTGGGGAACAAACTGGATCCTCCCCATATGGACTGTTCTTCATATGCTGTGGTGATTTTATAAGGAACAAAAGGCAAGATTATACGCTTACCCCTGAAGTTTACTCCGGTGATTGGTTTCACATAGAGCTCTTCTGTGTTGAATGCATTTGCTCATCTGGGTTGTTACCTACTGGTATGATGAATTTTCACTTGCTTGGTGAATGAATAAATGAACTGCAGTCTGCAAATAGGTTACTTTAAAAGTGCAATTCACTTAATGCAGATTTTTTTTTAATAGGCTGCACTACTGTAATAATTTTGTTTTCACATTTTGGTTTCACTTTTCTGCTTCTCTTCCCATCTGCAAAGTCTTAGGTACTATGCATCAGACATCTTTTTAGTTCCTTTTTTCTATGTCTCTGCATTTGGCCTTACATCCAGGAATACATGCTGAAGTGTATATATTGTGTTCCTTCCCCTGCTTGCTTCGGAGAAGGGGAGCACAGAAGGACTGGAAATTTCTCTCTGCCCCCAGTGGCACTGACTGATGTGATGTACTCCTGCAGAATTGTTCTTTGGTATTGCTACCAGCTAGTGATAAACATACTTTTTCTCCCCAAGCCTGAGCAAAGACAAAACTGTTTAGTAGTTTGTTTCTTTGTGGAAGACTGGAAAAGCAGTTGCTGTTGTTCTAGGACAATGTATGAAGCAGTTGTGTTGTATTCAGAGATCACGTTTGGCCTCGTTGCAGTTCTGGAAAGTAATCCTTAGCAACCTATTTGCTAAGGTTTTGACTTGATCCTCTTCAGAAGATTATTAGATCTTAACAATATACTGTGTATTTTGATGATAAAAGGTGTTCTACCAATATCATTAGTGTTATCTTTTGAATTAATAGATTGATTTTACTTTCTTTTTAAATCTCTCTTTAGTTTTTCTCTAGAGTGGAAGTGTTATGTTCTTGTAATACACAGGCTTGAGAGACCTTGTTCTAGACTCGTCACAGGTAATTCATTGCTGTTCTTATGTGATAGGTTTATGGATCCATGTCTTACACTGAATGTTACGAAGACTGTATGTGACAAAAAGACCGTGTTTTTTTTAACTTACAAAGAGCATAAAGAAAGGAGGGACTGAAGAAGAAACAGATAAAATGGAACATACTGTTATTTTTGCATGTTAAGAACTGCTTGGGTATTTCTCCAGCTTTTTCTCACCTGTAGTTATGACATTTAATTGCCATTTGTGCATCTGGTGACTTGTTTTTCCTGCCATGATTAGCTGCACTTGCATGGTTTAGTCTGTGTCATCTGAGGTAGTTCTAATTCCTGTCCCATTGTACTGGGTTTGTGGGGCAAGGTTTTGGTAGTGGGGGGCTACAGGGGAGGCTTCTGTGAGAAGCTGCTAGAAGCTCCCTCATGTCCGATGGAGCGAATGCCAGCAGCTCCAAGACAGACCCACCACTGGCCAAGGCCGAGCCCATCAGCAGTGGTAGTAGCACCTCTGGGATAACGCATTTAAAAAGATGGAAAAAAACCTGCATAGCCAGTCAGAAGAGAGGAGTGAGAATATGCAAGAGAAGCAACTCTGCAGACACCCAGGTCAGTGAGGAAGGAGGGGGAGGAGGTGCTCCAGGCGCTGGAGCAGAGATTCCCCCGCAGCCCGTGGTGCAGCCCATGGTGAAGCAGGGTGTCCCCTGCACCCATGGAGGGGAACGGTGGGGCAGATTCCACCTGCAGCCCGGGGGGGACCCCACGCCAGAGCAGGTGGGTGCCTGAAGGAGGCTGTGACCCCCTGGGGGTCACATTATTTCTCATTATTCTACTCTGATTTGATTGGTAATAAATTAATTTTCCTCAGGTCGAGTCTGTTTTGCCTGTGACGGTAATTGCTGAATGATCTCTCCCTGTCCTTATCTCGACCCACAAGTATTTAGTTATGTTTTTCTCTCCCCTGTCCAGCTGAGGAAAGGAGTGATAGAGTGGCTTTGGTGGGCACCTGGCATCCAGCCAGGGTCAACCCACCACACCTGTGACAAGTGAATGTGGTCCCACATAATTCAATTAATTACGGGGTTCTCAACTTTCTTAAAGACCCTTAGGATAGGAGGTTATTTGAAGTCTTGGTTTGAGTAAGACTTAAACTCAGTACAGATGAAAGCACTATGAGACCTTTCCAGATCAGCTGCTTATTGATTTATTATTCCTAAAGGAAAGCAGGATTGCACATGCATCACATTGCTCTGGGATCACTTCGCTCCTGGGCAAGATTGAAGGATAAATGAGTAAGTTTTTTAAAAATATTTGATAACATTACTGGAAATCATTAAACAAAACAATAAAATAATGCAATAAACCAATTCTGGGTTATAACTTACAATTAGTTTCTTATTTTGTTGCTTTATTGTATCTTTTTCATGGCACTGTCTCTCACTGCTTTTTTTTCCTGCTGGCAGACTGGTTACTTAGTTTCACTGCTTAATTCCCCATGTTCTCACTCTTCCCCAGTCATACCTAGGCTGTTGTGTACTGTACTGCTGTACTCATGCATCTCTGTTTCTCTAGAGTTAGGTCACAGGCTTTATATATTGCACAAGTTTGCTAGGAAACCAATCTTTTTTTGTCTCCTGAAGAACAATGCCTTTGTGATGAGCAGCAAAAGGAGTGTTAAACTGACTTACGACTTGGAAAACATGCACTCTTGTCAGAGAGATGATACTACTTTATTTCCAAAGGTGTTCTGAGGCCTAAATCACTGATATTTGCAAAGTGCTTTTTGATTCTCCTTTGATTCTCCACTGTTCTGCTTGGTGAGAGCAAAGTTTGAGAAGTTACTTAGAATTCTGACAGTTGCCCTCCTACTGAGGACTCAGCCAAGCCTAACGCAGAGCACTACTACTTGAATTGTTAAAACACTTTTCATTGTTACACTTAGTGAATCACAATTTTGCTTTATACTCCTTTCTGCAGGAGCACTGGCATAATTTGAAGCAACAGCTACTTTAATGGGATGTAATGAGCAATTAATGAGCAAAATAATATCTGTGGTGTTCATGGTAACGGCATGTCATTGTCTCTTTGTTCTTGTTCTCATCAACTTCTTCAGCATCTGACCTATAATCAGTTTTATTTTCATGCTTATCTACAGTAGTACTATTACTTCAGGCAAGGCCTCATTGTCCCTTTCAGCACAGAGAAAATTGATAGTGTGAAGAATTACATGAAAAGAGAATAATATTCTTTTCTTGACATAACTAGTTTCCCTCAATCTTCACCCATGTTGATAGCAATGACATCCTTAACCAACTTCTTGTGGTCTCCTTTTCCTCAGAGTAGTGTTGTTTATAAATTGTTTCATTTCTAGCTGCAACGTCCTGAATTCTGCAGTAGGATTTGCAAATGTGTGTAGTCTTGAAACAATTTAAGTCCTGTTGACTTTTAATGTATTCAATAGGGCCCCATGTTCCAATGCAGTTTTGAGAAGCCCTTTCCTAGAGAGCTCTGGTAGTGACTGCTTGTTCCAGCTCTGCCAGGATTTAATCATGAGGAGGAGACGGCATGGGTCCAGCTTCACTCCTTGTCTTTGCATGGCAGCTGCTTGCTCCATGCTGGGTTGGGCAAAGAAAAAGGCATTTGCCTGTTTTTATGTGGAGTAAGGGTCAGAATAGACTTTTCCATTATCAGAAAACTCTGAAGAGGAAAAACAGAAGCTAGGAAGAAATGTTTCAGATGTAACTTTGTTTCAATAATTCAAGATTCTCAGAGCTATTTATTCTCATTCCCCAAATGGTGTTTGTCTTGAGAACTCAGGGGAATCAGCTGACTTCACTTTAGCCTCAAGGTGTATTAAGGATGGTATTCAAGAGCAGTAACTGCACTGGAAATCAGGAAGTAATAAAGCACAACTTACTCTAGAATAATTTTTTTAAAAATTTACATTTCTACAATATTAGGGGGTTGTTTTTAATGGAGGAAACTATATTCAGCCATGAACTTTAATACTCCTGAGAATTCCAGTTTACTTTAGTAAAAGATGTAAAAGTTAGTTCATTATGGTTATGTACCATACATAAGAAACTTGCAGGCAGGGACATGCAAGTGGAAAGAAAACTGTCTATTCTTTATCCAGAGGAAAGTTTGCTGCCCTTTGGGTAGGTTTATATTTTTATTGTTCTCACTGTAACTGTGTGGCTTTGCTTATTGTAGTTTAATTCAGTGTGTGTCAGGAGGGCTGGAAGCTTCTGAGCCCGAGAAACAAATATTCTTTGGGAAAGGACTTGGTCAAGGCTGTGTTTGTTTTTCAGGCATGGTGGGAGAACACTGAAAAGATAGGTGAGGATGGAGCAGCAGGCCATGCAGATTTACCCAAACTAATTTTAAACTGAAGGATCTGGTTTGTATTAAGTGTCACTGTAGGCAATTGGAGCTTAATGAAAAGGTGAATCTTAGTGTCCTGGTACCTACAAATTCTAAGGGTTTGAAGCATTTGCTCATGTGTCTCTCTAACACACCAAAGTTCAGTTTCCCTGTTTGTTTCAAACTTTTTGTGCTTAACATACACTTCTGTCAATCCTTTCCTGATAATTATAGAAAATAATACTTTTGCTTTGCTATTTTGCTTTTGCTGTTATGGAAGGTGAAGCAGAGAAAGAAGCCTGTGCGAAGACTGGGTTTATGTTATGTAATCGACAATAGACAGGCTTCTTTCCCTGTATTAAGAGATAACAGGAAAAGATTTGTGGCAGTTCAAGCCATTCTACCTCCTCTAATTTGCCTGCTCCCATTCTTCATTTTGGAGTAGCCTGAAAAACTGGTGTTCTTCCTCACAGAAGTAGGCATATCTTATTCTCAGCCAATCCGTTTTCAGTAAAATTCTCTTTCTGTCCTGATAAAATTTTCTCACTGTGTTGATCTATGGAGCTGAATTGCTGATTTGATAAACTGTGATGAAAAAGTAATTTGTCTCTCTGAAATAAAGGTTAACCGTCTGCCAGATTTCACTGTTCAAAACAACTGTTCTTTGCCTAGAGAAAAATGAGCTAGTGGAAAATTGAAACCTGGTAAAAACATCTTTTCCTCCCATTAATCATAAGGCTTAACTGGTTTTGCTAAATGTGAGTTGCTTCTTTCTCAGATGAGGTGAAATCTGAGTGTGCAGATTCAAATCAAGAGTGATCTCCTCTTAGTAACTATGCCAAAAAGAAGAGTGCAGTTGATGTTTCCTCCTGAAGTGTTTGCAGATTGAGAGCTCATCCATATTGTCTTTCATGCTGCAGTGCATGTAGAAGTTGAAAGGCATGCTGTGAAATTCCCCTTGGCTCTGAATGGGCTGGTCTGCCCACCTGATGTCATGCAGGTCATGCAGACACCCCAGCTCAGTTTCCTGAAGCAGTGAAACAACAGCAGTATGTCTCATGCTTCCATTAATTGCCCAGGAGCTGAGTGACTTGCCCAGGTCCCACGGGCAAGCCAAACCATCCTCAGGGTGCAGTCTATTGACTTACCTTCAGGTACTGTAGTACATCCTAAATGTATTTCTTGAAACTAGTTGCACTTTGGAGTCATTCAGAACTTCATGCATTGCCTGCTTTCATGCAGAGCAAATATTCTTACAATTTAATTAGGAGAATAGTTTTTAAAGATTGTTTATTTTTCTGATAAACACAGGAAAATAACTATTTATCATAAAGACTCCCTTGCAAAGGAAAATAGTTGTAACGTTTTGGAAGCCTGCATATAGGATATTATATTGGATCCCTACTGCATATCTGAGGCATTAGTGTGTGTTTCATTTAGAGACAGATAATTTCTAACATAATTCGAACACTTTTGGTTTTAAGCAGGAATAAGCACTGACATTTTAAAAACCTGGTTTGGCACACATCACATGCACACAGGTGAAGGTCATACTGGTCAACATAGACAACTTTTGATTCATTAAAAACTTGGAGGTGGAATAACAATCGCTAGTATTTGTCAAGTGATCGATTAGTTTTTCAGTGATAAACATGAAAGAAAATCTTTATGCCACAAGCAGTTTTGTCAAGTAGCTTGGAAAGGCTGTGTTTGATAGATAGAGCCTTCAGGGAAGAACCTAAAAGGAATCAATTTTTGTCCTGACTATATCTTAGCATGAGTTCATCATTAAGCAACTCTACTCATCATTAATTCTCAGCAGTCCATCTCCCTTTGTTTTTCGTTCATATACTACCTACTTTTCACTGTGATCACCTACAAAAATTTGAACTGAGTATTTAACATCCAGAATTCTTGTCCCAATACGAATAGCTTCAGGTTTTTGTTCTAGAAGCATGTAAGGACTTGTATTTGTCAGCTAGACACTAACAGATTTTTAGACTGGGAGAGGAAAAGAGTTGTTTACAATTAAACAAAGACTTTTCCTCTTGTGTCACTAGCAAGTCACCATTCTCGCCTTCTGTCATACCTGCTCTCAGGTTAACATCAAATCTTTCACAGCTGATTGAAGGTGGGCAAGGCTGTGTTTTGTCTGGTCAAACCATAAGAAGGACAGCAACATTTGTTGCATTTTCCTGTGGTCCATCTTCTTGTAAACAACCTTAGAAATTACTTTTGCTTTTCTGACCCTTTGAATTCATGTTATTGTCCAGAAACACTTTGGGATTCAGCATAAGGGGCAATACCTGGTCATCTAGACTGGCAAAATCAAAGGCAAATAAAGAACAAAACTGGGTTGATATTAAAGATTATGCAAATCTCTAATTGTCTTAACTATATACAAGATAAGGTCCATAAATATCCATCTCTTCTGTGAACTTAAGTGGCTTGTGATTTGGGCATTTTTATATTTTTGAGAGAGACATAGAATGAATTGTACAACAACACTTCAGTTTTTCTTTTCCAGACAATTCTTTTGGCTTAGGACTCAGCTGCCTTGGACTCTTTGGTTTACCAAATAGATACCAAGGAATATTTTTCATTTGCTAATAATAACTATGAGATCAGGATCCCCAGATAATATAAATCCTCTCTTTATTTTGAACTTGGCTTTGAAACTTTACCTAATCTTCACATTTCACATTATCATCTATGTATTAGCAACCATTGATTTTAAAATAAAATATTCCTAATCGTAACAACATGCCAAACATATCTGGAAAACTTAAAATACTTTTTTTGTATTCATCAGTGACTCTAATGCAGCTATCATGATTGATGAATTTGATTTACTTGAAATTGCTGACAGGAACTGGTAGGGGGGTATAAAAGAGGAAAATGTTTTTCAGTTTTTGTACAGAATGTTCTATGTCAGTTTAGAAAGTGGGGGGACAAACAGCTTATTGCAGTGGCAGAACATGTATCTTTGCAGCACACTGGTGCTGTGTGAGGCAGGCGCTTGCTTATGAATTTGGCTTTTAAATTGTAGCGTGACTGCTCAGGGTAGCCACCACAGTAACAAACCAAGGCCAACCATGCACAGCACAGTTCCTTTGGAAGAAAAGTATAATCCCTTGCTATGAACTGATGCCAGACTTATCTGGTGTAAGTTACAAATTGAGGATAGTTTAATAAATTTTTTTATGTGTTGTCTTGTCAGTTGGGAAGGAGAGGTCTGAATAAATTTGTGACTATATCTTGTAATTTTCAGAAGTAGAACTCTGAAAATTTTGTTTCACAAATGAACTGTAAATTTTTGTTTAAATGGCCACAGCTATAGAAGGTTTTATCAAGAACATTTGTGCTTCATTCTTTGTACATAATGCTAGAAACACCTGGAGAGGCAGAAGTTGGAGGGGATGTATCTGAGGAGGGGAATATGAAGAAAAACTTGCAAGCTGCTGTTTCATCATGGTAAGTCATTTGACTGAGGTCTGTGAGAGATGATTAATATTTACTCACTGTTAGCAATAAGCAGCATACACAGTGGAACATCAGCTAAGATCACCAGATGCTCCTGTTATGTTTCAGTGTAAATCAAAAGTAGTTCAGCTGAAGACAGTTTCAATCGTGCAATGAAAAGGAGATATTATCTTACCTGAACACGTTATGTCAGCTAAGTCTATAAAACATCCGTTCCATACTGACAGTTCACCAGAAAATCTACTCATGTCCCATTTATTTGTCAGGGATTCTTTTTTTCACTCCCTGAATTTGTAAGGATTATCAATGTACTCACACACAGAGTTCATCATAGTCTCTTTTTCCGTTCATTTGTAATAAATGAAGCAGGAGATCTACAGCAATAATCAAACCTTCCCTGTTTCTTACCCCTGTGTTTATGCTTTTAACAGGAATGGAAAGAATCAACTATTTTTTTGGAAAAAAACCTAAAATCTCCCACTGATGCTTTAATGAGGAATACACTTAAGAGGGGTTAATTTTAAGTTGTCTATCTTGGTGTGCATTTTCTGTATTGATAATAAAAAGATGCCATATATGGAAGCTTTAAATTTATGTTCAGAAATTACTTCAGGAAGCACTTAAACAGAAGTTAATGGGGAAGAAAAGTGATGTGTCCCCTCTTTATTACCTGGCCTCTTGAGTCTGAATGTAATAGGGAGTAATTTTGTTTCTGGCTATAACCTGGCTGGGCTAGCAATGTCCAAAGATCTGATATAAATGAAGAAGATTATAATATGGAGAAAATTATCTCTAACCCAGCCAAAACCACACAATAATGTTCCTAGATTTACAGGTGCAAAAAGATGTCCATGGAAACAAAGTTAAATGCTGGCCCTACTTCTGGATTCCTATATTTTCTAGGATTTTCCTCTCTTTTGCTTTTTCTGGTTATCACAGATTTCTACAGCAGTGTTTGCAACTTGAGTGGTAGGTTTTGTGCTAACAGTCACCACCCTCAGGTAGTCTATATAAACATTTTCCCATCTGTGTGACAACACTGTTAAAAGCACAGATCCTAAAACACCCATTATGGCCAAAAAGAGTCTGGTAAGCATTCTGAGAGTAAAGATGATTTTTCAGTTACAATTACATGTTGCGTGAGTTGATCACAAACTTTGGAGAGATTTTGTTTCTTGTAGTCACACAGTCCAGCACATTTGAGAAAAGTATATTAAAACCAAGTCCACTGCTGGCCTTTATAGTCCTCCATTTTGTGGAAATAAAGAAATGAAAACACCTTCTGGGCTCAAGTGAGGAGTGACCTACATTGCCACTCTTACCTAAGTGCTCACTGAAGAAAAACCTGTGGAAGATAGGATGCTTGTTCAGCACCTGAAAGACCTTAGTAAAGAACATAGACATTTTATGTAGGCCCCAAATGCATACGGATGCTGATGAGACTACCAAGGCTCATATCCTGGAAATCCAGGTCAAGCTGAACACAAATGTCCTGTGTTGGAGCTGAAATAAAAAGAATAAGAAAACAGGCATATGTTTATTCACCTAGACTGAAAGCCATAATGCAGTCTTTGTAGATTAATACTTACCAAGAGGTTTCCAAATTCCCTGTACATTTATGGGAGTAATTTGTTGAGCATTGACAGTGGGAATAACAGCTTTACAAGAGCTGTGGCAACTGCTGTTTCATGATTAACACTGCAGTGTTTACTAGTTCATCTGCTTTGCCTGTGTTAAAGTAGCATAAGGAGGCTGGACTGGAGTCTAACCCATGGGTTACACATTCTTATGTCAAAGATTCCATGACTATAAAGGCCATGGGTTTTTTGTCTGTTTCTCATCCTATTTTTAACAGCTAAATAAGATAAAAAACACGATGGAAGTGGGTTTTCCATAAGGGGGAAGGATAGAGTCAGGGAGTGCTTGGTAGTAGGGTGCTGAATCTGTTTATCCCTGCTGCCTCAAATATCCTTTAGTATTTTGCAGATGGTCTGCTCATGTTCCCCTTGCTGGCGGCTCAGGAGTTCTTGGACCTTTGCAACCCACTCCTGAGCCTCAGGCACACCCTCTTCAGTTCCCAGCAGCGTGTCCCAAATGGCAGAGTTAACATGTTCAGTGCTCCCTATCAGATTCTCTTTTCCAGGACCCCAGATCCCCTCCTCTTCTAGTTCTCCTTAGCACTAAACCTCTTGTCAAACCTTTCATTTACTGCCTCAAGATCTTCCGCCCCAGGATCTCCACTTCTACTAACTCACCCTCTGCATTTCCAGTCTTCAATCCTAATTCCCATTTTTCAGTTCTGTGGTTTGATTTTACATTCTTGCTGGTTACTGGCACCACTACTCTCCTGCACTCTGTACTGAAGCACAGTCTAAGCTTCTGGGCTCTTGGTTGGTAGTTTTTTTTCATTTGCTTGTTCAAAGAGCAAAGTCTTTGATATTGGGAGTGGTTATTGGAAACCTGCCTAGACAGGATGCTGAGAGCAGAAATGTAAGGTATGCATGGGAGTGAAGGTGGAATGGCTGGCATAATGACATATACCTATATATCTTGGTCAGAATTTCTCATTAAATGAACAAATGGAGAGAAGAGATTTTAGGTGCTGTTTGTGCAAAAATCTGTGTTCACTCTTGATCTATCCAGGGGAGCTGCAGGTGGAGAATCTGGTTATATTGTCCGTCAAGTATTTCAGCAAACACAAACAGCAGCAGCTTTCCCCACTTGTGTTTACTGCAGTGCTCATGGCTTAGTGCACATGGATGGGAAATTAAAGGTCTATCATAATTCACGAGTTGTGGTAATACCTACCTGCCCATTTCTTTCATCCCCTCTAACTTATTTGAAGGCAGAAGTTCTGCTTTTGTAATTTACTTTGCTCTGGGTCTGTGCACTTTTTGTAACAACAAAGTCATCAAAATACTCTTTCTAATGAAATAGTTATCTAAAAAAATGTAGAAAATGCAACAAACATGCTTTAGGGCAAATAAATACACATACAACTATATTATAGTGTAAATAGAAGTGTAACTTATTTAGTGTGACAGTACAGTAGCTCATGTGATCAAGATTTGGAAGTACTTTCTGGAATAAATGTTTTGTTTCTCAGCAGAAGCTGACAGAATCCAATACAGAAAGTTGTAATTGGTCTTCCAGCATAAAATGCCAGTTTCCTTCACTCTCCTCTCTCTGTAGCACAAGATTATGTGTTTTTATAAGCCTGCCAAGATGAAATCTCAAGGAATAGATTTACATGGGGCATTAACTGCAATATGTTGCTAGGAAGCTGTGCAATAAAAGAAAGATATGATGAAATTCCTGCAATTTACAGACCTAATCCACTCCTCAGTGGCTCCAGGAAGCTCTGTTGTAAAGGATAGCCTCATGTTACCAAAGAATAGATGAGCCTGTATGTATCTCTTCTAATTAATGAGGAGAAAAACCCTGAAGGTTCAACTGAAAGAAGGCAGAATTGCAGAGAACAGAGTGGGGAAAGCAGAATTTTATATGTAGAATGGGACGACTAATTAGCTTTTAATTTTCCATGGGAAATAGGACTGTTTAATCTTGCAGGGAAGTTGTGAAGTTGTAGTTTGCCACTGATATAAGAGAGGAATTGGCTTGTTACTACGGAGTGACAAAGTGTTTTGTTACTGATACTGAAATTGTTGTCATGTTTGAGATTTAAATTTAAGGAATTAATCATATTGTGAAGTGAATCCAGGATAGAGTGAGTGACACCAGCTGAGGGGTACAAGGGAAGCCACCTGAGCTGTGTGAAGCTTGAAGATAGCTTAATAAGTTTCCCACCTCTCCTCGACCTGTTTTCAGTCCTTCAGGACAGTGGGTAAACCTCGGAACCTCAGGACACTTCTTAATGCAAATGTTCTGGTTTGTCTGTGCTCCCTGTTGAAAATGGCCACCAAGCTACATCAGACAAGAAAGGAGGCGCTCAGCCTTTTTTCACATTGGTAGTTCCACCTGTGAAAGTATGGAAGCAATTATAAGCCGTGCATTAATGAATGTGCTGGAATAAGGCATTAATACTAGATTGTGCATGTGTATATTAAGATTAATATAACTTTAATGTGGTCTTGTGACAGGATATTTTTGACACATGTACATTTAGACACAATATTTTATTTGGTTTCAGTAATCTTTGTTGTGATGCAGTGACTGCTAGTCTTTCCTGAGAAGACATATCGTTATGAAAGGAAATAACAATGACTGTTCTTTCAGTAAACTTTGAATGTGTCCTATTCAGTGCTATTGGAAAGTCCACTTATACCACTATAAATATCTGCATCTTGAAGAAGAGCTTGTATTTTTGTGATTTATACTGATGGAGAGACTGGCAGCTTTGTTCCATATTTTAAACTTATAATGAATTCTTCAGATTCTTGAACTAGCAAGTGGTCAGTAGGTTATTTATCTATCAATCAATCTGCAAATAATATTTTCCCAGAATGATGTGCCTCAATTGCATGGTATTAATGGCATGCATTGGATATTGCTGTGGCTGGACAGTTTGCATAAGCAGTTGCCAGAAACATTAGTGATATTTTCTACTTTCTTTCAAAGCAATGTCATTAGTCTTGGGGCGAGAGGCCATTCTAAAGTGTATTTAGTTAGGCTGAGATCCTCAAAAATAGATTTAAGTGTGGTTTTGTGTAGGCAATTTTCAAATTAAAATTTGGCTTGACATGTTATTGTCCCCTTAAAGCTTTAAAACTTAAAGAAAAATAAATTCAGGAAAATATGACTTAAACGTGTGTGCTACATAAAGATGTCAAAAGTGCTGTAATTATATTTCATCAAGTGTAACTTAACATTTTAATAGGTAGTGTCTAGGGCTGATCTGACAAGGCATTTTTAAAGTTTTGAAATGAATGCTCAAAATAAGAAAACATGCCACTTAAATTTAATGATTCATTTCTATAAGGTGTAGTGGCTTGCTAGGAATGCCAGAGAGGTATGTCACTTAGAAGGTGCTCTATTATATTCTGAAGTGCTCTGAAGTAGGTGTTTGTTCTTTCACTTTTGATTTCAAAGAGTGAAAAAACCCCCATACTTCCCTTTTACCTACTGTTGGGGCAGAAAAAGACCAACCCTTTACTAAAAGTCTCTAGTATGACTTTTGTCTGAACCAGTGCAAGTTCTTCAAAATTAATTAATTGCATTACGTTAAAGTTATCCAGCTAGACCTTCAAGTGTATAATCAACAGCAGTAAGTTGACAAGTTTATCAATCACTTTACAAGACATATCCTGATTAAATAAGAAAGGGACTTAATCTTTATATTACAACATAAATCGAGATGGGATCAATTTGGTTTTCTACAGCTGTGCTACTGACAGCTATTGTCTATAAAGCAGCACAGAATTACTTGCATTAAATCAAGAACTTGGCTGGAAGTGTAAGTTCTGTATCAGCTTGCCTGAACCAGGAGACCAAGAAAAGACCCTTATATCGGACTTCATGTGGTGTAGCATCTCCTTTTGCCAGGCACTGTGACTGGGTAGGTTTAGATTTGAGGAGAGGCAGTGCAGCAGAGGTGACTGGCGAGGGGGAGCCCTGTCTGCTACTGCAGCAATGGAGATATGGAGATGTTCTGCCCTGCATGGGAAGGGATTGTCCATTGACTATGAATACCGTTAGAGTGCGCCATGACTCATATTATACTGTATGCATGGCATGTACGCATGTGTATATAAATAATGGTTATATAGTGTATGATGGACCTGTACTATATATCTAGTTAAACTAGACTATGGCTTATTAAACCCTGATACAAAAATTCAGTCTAGAGAGGCACCAATAATGACTAGAACTTCTTACCTTTTGCTTCCTTCTCTACCTCTTCCAGGTCCTCCTTTTTCTTGTATTAATTACCCCCTTGTTTCTAATTTGGTTACTGAATTCTTATTGTATATCTAATGCCGGCGTCCAACATTGCAACTTAATGACTTCATTTATATGGGATTAAGCTTGAAGAAGCTTTGAAGTCCTGGATATTCAACTGGTAAATCCTTGTATTTTTAGCAGTGTATTTGCAAAAGATATTCAGAAGATGTTTAACATCTGCTTGAATCTACAAAACCAGGATGAAAATATAAAGCTGAGAGTCAAATTTTCTGCTCCAGTACATGCGTGATGCTTCCAAGAAAAAACAGTCTTCAAATGAAGAAAAGTTGCACACATTTAAGAGAGGGAGGTATTCTCAGTGTTGGTATCTGTCTTGTTTTTAAAGAGGGAGAAGCCCAAACAGATGAAATCTATGTGCTGTACATCCTCAGCAGGTTCTGTGAGGCATATAATTTTTTTTAATGCAAAACCTAATTTCTTTTAAATATATTCCTCTTGGTTGTAGCTGTAATTACTGAATATTTCTGAATATATTAATGTATTTTTTATTAAAGAATAGAAAAAAGTTTCCTGCTGTTTGTGCATTACTTTTGGCGGTTTAATTAATTGTCTAGACTAAAGGTATGATGTAGTTCTTAGTTCAAATGTCTCCTGCAGCTGAAGGGATTTCTTGAAGGGATTAAGTAGCTATGGAATGAATGGACTTTGGAAACCTCCCAAAAATTTCTTTTGTAATGATTTTTGTCATGGTGAAAGCTACAGTGGCTGGGGTTCCAGGCAGAAAAATTAATCTCTGTTCCAACACAGCAAAACAATTCCTGAATAGTTCTATTGATGTTCCTCTTTAAGAGTAAATTGCTTGTAAACATTTGTTTATTTTCCACTTCTAAAATATTTGACTGCAAATTCATCATCTTCTTGCTATCTTGGTGAAAAGAAAGTTCCTCCTGCAAAGAAGGAGAGTGAAGTGTTTTGCACTAGTGAGTAGTAGTCAGCTAATGAAATTCATTTATTACCCAAATCTTTCAAGTGCTGTTTTCCTGTGCAGAGGGCACTGCCAGGCCCACATGAAATCAGGAGACAGCCTCTTGCACATGCTTCAGCCAACAGGCTTGGGTGCTGTTGGTTCAGAGCACCAGCACAGCAAGAGGGAAGCTGCTGCTGTCCTCGTGGTTTGTCTCTCCTTTCTCAAACTTTGGAGCTTAGTCTAGTGAGTGTAGCCATAGTCTCTCTGCCAAGAGCAGAACACTTTCCTTTTTCTGGTTTTGTCTGTGCAAAGATTTTGGCATAAGATCCTGAGCCACTGACATTCCTGCTGTCTGTTGTGAAGGAGCAGGAATCTGAAATGGTGGAATTGCTCAGAAGTTCAGAATACTCATAAAGCATAGAGGCCAGGTACTGAAAAATATTAATATAGGGGTGCTTGCCTCTCTGCTTTCTTGGATCTCATGAGGTATATGTCCACTGAATAGGCTGTGGGGCAGCAGCTGGTAGTTCTGATATATGCTGGCGAAGAGACTAACTGTGCTTCATGTCACGGTTGGGCAGTACGGCATGGTGTGTACAGGGAATCAAATACTTGACAAAAGCATGCTTTGCAACGAATTAAATTTGATGTGAGCAAGCTGATTTCAGTGATGACAAGCATTCATGAAAAGTGAAAAATTGCAGGGAAGTGTCAATATCCTGGAAGCTGTTCACTGATGTTGATTGAAGAAGTAAAGATAAGCCACTTTCTGGGGAATCTACAGTAGCCAACTTAATTTTCTGAATTTGCTCACAGTTCATTTGGGACATTAGTGGGAATATTCTACTAATCATAAGAATTGCATGTGTTGCTGTATAAACACAGTCAGGATTGGACCTTGCTATGAGATTTGGTACACATATACGGTAGAAGGGTCCCTTTACTGGCAAGGTTGTCTCGAGTAAGTGAGACTCAGTGATAAAATAAACAGTGATAAAGTACCAAAATGCTATTAATAACATTTTATACATGGAAGAAAGAGATATATGAAAATTAAAACTGTATTTGGTGTTTTCACCTGGGAGAATACCTACAGTTAAATGAATCATTTATTGTTGTGATGTGCTGTTATATGAAACAAGATGAGTTAAAAATGTATTCCTCAGTATCAATGAAAAGAAAAATGAGAGCCTGGGGGAGAGCCTTCATGACACTCTGAATTTTACTGTCCCTGTGGATTGCTCTTTGATTTCCTGGATCAGCTTTTGAACTTGATTGTTTTTGTGCTGTTATGACTCAGCGGCTAGGGCAGTGGGAGTGAGATCATTCCTCTGCTTTCCTGAATTTGGGTTAGAGATGGCTACTGTAATAGAACGGGGCTTACTAGTAGATGCTGGCTGTAGGGACCATCAGGAATCATCAGGGGTGCACAGAGGGGCAACAGACAAACAGCTAAGCTGCCCCACCTGTCAGTGTTGCTGGCTTCTGGCTTTTCTGGCTTTATGTGCAAAGAATAAACTCTAAAAGCTCTCCTCTGTCCCCCTGCTCTCCCCACACCATTTCAGGCAAGGAAGCAGATCAAATATTAAAGAGCTAGTCCTTTCATATTCATTGAATATTTCCAAATACATTTTGGACATTTTGAGCTATAAAGTCACACTGAGTTGTATTTACAGGTAGTGCTTATTCTAATCTCTCAGTGCTACTGTTGAGACATAGTCTGTTTTGAATCTTACATGAAAAGTGTCAGAGATGCTCTTTTTTTTTTTGTTTTTAAGCATGCATTCCTTAGCACACATGCTGCACTCTGTGATGTCATCAGTGCCCTGTCCACTACCACTGAAATGTTTTCCCAAGAATGATAAAAGGTTATGTTTTTGCAGTCTGAAATGCTCAGTAGAATATTCACGTGTCTTTTGATTGCCAAATTGTGAAATTTGTTATAAAACCTGATGATGATTCATTACACCGTTGCTCAGAGGTGACAGTGACTCTTTAATGCGTACTGAGTGAAAATTGGGTGTGAGAAATTGCACTGGCAACGTTAGTTGTTACAGTCATTAGTAATGATCTGATTGATTGTGATTTATTTATTTTGTTTTTGTTTTTCAACATGCACTTCACATGCTCATGCAAGCCACCTTGCAAATTTAAGCTTTTATAAAGAGAAATGAACAACTTGAGTAGCATCCACGCAAACACTTAAAAAATGTTATTAATGACTCTAACTCTCTTGCCCTCAAGTTCATAGAAGTGAACACAGAAAGTTCACTGGAATCCACCTCGGCTGCTTTTTCAAGATTTCTAGCAAAATACAATTATTGTACAAGGGGTTGGGGTTTTTTTTTGTTTAGATTCCTTCATGGTAGCTGTGGCCACTTCCTACATTGTCTTCTGAGCTTTGTGAGCACATCGTCCTTACCTGTTGTCTTTAAGCCTTCTCCCATTGCAGGGGTTCATTGCTTCATCACACCAGGCTGCAGTGTACTCCAGCTAGTGTGAGTAGTCCAGGACTGTAGCATAGCACACATGCTTTGTTCTTCATTTCTCGTGTTCCTTATAGTACAGGGAGTTCATGGGTAGAGCTTAGGAGACTATTTTCAAGAGATGTAGAACTTGGTTTGGGACGATAAATTGTTAGTAATCTTCAGAAGACTTTCCTGGAAACCTTTCAATACAGTGTAATTTTTTTAGAGGAAATCTTTTCCTCTAAAAGAACTTCTGCCAAGGTGTTTGTGTGTAGATTATTGCTGTAGACAGTTTCAGTCTTAAAAAGCTACGTTTGTGCTTCTCATCCTGTTTTGATGTTTGCCATTGACTGTATGTATCTAAGATGTGAAGCCTCAGAATGAAAAGATGTCTTAAAAAAACTGTCACTTTAATGAGAAATGCTACTGGTGAAGGTAATCTCAAGATTTTAATTGAATAATTCCATACATTGTCAATTTTGTTTGAAGAAGGAATGTCATGAACAGTATCTTGGAAAAAATAAGACAGATGTGAAAACTTAAGGACCAGTAGAACTTAATTTATACTTTTGCTTGAAAAGGAATACCTAAAGGCATCAATGCACACTGCTTATGTAAGCTTACATATTTTGTTCGTATACATATTTGTCACTTCTAGATGTCACTATTCAGGAAAATACCTGATATCAACCTTATGTTGAAAAAGAAAAGTGTTGAAACAGCCTGCCTGTTTGTCTCTGATGTGGATCAAAGGTAGTTGTATCCATTTGGGGTAGATGCTAAGGTAAGGGAAAACTTACATGGTCTTCAGTTGGGTTCTTTATGTACCTTGAGAAAGAAGACAAACTAGCATGATTTTGGGAGTTACAGATAGCTCTGAGGCTGTTAGGAGGATGTCAGAATCTTCCTGATTTTGAAAAAGAATTGGTCTTTAAAAATAGACTCCTGTATCCACATTTAGATATACAAAAAAAATCTGAGTGTAATTAAGTTTGTATGTCAAAACTAGTCAGTTTTTTTTAGCACTTCTTTTTTAAGTCTCAACACAGCTATTTTTATTTCCTCTGACGAATTAAATCTTTCATTGCTACTTCCTTTATATTACTGAATCTGTGCTAATCTCTGTTTGAAATATATGCAAGAATATTTTATCTAATAGTTGTATTTTCTTTTCCTGGCAACAGAAATTTGCCATTTCCACAGCTGAACGTTAGAAACATCACAAGTATCTGTGAACTTTGCATTTACTATTTTTCTGTAGAGCTGTTGTTTCAGAAAGTCTAAGAACTTGAATACATTCTCAGTTAGAAATTAAGAATATAGATGGTCCTTGAAAGGAAGTTATGAAGAATTCTGAAAAGGCAAAATACGTTTTTGTCATCAGGTTTAAAAAGACATTCCAAAATATGTCATTTTCAATATAATTATTAAAATATTCTAATGATATTCATATTAAGCAGACTAATATATTCCATATAATAGGGCATCTATTAAAAAGCTGAAGTAATAACCATACTAAATCTTCAAATAAATCACTGATCAAATTGACTTTTTTTTAATTTGCCTTTATTGTTCACATTTTGGTAAATGCACATTTGGTCAGAAATAATAGTTTTGATAACTGATGATATGATAGTTATTACTATTTGATCAATAAAAAAGATATTTTTTAATTGACTCCAATATTATTACAGTTGTTGGAGTTAAAAACTTCTGCTGGAGATTCTGTGTAGCTGATATATCTTCTGCTGTCCTTCCTTCTGTGCTGGTACTGTCAACAGACTCAAATTTTGCACGGATGTACTTATCTAAGCCTATGTTATTTTTAAATTTTAAAGCAAGCAGATAAATATACATGTGATACAAGTGTGCTATGGGATATTTTCTCAGGTTTTACAAACTAAGTCTTTTCTAGGATCGGTATCAAATCTTATCCTAGTCAAAAACCAAGTTTTAGTTTCTTATCCTTATGATTTTAGGTGATAGCTGGGAAAATTTGAGGAGAAAAAGGAAAGACAACTTGCTTTAAAATGCAGCATGAAGAGGCTTCATCAAGATCTTATGAAATAGGCTAAAGTCAGGAATTCATACCGGGACAATGAAACATTGCAATTATGCCAGAGGGAGGTTGTGACTGGCTCTGAGTTGAAGCTTCTGCTCAGTTTGTTGTAGAGATGAAAATGGATTTTTTTTTTTTGTTGCAGAAAATTGGGGAAAAAGAGAGTGAGAGACAGGCTGACTCTTAGACATCTGCTGCCAGAACTTGGTGAGATAGCTAGCATGAGCTCCATAATACCTTGTGTAGGAAGAAATACAAGTAATATTGACAGAAATGTGTTTTGATAGGGCTTAACATGTAGTTGGATTAACTTGCATTTGGAGTGGATAGGTGTCGTCTGGTTGTTTCTGTCAGTTTATCTTGGTATATAGCCAAATTTCTGTGTGGAGATGCAGGGTGCCTTTCGAACATCAGACTTGCACAGCACTGCACTTATGGGGTGAGTAACTAGTGTGATGTGCTTCATCCTTCTCTGTTGTAATATCTCCCAATTACCTAGAAGAAAACTCTGCAACAAATTCTGACAGTATTGATGAAAAGTGCATCAGCCAGTCTTTGTAACTGGTACTGATAATTATTGCCACAGTTTAAGGTGAACACAAGAGGCAATACCGGTTTGTTGTTAGTATTGTATCATCAGTAATGATGATGATGACACTTGAAATCCATAGCAGAATAAAACCAAAATGTTTCAAAGGTTCGAGCCTTTGTAGGCTCCTGATACCAGCTTTCCCAAATGTGCCCATGCCAGACAGCTCTATGAGACAAACACCCAAATATGGCATAGGCTTATTATAAAAAATGGCGGTTTGGGTTCTTACGCTATGCTGGCACCCTACAAATTATCTTTGCTCCCTAAACAATCTTTGGACATTTCAAAGCAAACTAGAACTGTGTTACTTCAGTTAGGCTCTGTCCTACCTTGGACAGCCAGTTTGTATGGACACATGGAGCTTATTTTCTCTGAAGCTAGTTTTGAATAATTGTATCTAAATTCCTTATTAGTAGTGAAAGATTATGAAGGTCTAGCAGAATAGCACAGAATAAAAATACATGTTTGTGGACTCCTTAATGAAACGAAATGTTTTAGTTGAACTGGCTACTCATTTTTTTTTTTCTGATTTATGAAGGAAAATATTGAGATGAGATCAGAAGATGAAATTTCCATTTCTTAGGCTCACATCTGGAAATTAGTTGCTGCAAGTGCTTCAGGTTGAGTAACCAAAGTTGTAAGCCATTTTTAGAAATCTTTTTCAGAAGAATTTTCTGAATTGTTGCACAAGTTTATGATCTTTACAAAACTAATGCAAAAGGATAGGACATGATATAATATAACATGATATAACATAATATAACATGATATAGCATAAGTTATATCACGTGAGATCTGTAAATAAGTTTGTTATCCGCTTGCTCATTCTTTCATAGATTCATTTAATCACACTCCCAGGTATGACTTGTGTGCAACATGGCAATTAATTTCTCTAAATGCTGCTATCAGACAAAAATGAACCTTTCTTCAATAAAACCCCAGCATGGACTTTAGCCCTTGATCTGAAGTGAGACTGCATTTCTGGTGAAAATCATCTTTTTGGAGGCTACTATAAACTGTTAAGAAGGTTATATATGCCACAAAATTTGCAGAAATCCAAAGTCAATGCAAACATTTGTGGAGGTATGTTTAATGGCATACATATTTTATGTTGACCTTTACAGTGTAATGAGTATCTCCCAAAGGGAATCTTTCTGGCTTTTTCTTAGCAAAAATTTTTGGAAACTGAAAGAAAATTGATGATGGTGAGAAGAAAAATGTTTTTTTCCTGAGTTTATTTAACTTTAATCCAAATGCTAGCTGGTTCATTCTTTTGCTTTGTCTGCACTTCAGTCTGCATCTGGCCAAGCTTGTAGATTTGTATCTAAGTTACTGAAAAAACTGTGTACTCAACAGATCGCTTCTACTGATTTAAGTATCACTTCCTTTATTTAGGACAATTACTTACTTATTGGAGTTTATTCACTGGTGTATGAAGTTTGTCAAACTCTGATTTCTTCGTGGTTCTGCACAAAGATTCTGGTATATTTGGCCAGCAACATGGAAAAGAAATTTAGATCTAATAGCTGCCTTGGAGGAATTTAAATCTGGATTAAAATAAAAAATTTTCCTGAAACTGAAGATCTGTTTTCCTGATTCAGGGATGAAATCAGAAATACAAAAGATTAAAAGTGATTTAAAGCAAATCTCAGGAAGGCAAAAAAACCCCCCAATAGGTAATCTAATGTCAGACAGAACTTTTCAAGTGGATCCTGTCATGGCTTGCTCAGAGACCAGTTCTAACAAATGTTCTTGTTAATGATCTGGGAATGGAGAGGAGACTTCAAGAGTGGATTTGGGAGAAAGCTCTTGTAAAATGATCGCAATTCAAATCAATCTTGAAGGACCTGGAGACATGGTCCCCTATTAAAAAGGTAGAATTTCATCAAGACAGCAGCAGTGCAATGTATTAAGGAAGCATCCATGGGCTTTACAGCCGTGGCATCCATGGGCTTTACAGCCCACAACAGAAGAGGCCCTGAAATGGCATGGATTGCAGACTGGCTGTATGCCAGTTTGTCAGGAGATAGAGGCTGCTTATTTCATAAAGCCGCATCTCACTTCAGGATGTGTTAGTAAGAGTTTTGTATGTAAGAAACAGGAGGTAATTAATCTGTGCTATTTGGAGCTAATGAGGCAGAAATATTGCTCAGATTTGGACATCATGCTGATGATGTCTGGCATGGTGATGTCAAACATGCTGACAAATTTCAAAGGAGAACAAAATGGAAATCATGACCTGTGAAGAAAGATTAAGTGAAGTAGGTTTATTCAGTCAGAAGAGAGGAGAAGGCAGGACAATGTGACTCTTCAGTTGCGTGTTGCTTCATGCCTAGGTCAGGCAGGAAGAAGTAGCACACAGACTGCTGGTATTGCTGCTAATGAAACCAAATACCAAATCATGAGAGTGCTCAAAGTTAGCTGCTCGATTAGACAACTGGTGCCAGAATGCTGATGTCTAATGTGAGGGAGGAATTCTACCCAGTTTTATGTCACTCTGCATCCATTACAGTGTTAACCCAACACTGTAAGGAACAAAGGTTACCTTGTGAGGAGCCAGCATGGAACTGCTAGGTCCCTGCTGTAAAATATGAGCAGTGACAATTTATCTCTCAATGACAGTAGTACAAGCCAAGAGTATTGCCAGTACTACAGAGCTACAATCAGTACTGTACAAACTAGGGCAGGTCGTAGTCTATTACTCCATTGCCTGTATCCATATTCTTGTCCTGTATGGGTGTAAAGTAATCTGAGGTAGTTTATCCTCAATGGATTAAAAATGTGTTTTGAAAAACTTAATGACTGTTCTGAAAAATTATATTGATTAAAAGATTGTTTTTTTTTTTTTAAAAAAAGCTATGGAACTGTGAGTAGTATTTATAGAGTTAAGGTTATTATGGATTCAGGCAATTACATGACACTATTTTTAGGAAAGAGTAAGAGCAGGAAAGCATTATAGCAGGCTAACTACAGAGGTTATAGAATTTCCTTTGCGGCTTGTTAGGGATAGGTTTGATAAATATCTGTCATGGATTATATCAATATTCTTCAGTCCTTAATGGAAAGTTTGTATTATATAGGCCTTTGCCATCTGTTCCAGATCTCTCTTTTGCTGATGCTTTGAAAAATACACAAAATGCTGCCTTCTTTTTCTTCAAACTAAGGTTTTTTTCATATTCTTCCAGTTTCAGTTCACTTGATTATTTTTTTTTTGTCATCTTGTACGATTTGTTCTCTGATCACATCTCTTTGTCTCAGTAAAGTAAATGCAACAAATAGTTAAAAGAGAAAAGTACTAAGAGGTAGAGAGAGGTAAGAAGGGGATTGGAGACAGGAAGGAGAAATAATTGTCTAATTACAATATTGTGTGTGCAGAATCCAAAGGGAATGCTCTTGCATTGATAGAGTGAAATGCTGCAGGAAGAAGTAGGTGTAATAAAGAGGAAAGCAGTGAATAAAACAGGATAACAGAACAGGTAAGGGGAAATTCAGAAAGCTTGTGGGAGTTGAAAGAAGAATGAAAACAACCAAGGGAACTGAGAGAGAACAGCTGACAAATGGAGACAGAAGCTGAAAGGGGACTGGTGTGGAGCAGATGGTGGGTGGGGTGGGCAAAGCAAGAAAGTGGAATAGCTGAAAAACTAGTTCAGAGTAGGTAGTAGAAATGGAAAACAGCAATATCCAGGGAGAGCTCAGTAAAAGGACTGAGTTGGGGGGAATGGCTCAAAAGTGTTGAAGGAATCAAGTGATCAGAGATGACAAAGAATTAATGTTTGAGAAGAGCAGACAACATACTGTCAAAAGCAGAAGCCTACAGAAGGCTTTTCGGACCCTTCAGCCAACTCCTGCTTTAGAGCTGCTCTTGTCACCAGCCCTATAGCTTGCCTTTCCTGGTGCTGGTTATTTATTTCAGTTAGCTTCTGCAGCTTTATCTTAAAATCCTGGTTTGGACTCCTGTTTGAGATGTCACTTTTCACAAATTTAATAAACATTGTTATCCATTTTAAACACATAGGAGAAAGTTTGTTTACCCTCCATTTCCTGGGACAAGAGATTCTGAAATGTTAACTATTCTGTGCAATTTTGCCTGTTTTACTGTATTCACTTGGGACTTGCATCATGGAGATTTCACATTCAGCTGGTCCACATTTCTCTAAATTGGTTAATAACATTTTAATGCCACTTACAGTTTCAACTTGAGTAGATTTTTTTCATTGCTTTCCTGCTGCTTAAGCAATTGTGGTCAGTGTGTGCAGAACCTTCCATATCTTTGCAGTAAGAACCATAGTGAACATATTAGTGAATAACAAAGTATGCCTTGATGTGTCAGTGGCTTTGGGAATCACATCACAGGAAGTGCAGTACAGTTGGTTGTGATTCACATAGCTTTATTTCATATGGTAACTGAAGAGGGAAATGCTGATTTTTTTTTTTTTTTTTAATTGCTCTTGGAAATTAAGTGGCTTGAATTTAGTCTGCACTCAGTCTGTTGTGGCTGCAGTTAGTCAAGGTTTTGGGGCTTTACTTTCATTCTGAGCTTGTCTGTTGTTGCAGTAGTACAGTTATTGCTGAAGAGAGGGGGAGAAACTCTTTCATATGACTAATGTTCTGCCCATTAAAAAAGCTGAAGTAAATGAGTAGTTTATTAGGGATTGGCTAATTCATTTATCCTTTGTTTAAAATCTACTGTGCTCATCTTCTCACCATATCCTTGGCAGAGAGTATGAAAAAAGGAGTAGAAAGGGTGAAAAATTCCTCTAAATGTAGCTGAAAACAAGATCGTGGAATAGGGAAATGAAAAACATTATATGCAGAGATGTAAGTGGACGGAAGAGCACTGACTCAATTATGTGCGGCCTTCCAGGTGGTATAAACTGGTGGATGCTCAGGAACATCATCTGGGATTCTGTCCTGTAGGATGTTTGTGGGGTCTGCATGCCCCAAACTAAATACAGTATACTTGTGCATGCCAGTCAAGTTTGTAATGGTGTGGATGATATTTTGCTGTTGCTATCTATATTGTGGATTCCCCAATCCTTTGCTTTTTAGATTAATATTTTTAGTTTTGTGTGGTAATATTGAATCATGTGGTGGGGAACTTTCATGAAGGAAGGGCAAATTGTGAGGGGAAAAAGTGCCAGCAACTGTTAGCAGTTGTTCAAAGACATGAATGTCCCTTTATGTCTTCATCCTTAAGTAATGTGATTTTCTGCAGTAATACACAAATTTAGCCCCGTGAAATTCCCTTTCCTATGGAAAGGAACGCTGTCTAATAGGAGTGAAAACCTGTAAGGAAAAGGTTGATGGAGAGGAGAAAGGGCACTCCTCCAGCCTCTGCTGCAAATCGCATCAGCTGTCATATGCTTCACTTAGTGGAAGATTAACGCAGTAAAGCCATGCGTTCATCCTGGACTCTTTTGATGTAACTGCATGATACAGAAATGAAAATATTCTTATATGTTCTTGTAGCCTCCTTTTCTTTGCATCCTGTGAGAGTCTTAAATGAAGCTTCTATTTCAAGTGGTGCTCAAAAGCCCCACTAACCTCTGCAGGATTTACATTTTGATTAGGGGAAGAATGGCATAGTCTTTCCCTTTTTTTCCATATCTTCTTCATATTATTTTTGTTCGTGTTTTCTTGCATGGGGGCATAATTAATAATTTCAATATTTAAACTATTACTGTCTAAATCTTGTATGCTCATATGAATACAGGAGGTCATGTTTCTCAGAATTATTATTCAACGCCCAACAAATACAGGCAGCTGTCATGGTTCTCAGATCACTTAGTTCACATTTCAAGGATATCTCAGTAACTGCAGGAGGCAAACACTTGTACTGAAACCTGCTAAGACAGATGGGGTCCCAGGATCAGCTGAAACGACCGTTACTGTCCATGCCATACACCAGAATGAAAACCTTGAAAATAAAAAGGAAACAGGAAAGGCTGCCAGACAACCAGGCCACACATGAAGTGCTCTCATCCCAACTTTCTTTTGAAGATCTGTCCAATATAGTTTATAAAACTTATATAAACAAGCAAGTTTATTCTCATATGTGTGATAGATTTGAAAAGACTTATATTTTGAAATAAGTATTTTAGCCCTGGTTTAGCAAGGGTCTTTCTCTGTACCTGCTTTTCTTCCTTTTCCTTTTCACTCGATACCTTTGAACCTTTTGTCCAATTTTAGCTGTTTTGTAAGGGACTAGAGATCTCAGCAAAGAAATATATTTCTTTTCCTTTTTAAAATTTATTTTATTTTTTGAGGTGGGAGATGGGCCATGTGAGTGCCTCCACTGAAAGCAATAATGGAAGGTTGCTTTGTTTGACATGAGAGAATCTATATGAAATGAGGCACTGGAAATCAGCCTGTATTATATCACTGCTCACAGGCTTATTTCTAATACTTTCCATCTGCTGTTGTAGGAGGAGCTGTTGAACTTCTGGAGCAGTAGAAGTTCTTGACTTTTCATATAATATTTGCATTCATTTAATTAACTTACTTTGCAGTCAACCCTGTGACTCTGAATTTCAGTGGTCAAACAGTTAATAGCATGTGTGCTTAGGCACTCAATTTCTTATTTGGCTATGCAGTGAAAAGAGCTAGGGGATGCATGCTCAGATTCTTTAATATTAAATTGAATGGCTCTGATATACAATTTCTATTAGAAATTAGATTAGGAAACAAGTTTTGGATGTTCGTATTTTTAAAGTGAGAAGTAGAAATTGATATGAAATCTCTTAATCTCTGAAATAACTCTTAATAAGGCAAAACAAACCCTGAGAGAGACCTATTTGGAATCTCTCTCCAGGCATGGAAGCTGTATGAAAACATATCAGAGTGTTTTTCTTTTATCAGACACTTTAGCAGCAGAGTTAAAACAGCTCGGTCTGCCATAGCTTCTGTTCTGCTAGCAGCCCTGTGTGCCAACTGGCCGATGTAACCATCTGTGGGGTTTCTGTGAGGCTTTTTAAGCATTTATCATTTTGATTTGGAGTATAAATGATCCAAATCCTTGTAAATGTTTAATATGTATGTAAGATGCCACGTGCATTATTCAGGCGAGATATTTTATAAAATGCTTATAAAATATTTCATGTAGAAAATACTTCATTTAAGATTTTGCCAAAGAAAGCAATTCCTGGTTGCAAATAGTAAAACAGTTACATGGCTTTTTTTCAGTTATTTATTTAGCTTTCAGGGTATTATCTATCTAAAGAGAATGGGAAATTAAGCTTTTGTTTAATTTATTGGAGCCATCTTGAAAATCAGAAGCCAAAGATGCCGGCAAACACTTGAGAGGCTTGAGTATCGAGTAGTGCATAATTGCTGAAGATGTGATGCACACCTGGGCATCTTTTGGACAGTGTTTGCAGCTCCCCAGAGTACTAAAGTCATAATGAGGGTGTGAAATAGAACTTGTCACTGCTGGGCATTCATCTGGAATCATCCCTTCATTTGAAATGTTCTAAAAGGTATTTGTTCCAAATAAGTTTCTCTAAAGAGTAATTATTCTAAAGAGAGATTTCCACATTTTTTGACATTAGGAGGCAAAAATTCATAAACCTGGGATAAATTGAAGCAGAGAGTCCAGGTACTTACCCAGATGGTGGCATATTTATCCTACATCACTGAGCTGAAGTGTGAGGCAGAGGTTATTTACAGCTACGGAATTCATGTTGCAAGTATGATGCTTTACACAGAATGCAAGTAAGTGAACATTTTAGGGTTGGTGACCAAGTGGAAAAATAATATGTACCTGTTTGGATCAAACAAATTTAAATTTGCTGTTTTTCTCATTAAAATGTTTTTCATTCAACACGAACGACTGTTTTGACCCAAAAAATCTGGTTCTTGGAAAGGAAACATGAAAATAGTTATACGCTTCTTTTAAACAAAGCATTTTTCCTTAGAACTCTTGTGTAAGATATGCAAGAGGCGGGTTCTCAGGGTTTTCCTGAGGGACCTGAACTTTCAGCCCTTCACACAGCCCAGGGAGGAGCACTGTGAAGCCGGCAGGTGAAGGCTGACAGGTAGACAACCTGTGTGCTAGATTCTGCTTATATGCAGATTTCCTGGAGTTCTGGGCACACCATTTAATAAGTCTGTCTTGTTTCTTCTGTTAAAAACCAAAAAACAACGAGCTTTAAAATGAAGTAAATAAAGGTAGTAAACATGTTGAGATACTCTTCTGACTACATTTTTATTTGTGCAATATAATGCATTCTAGAGAACGTATTACTTTAGAGGGAAGTGAAGATTGCAAATTGAAGGTTCTAAAATTAAGGGCTGCCATATTGAAACATCATTGCCCTGAAAGCTGGACCAGGCATAGCAGGGCTGGGGAGCATGGCTTGCTGTGTGAATGCTTTGCAGTGAATGGGGATACATTAGCTGGTGCTGGTGAGTGAGGTTACATTCTTGTTTCCTTTTTGATAAACCCATGACTGGGCATTTACTGTGTATTACTTCAATTCAACAGCATGACTTTAATTAGAATATATTTTGTCCTCCCTTCAGAAAGGGAGGAATGACTTAGGAATATATATCTATCTATCTCTATATCGGTGCCACCGGCACTTCAGACAGATACTTGTCCCTGTGAAGTGCAGGTGTAACTCTGTACTGATGTATGAATAGTGTGAAGTGATGTTCTTGCCAGGTAGTTTGTGGATGGATGATTTGTTGTGAACATTTCAGGGTTTATAATAGTAATTTGTGTTTCTGTTAGGGTAATAAAAATATTGTTAAACTATCCCAAGTGATTTAATTAAAATGAAGAAATGAAACCCACTTAATCCAGATCCTTTGTTCACCTCTGCAAGTTTGCACTGATTTGAATATACTGATAGCAGCAGAATCCTGATTTCCATCACTGGATGAAGGCTTGGCCTGCGAGTGCAGAACAGATTTCTCAGCTCTGATTTGACTTGTGGATAACCTTGAAGGTTCATTCAGGATTTTATTTCTATCAGGCAAATAAATTGTTCTAAACATGTGCTGTTGTATAATAATTTCAGTCACTTAGTCAAAACAGGTTAATGAACTAGAAGAAAAAACATACATTTCTAAAAACACTTGCATAGAATGAATGACTGGAAGAACAAGTATTTTTGAATCTAGGGAACTTCATAAAATGACAGATATGAAAAAGTATCACTTCTTTGCATCAAAGTTATTCAACTTAGGAAAAATAAAAGTTCTAGTCATAAGACTATTTTTGATGGTATTCAATGGTAAACCAGTCTTTTGGGTAGGAATCTGCTCAGATCTGCCTTGTATTTCTTAATGCTTGCTCTTTGTGTAGAGCTCTGCTTTCTGTAATCGTGTTTGCTTATACGATCACCATTCCACAGTTAGCTTTTCTAAACAGTCCTGCAGGCAAAGTGAGCTGTATGCAATTGCTTCAACTTCTGTACCTGCATAGCATATATATATGCAGTGATGACATGAAGGGCTAATACACCTTCGAGCCCCCGGTGCTCTTACCCAAGCGAATGAAAGCTTCCTGCTGTTGGTTTATGGGTGGAAGAAAATTTAGGTTTTATGGTTAGGTGAGTAGCCTTCTCATTGTCCATTCTCAGCTCATGAGTTTTTCATTGCTGTCTGTGCCTTTGGGATCCTCTTAGCGTATTTACAAGCTTTCTGCACAGTTATGAGAGTGAAAATGCTAATGTCAAACAAAAGGCAGATAAGTTGGCAAAAATACTGTATTTTTGAGGGGAAAAAACCAGACTATTAGTAGGTGATAGCTTTCTTTCCTCTCTTGTTAAATGCTAGACACGTTCTATAGGTTGCTGCCTGAAGTATAGAAGTGCAGCACATAAAACCTCTGCAGGGGACAGAAGCTGAAAATTAGGAATATTTAGGATTTGTTTTACTGGACAGAGATATGTGCAGTGTGTTTGTAATCAGTGACCTATAGTTTTAGTCTTGTTTGGGCATTCTTGTGGTTGTGTGTGTGTGCAGCCACCAGAAGCAGCCGGCTGAGCATGGCTGGAGAGGAGGGGCTCCAGCTGGGTGCCATTCCTGCGCTGAGGGTGTTACAGACCAGATCCTGTCCTCTTGGCACAGTGCGACAGGGGTGCAAATGCAGCCACGTAAATAATAATGAAATCCTTAAATCCTCCATTTAGGGTTAGTACTGCTGGTCTGTACATAAATTAAAGACTGAGATACGAAAAAATAGAATTTAACATGAAAATCCATGGCTGGAATCTAGAGTGGAAGTCATTTATTGCATTAATAGTTTTTAATTTGTCTAAGCAGTATTATTGAAACACTTTCCATTTGGCAAAAAACCCTCAAAAACTGGCACAATGGTGTAATTATTGATGCATACAAACTAATTATCTGTGCAGAGTTTTGATCCAAGGATGTTACTGAAGTGGTTGTTGCCAAAATGTTTGTTAAAATCAGTATTGATGCAATTCTGCTAGAGTGTTTTCATTTTCAGGGCTGTATTTCCCTGCACACATACATTCACAAAACATGACGCAGTGTGTACATCTAACAAACCCACAGAAACTTCTGCTCCTGTGCACCCTGATTAAGTGTTTAGCTGAGATTTTTCAAAGGAATGAATTTAGCACTCAGGATTTGTGTCTAAGGGGTGGCACAATGCCTGATTTCTTTGACAGCTCTTTATGTGAGAAAAGTTTTTGGGTTTCTTTAATCCAAATCTTCCTTAGGATTTATTCTGTAACTATTCTGTGCCTGGAACTTGGTCTGCAGTGCTGAGAGCAGCACTACAATGTGAGAAAGACAGAGGGATAGAACGAAAGAAACAAAAAGCAGATGTATTGGGCAATAATATATACTGAATTAATATTCTTCTGATCTAAATTAAGGCAATCTAATATTCTAAGTGCAAACCAGATTTTGAGGCAGGTAATGTTAAGTTGGAAAAAGAAGTTCTTATTTCAGAATAAAAGCATCTATGTGGTAAAGGGAGAAATCTGAAACAGCAAGTTTGTTGAATTTCCAGGTGTTGCACTTTAAAAGAATGATCTTCTCAAAGAAGTGTAGGCGACAAGTTCAAGGCAGAACATTTTACTTTCCGATTCTGTTTGCTAGAACTTAGATTTTCATCTTTGATTTCTGTCTCAAAACTAGACAATAAATTTAAAAAAAATATATATTTACAGCACCATCATTGTGCCACTTTCAGGCATGGGTGGCATTGCTGTCTCCAAGCCACGGTGCAGCTGAAGCTGCTTTTCTTGCCTGTCCTTTTTCTTTCAGTCTTAGCACAGCAAGACCACAGTCTTTAATGAAACTTGAGAGACTTATGCTATCTTTCCTAAGGGGAGAGATGTTTGAATTTAAACAAGGCTTAGCTGTGAAACCAATATATATTTGTACTACTGTTTTAACAATGCTGCTTCTCTGAGTAGCAGACAAGTAAACTAGAAAGGGAGTTGTATCACACAGCAAATGCTTCAAGTAAGATGACGGGCAGTATGGTCCGCACAAGCCTGTCAAGACTTGACTAGGCACCTTGCCCGTATTCTCCTGTTTCCATGATGCTTGCCTTAGTGTTATAGCTAGAGGATACATTTCCATGGCTTCCAGCCCACTTAACGGGAGTTGCACTTTTTCTTGCTGGCGAGGTTGAACAGTCTTAAACAAGGGTTACCCAAGTTCACAGTCAAGCGCTGTGTGACTTTGGAGAAGATGAAGCGCACCTTGGCCAGGCCTGGCAGCAAGGCTCGCCTGAGCTGCGCCAGCCGCTGTAATGTAAACCACTGGCAGTAGTGATGACCTGGCTCAGGCAGTGGTTGCTTGTGCATTAGTGTTACACTGGAAGTACAAAAAGGTGCCTTTCTCTTTTCCACTAATCCTTCTACCACCCATAAACCATTTATTTAGCAGTAGTGTAGTAGCTCTTCCTTTTTAGGGTGATATATTGTTAAGTATATGAAAGTATGTTGTTTAATCTGAGAGCTGGGAAGTAGTGTTTAACTTAATGTGCAATTACTATGTGGTGGTTAATGAAATTTACATATTAAACATCAAAAAGTGATTTTGCCAGTAGCAAATGGAATTAATCTTAATAATTTTTGGAATGCACTTTCAGTGCAGTGACCTAGCTTTATTGCTGCGATAATGCCGTTAACAACAAAGTCTGAGTTCTGGAAGTTGGTAAAATCTATAAAACTTTATCACTTTCACCTTGGAACTTTATTAGTAGTAGGAAATATGTTAGAAAAATCTTTTCTTATTCTGTAAATGTTTTCTGTGTGGTCCTGTCAATGGTGCTTGGAGCATCTGTTACAGGGTGCTGTGTACTTTGTTGTTCCCAAGTGCTGTAGTACCAGTGAAACTACTGTTTGTGGTACACTGCAAATGTCGTCTTGTATTAAAGTCATGCTGCATCATGCTTCCCAAAATGCTCACATACAGCAAGGGATGAAATGACTGTGATAAGTTTGTGAGTGCAGAAAAGGGCTCACAGGCATCACTGGCTCTACCATTGCTGTCTTTTTCTGAAGCTAATACTGATGGTTTAGAAAGCAATCAGGAGTGTTCAGTTGCCAGGGATATTCCACGCTTTCCACCTGTCTATGTTTATCAGTGGACACAGATCCTGATCTCAGTGGCGATTTACTTTGTGAATTTGTATTTTGGTCAGAAGCAATCCTGCTTGCCTAATCTGAATGCCACTTAATTCCCCCTCAAGGACCATCAAGTGTTATGAGCCGATAGTGCTCATTCTAACACTGATAATTAACTGCCTGAAACTTGACATACCCTTGAATATTAAAATAGATTTTATAACATTTGTAAACAACTGTTACCAGGAAAAAAGGTAAAATTGTATGTGTCATTCTGTTTTCTACCATACACAATTTGAAGTTCAAAGTGAATATATTTAAATGAACTCCCCTGCAGCTACTGTTTACAGTAGCCTTCAAAGAATGATGAAAGCTTTTAAATAATGTAGAATATTACATGACTTATTTTTCAAAACACATGCACTGAATGTTTTAATGTGAAATGTCTGTGTTTCAGATTAGATGGATTGCAGACAGCTGCTGCGTTTACTGAATGTTACAGATGGAAGGGAAAATAAATGTAGGGAAAAGACTAAGAAAATGAAGGATTCTTAAGAGTGCCTTATGTCTGAACAGCAGTAACTTAAAGGCGGATCAGATTATCTCAGACATCATCTTGATAGCTAAGAAAATCTCACTCTCTTTTCCTCTTAAAAAAACCCCCGGCAAAACCAAATACGGGGTCTCTGCTTGCTTATATGCATATTTGCTGTAAGTTTTCTGGGAGAGCGATGTGCTGCCTCTTGTATTGCCTTCCCAACTTCTACTTGAGCTGGGTATTATGTATTTACCAGCTTTTCTTGTCTACACTGTTTTATCAAGGAAACCTTTAGGTATTAATGTAACGAAGTTATTACAGAGTTTAAGAAGCAGACAGACGTTTGTCCATTACATTTTTAACTCTCTAGCCAGGAATTTTTTCTTTTGATATGTTTGTAACACACTAACTGCTACTTCTGTGCATGCATCTTGACTTAATGCAAGTGAGAACCGAACTTCACGCTGATATCTGACCAGCCACATATCTACTCACCTTTTTTTGGATGGGTTTTGCATTTTTAACTGAGCTTTAGGCTGTCAAAATTACATTGCTTACGCTATGAAAGATTGATTGAATTTGGCTTAAAGTGTGTCTACTCAGACCACAAGCATTACTGCCTTGTAAAAGCATGGTAAAAGATGCAAACAAAAATGTAATTACATGTATTTCTGGGATAATGAGTTGAAATTTTTATTTAACCTCACCTCAGCTAGTACATTAGTTATGCCCTGAGCATAAAGCTCTACACTTCACAACTTGTCGAGTTGAAATTCCTTTATTGGTTTTGTAAACTCGCTGTTTTTACACTTTTTTTTTTGGCTGGCTTGTTACAAATGATCTCTTCTGCTGACTAAAACAGATTGAGAGCTATCAGTTCCAGAAACAGTGCTTCATCTCTAAAAACTAGAGCACAGGATTTATTCCCCAAGAGGAATAGGTCTAAGGGAGCCCTGTTTCTGTCTTTCCATCTACAAAACGGTTACAAGTCTTCTAGGAAATGCTAGAAAGATTTGAATGACCAACAAAATTGTGGTGTATCCCAGAGCCACCTCATGGACAGCTGTAAGTATAGGAGTCTGCTCCGGGCTTGCTGCTTTTATGTTCTCTGGATGCCTGTTATACTGGGGCTTGGAGGACAGTGTATTTATGTAGTTTATGGTGTGTGTGTTAGAAGAAGCAGGGGTCTTAGAGGCCATGTTCTCTTAATGATACTGGAGCTGGGACGAGGATCTCAGTGGATGATCTTTTTTGGGTCTGGAGGCTCCTGAGGTTTAATACTTAGGGGACTTTCTTCCTTAGAAATGAGCACTTTCTGGCTTTGTTACAACTGCTGTAGCACATCTTAGTTGAGTCTTTCTCCTCCCTCTTTTTTTTTTTTTTTTTTTTAAAAAAGTACCTGTGTATGAACTTCTTATATGTTTATTACCGTAAAATTGGCAGATGGGTTAAATAGGACACTGTGTCTTTTGTGGTACTTGCCAGATTAAATTGATAAAACCCTGAAATTTTAACCTATAACTAAACAATGTTGTACCATAAACAAGGTGATTTATTTCCATATGGTATCATAGTTAAGGAATATTAGAGACAAAATAATGTTTAATATTATAATTATAATTTGTGATAACCTGCTACAACAGCAATAACATTGCTTCAGGTGCAGGAAGAGGAAATCTTCCTTCCCTGGAAGTGGAAGCTTTGATGTCTCCAAGAGAAATTATGTTATCTGGGTTAGAAATAACTGATAACAGAAAAACATTCTATAAACACAAATTTAGGTGGGATTTTTGTTTGTTTGGTTTGGCGGGGGTTTTTTTGTGTGTTTGCACCATCTGCGTGAACTTGTTGTTTTTTCTGGCTTTGTACCCTCTGATGGCTTCTGACTTTCAACGTTTCTCTGCTGTTTTCTCCTTTAAAGTGTGATCTTGGTTGCTCTTTGTTTTCCATGACGTGGTTGATCTTTGAGTTCAGAGCCTTGTTCAAAGTCTTGTTTTAAATGGAATTTGAAGATGTCTCTAGCTATATATGTATCTAATTACTTTCACAATCTCTGATATAAAGCAAGCTTTTGTTATAAGAGCCCATCTGACAGGTCAGCCTCCTTCTTTACAGGAACTTAGTTCCTACCTGGCAAAAATCACACAGATGACAGACGCTAGGTAATGCCCTGGCTTGCAGTTGCACAATCCAGGCTGAAATCAAATAGGTTCAAAGAGTGAATTATTCTGTTACCCTTTTAAATGGCTTTACTAGCTTAAGGCAAGTCTTGTTTGACAAGGAGGTGTGAGAAAGCTTGCATCACAGCTGTCTGTACATTGACTGCACTTGTTGAGCTGTAGACAGAGCATTTAGGTCTTCAGGACTTACCAATCTATGCACATATTTTCCAGCATAAATAATTCTTTTTAATAAAAAACTGTTATTCAAAACCAGTGATCAGCTTGTATTCTCTGGATTCAGAATTGAAGTTGGGCAGATAATACTTTTGTCTCTCAAAAGTGAAATTACAGTAAATATAAGTTATTCCTTCACTATATATTATTTATGATGCCCTTATAAATGTAGTGTTTTACGGAAGCAGAGTAAAAGAAATGAATCTTTAATATTTGTATCATAGTGAGAGTTAATGAGAGGAAAAGAAATGTAGTTTCTTGCAATAGGAAGCAACATTACTAAAATTTCATTCCCCTAATTGGGGGAAAGAAGTCTTCTGATGCATATGCAGAAAAAATCTATTTATCATAACATATGCATTACAGTAGCTGGAAACAACCTTCCTCTAATATTCTTGTAAAAATTGGGTTAGGGATTGGAAATGTTCTTCCCAGCAGGGTAAAATAGCCTATATGCAACTCTATTCTGCCATGGTTTGGTTGTTTCCTTATTCCTTAATGTCAGTAGTTGTGAAGAAAAAAAATAGTAAAAATGAAATGGAAACCTTGGGTTTTCATACAGCTGATAGGTGAAATGAAGGTGAAGGAATGTGTTGGTTCTTTTTTCCAACTATGAATTATTTTGGATCTGTTTCTTGAAGACTGATATTTAAAACCAAAGCCCCCTTGTTGTTTATTATGTGAAGCTGTTTTTCCTGAGCGTATTTATGTATCTTCTGCAACCATATTAGTTAGTGTGAGTTAGCTGTGTAGCTGTGGTTTAACAGCCTGGCTCTCTGTCAGTGTGTCTGCCAGGTTTGCATCTGAATATCCCTTCAGCCCCACGGGATGCCCCGCGGCCTGGCTGCCCCCGGGCTGCAGTGATCCTCACCATCATTACGCTGCCTAGCTATTCTGGGTGGAGTGTACAAACTATGGTTAAAGCTTTGAACTGCTGTTTGGACATATCCCAAGTCTAAACTTGGCCATTTGACAAAAAAGAAATGTTCATGTACTTAGAATACTAGAATTTAATGTTGGCATATATTCCATGGCCTTGGATAAAACTTCTTTTCCCTCTTAGCTTCAGTTATGGCTTTCAAGACTGAGGATAGCAATATTGTATTGCTTTGAGAAATGATCTGCACAAACACATGCTAAAGATATAAAAAAAGAAAAAAACCCAATAATAATGACATCCTTCACATATTCCCTCTTGGGCTATAGGTTTTATGTTACTATAAAACAAGGAGATAAGCCATCATCCCTTGTCCAAGAAATATTGAAAAAGATTTGACAAAACTTGCACAGGGAGAAGGCATTCATTTGTTGCCTCCTCTACTACACTTACCTTTAAAAATAAATCTGATTTTGTAAAGAAAAATTCCAAAAGTAATGTTATTTTTATGGTATTTATATTATTATATACACTCCTTATATTCAGCTCTTGATGCAAACCATCAAAGTCAAGATTATCCATGTTTATGCATTTAGGTTTTTATGTACTTTCTATTAATTAAGCAAATGATATGAAGTGAGTGTGCGCTATTCTGAAGCTGCATGTCTCTGCCCAATTTTTTCTTTTTGGAAAAAAGCAAATATCAAAAGACATCTTTTCTGTTACACAGTATGTAGTAACCACAATTCAAGATTTGTAAGCCATCATTTTCAACTGTTCTACTGGCATACATCAGTAGTGGGGAAAACAGATCTTTGGGAGTGAAAAATTGAGTCATACAAGGTAGATTTGTGTTTAATCTCAATGAAATGTCTTTCTTCCAAAGCAGAAGTTTCAGCCAACAGAACTTGAATACTAGAAGTCTATTTAATTTTGTAATAACTGTTGATTCATTAAGTATGATAAAGCTTTAAGATGAACGATTACACTATATTTCGTGTTGTTCCAAGTCTGAGTTATTTTATAGATAACTATGCCAACAGTACAAAAGACTTTTATTAATGTAGTTATTCCAGTCCCCTACTTTAACTGCTTTTCACATATGTGTGTCTTAGATACATGATGTTTTATGGTTATAAAGTGTATTTCTTTGGCAATGCTATGGAGTGTACAGTAGGGCAGATGAAACGTTTATGTCCTGTAAGATGTTTTTTTGGAACTGGGTGATAAAAGAGCAGAACAAGGAAATATGTTCTGGATTCAAAGGTGTGGAAATCAGCAGGGCAAAATTCATGCTAACAGAATAATCAGAGAATTAATCACAAATGGCACATGTTTGTAGAAGCACTTCCTTTATTTGCTTCTGAATATTTTTGCCTGTTTTTCATTAGACGGTAAAAAATTGTAATAGCTATTGCTGCATAGCTGTGTCCTTCCTCCTGTTGAAAGAAGCTTTTGGTGGTGGTTCTCAAAATAACCAGCTAGCTGTATAGATTTTCATAGTGGAATGGGAAAAAAATTGTTCTGTGTTCTTCAGTATCAGGTCCATGATAATTTCAAGTCCTTTTTTTCCAAAAATATGAGAAAGTCTGGGGTAGTTCTTATGAGGGCAGCTTCTTGACTGACTCAGGCTATCCTTTCATATTTTAGTGAGGAGCTCTTGTGTGCTGCCTATTTGAAAACAGTTATTTTCAGGAGAAAAACCATTATGATTTTAAATAGGAATTATATATGTGTTTATACGAGGCTTTATTTTGTAAAAAGATGAAGAACCTTATGAAAAATACATGACCAAAAAAAAAGGAAAACCCAAACCTGTCCTAAATACTTATTCAGTGTGTCTGCGTTGTGTTCTCTGATTTCAATTACACTACCCAAGGGATGTCTGTGAGACTTTTTTAACTAGTCAGAAAGTCTTCCTTTATGCAGTTCTCTCTGTCAATAGACATGAACTCTTTTGAACACAAATGGGTATTATGAATAAACATACCCGTACTTAGTTGAAATAAATGTTTGATGTATCTATAAATATATCAGGAAAACATAGACTGTATCATGAAAGTGTGTTACCTGAGACTGAAAAGCACAGTATGGTTTTATGGGAACGGAATTGCCATCAAAGCATATTATTAATCTGAGGTCATTGAGCCTACAGATCTGTCTTCATAGTGGAGTTGATCTGGGATTTGAACCTTCTTGAGAGGAGGGTGGTATACCATGTATACACACCCACACCCCCTCTTTTTACTTTACTGAGAGATTCCTGAATTAAACCCAGGCAAAGTAGACCCTGGAGGCGATACTCTTAATCTGTTTAAGAGCTCATTCTTATCTTTTCTCACTGTCTTTATGTCCAGAATAAGATCTTTTTATATAGTGATTCTTAAACTGCAGAACAGAATTCCCTGTGGGTCTGTTGATGGAGACTTGCAGAGTGGGAGATCAGTAGCTCTGGGAGAAGTGTCAGCAAGTGCAGAAAGCAGGAGAACCTGCGGGAAGCCACTGTGCTGCTTCTTACTGGGACTTCTGGGCTGGAGGATAATATAAGAAAAAGATGGGATATAGCTTCTGGTGATCATGGGCTATCTCTGCTCCTCTCTATACAGTCGATCAGTCTGAAGCCTTGTCTTTGGCACTTAATCCTCTTCTGACACTAATGCCTCCTCACAATGCCTGCAGAAGCGGGAAAAAAATGACAATATTCCTCTGTACTCATCAGCATGCCTGTGAAAGACAGGTTCTTCTGGGCTTGATGCAGTTGTCCAGAAAACAACTGAACCCCTGAAACTTGCCTACAATGACTTGCAGAAGCAGTGGGAAGGCATCACGATGTGTGTTGGAGTAATCACCCCATTGTTAGGCTAAGCTAGATCCAAGAATGGTCAGTAAAGAATAGTTTGATACTCTGCTAATGTTTCCTATGCTGAGTGAAGCATGCTGTCAAAAAGTGTTTCATGCCTCATCTACCACTAAGTATACTACCAAGTGCTTTTAAAGGGTTGTCTCTCATTCATCCAACAGAATGACCTTGACAATTGATTTCATTATCTAGGCAAGTTATTACTGTGTCTTGCTCACTATTAACTGCAACTCTGGAACTGATAATGTGTTCTTAATTTGAAATAACGTTTTAACTTTGTGGTTGCTGAGGCCAATCAAATGAGAAACAGGAAACCAGCAGAAATCACCAGTGGGAAATGTAGGAATTCTTTTGTTCATTAACATTTTAAAACTACATTGAAATGCTTAGTGATGACTGTAAAGATATATTAATTTGATTTCATGTAAGTATCCAGTTCTTAGCAAGTTTAAGCCAGTGTATTGCATGAAAGACAAAGTCAGTGGACTGTGCTCTGAAAACAGTATTTTAAAGGATTTTATCAAATCAGAAGGAAAAAGAGAATATAAAAAGTCTATATACTTCTATATATTTTTCTATTGACAGCATCTGCAAGAAATTTGTATTTGAAATATCTTTTGAACTTCTCTGTAACTCTTTAACACATCAGAAGATCTTTGAAAATTCAAAGTTGATATTGATCTTCATCCATGTAGTGAAGCTTGAGTTTTCAGTTATTCTTTGTTCATTGGAACCAGGTTGTCTTTGTAAGTGTTCAGTTCCATTCATACCAAAGTTGTGTTATCTTCTTTCTTCTGGGGTTTCTGTTGCCCCATCACACGACATCAAAATAACAAGATAAGCAGACAGTGCTGTACTTCTGCATGCAATTTGGTATGAAATGTCTTAATGTGAATTACTGAACAGCTGGACATAGAGACTTTCTTGAAATCTGATCTTGTTATAATCTTGGATTACATCACTAGTTAATTGCTCTATTAGTTGTATGTTGTGGGGATTTTGAGAAGCTGCAGTCCTATATCAGATCCCCAAAAGAATTCTAGATGCTAAACAGGATCTGGCATAGGCTTTTATTAAAGTATTACCTAAGAGGTTTGAGGCCAAGACAACCTGTTCAGGGCTAAACTCTTTAGATCCAGGAAAATTTAGATTGAGATATGTTGTATATTAAGGTTTCATAAAAACAAATCGATAAAAGACCAAATTAGAAATTCTCTAACACAAAGAAACTCCTAGGCAGAGTCTTACATGAACTAGTGTCTTATTTTTTTATAATGTTGACCATCATCTAATGGGGTGGAAGGGAAGCTAACTATGAAAATAAGGTCATCCTGTTAGGAAAGGACTGGTCGTTGCTGATCTATGCTACACTACCATAAACCTACCACAGATCAATTAAGAAGGGTGTTGACTGTTTTTTAAAATCACTAATATCTCAGTTACTGCAACTGAAGGAGGAATAACTAAAGTGAATGTTAAGGGAGGGAGGGTGGTAATTGCTTGCCATGACCTTTCAGCATGCTTTGCTCTTTCCTAATTTTTGAAGTTTCAGTTAAACACTTCTATTTTTTTTCCTACAGTTCCTTGCCATTATATCCCTATGTTACAGAATTTCTTTTTAATGAAAAGCATAAAGGATTTGAAAGGAAGGAATTATCTTGATCCTTATGTTAGAGGTTTCCCACACAGATTTTATTTTTGCCATCAATATGCTTGTGGAAAACAGCTCTTTGGTCCTTCCAGTGCAAAGATAAATTCATATTTGTATTTCTTTTGCAAAAGCCCTTCACTGGACGTCTGTCCTGTAGAGAATACTGATTGTAATGAAAGAAAGATCTTTGTATCTTGTCTATAGCTCATGATGTTAGTTCTATGTATAAGAAGATACAAGCCAAAATGTATTCATTGTATGCCTCAAGCATGTGTTAAAACTATTATTTGAGCAGAGTTCTGCATTCTGAGCAAATCTATGCTGATATGGGGTGTGACTGACAAACATTTGAAGATGTCCAAAATTCATATGTTTGAGACACCAGATGGTTCTTTAGAAAATAAAATTTGATTATATATCAGAGGGTGAGAGAAATATTTCATTACGAAAGTGCTTCCAGGCTTCAGGCTGAATGGACAAGTATCATCCTTTAAACATTTTTATAGATCACATTTTTATAGCCACATATAGTCATATATAAACATTTTTATAGCCACACAAGTCTAATGTATTGGCACATTTTTCTGTCTAGTATGGTTCTGTGTTCTTGCTACAAACTTCTGTCATGGACCTCTGGTTTATGGTCCAGTTTGGAAATTATTTTATTGTAATCTTGTAAATTGATTTTTTAAAATTTTGAAGTATAAAGATTATTGATGAAAGTCCTAGCCATACATGTATTTTTCTTTTATAATCTTGATGTGGTTTTATCTATTCTTTAACAGGTTTCTATTTTTGACCTTCATTGATCTCTAAGGGGAGTCCTTCGATTCAAAGCTTTGTTGGGATGTATAAAAATGGCACTGGGATTCTTGCATTTACCTAATGAATTTCTGTGAAACACTGGAAAAGCAGACACTGTGCAGCACATTGTCTGTAAACTTTCACTTTCAGTGCCTGCTAAACCTTTTTGAGTTTCATGATAAATGTTTCTTGCTTTTTACAGCAGTTAATAATCTGACATATCAAGGAGAGAAAGTGGGAGGGAAGATGTCCACTACTTTTTGAGTCCAGCAAAGGGAGAGCATTTTTAGTTCTTATGTGATGTATTTTTTTATATATGTGTATATATATTGTGATATATTTTTAATAGTGCTAATTAAATTATGATCAGTTTGAAATAGGAGTTCGGTTCCTCAGAGTTACCAGGGTCATCCCAGTGTGCACCAGGAAGATAAGTGCATTTCAATAATGTGTGAACAAAGCCCTTTATTATGATGAAAAGGAAACATTGGCTTTTGTTTCAGAGAATTAGGACAATGTAAAATACATATGATGATTAGATACGTAAATGGAAATGTTTTTTCATTATTTGAATTTTCCTAGTCTGTCTCCTGTTAACAATATCTTCTGTAAAGTTTTGTTATTAATGTAAACCCAGATTTTTAAAATCTGAGTGCCATGCAAATGTTGTCTAACATCAAAACAAGTATGTTTTGAAAAGCGTTATTCCATATTTTTAAATTTTATTAGAATCTAAATTTTAAAAAAAGCTTATGACTTGCTCAAGTTTCAGATGTTGCTTATTTAGCAAATTGCCCCACTTTATAACCAAAGAGAAATTTTTTTTTAGAAAAATTCTCCTATATGTAAGCGATGACTCTTTCTAAAGTATAATCCTGAAAAGCAGCAAAGCAACTTTTAAGTCTATTGGTAGTTATGACAAAAACTTTTCTGAATGGGAATAAGGATTTCTTTTTCTTCATGAAGAGTTTAAAAATGGAAGTTAGTTCCATGGTGTCACATTTTGAGACAATTTTACATGAATAGATCATACCACTCTTAAAAGTTTACTTTCTCACATTATCTGAGCTGAAATTGCTAAGAATTTATTTAGGAAGACATATATATTTGGTCCTGTTCATTGGAGTCAGTTATATGCAACTTTTTGGGGTGTTTACTAAACATATTTGGACAGTGGGCTACATAGAATTAGAGAATGTCTGGAGCCACAGCTCACTTGTGACTTTGCCTGCACCACAGCCTGCCCACAGGTGCATTGTAGCTTTTCCCATTTCTTGACTGGAAAGGTACTATCAGAAAATTAGTTTTGGGGGCTTATTGACACGTGATTCTGACTTGCATTTCATTTGATGCTAAATAAATAAATAATGGAGAAGTACTATAAAAGAATAATAAAAAACCCCAACCAACCCAGAGCACCTTGTATAGCTTTTACCTAGTTAAGTAAGCATGAGAGAAATGTGAGGAGTTCAGCACTGAACCCAGGCTGCCCAGCTGGATGATGGAAGTGCTGCAGGTGTTCAGAATTTGAATGGACAAGGCCATGGGCAACCAGATCAACCTTTGCAGTCAGCTTTGCTTTTTTGGGTTAGGCTAGATAATTTCAAGATAGCTTTCAACCAAAAGGGTACGATGATGCCATGAAAACAAATGCTAATATTGCTGAAAATCTTCCATGCAGTTTGATTTTTGAGTTCAGTAGTTCCATATAAAGAGACTACAGTCACACAAAGCTACTAGTAGTCAATCATCAGTATGCAGAACTATTGTGTGAAATGAGCACTCACTACCCTGAGCTGTGTGTACAATAACTGGGTTATAAACCCGTGTATCAGTACTCTAAAGGTTGGCTGCAAAAAAGTGTCAGTCAATGCAATTACCTGGTTGTGACCCACTTGAGCACCCTGCAAGAAGAAATACATTAAATACTCCTCATTAACTAGAATGCATATGATGATCCAATTCACTTTTTTCTTAGAGAGTTAGGATTGGAAATGGCTTGTTTTAGGAATGGCAGCAGCCGTTTAATACAGGTAGAGGTTCATTAGTGCTTTGCTAATTGGCATCAGTAAGTTTAAGGATCAAGAAAAGAGACTAGGAAGTAAAGTATCTGAACTAGTTTCCTGACCTCATTTCTGTTGCTAGATAACATTAGACTCTGAAAATGTTGGCACCAAACTGAATAGTATATAACCACTAGCTGTTAATTGCCAGTGGAGGAATGAGAGAGGTAGTGAACTCTGAATGTCTTCAATCTTACCCTTAAAAAAGTCATATTCTCTTGCCAGGAAAGGCAATCTGATGAGTCTCTATACTGCCATTAAGTAAAAGGAATTGATCAAAGGTTTTAAACAAGGTTTCTTAGGGATTTTTTGGACCATCGGCAACCACAGCTAACTAATACCTCTTCCTATCCAGCCTTGAAAGCTGCCTGTATTCATGAAGACATTTCTTTTCCAAAGAAAAGCTGTTGAATAATTAAGCTAGTTAGTTTCTCTAGTGACACTTGCGTTTACAATTTTTTAAATTTCTCAGCCTGCCAGTAAATTGGAAAGAAAAATAACACTGAAAATCAATATCCTTTAAATGTGTTACCTTTGGAGGTCGCTGAAAGCCTTCAGAGCTGGGCGGACAGACCTGTTTGCTGGGGAGGACATGCAGTTCCTACCAGTGGCACAGCACAGTCCTTGCCATACTATTGTGGCTCCTGTCTGCCTCCCTGTAAGGTATGGTCCTCCTCTGTCCTGCTGAATGTAGGCTGCCGGGCAGTCATTCCTCTGTCTCTGCGGCACACTGTTAGCTCTTGTCTTTTTTTTCAGTGAATTCTTGGCCCCTCCTCTACTATCCAAAGAGGTATTTATTGTGACCTTAAATAGTGAGCATGCTTTCTTAACAAATAAAGCAATATAAAGGGAACTAAGCATGTTAAATAAATGTAGTTATTATTTATAATTTTTTATTTTCAGGAGCTTCTACAGTTGCATAATCATATCCTCTCGTGCAAATATGCAAATAAGATGATAATACTTGATTAGAGTTCTCAAGTTTCCATTCTAACATGTGTGGGTTTTTTTTGATTTGGTTTTTTTTGTTTGCTTTTTTGGGGTGGTTTTGGTGGGTTGTTTTTTTTTTGTTGTTTGTTTGTTTGGGGTTTTTTTAGAATATCTAGAGCTTTCTTCTCAAAAGGTTTCTTTTGGTGGTGTCTTGATAACAGTGAGTAAAGAAAGAATATTTTTTCATAATTTAAACAGATGACAACTTTCTGATTTTGATGGGTTTATTGGTTCTACATTTCTACTACTGCCAAACTGGTTGCAGGGATATTTAATAATCTGAATATCTAAAGCTTCTGGGTAACCACCTGTATCTGCTCTCAGAATTGCAAAGAGAATTTGCAGTTTTAAGAGAAGGTACATGTTATCTTTGGTTCTTGGAACCAATTAAAACAATGTCAAAGATAAGAGCATACTTATTTAAGTAGAGGTGTATCATCTAAGATGTTAAAAAGTATGTATGCAAACATTACACCATCCTCAGTAGCACATATGAATATGGTTTTGTCAGCTGAGAACCCTGCCAGATTTTGAAGCTGAGAAATGTGCTTTCTGAGTACTCGGGGAAAATGCCTTCTGTAACAAGTCTCACAGTAGGACTAACTGAAACAAAGTTGGAGCCAAATAATACAGTAAAATTTTGTAACACCTTGCATTTGTAAGGGCCTTCAGAAGCATCATCTGTTTCACGATGTAAGGTAACTGTGTAAAATGTATAAATTACTGATTTTATAGACAGAGAAACAGAAACAAGGAAGGTTTAAATAACACAATTTATGTACTTGGTGGTTTTGCTCCCAGGCCCTTGAACATGAAGATCTATGTCTGCCTGCTTTAGCAGAGGTTCTCTGGAAATTAAAGTGCCATATAAGGTTATACCATAATATAAATATCTTGGTTGGTTTAAATTAGAAAATATTTTTTTTCTAACATCAGTGTGAAGAGAAGCAGCACTGTCACATGTAAAAGGAGGTGAGGAAGAACTAGCGATTCGGAGGAGGGGGAGCTACATTCATTCTGCCTTCTGTGGCTGGGATGGCTCTGCTGTAGAGCAGGCAAAGCAGTGGAAAGACATGGACGTGGCCTGTCGTAAGTGGAGGGATTAGTGAAGCAAATATTTGTGGAGAGATGCAATAGAAAAATTGAAGTGAGCAAATCTGTGCACGTGTAAATCCTTCTCAGCTAACATAGCTACTGTACAGTTCAGAAGCACTGGTGTAGCAGTGCTCTACTTCTTCTACAAAAGGACGGTTCAAATAGCTTTTCTGGCCATGCAGATGTCCGTGCAGTGAGAGTTTGGGGAGGTCAGTGACAGCCATGTGAAGTGGAGCTGAATCACCAGCACAGATTTCAGGAAAGCTCTGTCTTGGAAAGTTGCACTGAAATATGTACCATGAAGCTAACCAATAATGTTGTTGGTCTTCACTGACCGCTTCAAGCTACTGACACTCAGAAAGGTTGGACTGTGAATTTCTGCCTCCGTTGCATTCCTTTCCAGATGAGGCAGCTCATCTTAAAATAATTTGCATCTCTAAGATGCAAAGTAAGCTGTGTTTTGCAGACTCTTCTGGGTTGATCCTGGTCACGTTACCCAGCAAGCTGTCTGGAAATAGCAACAGAAAACAAGCTCTTCTGTTCTAAGGCAATTTATAAAAATCATCATAGTCCCATTAACATCTGGAAAGGTATGATAGTCTACCTTATCTGATGCTCTGACTCCCTGTAGTTTACCCCACATGTTACTTTGCAGTGGGCAGAATGTGATAAGCACTGGAAGGCATCAGCAGTTAGGAACTAGCAAACTGTTAGCCTATCCTTTTTGGAAAATTAATAACTTGAAAATACTTTCAGCAAAAGTTTGTCTTGCAGCCTCAAACCTTACTTAGCTTGATGAGCTCAGCATGTTATGAGTATATAGGGAATTTCAGTAAAGAAGTTTATGTGTATCTAGTGATATAATTGTTTTAAAGAATTCAGATCCATGAACTAGATGTGACTTCACTGGGAATGGGGTATTGGTTTTAGGGAGATATTGGAGCTTTTTTCTTCTTCCTGCCCTTAACTTGCTGAAAACTGTAGTGCTGCCTGGCAGATGTGCACATTTCAGCCATTAACCTTATGCTGTCCAGTGCCTTTCTCAACAGTGTAACAATGTCCTTGTCACTGTTATCCCAGAACTACAGCCAACAGTTACTCAGATAATACTCTTCAGCAGATTTAAGAGCCCATCTGACAGTGACCAATGTTGAACACTGGTCCTGTAAGCCCAGAATTTCTCATTTGGCTCATGGCTCCCATTAACTTCCAGGTGTAGTTATCTTGTCCCTGGCATGCCAGGGCACATGCAAACCTCCTGAACTGTCTTTATTCTGGTTCTGTGGGTTGAATAGAGCATAAATGGCTCTTAGTCAGGGCCATGGGGAGAAGGTTTATCAAACAGCACTGAGCACCATCTGTGCTTATATGTAAAAATGCATTAGGGTTTAAAATGTCAACAATAAATTAAGCCAGGTGTTCCAACATAAAAGCTTTACTGCTGTTCTCTTGTGAGAAATCTAATTAGGATGTATTAGTTGGTAAAACAGTAGGTGCTCATGTACAGTGTGCTTTCAGCCGTCTTCATAATAAGATCTCTTTCTTTTCCCACAGTTTATCACAGAAAGCTAATTTTCCTCTATTTGCCTTACAAGTACAACAGTTACCCATCTTGATATTTGCACTGTCTCATCCCTGTAGTATAGATTTCAATGACTTTCCTGTCAGGTTTGCTGCAGTATCTTTTGGATGGGTAAATCGGGTTCACATGCGCTGTTCCCAGGCAGCCCCGCTCCTCTGAGGCTGGGTTTTCCTGTATCTGTGGGGAGTGGGTGTTCCAAGACACACAGGTATCATAGTTTGCCTCTGTCTAGGCTGTGCTGATGAGATAGAAACTTGGCCATCATGTGAAGATGATCTCTTTTGTAGCAATGCATGATGTTGCAGAAGAAAAATGGACCATCTAAAGGCAAATGGAACATTTTAACTACTCATTTTAAAGGGATATCAGTGGATGTATGGGTGAGATTTTAGAAACTCTGACAGTAGAAAGAAAAGACACAAGAAAGAGCTAGCTGAACAAGTAGAATGGAAATGACGAAGTATGTAAAATACGTGACTGACTAAATACCAAATTGGAAAAGATATAATAAGGGCAGAAAAAGGCAGCTCATTTTGAATTAATACTGTGTCTGTCTTGGCATCGTCTCAGTGGTATTCTTGATGAAGAGCAAGAAACTGAAGTTGAGAAGCTTGAGGGCATCTTTCAGTGGCCTTGGTGATTTCACAAAATACCAAATAATGTTGGAAGAATGAGGCTGACAAGTTTGTTGTGCCCATTTTGAAATCTTTTTTTTTGAAAGAGAACCTGAAATGTCTGTGACTTACGAACATAAGGCAGTGCCTGAGTACTTGCACCTGAAGGCAGTATTAGTCTCATGGTGTGGTTAAAATATGCACTATTTGGAAACTGTATGTTGCAGGATGGAGTTAAAAATGAGTTGTCTGTCTGAACGCTAAGCTTCCTAGTTGTCAGCTTAGGCAAGCTGTGTATCTCATTCAGTGTTCTGAAGACTTCTTTGGAACAGGATTCTGTAACAGAAAATTATTATGAGAGCTGTCAAGTCTTGCTGATTCAGTCTATGATGGGCAGTTTGCAAATGGAAAGCAAAATGATAAATCCTTATAATTCTACTACTTCCTCCAATTGAGCTACATAACTGATTTCTGAGCTGCTCCAAATCATACTTTGTCCTTTAAAATCAGACATGGAAGAGAGAGAGCACTGGGGAAAATCAGAGGGTCGAATAAAAAAGGCCGTGGAAATTGAGCTGGGAAGAAGCCAGAAGGTTTTCAGGCTTCAACCCAAAATTTTTCTAGTGAGAACAGCAAAAGTAAAAAGGGGCTTCCAGATGGGTGGTTGACATTAAAATGTATTTTATTGCTTTATGTGTGCAATACAGAACCAACAAAATATTTCTGTTTTAAAAGCATTTGCAAAAAAAAAAAGTTGTGTCATCAGACTTGTTAGAGCCATACTGAAAAAATAAGTAAATGGGGATAAGGTGAATATTACTGTATTTATCTGTAGAATTAAAATTGAAGTAGTCTTTATACTAGGATTTTCCTGATCTCCTTGTACCCATTGCTCAAATGCAATTTGTGTGAGAGTAGCTGTGCTTAGAAGATTTCTGGAGTCAAATACTGGGTGTAAGTGGTAGAAAAGCCTAGGACCTTAAACTGCTACTTTCTAAGAGTCTTGAGGTATTTTACAAGTAGAACTAAACTCCACAGCATTCTTGATATGTGACTAATATCTTTTTGCCAATGAAAAACAGATCTAAATGAGAATGTTTTCATAGTATGAATATCCATAAATGGGATGTATATCTGAATGTATTCAGATTCAACATGATGTTTGGAGGCGTGGAGGTAGAACTGAATAAACCTCAGCCTTTGACTGCAGACCTAGATGGAAACATGAAACAATCACTATCTAACAGGGAACATTTTCCAATTAGAAACATACAACCAGTGCTTCTTAAATATATAATTATTACCTTCCATTCACAAAAGAATATGAAAGTAGAACGATTTAGTGATACTGAGTATTTTTTTCTGGTCAAATACCCCCTGAGTGACCATCTAAATATCATCCATCCAGATTTTCTGACTGACATGGCTTATGAGCAGAGCTCTTCATAAATACTTGATAAAATATACTAGATAAGATTTTTTTTATTTATTTAGAGCCTATGGTGAACATAATTGTGACAAAGTAACATTATTGACTGCAGAACAAATGTAAATCTGTCTTGTCGATGTTGGTATAATAGTCTTAAATTTCACTTAGTCATGAAAATTTTCTTAGCCCTGTCTTTGCAATGAAAAAAACCAAAATCAACCAATCATGTTGTCTTCATTATATAATAAGCAAACATACTATTTTTTTGTTGATGATTACAAGATGAATTTATTATTCATTGGAAGACTGAAATGAAAACAGCCTAAAATATATTAATTTTGCTTTTTAATTAAAAAGTATTTAAAAATTGAAGTTGTAGAATTCAGTAGACAACTAGTGTTTTGAATTGTCTGATGGTGTGGTCTAGAAGTAACACAGATCCTGATAAAACTTTTTTAAAAAAAAACCCCCAAACAAAACAAAACAACAAAAAAACCCCACAACAACAAAAAAAACCCAAACCAACTCCTCCCCCCCAAAAAACCCCAACCCACCTTGTAAAATTCTTTCAAAACCGTACTAAACTCAATGCAAAATCTCTATGAATGTGACTGGGTCCCTAGGTACTGCTGTCGCTTCTCATATGGCATACAGAACAGATTACCACCTCTGACCAGCAGTAAGAAAGAACGTAACCTCTACAGATGGTAAGCAATGGATTTCTTTGCCAGGATTTTGAAGCATCCACTAAACATCTGATCATCTCTAACTGAGTATGGAATTGTACAGCACACCCCAAACCTATAGTATATAAACAGTACGTGAAACTCCTTATGGCATTTTTCAGAAAGCTGGCTCATTTATCCATTCTGGTAGATGTCATACCAACCTGCATTTGGTGTGAGTTGCTTGTTCATTTTGAAATTGTTAATATTTTATATTGACATGAGCATAACAAAGTAACTCACTTTAATTTTTCTGCAAATCATTAATTATGCTTAGTTACAATGTACTCTCTGAGGAACCTTGTGACTTCTTGTGAGTGTATGAAAGGTGCTGGGTGGCTGATGGAAAGTAGTAGTCAGAATTTGTGAGGAGTTGGACTGGAACAGAAAATACTTCACTCTGACATGGTTTTAAATTGGGTTTTCCACTGATTTACCAGTGTAGTATACTATATGGAAATACAGTCACTTCCTTAAGGAGAAGAAAAGAGATATCATAAAAGATGCAACAATATTATTATGGTAAATTTTTTTCTTCATTTAAAATAACCCAAACCCATACCAAGGCATTGCCATTTCAAATAGAATATGATTATATTCCTGCCCTGTTTTCCTGTTCATAGTTTTGTCTGAAACACGCAGATGAAATAACAACATAGGTTTATAAGTAGAAATCTGTCCCTGCATCACTCCAAACAATTCTTATCACTTAGCTCATCAGAAATGTCATTCATGTGCCTGATGTATCTCTGCTTGAAGTGTGTAGTCTAAAAATGATGACATCATGAGGGGTGATTCAAACCAAGCAGATCTTTGTGTGTGTCTGATATGATGTATCCCTCCCTAGGCATTCGTTTCTGTTCTGTGCTAGGAGTACTGCAAATCAAGAAAGGTGATTAATGTTTTTCACTCAGCAGCTCCTTCATACTATGCTTTTAAAGCACATGAGAAGATAATGGCCCAGCCCCTCTGTGGGGTTAATTGTTAGGACTATTCTAGGGAGTGTCATGACAAGGTTAAAATATTCAAACTATTATCAAAAGTTTAAGCTTTTAGTTTAGAAACTAGTAATTGTGAAATAGAGATAGAAAAATGTTTGAAAAGCAGATGTCACATTTTATATGGGCAGTGTTGTCTCACATTAGACATCTACATCCACCTACATTCTTCTGCCAAATACATAGAGATGAAAAAAGATTGATTACATGTTTTTCTGAGTACAAGTCAAGCAGCATACTTCTGTGCTAACTCTGTAAGTGCTGCTGCAAGACAGTTTCAGAAAAAATGTGAAATGTTGGAATGTATTACTAAATCGCAGGAGGTATGTTTACTGTGTAAGCTCCAGTTAATTTGACATTATGCCCTTCTTGATAGTTGACTAACAATAAAACTCACCTCTTATTATTACTGCTGACAGTAGTGTTAGCTGACTGATACAGTGACCTTTTAAAACATTTGATCGAAAAAGTCCCATTAAGACTATTAAAGACAACCTTTGCAATCCAAAAACAAAACCACAGAAATGTAAGATTTGTTATTTAAATGCCTAATCCTTGTCTCACTTTGGTTTTACAGTTTTTAATTTCCTGTGATGTACAGAAACACTGTGTTCTGATGAAAGAACGTTCTTTCACCAGAAATCTAATGTGGAAAGATGGGGTTGCTAAATTGCAATCTAAACATGGAAGAAACACTAACTGAAAGTGGTCAACTACCAAGTTCTACTTTAATTTGCCAGAGTTTTAAAACTTCCTTAAATCTTCTCAAGCTTACCTGGTTTCATTTTCACATTTGTTCAGAACTATTAATATTAAATACTCTTGGCATCAATGGGAATTTAGATACGGAGCAGAAAATACATCCCTCTGGACTCTGTATCCAAATTTTTAACCAGTATCTAATAGATTTTATTTCTATTTATTTTTTATGAAACCTTTTATTATTAATAGTGTTCTCAAAATAAGCTAATGAACTGTAATAGATTTGCATGGTTATGAAGATCGATAATTTATTCATGGAGATGGCACACAGAATAAAGAATTGGCATCAATTCTGCTAGAAGTTAGCTGAGAATACACACTGCTCCTCACTGTTTTGGGGCTTTTCACAGCAGTTTTCAATGAAACAAAAATAGAGGAAAATTCCACTTAAGAGAAGTGTCCTGTTTGAAATATTTTTCAGAGTAGTTTTGAAATAATTCTGGCTCTGAAATTATCTAGATGTGATTTAAAAATTTTTGAAATGCAAGAAATAGTATATCCTGCCAGCATATGTGTTCTGGGTTGCAGTAGGGCAGAAATATTTTTTTCTTCAGTATTTGCATTAATCAAACACTTTTTCATCCAGTTCAGAACAAATCTGTATGTCTATAGCTCTGTGAGTACAGGCAAATGAATCATGCTTCATATAGTCAGCAATAAATTACCTGAAACTCTACTAGCTTTTGCATTCTTGCAACAGTTAATGAGACTGAATCTTACATTGGGTATCAGAACACACTGGCATTTCATGGGCCCTAAGTAGGGATGTTGATTTAGTGGGACTGAACTGAAAATAATATTCTTTTTTTCCACCTTCCTTCTAAATATTGCATAAAATTAAATCCTCGCATCATCCCCTGGGAGGAATGGTATGTATTACCAGAGTAAGGCAAACAGCTTACAGCAGTCAGTGCTCTCAGCCAATGTGGCCCTCACCACCAAGCACAAATGGTCCATTGCCCACTCTTCAGACAACTTTGATCACGACTTGAAATTCTAAACTGTTGTTTTTCTAAAGAGATATTAGGCCATGGGTTCTCTGAAACTGCGTGCTGTAACAAATGTATGAAATATTTACTATCCAGGGGGTTGATATCTGAAATATATAATCTGTGGTGAGAGCTCATGTTTTGGGAGGACATACTTTCCCCATCAGGGAATTTCACTTTGAGTTGTTGTTCAGTGAGTCATGTTTAGTGGTTGGAATGAATCTGAGTTATGGCATGAAATTTGCTTTCTGTGAACGTTTATGTCTGACCTTTTTGCTCATACATCTTTTAGAGCAGCACTGAGTAAATGGGAAGGTTTGGTAAAAGACCTATTGTATTTCAGATTTACAGAGTGTGCAGTGCTGGAATTTGCTCAGTAATAAATGACTGGGCAAACTGAAACAGAGATGCTGGATGTGCTGCAAAAACATCACAATAAAAAGTGTGTTGTATAGGGGACTTTCAATGACACAGGAGAATGCAATATAATTTTGTAATTTCCATTCTTTATTAGAGAAAATTAAGCTGCAAATTTAAGCACTGAAACTGAACCAGATTACTTCAGAGATGTTCAAACCAGGGATTATTTTTCAGGTTGCACAAGAAAAAACAGGGTGGCAGTGATAACAGTATTAACTTTAGTTTTGTGGTGATTCTTGGTACTGACAAGTCCTAAAATATTACTGACAGAGTTTCTTGTTTGGTTGGGGTTTTTTTGTTTTGTTTTGTTTTTTTAATGAAGTAGGTAGAACCAGATAGCAATTAATATTCTGTAATCTTTGGAAAAGAAATCTGGATTTAATTTCCAACATGACATGTTATGATGACAACTGGAGATTGTGTTAATTATCATTCTAATCTGTCCCCACATACTTAGGCAACAGTTATATTCGTTCCTAAATTCATGTCTTGCAAACACGAGTGGTATAAGCTATAGCTTTGCCTGAAAGTCAGATGAAATGGTACATTCTTCTTAATTTTTTTTTAATAGCATCAGGGTCTACCTGAAAAGAATTCTTTCAGTTACAAAAGAAAAAAATGTTCTGACCTATTTCTCCTTCCCCTTTGATTGTCAGCATTTGTGGATATCCAGATAGGCACTGCATAGGCTTTCATAACTTAAATATCTCCAGAAGCAGAAATAGCCTGCAGAGACTAGAGCAGAGCTGTGAATATTTGTGGGTTTTCTTCTTCATTTCACAGATGCTGTTAATCCTTCCTCTCAGAGATATGCTGGTTATAGTCTGAGGCTGTTCAAGGGCCTTGAACTTGCCAGGTTTAAATTGTGTTGTTTAATGATACTGTGCCATACCGGTTCATTTCCCTTGCTGTGTAAAAAGATTAAGATGATCCAAATTATGTTAAATCGTAAGGCCTTGTGAGCTGTCACACTGAATTGGCTGTACTCACACTGCTCTAACACAGGACATACATGTCTTTCTGAATACTGGGATTGGAGATAAACATGTTCCTCACAACTGGCACTTTACACTTTGGCTACCAGAGACACTAATCTTGCTTTAACAATATACTGCAAGCACCCATGTGTTTCTGTTATTTTTATTGTACCAGGGCAGGGAGACTCTTAAAGAGAAATATTTCTTATTGCATTAATAATTATGTCTTAATTCATAGTATGGATGCTGTCATTTGATATAGACACAGATAATTCCCTTACAGTCAATGTCTTTAGTCAGACATATTTCACATAAGGGATATCACAAGTCAGAGAACGGTGGGGTGTAGAAGTGGCATGTGTGTTTGTTTCTCCTTGATAGTTTACACAATTTGTATTAAGAAAGAAAAAAATACTTGCAACGGAAGTGTTTGGGTGTTTTTTCTGAAATCATCCAAAGTCAATTATCCAATAGCTAAGAGCATCCAACCTCCAGTAAAAAAAAAAAAAGTCTCAACCTTTTGCAAATATTCTGTATAGAAGAGCATCTGAGTTTCTTGCGAGTTGCCAGGTGATCTTGGTTGCACGGTTAATAGTGATATGGCTTTTCATTGAGAAGAATCCAAACATATCCATCCTGGGATCCTGACATTTGGTTATCCAATTAAAGAAAACATTCCACAACACCAAAAGATAACTAGAACCATGCTGTCAGAAGTCAGTAGCTAATATCAGGTGAGATTTCAAAAAGCAACTATTGATTTGTGCATCTGTCTCCATATGTTACTTCTTAAATTGATTACTTTTCTAAAATTCCTGTTAACCAGCTGCTGTCACTGGTTCATTTGAATCTATGATTTTTTTAGTTCTTTTTTTATCTATACAGGAAGCACTGAAAAAAGGAAAGTAGCTGGATACATTGAGTTTTGAAAGCTATAGTGAGTTCCTACAGGAACTGACATATTAGTCAGAAGCTCTACACTGAAATGAGAAGACAGTTTAAATTTGGAAAGGTTTAGATCATTTTCCTTATTATAAAGAACACTTTATTATCAACATTAATGGAGACGATTATCTTTGAGTTCGGGTCACATGGTAAAACATTACTGGTTCCAAACATGTCAAGAAGACTCCATGGAGTATCACCTCACTCTTTACACAGTGGAACAGTCCAATATACTTGAAAAGTGGGATGTGAGAGGAAGCTGGCCCAGGCCTGAAATGTGAAGACATATCAGTCTGAGCCTGAAAGAGTAAATTGCAGGATATTTACCTTTCTACCTTTTTAAAGAAATCTGCCTATCTTCCTTTGAACTGATTTTCATATCTTTTCTCTGTGGCCAACTAGTGAATTTAGTCATCCCTTCCATTCCGGTTGCTCTTCTCTTCCTGAAGTGTTCCTGAAGAACAAATAAACAAAAGGATTCAAAACAAGTCTCCAAATTAGATTCTACCTACACTTGTAGGCAAGCAGCAGTCATGTGTAGTCCATCATGATGCTGATTTTTGTTTGTAGATTAACTCTCAAACCAACTCTGAAACCCACCATCTGCTTAGTCTAAGCTTTCTTCCTGTTCCATCCAGGACGAAGTAATTTAGCAGCAGAAGAACCTTACACAAAGAAAATTAGAAAGGTTTTCAGAAGAGCTGAAGCTGCTATGCTTTTAATTAAATCTCCCTGGTGTTTTTGTATTTTTGGGGAAATTTGAGGTTTGAGGTTTAGGGAAAGAAGCATTTGAAATAAACTCCAGAAAGTTAAAAAAAACCATCCCAGATATGGTCACATATTCTCATGAATGTCCAATAAATGATAAAAGCTGATTATTTTTTCTGTTATAAACTTGAGGAATAAAAGAATGAACTATCAAAAAATTCCCTTTTGGTTTGTGTGATGGTTGAATCTGACTGCTAAGCATGACAATATGTACAAATGCTGTCACTACCCTGGGAATTATTAGTACTTGCTTAATCACATTAATTAGTGCCCTTTAATGCCCTTTAGTGACATCTTTTCACTTGCAGAAACTTTCTGTTATGGATTTTGTTGAATTAGAAAATATTTTTATGATATTTTCTCTTTCAATACCATTTTAACCTTCTAAAGCTTTTTAGAGTACATATCGTATGATAACTCAATTTCCTGTCTTAATTGTGCATTGTTACTTACCAAGATGGAGTGAGCATGCTGAAAATACCAATTCTCCACTTGAGTGGCCCGTCTGGAGAGGAACATGGCTTTGAGAGGCAGGGACACTGGAAGAGCTCTAAGTGAACAAGAAAGGTGCATGGGGGAGACATAGCAAAATGTAGCCCTGGTTTTTCACCTTACCCTTTCAAAAAAGAGTTGCTTAAGACTATCTTTTAAAATATTTTTGAATTCTAGAAAGGTGCTAGTTTGACAATCCAGAAAAGAAAGAGCTCTTTTGGGTGCAGTGAGAGTACTTGATTTATGCTTGCCCTCTGGCAATCATTTTTAATACTACAAGGAAGCATCCAATAGACTATAATTTTGCTGACACACAGGTGAAGATCACTACTGAAGTACTATCAAGTTCAAGTTAATTTTACAGAAGTCCTCAAGTATCAGTAACACACATATCATGGATACAGTCAAGCTGCACTGAGGTTTTAGTGGTGAAATGGCTCAATATGGCATGCTGAGTTGTTTGTTCTCTCTCCCCACTTAATGCTGATTTTTTCTTCTTGCTGAAAATGGTTGTAATAGGTCAAGACAACCATCGAATTTTGACGGTTATTTGAAATTTTTTGTCACATCCTACTGAAAGTCCCAAAATTATTCACTAACATTCCTTTTATTTCCTGCTTCTACTTCCATCTAAATGAAGATGGTATTCCCACTTCTGTTTTCTTTGTGCAATTTTTCAGCACTAGATTTCTGTGTTGCCCATTCTGACTGTTGTATCTAGCTCTTGCCTTTAGTGCCCTATATTTGCAGTGCAGGCTTCACTGTGGCAGGAATAACTTTTTTTCCTCTTTTTTTTTCTGTATGCACACAATAATTGAACTGTGGTTCATGTTGCTGGCTTTTGTGCACACTGCTTCAGTAGCAAAATTACTGAAAGGCAGAAAATGGAGGTGGTTCTTGGGGGAAAAAAATGGTATTTGGAAGTGCTCGAAGAAGCCAAACTCCTCCTGGGCATCTCATTCACTAGAAAAAATATAGTCTACAGGATTGTTTATGTATGCTACACTAAACTGTGTGGTCCTGTATTGTATGCTGAATGAAGATCCAATGTCTGTTAAAAGGCTCTTGGAAATCCCATTGTAAAGAGAAAACATGTATTCCCTGAGCAAATAGGAGTAATCATGTCATCCTTGAGCTTATGTTTCTTCTCATTTTTGCCATTCTAAAATTATTCGTAAAGACTATACGGACAAGGGGGTGAATAGATAATCTACGTAGATCAAGTCTTAACTGTGATCAGGTGCATATTGCAATGTTTGGATAATATCCTCTGCTGAAGGAAATCAATTTTTATTGCTATTTACACATGATTTCAGCATAGAAGCTTTTGCCATCACTTCAGGTGCCTGCTGTGAACTGGTGGTACACTAAAACAAAAAATATTTTGAAGAAAATGTATGTGATAAAATCCCAGAGTAAACATTTAATAAAACTAAGTTATTTTCTATTTGAGCTTGGAGCTTTAGAAGCTGAATGTATGCGTTTGTCTGTAGGGGTTGCAGTAGCCATCAGGTGCCCAACCAAGAGTCTCAGAATTTCAGTATGAATGTACATTGGGCAAGTCTGGGCTCTAACAACCTTGGAGGATGAGCCTTTTGCTATGGATTTCACTTATTCTTTGAGGACAAATGAGATTTAGGTGAGACTTTTCTATCTTAAGGTGTAGGTATCTACATGTAAGCTCTAGGCATCTTGATTCCTTTCATAATTAATGGACAGGCTTTCTTTCATCTCATCCTAAGGCTGACATCTAAAACAACTTAGGTGAATACTAGGTTTCTGTTCATTGACTTCAAAAGGAATCAAGCTGACTAGCTTACTTCAAGGTATCCAAGTGTATGGGAGAAGCTCATGCCAAGTGTCTAAAACAAAAAGGGGTTCAAGAAGTTGAAATAAATTAATTCTTAAAGTTAGTGGCATAGTATCTGGGAATGCAGGTTTATTACTAAGCAGAATTAATCATGGCCCTAAATGCAACCATGCTGTGGTTAGAGAGATGAAGGGAAGGGTACACAAGTCTGTGCTAACAGAAAACAGGAGTGCCTTCACTTTCCTTGGCTATATTTGTTTCTCTGTTCTGTGTTCTCAAGGTAGAAGGTTAAGTAAACTGAATATGAAGTGCTGGCTTCCACTGCCAAATCTTCTGCTTACCTCTAAGGAGATATCTTGAGTTTGAAATGTCTTGGAAGGGAGCAAAATACACAGTACATCTGCCATTGGTTCCAGTTCTTAAAACACCTTCCAAGTAAAGTCTTATTTTAGATGATAAAGTTGTAGCTTAGGGCAGTGTTTGCTTTGAAATCATCTGTGCAATAACTTATTCCAGCAGTTATCAGAAAGAAGCAAAACGTCCCCATAATTTTGGCATAAGCTAGCAGAATAGGATATTTTCATTATAGTTTGGGATATTTAAAATTATGCCTCCCCTGAATGAAACACACAGTGCTATTAAATAACTTTACATTAAGGCAATGGGCAAAACTCCCAGTGAATCAAGGTTCACTGTGTTCCTATCATTCCAGACAAGCAGGGAGGACAGACTTGCTGTGCATTCTGATCTGGAATTGCTTCACCTTATGGCTTGGATAATGAGATATTGATTTTTACAGAGCAGTTCATGTTAGAGGAAAAATGAGAGACTCAGTTGCAATTATGAAAGTCATTTACAATTGAAAGTGGGGAAAGGTTTTCTTTCTGGGTAGCAGATAATAGTCTTTAGCTAAGCCTTTCCCATAGTTGCCAGGACTTGATACAGAGATAAAAAAATGAAAATAAAAAGACTCTCTCAAATATATATACTTCTATATATTTGTGATAGTTACTTACAAAAAAAATTTGAAAAGAAGAAGAAATATTTGTGATAGTTACTTAAAAGATGTCCTCAAACAATTTTTCAGGAAAGATAAATTGAGTTTGTTAAATAACTAATGTCTCAAAGCCCTAGTCCCAGGGACTTTGCACAAAAATCTAGCAAGGCTATCTGGTTTCAGCTGCTCTTAGCAATCTTTTCAGCTGACCTACAACTGCTGAAACAGCAGAAAACATAACCTTCAAGTTGCTCTTTTCTTTTTACAAGCACAACATTACTCATTCCTAAACTCAGTTGTCTGCTTTCACTAAAATCAAACTCTTCCTCCCTAGGCATGGGTCTCTGGCAGCCTTTCTTGGGATTGGATGGAAGAGGGCGTGGAGCGCGCAGGAGGCTGCGTGGCTGGGCAGGCCGGAACAGTGCCAGGTCCCACTGCACTGGGACTGGCAGCAATGGAATTACCTTGCTTCACAGTAGCTGGTGTGGTGCTGTGCTTTGCATTTGTGATGCAAACAGTGTCAGTAACACACCAGTTGTTTAGCTATTGCTGAACAGTGCTTGCACAGTGTTGGGCCTTTCTGTTTCTCATTCTGTCCACTCCCACAGTGAGTATATTAGGGGGTGGCAAAAGGTTGGGAGGGGAACCACATGGGTCATCTGACCCAATTGGCCAAAAGTATGTTCAGTGCCATATAACGTCATGCTCGGCAATACACATGGCAGGGTTTAGTCTTTCCAAGGTAGCCTTTTCTCAGAGACTGACTGAGCACTGGTCTGCTAGTGGTGAGGAACTGCCTTTGCATGAATTGGTTTTTTTCTTTTTCCTTCACTTATTAAATTGTCTTTATCTCCATCCACAAGTGTTCTTTCTTTTGATGTTCTGATTCTCTCCCCTATGCTGCTGCAGGGGGAGTGAGCAAGCAGCTGGCTGGGTGCTTAGTTGCTGGCCAGGCTCAACGCGTCATAGCTAACAACATTTTCAGAGGGCCCGATAGAAGCATCACCTTTCTGCTTGGAAGGGTCGTGGCTTCCCCTTCGGCCCCGTTGAAAACACAGCAGTAAGACACTAGTCTCCTGTTTTCTCTTTCCCTCCTTCTTCCTCTCTCTTGCCTCTCCCCCTGAATTTTCCCTCCCAGTAGCTGCTACTCCTTGCTCCACCACTGCACTATTTGCTGGAGTTGCCTTGCCCAGTTTGCTGCAGGTATTGTGGCAGAGGGCACATGGTAGGCTGCACCCAGGCAGTCATTGCCACAAGTGCTTCTTTGAAGTTTGATCATATTCTGCTTGTTGAGAACTTACATCAATTTCTACATGTGATTTCAGGTTAATACCTTGATACATTTAATTTATAAAATTTAGTTTTTCCACTAAAAGGCTGATTAGCAGTCTAATTGGTAGTCTTCTTGTGGGATATTATGCTCTCCAGCCCTATTTAGAGTAACTTTATTATGAAATTTTTAATACCTAGTTAAATTATTTGCTCAGGAGGAGTATTTGTGTGAATAACACAGATGATGTCTTCGGTGCTTTCTGGCTAGGAAAAAATTAGACAAATAGGTCCTTCAGTATTTGCTTTTCAGTTTTTCCTGGAAGACACTGTGCTGCTTTTAACTGTTCCCTGAGGAATACTTGTTAGAGGGCAAGAATGCTAAATAGGATTGTTAACGTGTTCTTTACAGTTGAATAACTACATAAAGTAGGGGAATATTAGAGAATATTTTTTGTTTTACATATGGACCACTTCTTATCTCTGGAGAGGTAAAAAGTTATGTTTCTGTTTCTATTAGTAATTGCCCTGCTATGACCTCTCCTCTGTTTTTATTCTCTGTTACTTTTCTGTTTGAATGCTTATAAGTTGCCCTGCAACTTTGAGTATCTCCAGACCAATAAAATAAATTAAAAATGTGACTATGAAAACATTGTATTGAAGCAAAGTAATGAAATGAAGGTGGAAAATGCCATAATAAATTATATATTTTAATAAATGACTGTACATTGTAGAATTTCAATTACAGGAAAACATACTTTACACAAGTAATTACTAAAGAAATTACTGGAGAAGCACATCCAGTCGTTGAATTACAGGACACAAATTCTTACTCTGATTGCATCTTCCGTTGTGAGGAGAGTAATCACAGGCAAACACCACGCTCTAATAACACCATCTCTTTAGGATTAGAACTTAATGCTGGATGGGGAATGTGGAAAGATTAATAAAAGGTTGTTGCTTCATGTGCACAAAGAGAATGAATGAAACTAGTTAAACGCAAAACAAGAGCTTTGATTGTTGGCAGGTAACCTAAGCATTTCTTGTCTTGTACGTGCCTTTCAGTAGGTATTTGGGTTCAGTGTGTCTTTAGGATATCTGTGAATGTGTTATGTATGCATACCCATGGCTTGCTTGTGTGCATTCTGTGTACACAGTGTAATTATAACCTTAAGAAGAGAGTGGAACATACCTGTAATATGGTAGGAGATACTGTGTTTCCCTGTTATGGAGTGTCTTTTACACGAGATTGAGATTTTGGTGGCTTTATAGTCCCTTTTGGATGAGAGCTAATAGCTGAAATGTTTGTCATAATTCAAATGGGTATCACATGCTTTGTTACCATAAGGATCTGTAGCATCACCTCTCAACCTCCCAACCATCCCTGGAGCTATCAGCAGGGTCAGTACAATCCAATCAGATCTTACCCATCTGGATTGGGAACTTTAAGGCAGAGACTGGTGCTGCTCCAGGATAGGAAAAGCTGAGCTGGACTATTCACAGTGGTGAATATAACATGTCCCAAGGTATCTTCATGTTTCAGGGTTCAGCGTCCAGCTGACCTGTGGGGAAGAGGTCTCATCTGGCAGTGGCTTTCAAAAGGGGAAAGAAAATGGTAAGCGTCTTGAATGGAGGTGTGACAGAAGTAGTTTGCAGCAGGGACCTGCTTTTTTGATTGCTGTATGTTGGAAATAAGAAAAGCTGGGGAAAAAAAAAGTTTAAAAAAATCTAATGTAAACATTGAAAATTAACAGATTACATGGGAAAAACATACAGTATATGCAATGTGATGTTATATGCACAAAATTAGCAAAATGAAAAATAGAAGTGTAATCTCATTCATTTAGTGTAACTATTTCCTCAGGTGATGTGTGGACCCACATCGTTTTTCTGTTGCTTCATACCTGAGACCAGTCTATTGATTCTAAAGTGTTTGTTTACATCTTAGATGATAAAGGTTATATTTGGTAACCTTTTTTTTTTTTTAAAAAAAAAAAAAAGACTCTGCGCAAGTCTGTATTTTGCAGGGCATTTTCTTTTAACCCCAATAATTGACCTTTTATTGTGTAACTAGACATCTTTCTCTGCCCTGATGTTAGTAAGGACTGAGTTTAGAAATATTGATATATTTTTAACTGCTGTCAAAGCAAAGAAATTTGTCTGTTTTTGTTCTCTAGATTTTCTATTAATGCCATACTTTTTTCTTTTCTCCACTGGTAATATTGGTTTTTTATGCTTCCTTAGTCTATTCTTCTTGTGCTGTGAGTTCAAGAATGTTCTTGTAGAACCTGGTTATATTTTCATCCTAATGTCACCAGTGAGTCAGTTCAGCACACATTCTTATTACAGTATTACTCTAGACTTTTTTTATTTAGTAAAAAACATCTGAGTTCTTTTTGAATTTTCTGTGCAAAAATAATCCGTAAAGGTCTCCAGTAGACACTGTACAAAGAAAAATGCATCTATGGGAATACAGTTTATTCCTGCTGCCTGGTATTGCTACAGGTTTTTGATCAACCCCTTACAGAAGAAATGAGAATTTCTTTTGCTTAATTTCCCTTTTATTTTCTCTTGATAATGATTTAAACATTTATTAGCTTCTCTTCCTGAAATAATATGTATGGTAGGAGAACAAATATTTTCTACAAGATATTCAGTCTATTACTTAAGAACGACACATAGAGGAACAAAGCTTGTCCTATTGCAGTCTGATTCTTCTGAAGTAATTTCAGAATTCACAAAGTGAACATGAACATTGCACAAATATTCATGCTTCCTAAATCACAGTTACATGGGTATTTGCTTGATGTTGTTATTTTCCATAAAAATGTCATGAGGTACTAATGTAAAAATCCATTAATAGTAGATAACACAAGATGTTTAAACATCTTAAAGAGCAAGAAAAACTGTACAAGGATTTGTTCATACAGCTTGCCTATAATTCTGGTTTAGATCACAATTTTGAGGAAGGGCACTGATCTGTCATTATAACCTCTGTTTGTGTTTTATGCGCTGTACGAATTGTCTCCAAGACACACTCAGATATGGAACACAGACCATGAAGTTGGCAAACACTTCAACAGCTTGGCATTGTTTCCATAAATTTGCAAAACAGTTGTTAATACTGTGAGTATTTTGACACAGAGAAGTTAATGCAGTGTAAGCCATGTTATAAATTTACATCACCAAGGCTGTTTTGCGCTGACTCTCTGTATGGACACACATGGATTTGCATGGAGAGCTATTGCTAAGTAAATTGGGTATGAATTTGCAGCACACTATTTTAAATCAACTCTCATAGCAATAAACTAAGCAGTTGTCAGATTGCCTTTCCTGGACTCAGCCATTCCAGAGGGGCAACCAAATCTAGCTGCTTCAAACTGCAAAATCTACAGCATTATATTAGACAGTTTAAATTGCTGTGTGACCCCACTTGGGTGTGTGGACTGACAGGAGCTGCTCCAGCTGCAGGTCAGCAGGGATGGGAGTGGCTGATAGCTGCGATCAGGGGCATTTTCTATCAGCACAGCAAGACCTGACCCTTCATGGTCTTAAGTACTTATGAGAGTGAGCTTTATTTCTAAAACAATAAATTCAAGCCCAGAATATTAGACACAAAATTACACACAAATCTGAATCCTCAGTCTGTTACTATGAGCAGATTACAATTTTTAAAGCAAAATAGTTTTCAGTGCAGATATAGTTTTTATCAAATTCTACACAGTCTGTGTACTTCAAAAAGTTGTGTTTGTTTATATTTATTCTGTGGATTAGGTATGTATCTTCTTCTGACTGTTTCATGCCTCTGCTTATGTCCTACAAGATGCTGAACATCTCTAGGCTCCTGATGATCTTACATCTTTACTGATTTGAAAATGAATTGAGAACTAAAGATCTCATTCCTCCATCTTTTACCAAGTGCTACTTGAGCTGTGTGATTTTTTTTTTTATTTTTGCCAACCCAACTGATCATTAAACACAGTTCCTCTCTCATTCTGAAACTCAGATGATTGTGTATGATTTACTAATTTAGATTTTTTAAAAGTGCTTCAGTCTTTGTTTACAGACCTTGTAAAGAGCAGTGAAACACACAATATCTTTCTCAGATTTTTTTCTAACCAATCAACAGTAGCAGAAGAAACAAACAAAACTGTGTAACTCAAAGTCTGCAGTTGTTCTTTGTTAGTAAAAGAAATAAAGAACTTATTACCTTAAAGTATGACATGGGATCAAAACACACATAATATTAATGGATACATTTTAAAAAGCTTTTAAAAATATTTTTTTTCTGTTAATTCTCAAGGAAAAAAGCATTCTTTGACTGTTTGTTTTTTTTTTTCCTCAAATGTTAACACTCCCATCCTGAAATAGATATATGGTATCATACACACCCATAGGCTTATGTTTAGTAATATTAAACTGAAAACAGCAGAACAAAGCCAGCTAGTCATAGTATACTTTTTCTATTTTTAGGTTTGCTTTTCTTATTCAGGTATATTTTTTTTCCCCTTTTTAGAAAGTCACTTCTGTAGAGAATTGCTTGAAACTTCCATTGGCAGATGTGAGGGGTATCCAGAGAAATAAGGGTTAAAATAACCCCAAAGCTCCCTGATAATAAAGTTTTTGAATGCCAGGCACAACAAGAGCATTTTTTGTATGAGTTCAGATGCCTTTGTGGGAACAGCAAGTGGGCTGTAAATGAAGGCCATGATTTGACAATTCATAAAGAATCTTATTGGTGACTTTTTTCTTTATCTCTAAAGTGGAAGTGAGATGATAATGATGGTTGATTTCTAGTCTCCTGCTGCTGATGGAGGATATCAATCAAATTGGGCCTAGTTACAAAATGAGCCCCTAGAAGAAAATTATAATCAAACTCCTAAGTGTTTATAATCGCTGAGAAACCGAGTAAAAAGCTGTTCAAATAACATCCAGTTGTAGGCACTGTGAACCCTTTAACAAAATCTAAGAGCGGCTATTCCTGATTTTCTCACATTTCCTCCTTATGCCTAGCGCAGAATGAATATGCGCTAGCCATCTTGTTATGTTTATCTAGTTAAGACATTTCTGAAGTCAAACATCTTGGTTTTAAAATACACGTAAATATACATATAATGTGAAAGCACTCAGTGGTAGAAAGTCGAGTGGAGGAAGTATAATATCCGTTATCAAAGACAACAGACGCCTGGCAAAACCTTAGCCAGCTATATGGCTTTGGTGTCGTTGCAGAGTCCTGTGTTGCTTCGAGGTGGGAATGGCAGTGAGCACTGGGCTGTACCAAGGCGCTGCAAGCTGGGATGAGACCTGTGTCCAGGGCTGCAAGATTGTGTGACAAAAACATCCATCAAATGGAGATGTTTTCTACCTTTCTGCTTGAGTTAAATACCCAAAGAAGGAGAGAGCTATTGTGATCACATGAGGAAACTTGCTGGTACATCAAATTTGTGAAAACCTAAAGCCCTTTGTAGAAATTAGAAGGGTTAAACACATTGTTTGCTATTTTACATGGCAGTTCACTGTGGAAAAGCAAAAGAACTACAGACTGAATTCTCAGCCAGCTGCAAGGAGGTTCTCTGTGATAATACTCAACTTGTATTGCTGACAACACAAAGGGCTGTGAGGAAGTGTCAAATGGTACCAGAGTATGATAGACTGTCAAACTGTATGGGTGGAGCTTCAGATGCTCCAGCAGTGACCTGTAGACACTGAGTGGCATTGTTGCTGTTTTGCTTAGGTAATTTGTTACTGTAGGTAACATTTGTTGATCAAAGTGAATGATCATCTGCAGGAGGATGATTCTTTCTAATGCAGAATGCCTATTTCTCATGAACTTAAAATTTCAGTTATAGTGCATCAAAAATTTATTGAATGAGATTATGATAAGAAGATGCAAGGTAGAGCCCACAGAACAGAGATAAAAAGAAGAGAGGACAGTATTTGACAGGAAAGTGAATGGTCTTAAGAGGAGTATGCAGTATGATGGGAAAGCCAAAATGAAAAAGCTTAACATAAAAATGAGAAATAATCTGTATTTATACTAAGAACTAAATTTATTCTCCTTTAAGTTGTATCGGATGGTTTGCCAAATAAATTATTTAGTAACAACACCCATTATGAAAGAACCATAACTCTTTTCAGAAGTAATAGCTTTTATCATTATCATTGATTCAGGAAATTGGAATAAATATCTTTGCTTATTAGCATATTATGTAAATGACTTCAGAAAAGGCTGAAAGCTGTTTACTATTTCATGCCCAAAATGAAGTAGTTCTGTCTTCTCAGGAAAATAATTTAATTAATTTGTGAGGGCTGAGAAACAGGCAGTAAGTAGTGTGTTATTTTCAGAGTGCAGAAGCCAGTCAGCTAAAGTTTTGAGTCTGAATTAATAAAGATGTTCTGCCTATGTGTATAATCAGTAGCACATGGCTGTAGAAGGTATACTGATGTACATAAAGTCAGAAGGCTCAGGACAGCAACAGTTGGCAAGTATTTGGTGGTAAAGAAACACAAGAACAGCTAATATCATTGCAGTGGTAGCCATCTTTGCTAAGCTATGGAAGCATTAGGAATGAATGATGTTTATCCATCTAGTGCCTTGGGCCTGATTTTTATATTTTTCTTTAAATAAGTCCTTTCAAATAGGCTCACCCAGGTGTCAGCTGTGTAAAGAAGGAAACCATTTGTACTTTCTTTTGTGAAATCTGGTTTATTGCTTGTCTTATACAGGCTTTTCATATACTTGTAATTCTTTTTTTTTTTTTTTAATTACGGAAGTGACTTAGTCATGGATGGTGATTTGAGCATGGTGTATTTTCAACTCATACCAACTCAGGTGTAAATCAAGTCTCTAAATACCTTCTGCATCTCTCTAAAATTGTAAAAAACCCCCGAACAACCCCAAACCACCACCTCTGTCTCTTTTTTTGGGCAGCAGACTGTTTTTAACTGATATGAAACCACACTTTTCTTGGTTTTTTCTAGACTGGGGTGTTTTTTTTTTTTCCTCATTAACTCAGGCTCATATATCTATTTGCTTGTTTAAAGAAGTAGCTTGGTATTCTGTATTCTATCATAAAAAATGTTTCATCACTGTTGCAGTATAATTTTTTTGCATGGTATGACATGGGGTTCTTCTGAGGGATTTCAAAGACTAAAACTCAAACTAAAATACTACTGAGATTCCTTTCTAGGTATTCATTAATTTGAATTGAAAAGTGAGATGAAAGACCAAGTGCAGAGATGAGATAATTTTAATATGAAGAGGGTGAGACCATGATTTTGTAATTGTGGTAGATAAAGTAGCACTTTCCATTATCTAACAGTATGGTACATGGAGTATATGACTGAAAATAAGCAATGGCCAGGAATACACTCATTCAGTGGAACCACTGTGTGGTTCTGCTGTTCAGTTTTATAAAACTTAGCAGTGCTATTGAAGGTGTGTACTGGTGTGGTTTCTAATCATACAGTGCTGCTGAAGAGACATGAGAGTCTCAAAACTTCATGAAGAGGAAGAGACTGTTCCTAAAAGGGCCTGCAAGTCCTGGGTGGTTCATTATTTAAGATTCATCAATATTAACAGCAGAGTCTGGAAAGTTCATAATTCATATTACTTTCAAAGTCAGACCTGTGTGTCAGTATGAGCAAATTAACGTTTGCTCCCTGTTCCGTGTGATTAATGGGGTCTAATTCCTGTGATCCCCTTGGTACCAGTTAGCCTAGGCTGTGCTGGCCTTTGAGACAGCTTGCTGTACCTTTGGACAAGAGAGACGTATATGTTTTTTGTTGTACCCATTTATATTGTTTGAAACAGTAGAATAAATATACTGACAAATTAATTCCACTAAATATCTATAGAAGAGGTCCTCTGCTTATATAACTATACAGTGACAGCACCTCTAAGATATGTTAGTCCTTTGTTTCCCACATTTGGAGACACTGGCATTAACAGGAGAAGGAGCTGCTACAGGCATCCCTCAGTTAATGCCATTTGTCACTTTAAAGTACTCTGCTGTCTTATGCTGGCTTGTTGCCTTCTCTTTGCCACCATCCAGCACTATCCACCTCATGGTGTGAAACAAGCGGTGGCAGAAGGTTGAGGCTGGTTCCTGTCGGTATGAAGAAATGAAGAATCTTTGCAGCTCTTCAATCAATTGCTCTGCAAAGCAAACACGGGATTTATTTCAAGACCTGATTTTTGCCACCCTTGTGCTGAGCAGCAAATTTCCCTGAACCTGGGTAACCTGACAGGTTTACATGGAGCAGACCTAGTTGATAAGAGTGAGAGTAAAACACTTCCTTGGAGAGTGTTCTCATAACCTGTCCTGAATACATGAAATAACCTACAGGCATTCCTGCCTCTTATGCTGCACTAATGATAAGGGTCATTTGAGTTCCAGGACAGGTGAGAAAACAAAGCAGCAAGCAAGCTTACCAGGCAGCAACTCTATCAAAAGATGGTCCTGTTTCAGTGGCTTTTTGTTATTGAGGAATCTGTGATATAATATAATAAAGTAGAGCAGCCAAAACCAAGGACAGCTTTACTGCTTCTATAGCTTCTAACTGTGCCTGGGTTTACAAAGGATGAGGTAGAATGGAAGGAAAATCAAACCCATGGTTTCAAAAGTAGGATTGTGTTTCAAATACATGTAGTATTTCAAAAATAATTTTGTACAATATCTTTGATTTTTATATTCTCCAGTGCTGGAGTATACACATAGGTATAGTGTAAGTTCTGCAGCTCTTTTAGTATACAGATAGTATTAGCAAGAAGCTTTTTTTTTCCTTCAGACTTTTCCATAAAAATGGGCTGCAGATGATACCATGCTTGCAACAATTAATATTTCTATATATGTATTAATGTATATATGTATTAATGAAGAGGTATATAAATTCAATTTACACTATAGCACCTATTTTTTTCTGGTAATGTGCCTGTTATCTCTTGTGTTGATTAATGCTGCAGTAGGTACTGATCTATCATGTTTGTAGAAGTTTTCTTTATTTTCTTGAAACTGTGTATTACATTAAAAAGGTTTTAAATAAAAGCAACTATTCATATTTCTATGAGAGTATTTTAAGAGGATATTATTTACGCTGACTATTACCTTTTGCCGGTTCATCTCCAAATTATTGTTTGCAGAGGAAAAACAAATGTAAAGCAGCTGTGAGAACTTCAAACTACAGGTTTGCTACCCTGAAAGAGCATAATCGTTCTCAGCTGCATTTTTCTCTGTTAGCTTTGTGTGCATAGTTATTTTTGATAGAACTATGGAAAACAGATATGTTGGTGTTTTCCTTATCTTTATAACATAAATGGTAAGTAGGAAACTTGCTTGTAGGAGCTTTTCCTTGATATTTTCTCTATTGTCTCTAAAAGGAGAAAAGCATTCACTTACAGCACTGGAAGTGGCTATTATCTCTTAATCTACAGTGAAATAAGTGTGTGTGTGTCTGAATTATGTACTTGGCAGATTGTGGCAAGACTGAGAGGCGGATTCTCTGTGGCATAATTTTATTGAATTTTTTTCAGCAAAGAATCTGGTTCTCTGTTTACTGTCTTGGCAGAAATTTATCTGTACATTATCAGTAATAGAAATCAAAAAAGGCTCTGCAGCTGGTACCATCTTGTTAGAATAGTAAAGAAAAGTTAGTTGTGTTCTCAGGAATTGTTACTAAAATTGCTGTACTTCTGCCAAAACCAGGTACTAAAAGTTCTGCACATCTTCAGTAGCAATGACCGGACTGGTGTGTGTTGCTAAGAACATTGGTGCTTACGTTCGAACTGACATTCTGGATAAAAAACAATTCATGCTGTATTTGGTTCTAGTCATCTACATTATATACATGGGATCTGAGGAGTTGAAGATACATCTATTTGAAATGTAAACAAATAAGTAACTTGGTATTGTTTATTTATACAATCCAGCTAAAGCTCAAGATCTAAAGATAAACTTGATCTCCTGTCCTCTCTTTATTGCTCTTGATTTTTAGAAGAGTCCCACGCAGGAGAGAAGGTTCCCTGCTGTGACTTCCGACTGGGACTTTACATTATTCCTCAAATACCTATTTACCATTTTCCCTATCAACTTACCCAAAATATTTTTGGCATGGGTATTCTCTTTATAGTTAAGGTACAATTTTTTGGCCATTAGAGATAATTGCTAATGACACTGTATCAGTCAGGAAACATACAGGGAGTTTTGCCTGAATAAAGAATTCAGAACTGGATCCCATATATTCTTTTTTGAGCAATATAATACAGCAATGCTCAGATGAGGTAATAGAAGAGCTAATTTGACAAAATCATAAGAAGTATACCCAGCCTTGACTCTGCTCTGTAGAACTGGGGCTTTTCTGAGATTTCATGAGATAATAGCATCACTTCTACAGATAGGATTTGTACTTTTGGCAAGTTTTTGCGGTATTTCTCTGTATTCTATTGATAAGGCCATGTCCTTGAAAATAGATTTTCCTGGTGTTAGGGCTTGCTGACTCTTCCTGCTCTCCATCTAATGCACAATTTTCTGTTTTGAAGTTCAGAGTGCTACATACGTTTCTCTCCAAATGATTATCTATTGTACTGAGAGCTTAAGACTTTCAATCTCTTACCTTTTCAAGAATTGATGAGTCCCTCAGTTTCAGGTTTCTTATCTCTTTTTCTGTTGTGCCGGTATGTACTTCAGCTTCATAAAACTTATTTTTATGTCAAACTATTGCAGTCATGTGGAGTTAAAATATGCAATTAATGAGGCTGTATAATATATTTCATTCAAACGAAGTATTGTCTGGCAGAGTAATCACAGGCTCCCTAGTGCCTGCTCTGTGCTGGAAGTGTGACAGTTTCCTTTAGGTGCCAGATGGCAGGTCAGTTGTAATCCATAGTTACCAAACATATACTGTGCAGTAATTTCCTTAGGCTGAATAGCTTATTCTACAGGATGTGTCAGAGCCTGGATCTATGCGCATTCATAGTGTTTCACTTTAAATTTCATTGAAGCTCTACCATACTGGTTACTTCTGCATTGCCAATATAGCTATTAAAAGACAAGCAATTCAAAGGGCAGAACCTTGAAGCAGAACCTTGTTTCACCCCTTGTATCTACACCTGCCAATAGCATTTTACTACAGTGCAGTGAAAGCTGGACAGCAAGTAGACTATGAATTTATCAGCTGCTGCAGGCACTCTGCTACAGGCAGCTGCATGTCATTATTAGGGCAGTTATGTAGCTATAAGAATATTTCAGGATGTCTTGCCTTAGTTAGTCATCTGCCCGTGGCATGACTGACAGCGATATGCATGAGGCTGATGAGCAATTTCGATGGGGACATTCTGACATTGCCTACAGCAAATGTAATGAGAACTATTGTTTTCTAGTAGCAAATAAAATTTGCAAAACCAGGAAGTAATAAAGAGAAGCTCAAAGACAACATTGTGAATTTCTTATAATAAAAAACTGTGACGCTTGCTTCAAAATGGTTGAACCTCTAGCACCAGCCACTGGTTAGCTAAGGCTTTCTGTCTGTTCTTGCCATTCCCATAAAGAAGAAAACAGATTCATCATCTAGGGAAGATAATAACTATGCTATCTCAGGAAAGATTATATGTTTCTTGTCAGGGTTAATTTATTAAGCAGCAGAATATGTAACAGGCACAAACTCATACCAAATGCGAAGGAACAGGCACCCTTCCAACTCTGCAGTTGAGCAGAGGGAGGACGTTATTAATCCACGCCTTCGTATTCTTCTTTCCTTTTTTCTGATCTCCTCATACTTCTGAAAGCACAGGTTTTCTGCACTGTCAGTAGACACCACTTACAGTCTGCAAATAAATGATCACTGCAACCAAATGTAATGTGTTCCCATTCTTTAGTTTCTCCTTGGTATTTTTTTAAAAGTCTCATGTTTTGAAACAAAGTACTGGTGAATTCATGCCACCTTCTTGTGCAGCTACAAGTTGCTTAAGTATCCTGAAGCCTGCTGAGGTCAATGAGAAGATTCCTGTTGACTTAGTTTTTGAACTAGACTTTGACTGCACATAATATTTGTATTGATACTTAAAGTTGGGAAGAAGCATCACACACTAGATCAGCTAAGTTAAGTTACACAAACATTGATTTCATTTGCTGATAGTTTTAGACAGATTTCCATTAATTATTGTTTATTATTTAATACTTTAGGCAAGAACATGAATTAAATTAAATACTCTCCTCCCACTGCAGCACCCAGAAGTAAAGAGATCTCAGCACTGTCTCTTCCATTGATCTCCTGGGCACCCAGCATAGGTCCTTTTGCTTCTCTGTGCTTCTTTCTGCTTATGTAGGGTGACTCCATAAAGTTTTAGGTAGTAGCTGCCTGGGGCAAAAATTGACTTTTGTAGGCTTAGAGCCTGGTACAAAGGAGTCACATACAACTACTGCTAACATGTTTTGCAGTACTGAAAAGGCTTATTATATTATTAAGCTGATTGACATTTAAAACATATGACCTATATTTGATTCCATTCCTATTGCATCCTACAGGAATTTTTAATCAGAAATTTCGTCAAGCCCAAAAGCTTTTGATGTGCTGTGGATGAGCTGTCACAAGATCCAGTAACACTGCAGGTGATATGAATTCAAAGCCTGAATCATGCAATGAGCTCTGTACTCCATGGAATCTTCAGACAGGTACGTAGGTGTGGGTCCTGTTGCAGTCCTGGCAGTATGCTTATTAGCAAGAGCAGCAATGCTTCAGGCTCAAATAGAAATCAGTTTGGGGGGTAGGATTTGCAGCTAAACAGGGACAGTCCATTCCACACCCAATGCATTCACATACAAACGCAGGTCTGTGAGAGTGGGGCCATGGTGGAACAAATGTGAAGGATATCAGCCTAGTGGAACCAAAAGGTAATGAGTGTTTGTAGGTCATCCTGTTTCATGTCATGTCCCTGCCAATGATACAGTAGTTCAATATTTGGAAAAAGACTGAATCTCTGGGAGTTCTTCATAAGCACCGTTTTCTGCTTTTATTTGAAAAAGCATGGGTTTTCTTCTCTGCTTGAGTTAAGTCAATAGAAAATCTGCCTGTAGTTTAATCAGTAAAGTAAGAAAAGGTGAAAGGGAAAATTTCATAGGATCTGGAAAAACCCTATGCATTGGAAATGAAATAATTTCAACATTTTTTGTAAGGTGGTGTTACCATCCCACCACTCAGACCTATGATACCTGTATTAGGTTATAAGGGAGACTAGTGTGCTTCGCTAGTAGAAACACAGTGGAAAAGATCATTATATTTTTCTACTTTATCACTCAAAAGTGTGCATAGGTATCACATGGAATGATGATATCAACTTACTTCTGTTTCCTCAAGATTATTATCTCCAAAACTTTGTTCCTCATCTGACTTCTAAACACAAAACCTAGAGTTCCTTTCCAGTCATTAACTGACTTTCACACAGTTATGCCCTAAGCTTCAGCTAATGTAATTCCAGGTAAACAGTTGGAACCACAAACAAAATATTATCACTTTAACATCTAAGTGAATTATGCCACTATTCAATCACCTAATTTAAAATTAAGTTTATGATTCATAGAAGTAATAATGCACAACAGATGGATGGTTACTGCTGCTAAATGGTTGGATATGTAACATTCCTTCAGCTTGATATAAGGTTTACGGTTAGTCATTAGATGTTTGTTGAAGAATTGACAACATATGCATTACAGTTCCAGTAATAATGACATGGTACAGCTATTCTGTGTTGCAAGAAAAGTGGAGGGGTGGTAACCCCTTCTGAGAAGGCAAAAATGTAAACTCATAGGTTAAATCTGCAGATGATATGTGAATTTGTATGTAATTTAAGATCACTTTTTGCAGGTTTGTCCCCTTCAAATTTAACTTTATATATATTTTGGAGAAAATGCCATTGCTAGTGCACTGGAAACAGATGAAAGAGAGAACACACATTTTTTATCTCTGGGAAAAAAATACAGAAAAAGGAGATGAAAAAATGAGTTAAATTTAAAAAAACCCCAAAAACCCTGCAGCTTTTCAAATGAGATTGATTCAGGAGAATCTTCAAGGTAAAGGATTCAAGAGAATGTATGAATTATTAAGTATTTGCTCAGTTGGAGAACTCAGGAATGTTCTCCAAGTTCTGTTGTACCTGCAAACTCACTATAAAAGCTGTCAGAGTCGGTTAATGTTTTTTACAGATACTTTGTATATCTGGGCCAAGTATCGTTTGAGGAGCTTTCATAGAAAAAGCAGACTATAGATCTAAAAGCAAAAATGTCTGTAACATTTGTAATGAACAATATAGAAACCACCAAGGATCCTTACACTGAATCTAGTGGTTCTAAACCTTCTCCTATTTTGTGGACCAGAAATGAGCTTTCCAGAGCAAAACAATATTTATCATAAGATGATAAAAACTTAAATGAAACCCTGGGGATTGTGACATGAAAGGGTCTCTCCATACATACCACTGTGTAAATACACCATCTACTGCATTACAACTCTAATATTTTAATAGTTAAGAGTATCATATTGTATATTTGATGAGAAGGCTGTTAGAAAAAGATATATTGACACTTAAATGCTATTCCAGATCTGGTTATATGTTTTCAGAGGTCTTCTACTTTGCAAGCTTTTCTGGTTTGTTTGTTTATTGTTTGTTTGTTTGTACCCTGCAAGTATTGTTAGGAATTTAAAAGAAATATTTTTGATATTTAAATCAATATCAAGATATAGGAATATTACAATATACATTTTTGAAAGGAACTTTTCTCTTTTCCATTTTTCTCTTTGTTTCATCCCATTTTTGATGTGAGTGCAATATAATGGAATTTACTATGTTCCTTTTCTCAGTTCTCTGACAGTTTTTCTATAGTGGGGATTTATGAAGAAGGAACACAGACTGTTGGGCTTTTGGATTTTGTTTGGGTTTTCGGTGGGGGGTTTTTTGTTGTGATTTTTTTTTTTTTTTCCATTTTAGAGTTCCAAAAATTATACAGATTTGAAGATTACTTTAAAAAAAGTTTTTTTAAAAAAAAGATTAAAATGAGGAATAATATCCCTTTCTCCTAAAAAAAAAAAAAAAAAAAAAAAAAAAAAAAAAAAAAAAAAAAAAGGCAGGAAAAGTAGGGAGTTGAAACTTGGAAATTTTATATTTTGATGAAGAGTTGGATTTGAAAATAGCCAATTTTGTTAAAACTATTTTGAACAACAAATCTTGACTAACTAAATCTTGTAGCTGCTTTTACAGGAACTTGATGTTCACACTTCCTCTTAGGAAAATCAAGTTTATGTCCCTGAAATCCCTGAAATGCGATGGTGCAAAGACCTGCCCCTCTCTCCATGGGAGCTTGTCTTCTCCAGCAGTTTTCCCCTTCAATTTTAGTGTCCTCATTTTGTAGTTGGATTGCAGACCCAGTCAAATGTGAAAAGCAGATCTACCAGAAAAAAGCATAGTTATACAAACAGAAATAGTACAGGACTGTAGAGTTCTAAGTCTTGCTGTTGGCAGTGTGAATCTTCCTTTTTTCCTGCATGTGAATTATACTTCAATGGACTTTAAGCTGCTGCTGCTCCTTTTTGTATTTACGTAATTTATTTTTTTGCTCAAGAGTTCTTGAGAAACTGTGGATTAAGATCTATTTTAGACTAAGAATTGATCATTGTTACTGCACTCAATATCCAATGCTTTCATTTGCTAATGGAAAAAATTAATCTTGGACCTAGACCTTAGCAGAATCATCTCTGGACTAGATAAATCCACTTTCTATTTTGATGATCTCCATATAGTCATAGGCAGTAGGGAGCAATTCCACCCTATTAGTGTTGTGTGATTAATTTCCCAAATCATATTGTATATTTTCTGATGCATAAATCTTGGTAAGCCTGAGAGATCTTAAGACAGGCTCTCAAATACTTCAAGTGCAAATACTGTGTTTTCTACTGCCCCCATGCACCCTTCGTGTTTTGTCCTTGTCACTTATGAAAGTTTTTGTTTCAAGTGAGTAAACTGGATTGCAAAACCCTAGAGTTTTTAAAATTAGTTAAAATGAAGGCTTGCAAACATTTATTTGTAACTTTTGTTATTATTTAAAAATATATTATTATTTTAGATTACTCTGAAATAAAAAATATTGTTGCTTGAGTGAAGTTCATCCACAATAAATAGCTATTCAACAGATTACTGTATCTTTTAAAAATGGTAGCTTTTGAGTCTAAATTGAATAAATGGTTTCTCTGTAAGACAGCGTACTTGATAATGAAATTAAATAAATGGTACAAACACTACAATCACTTGCCAGTAGTTGGTCACAGTAACACAGCAGGAGCTGGTCTAGTGGAGTTCTCTGTTTTGAGATCTAAATGCCACACAAAGAACAAGGGTTTTTCAGAAATACTCTCAGTGCTGATATCAGTTAAGTGATGGTCCATCCATACTGAATGTTTCTCCTGGAGTGGAAGACACAATATATATATCCTTACAGCAAGGTGGCCAGAGTTAAGAATTGCGTTGGTAAGAGTCTCTGCAGGCTCTGCTTTACATGCGGCAGCCTCTGAGGTTCTGTCTTGTCCATAATACTGCAAAGAAGCAAATTTTGGCTAGAGCCTGAGACCACCTTGCCTAGTGGGAGCTTATCCTTAGCTGGATACAGAAAAGAGAACTCAGCCTAAGCAGCTGGTCACACACCCATGGAGAGAGGTCCTGCCAGGTGCTGTTATTTCTGGCCGTGTCTGTGTTCTAAGGTGAAGGGTGCAGTCTTAGTTCCAGGGGGCATGTTCTGGCTGCACTGTGAAATACACCTCACTCCTTGTCCCTGATGATCTCAGCAGGGCATAACATGGGAGTACATAGTGACTCCATCCCCACCTGCGTACTCTGCTTCCATCCAAGGGAAACTGGGGGAATTGAAGAGATATTGTGTTGACTAAACCCCAGTCCACAGCAGCAGTAATTTTATGTTTCAGTTTGGAAGGTCTCAAGGCTTTGGAGGAGAGTGTGATTTTGACAGGAAAGGATCTTCTCTCCTGAAGAGTCCATCTTCACTATAAAGAAACGGGTATTTCACTGCTCTATGCCCCTCCTTCCCCTCTTCAGTTCCTCTTCCCCAATATATGGTTGAAGTACTGTACATATTCTATGGTTGTTAATTAGACTTTCTGATGAGTTAAAAAAATTTGCATCTTGCTGATCAATTTCTACATTCCTGGTCCAATGACATGCTTTCATTTATGCAGAAAAAATGTAATACACTTCCTTGCTTCAAGTGCACCATGTAAGAAATTTGATCACTACAATATAAATAAAACTACTCCTATTCTCATCATAGAGATCTCTTTTTTTCTTCCCAGACATTTGACATTAATTGTATTTTTCATTGTAGAAGTCGATTTTAATGACAACTCAGAGTATAGTGTAGCAAATCCTGAAGGTGATCTGTTGTAGAGCATAAATGGGTTCCTGGTGCTTGATGCAAAAGGACATATGTAAGAAGTTCTCTGATGCCAAAAGTTCAGCTTTTGAAAGCTTTGCAGTATATTTTGGCAGTGTTACTGCAGGAGACATGTTTTAAACCCAATATTTTTAAGGGTATCTGAAACTACAAATGCCTTTTTTCCCTTACAGTTCAGAAGACAGACTATATTTAGTAGTAATTAGTTATTGTAAAAAAGATATATATACCTGCCCTACAGCAGTTAAACATTCTAATCTTTCCGTCAATGTACCTTTCTGTTGCTTTTATTTTTGTGTTTTTGCAGTATAGCAACTGAAAGAGCGCATGTTGGATTGTGCTGCTGAAAGCAGGGCAAATATAAGGCCTGTGAATGATTCTTAATGAGTTTAAATGCTGGAGGTTGATAGAAGTTGTGACATCCACGTGCCGTTTGTCTATCCTTTTACAAGTTTTGGTTTTATTATAAAGACTTGGTCCAATTCCTAGTACAACCTGGTGGGAACATTAGAGACTGTTGCTGCCCTATTTTTTTGCTTTACCTCTTTTCCAGTCTCTCAAGTGCTACTTGATAGCAGGTCAGTAATTTGCAGGAACAACTTCTATTCTATTCATGTCTCTTAAATCTTCCTTATTGTCGTATCTTAGCATCTTCTAGTAGCACATTGAACAGAGTGATTACCATTTGTCATATATACGTACATCTCTTAATCTCTCTGCAGACTTGTGTTTGGGATTTAAAAATAGAGTCAGCTCTCCTTAATTCCCCTGGGACAAGATGGATTTGCTTTCTCATCTAACGTTACAGGTCATGTACTTTGTACTTGGATCAAAACTTCAAGTTATGAAAGGGCAGAGGAAGAGGTTTATCTTGCTTTAAAGAAAAACACTCCACTTTTGTGCATGCAGTTGCTTTACAGTATAGGAAACTCGGGTCCAAAACCAGAAGGCCTTCGTGCTCATGCTCTAATGTTGTAAATTCTTTTAATTGCTTTGATTACATTGTCTGTTTTCTGTAACTTGTTCTATTCAGGACCTCACTTTCCCTATGCCTTTTCTAACATAGAACAGAGTACAAAGGACATAGGAGAGTGAGACAAGTGGTGCTGTAAGTCCTTCTGCTGAAGTTTTCAATGATGATTGCATTATTGCTCACAATCTCTTTAGTAGAAAAACCCATGACACTTTCTTGTGTGTGGGCAGAAGTTCTCCCTGTGTCTTGAGATTCACTAAGAGGAAGAAAAAAACTTACAAAAATCCAAACACATAAATCTGAAGCAGGTCGGTGTGTTAATTTAAGAACAATGTACAGTGAATTGGTAAACCTTAACTTTAGTCATAATTCTCTATACTTAAATTCAAGTATTTAGGACTTTTTTTTTTAAAAGATGTGTTTAGTGCTTTCAAAAATAACAGGAATTATGGATGGATTCACAGGCTTTCTGCAGCCAGCGGCTGTGTACTTCCAGCAAAGCTTGAGGAAGGGCCATTGCTGAGATCTCAGGGTAAGCCTATTCTAAAATAATGCCCTAATTCTTGTCCATTTTTTCCCCTATAAATATTTCCTGTTCAATCTTTTTTTCCCATAATTCTTTTTCCCTGTAAATCTTTCTGTAGTTTCTTTTGTAGAACTTGAAGGAAAGAGTCTGGCCAGCTCTGTTAAAGCCTTTTAGAACTTAGAATTTGTTTAGCCAAATGCCTACCAGTAAGCTTGGAGAAGAGTGGATTTTAAAGACTTCTGATACATTTTTAGCAATCACACAAATTATCAGTCTCTACAATTCTTGCAAATTTTGACAGCTCTCTTGGGACAACAGTATTTACATCTGAAATAGTAAGATTTTAATATCAGTATTCCCATAAGCTGGTGAGACCAACTGGGGAAGTTCAGTTTATAACTGAATGGTCTCAAAAGATAATGTTTCAGGACAGTTCAACAAAAGTAAGTACCTAAATAGGAATAAAACCATCTCAGAAAGTAGTTGCCATCTCATTCTAGTTGCAAAGTAATGTTGAGTAATTTGCAGTTTCTAAAAAGTAAAAAAATCTTTTGAAGAAAAATCTCTGCAAAGAGATTACCCTTTTTCATTATATTCCCCCCTGATATGGGGAATAGGTGTGTTTAACTTAAAGGTCTCAATTAGAAGCCCTATTTGTCTTTTCATTTTGGATCATAGGGGAGTAGTTAGACTCGTACTTAGTGAGAGTTAGCTGCTTAAAAATTCAGGTTTCTGAAACGGAGTTTCTGTGCTTGAAAAAAGACTTAGTTTTCTGACATCAGGAAAACCATAGTTCAAAGATAAGAACAAATATTAATTCAGTTATTAATCACTACAGTTTTGCTGTTAATTTAAAAAAATAAACACAGTCAGCATGTAATGAGTTTTTTGTTCTTATTCATACATTTTAGGAAGTTTGTTTGCAAACTGCTTCTTTTGCTGCTGCATTTGAGCACCTGTATGTTAGTGTTACGTCTCAGGACTGGTCTCCGTGCTGTTTGCTTTTGAAATTTTGTGTTATTTTTACTGTAAGTCCCAAAATTTGGAGATGTCAGAATTAGCTTCTTCATTGATTATTAGATTCTCCAACTATTCCTGGAAACATAAAGTAACTTAGCAAGTTTTCAATAGTTGCAAGGAAGAGCAAAAAATGGCCAGAGAGTACTAATAAATTACATAGGTTGAGTTAGTCAAATTTTTTCTAGTCATCTTAGTCCTCAGGCCTGTATCATGTGGAAAAAAATAGTTGAACAGATGATATTAGAATAACACATAACTTGTACAGTTCCTCTGTTATTTAAAATGAATTTGTAAAATCCCTGGGAAACAGGGGTGTGTTAGCAGCATTCTGACACGAGTTATAAAATATCTGTAGTAACTTCAGTCTTGGAACAATTTTATTTCCTCAACAGAAATAAAGAGAGGCAAACTGTTCTAAATAGCGAAGAACCTACCTGATAAAATACAGTTGAATGCTATGAATGATGTGGCATGAAATAACATGAATTATGTAGCTGTTTTGTAGGACCCCCCCATTCCCAACCCATGATGTTCAAACTAATTACCTATTTCTGGCATTATTTGTACATTCTTCTTCATATATCTAAAAACATTTAAATTCTTAAAGAAAAAGAAGTGGATTTTAGGGGCAGGTTTATTTGAAAATAGCATTCATTCCTTATTGTCATATACATTTACCAGATTTATTCCCTGCAATCACATAAGCAACAAGCCCCTATTTAGTGATGACAATAGTTCAGCTAAATTCTCTAGGCCTTACATCAGCTTTGTGCAGCTGGATTATACTCTTATCTGTACTACCATCACAACTGTCCTGTGCCAATCAAGGAATTGAAGGGAAATCATGCATGAAAGGAGGGAGAAGTAAGTTCAGTGTGTTGGGAAATGATACCCAGTACTTTAATATATTGGTTGCCTGGAACAGTTTATAATTTGCATGTCTAGAATTAAAATTGTGTATTTCTCCAGTCTCTCCTATCCTTGGGTAGGATGTGTGGTGAAACACATATACACACTCTGAAGTCTAGGAATAAAAACTAAAACACCTGTGTTCATAACCAGAATCTGTGCTCATGATAGCAGGGTTTATAGAGCTAATATCAAACTCTCACCCTATTACACAGCCTAACAGCTAATAAAACAGACTATTGTATTTTGTTCACTCGTAGTGAGACTAGGCCATGACTAAAGAAAATCATTGTTCCTAGAAAAGTATGCTGGGACATTTCCATCTGTATTTCAGATAATTTTCTTTTCAGAGACATGGTGTTTTAATGGCATTAATCCTTTTGTATTTTTAGTATGTTATAACATGATGGGGCGACAGATAGAAAATTGACTTACAGTACTGTGATTTGTGTCCTTTATGGAAAACTCCAATTTCCTAAATGTAGATTGAAGAACAAAATTTGCTATCAATAGTAGTGTCTAGATATTCTGGAGTGGGATAAGTGACACATTTCTTCACAAAGCAATCACTGAATCTGTGAGAAACTTTCTATTTTAGCTGTGCTCTTGGTTATTAATGAGAATATTATAGAATTGCTTATTGTATAAGATACAATAGACCAGGAAATTGCTAGTAAAAATCTGCTTATATTAAACTGAGATATAAAAAGGGTGAAATTTGTGTTATGAGGCTAAAGAGAAAGTCAGGAGTGGAGGAAAGTGAGCTAGGCATTGTGAGCTTTTGACTCTACTCTCAATAAAGTGTAAGTCTTTAGAATGTTTTTTAACAATAAGAGTAAATAATGTTCATGGGAAGTGGAATATGACATACTGTTCCTTTGCTAGTGATAAATCAGATGATCTTAAGGTGTTATTTTTGAGAAGATAACCGAAAAATAATTTAATCAATCTGGATTTCAGAAACACAATGCCAAATAGAAAATTATTAATTAGGGTGCAGTACTAATGATCTGTGTACATCTTTATGCAAAAATTCAAAGGCCAGTGGCAGCTAGTAAACAATATATAAAGGTGGTTTGCAGTGAAGGATAAGGTGCCACTGATGCATTTAGAATTCCCAGGAAACTTTTCTTGTGATCTTGGCATAACAAGTACAAATGTGCTAATTAATTTGCTTATAACTCAGACTTGAAGATGACATCAATTTGGAGAAGTAGTAGAATATTAAACAGGAAAGAACAGATGATATTGAGGGTTGTAATGTTAGAAATAGGATGAAAATGTAAGAATACAGCATGTGAGATCAGGAAAATCTGCTGAAGTTGGAGACTCAGCAATTATAATCAAGAGTCAAAAATGCACCACTGTGCAAAGGTTTCTTGCTGATCAGAAGGAAAGTATTAGCTGCTGTGTGATATAAAAGTGAAAAAATGCACATGCGATTTGAGGAATTGTTACGTGGGGCAGTTTACAGAAGAAATTAATGCCTTTGTAAAAGACACTGGTGGACTGAATTAAGGATACTCCAAAGAATCCTGGTCAGCAGTAAAAAACTGCTAGGTTAATTGTGAATGAAAAGCCAGTCTTACAAGAAACTATAAAAGTATGGCTTGTACTCTAAATATATCAACAAAGTAAATACTGGTGTGTGAAAAGGTGGATTTGAGCTAAAAAATAACACAAAGTCAGATTGTAATAAACTGATTATAATAAATCTTAAGTAGAAATTATGAGATGGTTTCTTGCTATGATGGGTGTCTTGTTCTGGAATAGGCAGACAGGAAAAGTGGAGATAAAAATCTAATGAATTTTAAGGTTGCTCACAGTGAGTTTATGAAGGAGAGTACGCAGTGTTGTTGCTTGCAATAAAAAGGGTACTGGGCTTAATAAACAAGGGGGTCTTTTTCAATGTTGTCTCCAGGGAAAGACAAATATATTACAGGCAGTGTAAGCAGACCAATAGCTATTTTGTTCTTGAGAACTGACTCATGCACTCATTTTAACTTAAGTTCTCTAGAGTTCAGACTTAGGTTTTCTTGTTATTTGTTTTATATTAGGGGGGAAAAGTGTGGTGTGTGAGAGACAGAAGCAGGAAGAAGGTACTTGTCTAAGTGGTGGGTGTGCCTTAGTTCAGTGTGGGTTCTGCAGCTTTCCCTCTCATTGACATCACAAGTCTGGGAAATGGAGCAGGAAGGAAATGAACACATTTGCACTTGGTAAATGAGTATTGTGAAAAAAAAATGTTACATTATACTTGTCAGTTATCACTAAAATATAGCTTTTTCTTCTTTTAGTTTTTTTCTTAATGATGTTGCTGTGTATCTGCTTATTGTTGCTATGGGCACATTGAAGGACACCTTGCTATCTAAGAAAAAATCACTGGAAAAAAGCATTTGCTATCAATTGCAACATAATTGCATGGTGAGGATTTCTTTTTTATTTTAGGATATTAGTTTTTGTTACCATATATAGAATTTATTGAGCTATCTGATTTAGCATGGCATCAGTGAGTACATGGAGAACAACAAATATGTCTCGGAAATTTCAGTCAAATCGGTCTTTCTTCTTGTTTCAAGTATGTGCATTTGAATTTTTACAAATTTCAGTTCTCTTTAAGGATCTGAATATTATGTGGATGATAGCAATGCACACCTCCTAACATGGCAAGGATTTTATTCATGATAGTCCTTAAAGCTTGAAATGTTCTGTCTTATACCTTGAAGTTTTCTCAAATGATCTCAAAGGTACTCCTATATGCATGATGCATGCCACTGACAACATTCATTCAGGTTTTGAGTTTAGACTGTAACCTGTCATGGATTACAGACAAATCCCAGTGACAGAGACTGTGTATAATATGCTTTGCTGAACCCAGTGTTGTTCATTAAATAGATATACCTCTTCATATGCACATGCACTTTCCTTTATATTTGTAGTATGTGGATATTATACATGTATGCAATAACTTTATAGGTGACCTGAAGGATTTAGTACTACTTCATGCTTATGTTTTACTTGTAACTGGAGAAAAAGCGGTTTGGGCGCATAAATATTTCTGTATTCTAGACACAACCTGAGTTTGCATCATCTCAATTGATGCAGAGTGCCTGACTTGTCCATCTTGCAGCTTTTCTGCAATTGGAAGTAAGAGGAGTGGCTGGGCTCTGGGGAGCTCTGTATGAGATGTCTTGTTGCCGTTGTGTCAGAGTAGGCTTTGAAAAGCAGCCTGTGGCACTGCAGCGCAACTGGAAGGAGATGATTAGTGTGGCTGACAGAACGGAAGAAAAGGACTTTTGCATCAGCTTCTTGCATTGCTGGGCACTGCCAGAAACTACAGCTGTGCTACAGCCTGTCAAGTGTGTTTAACTACAGCTAAACAACAAGTGCCCAGGACTTGAAATCTCTAGCATTATAAGCCATACTGAACATTGTGAATTTTAATTGAATCACTGGTTCTCAAAGTCCACAAGATCTGTGAACACAGACTAATGGACAGTGCAGTCCTCAGTGAGGAGTTACATGCAGAAAATTGCAAGAAAGAAGGTCTGAGTGTGTGGAAAAGCTGAGTCTGGAAAGCTGAAATATGAAGTCAAATATGCTGTGATAGAGCCAGTAGACAGTACTTCCATGGTTCTTTAGGAATGCCTGCCATGAGCTACAACAATTAGTCTTAACATATTTTTCTTATATTATTTGCTATGAACTTGCATATGCACCTAGATGGCCTACATGACCTAGGACACACCTGGAGCACTGTGTCCAGTTCTGGGCTCCCCAGTACAAGAGGGACATGGAACTAATGTAGAGAGTCCAGTGAAGGGATGTGAAGGTGAGGAAGGGACTGGAGCATCTCTCCTGTAAGGAAAGGCTGAGAGAGCTGTGGCTGTTTGGCTTGGACAAGAGAAGGCTCAGGAGGATTTTATCAATATGTCTAATTATCTGAAGAGAGGGTGCATAGACAATGGAGCCAGGCTCTTCTTAGTGGTGCTCAGTGGCAGGACCACAGACAGTGGGCACAAACTGAAACACAGCAGGTTCTGTCTGAACATCGTAGAATAATAGAATGGTTTGGGTTGGAAGAGATCTTTAAAGGTCAACATCAGGAAACACTTGTTTACTGTGAGGGTGACTAAGAACTGGCACAAGTTGCCCAGGGAGGTTGTGCAGTCTTCCTTCTTGGAGATACTCAAAAGCTGTCTGGACACAGTCCTGGGCAACCGGCTCTAGGTGGCCCTGTATGAGCAGATGGACCAGATTAGCTTCCAAAGGTCCCTGCCAAACTCAGCCAATCTGTGATTCTGTCATTCTGTAGTTAACCTCAGAAAACACATTTGTGTCTAGTTTAGACAAGGTAAACTACTTGGTGCTAAAGGCATGACGATGTAAATTAGAGCAAGCTTTATTAAATCCAGTGACAATAATAGCTGGGTGTGTTGGTGACTGATTTACTTATAACGCAGTGAATTTTCCTGAATTGTTGCATCCTGCTGTGTAGCCTCCCTACTCAGTAATATCTACTGTGTGTCAGTGAAATTAAGCCTTCGTTTCTGACGGAAAAAGCTAAGCAGTCCTTCCTGCGCGTTAATACGCCAGGTTAAGAAAATACAGGAATCCCAGTGCTAGAAGGAGAGAGGGGGAAAAAAAAAAGATACTTCATGGCTCTGACATCGAAGTGAAGAAATAGGAAGTGTGAGGAAAAACACATAGCAGATTTTATAGCATGTGAATAACTGAAGTCTGCTAGACACAGTGATGAAAGTGGATCAAAATTACTAACAGATCTTAACCATCTGTTGAGAGATGGGAGTTGGGTCTCTGCTAGTCCTCCTTCCTGTCTCATACTCCAGCCTGTTTGCAACTGCCTGAGATAATTGCTGCTTGTGAGCTGTCCGACTGTTAAATAGCAAGTCTTATGTATATGTTTCAACTGTATTTTTTCTTTACATATCTTCTGTATCTAAGTGTCTATTGTGCTAGTACCCGTTACAGTAGCATTATATATGTCCAACAAGTGCTGGAGCCTAAAATTCCAGATGGAAAAACTCTTTACCAAACAATTGCAAGTGACCTTTGTATATTTTAACAATTATTTAAATTATGATGAATGTAATTTTGTTTTCGCTATGATTGTTCGGGGGCCTGAAATTTGTCAATGGGACTGTCACAACTGTTCTGAGAATTACAAGATTTCTTGGAAGGGTCTGCCTTTGTCAGTAACTAGTGTTTGTGTCCCATCAGCCCCAATATCATTAGATGACTGAAGGATTCAGACTGTTACGAGGAACTTGACTATAAAGGGAACATAATGTTCAGAAATACTGGAGCTCTGTCTTCTGCCAGTAGGGACTAAATAAATGAAAAAGCTCCAAATCTGGGATCTCTAAGGCGCAGGTGTGCTGTCTGAAGCTCTCCTGGGGAATTCGTCTAGGCTTTATGTGTTTACATGAATCTTTTTGTCTTTAGGTAGAGCTCAAGTTCTAATTTTGAAGATAGTATTACTATATTGTTGTAGTTAGGACAGTGTTTTCCTTGATATTCAGTGAGAACTGATTGATGTAAACAAGGGAATGTCAGAAATGTGAACCAAGATGTTCTGATGGACTCACAACTGGTTAAGCATGCAGATGGGAAAAAGGAATGTTCGTCAAACTTCCAGTTTTTAAGCTTTTTGCTAAATTTATAACCAATCACATGTATTTTCTTGGTTTTTCATTATCACAAAAGATGCCGCTAAAGGTCCACCACAAAAAAATCCAAGGCAGTTTTGAAGTAAGGTTGAATTAATTTGCTTCTTTCTCTGCCATGAAATTCCTCAGCCTTTCCTAAATCATTTCACATGTAATGCCTGGCTTTTATAACTTGGGAAAATGAGCAAGCACACTGTAATGCAGAGCATGTGGATGCTGAAGATGCCTAAAACCTTACACAGCTAGAAGGCTTCCTTAGGTACTAAATTTTCCCACTAAGCTTAATAGAATTACTCATATGTAAAATGTAGCTGCAGTGTGAGTACTGACTGATACAGGTGATTGCTGGTACTATTTACCATGCTCACAATAGAGCTATGGTCCCTACCCTCACCACTGCAATGAGAAAATAATAAGAAATGTGGAATGGTCATAAGATACCCAATGCATTGTGGTTCTCCTGTTTTATATACTGTGCAGTGGTTTAATAAATTGTGGTATAAATGAAACAAGGTGTTAATAAGACAAGATCATAATATATTCTTATAAAGCCAAACAAACATTTATCAAATTATTCTTAAATTTACAGCAAGTTGATTAAAAAATTCCCTTTCATCTTTCCCCCCTCCCCTCCCATGTGAAATTAGAAAGCATTAGTGAGGGAATTTAGTAAAAGAAGTTAACTAAGAGCAGGATCTCATATAAAGCATTAATTTATCTCTGATCAAAGTATCTGAGCCACTCTAATTAGCCCAAGTATTTTAGCTTTTGAAAATGGAATTGCTTTTCTGGCATAGAATGCGGTATTTCCTATAATACTCCAGTGCCTCATCAGCATAGCAAAGAGAAGGTGAACCATTCCCTGAAGAATTAAAATTCACATGAACAGCATAATTCCTCTATTACCGCCATGCTCTCTAATCTTAGCAGATCCTGTTTTCCATCCAGATCTTTCTGTGGACTAGCTAAAGCATCAGCATGCATGTGTCATAAAAAGTTGTCTTCATTTAAAATAAGCATTGAGAAAAGTAATTATATGTTTAGAATATAGTGCTGATTGTCTCCCTCCTACACCTAAACTTGTTGTGGGACAAGCTGGGGCCAGGAAAGCAGTGCTAGGCTTGTGGATTGGGAAGCCCAGAAAGGGTGCCTTCCTTGCAGTTAATAGGACTAGTTGTGTGACTTGGTATCTGGCCTCTTGGATTTTGTTGGGAATTGTAGAAGGGTTTATTCCTCTGGAAGCCAAGGGCTGCATGTGGCTCATGCTTGACTGACAGCAGTGAATTTGTTGGACATCTAGCTCTGGTTGAAGCTAAAGGCATACTCATTTCAGCCGTAGGAAAGGAGCTAGTGCTTGACTTCAGAAAGCTAATACTTTGAAGGTTAGTACATTAGCCTAGAGAAATTTCTTCTTCTGATTTAAGCTCTTCTGAGGGTCTAAAATAAAGCAGCTCCGTTTAACATGAAAAATGGTACAGTGTTGTGAGCCTTTCCAAACTAAACCAGCCCCTGGCAACACATGACAACAGGAGCCTCTCCTCCTTCCCGCACATGTCTCCCTTTCATTCAGCATAATTCTCAGAAAGTCAAGCAGATTCTTTCCAGCACAGATTAACTAAATAAACTGTATGCAAGGAGTTAAGCAGGTGTTTGAAAGCTTGCAAACCTTCCAGCTTAAGGACAAGACATCTGTGTTGGAATACTTTCCCAAGCCATGTCCTGAGCAACAGGATGCCTTGTCTTCCCAAGGCAAAGGGGAGCCCCTTTTAGAAATTTCATGCCATTTGATTTCACTTATTTCTTAATTATCTTCCTTACTCTGATCAGGTTGCCATAGAACTGCTTTTGTGACGTGCAGCACTTTAGGATCTCTCCTGAAATGAAACTCCTGGGGATCAAAATGTGCCGTCTTCCTCGGGAGCAGGGAGCTAGCTGTGCACGTGAAAGGACAGCCTCTTTTCTGGTCAAGACTATCACAAAGTACAAATAAATAAGACAATTATTTATCCATAGAGTTAAGGTTTAGAGACAGGTCAGTAGCATCCTGAGTAACAGCAGATACAGTGAGGGCTGAAGGTGAATCTATTATTAAAGAAACAGCTGTGCCTGTTGAGCCCCTGGACATTAGACTGTAAAATATGTTGTATTTTAAAGTTTCTTTATGATTCTGCCAAATTGTAGATCAAGCTGTTTGTTCATTCACTCAACAAGTTGTAAAGGTTTTAGGAAACTTGGTTTAAGGAGAACATTTCCATAATTTAATGAACTTCTCAAATGTGCTGGCAGTTTTTATTAGAGTGATGTGTTCATATTTATGGTGCTGGTACCTTCCCCCTTCTCAGAGCAGCTGGGTTTTAGTTTGAGGAAGTGTCTTGTATTCCATCTGCTCTGTGGCAGTCAATGGCACATCACTGCAGTCATTGGATTTTTTTTCACCTGAAAGGCTGCGCAGCTGCTGTGCACATCTTGATGAAATACTTTTGTTTGAGTTTTTGACCAAATGTCTTTGCAGTTTGTTTCCAGGACAGGATGGTGGCCTGGTCTATACAGGAACAGGACGAGGCATCAACAAACATTTGTGTGAGACTATTTTACATGTTAGGGCAGGATGTGTTATGCCAGCTATTTGTACTAGAGGTGAGAGAACTTGCTGCTCAATAGTAAACCCACTCCTGGAGTCTCATTTATCTTTTTCTTTTGCTGTTCATTCCAGTGGAATGAAACCTCATTTTCATTATCTAAAAGTTCATGCCCAAAGACAAATTTTATAAGCATTTGAAAAGGCTTTTAAAGATGGGAAAAAAAGTCAAGACTGTCTTTGACTGATAAGCCTGTGTTTAAAAGTACTGTGGGAACTAAGAATATAAGGACCTTGTAAAAGTAGCAAGTATATTTGAAGACCACACAAATCTAGCTTTTCCTCCATGACCTGGACTCCTAATGGAGTGTAACAAGTTGGGGTTTCTTGGCCTTGACTGCATGGTCAGCTATATGGCAACACAATTGCAATTTCAGTCCAATTTGTGGTTAATGAGCCTCCTGTTTGCTGGCACTACCAACAGAGAACAAAGGATTGAATTAGCAGAGAGTTTTAAATGAAAATCCCATAATTATTCTCTGCAGATGAGAGATGAAGAGTGGTTGATGGGATTTAGGCAATGTTTCATCATCAGTGCCCATACTGAGAACAAACAGAAGGTTTCCAGTAACGCAGCCTTCACTCAATTAAAATTCATTATAATGTTTTCTCAAGAAATATTTATAATGTAATCATTCAAATATATCTTACATTGTCATTATGACTTATGTAACTGTCCTTCTCTTTCTGAGATAGTAGAAAATAGTAAAAGGATTAAGTTGGATTCTCAGCTGCTGCGGTTGCTGAAGCTTTCCTGATTTATAATTGAGGACAACCAAACACACGACTCAGATTGTCAATGGAAAATTCTGAATGTATCCATTAACTTCTTATCTGGAGCTTTGAAAATATTCTTTCAGTGACTTGACAGAACACAACTGGAACATCATCACAGTTACTGGATCCTCCTGTTTTGGAGTTGTTAGGTTTCTTTTCCAGATACTTATAGTCTGTGCCTTTGATTGCTTTCATTTAGGACAGGATTAGGTTAGATCTGAGGCCAGATGTGGAATAACAGTGTAAACCAGTTAGTGAAATTAGGGAAGTTTTCTTGTAAAAATGTAATGCAGGGGCTCTTGTGATGTATACCTACAGAAAAGACTGACTTCTTGGGTCACACATTTTTTCTAGGCTATAAGAGTCCAGCTGCATGCTCTGACTACTATGGTGGCAAAAGCTTGGTTTTTAATTTGTCTCTTTTAATTTCCTGGATTTTTATCTTTAAGCCTCTGCTACAACTTTTCTGGAATTTCTGGGCATCACAAGGACTCATCTTTGATTTGAGACGACTGAGTGTTGTTATACTACAGTACTGAAGTACAGATTTCTAGCACAGCTCTTTTGTCATTAATGCATCAGACTTCAACACCTTACAACACTGTACCCTCAGCAAAGAACTGGGCTTAATGCAGTGTGCTCTGCTGATACTCTTCAGTCCTTTTTTAAGAAAGCAAGAGACAAGCAAACAGGACTCTGAAATACTCCTACTTACTTGCTACTGTATATTAGCTTCTTGAAGTCTCAATCATTATATTTCACCTGTGCATCCAGGAACAGCTCCTTCCTTTGGGTAATCAGAAGTTTAGATTAATTACGCTAATCAGCTACTCCAGGTTGACACAATTAGCCAAAACAGGTAGTATCTCTGGAAATCTGTACAGAATCTTTCCTACTTGATGACTTGAATTTTATAATCCAGTGCAACAATTACAGGAAAAGAGATAGCTCTCCATTTGTCTTTTCATCTCTATCATTCCCCATTGCCACTAACTGTCCTAAAATGTCCCACAGATTCTGGGGGCAGAAAGTCCCTTTGTCAGGCTGCCTTTGCACTTGCTGCTCTGCAGGGATTTTTGTTTTCTGTTATCTCACAACTTGAAAGGTATGTTTATACACAATTACCAAACATACAACTGAAGTACATTTGTGTTAGACTCATCACAGAAAGGTGCCAAGAAGCTCTCCTGTGGATCTGGCTAGTGGAATGATGGATCTACACATGGCAGTGTAGATGTAGCTTGTAGAGCTTAAACAGGGAATTAAATTATAGAGAATGCAAAGATCAACGTGAAAACATAGCGAAAACTCACCTACCCTACTGCACTATGAGTGTGAAGAAATATTTCTGTAGGTGTATTTTAAACAGCTATAGTAGAATTTGTATTTAATTTAATGGTGGCTCTTAGCATCGCCAAGATAAAAAGGGAAAAGGTCTTCAAATTATATTCTTCTCTTGACCACAAGTATTAATACCATCATGGACATTCCTTGTAGATGATGTGCAGACCTGTAACATCTGCATTGTAAATAAGAAATCCGAAAGATTAAAATAGATCAGAATAGAATCTTCTGCTCAGCATTTGAATTAGAGGAGCTAGTATTTTGTATATCAATGTTATCAAATACTGATTTTGCATATTTCCATTTCAGTTAAGAAATGTAATTTAGGAGAATTTAGTTTTTGTTCTTATCTATATATTTTAAATGTAACTATTTCTGCTTGATCTGGATAAACTTGAAAAGAATGAGAGTTGCGTGCCTTTGTTCTTTTCCAGACAAATCCCAGCAGTCTGCTTGCCAGCTCCAAGCCAGAGGCCATATTTGTTGGTGTAAGCCCAAACTAAAGAGTCCTGCTGAGATGCTCAGCCCCTTGGAAATGTAGCCATCATCCTTTTGACCAGAGCTGGCTTATGCTCATTCCCCATCATGCAATATAGGCAGAGGTTGTTCACCTCTACCTTCAAAATGCTATGGAGACATCATCAGTAACACTCATTTTTATAGGCATGAGTTTTTCTAGCTGCAAGAAGCATAAATATTTCCAAGTTATTTCTAAGAACCATGGGAAGGAGCAGTTTTTAAAAGTTTAAAGGAGTATCATGACTGCAGGTGTTCATGAAGAGATTTTTCTAAGTGTGAAGACAACTTCAGAGAAACAAAAGTAATTTGTTTGAAAATATAATCGGTGAGATTTGGAGGTGAGAATCATCATTGCTTGATCTGTCAGTACAGAATGATACTGATAAGAGGCTGTGAATGACCTTAAAAAATGACAGAATGGAGAAAAGGAAACTAATAGCAAAAGATGGAGAAAGTTTTGCAGTCTATAATTTTAATTTCTTGTCTTTCCACTGTATTACAGGTCAGCACTAATGCTTCAAGTGCTTACTCCATCTTTTCAGCATTTTTCTCTTTTCCTTGAGAGTATTTTGTTCTTTCTCTTTCTCTCCTTTCTCTTAAAAGTCATAGTTGCAGAAACAAAAAGTAACTTCTTGGAAAGCTATCAATTTTAAGTTATGCCTTTCTTAATATGCACTCACCCCTCTGACCAGTAGTTACTCTTGTCTTATCTGCTTGGGAAAATCACACCTTCTGCAGACATAAAAATCTGTGTACATCAGCTGTCAACCACTCAGTGACAGCATCTGCCATCTTCTTCATTGTCAGGAAGCTCTGAAATTGGTGTTCATCCTGTTGTATATATGCCTGTAGTCGCAGAATGCCTCCTTGTGTTCCTAAGGATGATATGATAAAGCATTAGTTCACCTTTGTCAAGCAGCTAGACCACAAATGGCAGATATGGGAAGGCATCCTCAAACTACTTTTCTAAGAGGGAGGATATATTCACGTTAAGAAGAAATGCTATTTTTTTCTGTTCCTATCCATTATGGGCACTTGTGGTCTAGTTACAGGTAAATGACCTGTTTTTGCAACATTAATCTGAGTGGATTAGGTCAGAGAAGAAGATACTGCAATATTTGAGACATGAGATAATGAGATTCTTGACAAAAATTTGGCATATGGATATTGAAAGCGATTAATGTTTAATGTGGTGATATTACAACTCAAAAAAGGAAAGAGTAGTAAAGAAAACCAATCAAATTACTCTGTATAGTGCCACTGATCTAGCTTTGAAATTCCTTAAAAGGATTACACTCTAGTTAATTAAATCCTTTGCTCTCCCTAACATTGCTTAACAATTTTTAGTATCTCCCTAGGTTTCTAACATTACAGAGAAGAGAGTTATGAGTCAGATTACTTTGTGTGTTGAGTTTTAAACATGAGCCATGAATCCCTAAAATCCTTTGTTGTTTAAGCAGAATACATTTTACTCTCTCCATTTAGGGTTTAGTCATCCTTTTCATAAGTCTTTTGATGAATAAGGTCATTAAAATTAACAATATTAAAATAACTGGTCTCAGTAATTATAATGTTTAACCATGGTTTCTCCTGAGATTAAAAATTCTGTTCATTTTATCTTCCAATCCAAGAACTTTAACAAACCTTATTTATAGCATCCCAAAGACTTGTAGCTGGGTATAGTTTAAGGCAACCACAATATTCTTGTGTATCAATGACATCGTATGTTTCTATGGTGAAGTAACTTTTAATACTCTCCTTTTCACTCGTCAGCTCACATTTAAATATGTTGCTTGTTTTTTTTAGTAATCATTTTAAAAATATTTCAGTCCTTCCTAATGCTAATAGGTATTTTGTTTGATACTCTCATTAAGTTTTCCATTAACAAATTTTACCTGTCACGTATTCCCACCTACCCATTAACTGAGTCACTGTATGTTGACATGTATTGTGTGATGGGTTTTATGTAAGAAGAACCAAAAGTTTTGTGCATAATAAAATAGGGATTGAGATTAAATTTATGGAAAAAGTTTTCTCTAAAAACGTATTACAAGGCTTCCACTCTAGTTTAATATGATGATGTCCAGAACATGCTGGAACAAGAGAACCATAGCTAAACTTTCATGCCTCTCAACAGTGAGGAATATATTTAACTTCCTGTATTTAAATGGACCACTTCTGTAAGCTATTCTTGTAGACGTTTGCTGAATAATGACTACAGGTAGCTCTAAGGAAAAAACAAATTGGATATGAGTTGGGTGAAGATGGTAGTTACTTAACTATTGTAATTCAATAATTCATAAATTATTCTGACTTTCTGCAGCAGATCACTAACTATTTGGAAGGCACATCCATACAAAATGCTTGGCAAAGCCTCTTGTGCACTCACCTGTGTTCATGTATCAGTCATTGTCTTGCTGCATGACAGGGTGAACTTAGTTAATGGAAAACATTGCTTTGATGCATACACCTATATTAACCATTCCCAGTGAATGAGCACCATAAAAGCTTTTGGGTACCCTGAGTTTTCATGGTATGCACAACACGGTGAGAATCCCAGTTCTAAGGGTAACCAAACCCTCAGCTTCACTTGCGAGATTTATCAAAAATCTTTTGGTTTAAATAATAGAACACACATAGAGAAACAAAATGGAAAATATATTATTAACAGCATATTTAACATAACAAATGTCATTATTGGGTTGAGGATGCTTAGCTGATTCTTATGGTAGCTGCTCAGCTTCTTTAACTTCTCCAGTAGTCTCCTACCTTGAAGAATTTATAGGGAATTTTCATTGCTCCTATTATCGTAAGTGGTGTTTGGACCTATCTAAAGGAGCTGGTCTTTGCAATTGGCCCTTTCTTTAGCCTCCAATGAAAAGTCCTCCTTCTTCCTCTCAACTTCTGTTTACTTCCCCCCTATCTTCTGCAACTGGGAACCAGGATATCATGTAGTTCTGTGGAAAATCATAATTTCTTCTACTTGTCTTTATTATGGCTTTATGATTAGAATATTTGTCGAATGCCCTAGTTAGCATATTTCTGACTCCAGGCTGTTTTTTTCTTGAGACTGCTTTCAGAAGAAACTTTTATAAATCATACTGTATGATCTCCTTAAAAGTGCAGTTTTATTATTGGATGCATCACTGTTCTTTCTCTACGAACATCATAAAAAGATTAAACATAACACTGCAGAGAATGAAAATTATGAGAGATGCCACACTATTTTTAAGGAAACCCTTCTGGAAGCACTTTATACTGTCTCTAAGTATTTTCTAGCATAGTTCAGACCATATGAATCTTCTTCATATTCTATTTATAAAGTATATTTTGAAAAACGCTGAATCAAATTTTGCAGGAACTTTTTTAGTGGAACTCTGCTAACTTTCTGCTTCTTTGTCTGTAATGTCTTCTATAATCCTTCTCTCAGCTGAGACAAGTAAACTCTTCTCCTGGGCAGTGCAAGCTGCAGTACGCTGTGAGCTAATTACCTTACATTAGCCATTTCAGAAATTACTGGCAGCTAATCTTCATAAAGCTAATCAGTCAGAAAAGAAGGCACCCAGCAAATAAATACTGCACATCTTTGTGCTTGAAACAATTAGGACTGACCTTAATCTGATTTAAAGAATTGGAGTGCTTCCAAAAAGGGAACAGTGTGTGGCTGCCTTCACTAATTCCGTAAAGCTCTTGTGTTTTTTAATTGACCCATCTTCTTGATGCACTTTGTTGTTTTTTCTTTCTGATCCCTCTGAGCTTGTATTTTCAAAAGCTATTATAAATCCAAAAAGGTAATGTCAGCTTACCCTTTTCATCAGTTAGTGCTAGCTTTTAAGTCTGCTCTTCCAAATACATTATAAATTTCAAAAAGTTAATTTAAATATTTGTCTTTTTTTTTTCATTTCGCTCATGCTTGAGTTTTGGAGAGGGTGAGAATATTTTCGCTTTCATATAGGATCTCTCCTCCTACTACTCCCTTAAAAATGTCCTGATTCTGCTATGCTGCTGAAGAGGTTTTAAAAATGATACCACTTCAAACAACAGTTTCCAGGTTTTGCTGGATACAGTTTATATTGTTTATCACTGAAGAAAGTAAATATCCTGAATTTGAAATACTTAGAAATAATTTAGCACCTTGGTACCTTGCCACGTTAGTTAACGTCTTACAGGACACAACCGAGCATGTTGTTCAAAGGGAAATTCTGCAGGAGTAGGTATATTTTTAATACAGATGGCCTAATCTGGCCTAATCAACCTAATCTGAATGCCTCCAAAATTTGGAAATATTAAATCCATAGCCATGCATCATGCATTGGTGTGAATATTGCATTAACCATATACTTATGGGAAAGAAGAATGATCTTAGATGATCAGTGCCTGGTGTTCAGCAGAGCAGGCTAATGCCTGCCTAAAGATAACAAGGATTTAGCCTTCTCTCCTGTGCAGTCATGTCTGCTCCTATGTGTAGGTAGAGAACAGGCTATGCAGTTTCCCTTATAGGAACAATACATTTTTTTGGTGAGGTTCTTTGAGATCTTACAATGGAAAATGCTGTAACTGAGTGCTGGTTTTTCCACGGTTGATTTCCAAATGGGAAAGGTTGGTCTGAGATTAAAGTGGAATTTTTTTCAGCTGTAGAATTATGTAGAACTTTGTAAATGCTAGATCCAGAAGTCCAGGTGCTCTTTGGAGCCCTGAAAGCACTCTGAACTACTTGACAGTTTGTGACAATTAAAAAGCAAGGAAAATATAAAAGAACAAAGTATTACTTGCTCCCAAACGAAAAACTGGAGGAATGCTCTTAAGATTACCCAACAACAATCAAACCCAGAAAAGTACATTAATATTTCAGATAGAAATGCTGCTATGAATAGCGTGGTGTGAAAAGATCGATGTAAGATATCAAATGATTGCCAGACTCCTAGCTTCCATTAAAACAAAAGAATAAAAGAGCTTCCAGCTCATCTCCTTGATGGTATAGGAATGTCACATGTAAAATGATCACTAAGGAAGCTTGTCAGTGAAAAAGACCTATGTATGTTAATTAATTGGATTAATCATTTGTACATTGGCATATTAAAATAAGCAGTGGATATCAAAGCTGGAAGAAATTTCTGTTGCCCTTCTTTTTTCTTTTCTTTTCTTTTTTTTTTTTCTTCCTAGATCCTGTCATGACCCACTGTTACATATCTCTCTTCCTGGGCAAATGGCTGTGTATTACAAATCTGGTTGTAGTCCTGGGTAATAGTGTTGCATGTGATGAATTAAATTTAGAGAATCCTCTGTTTTTAACATATGATGTCTGTGACCTGATCCACTGGGTGTTGGTCACTGTGGCAGCTTGTTCCATGAACTTAAGCCCAATGAGTTTGAACAGCTGTGGAGTTAATAGTATTAAATAATTTATGAACGCAGCCCCCTTCCCAGCTGCATTTGGTTTGGGGTCTCCAGTACAAGGAAGATGTGGATAAAGGTGAGCAAGCCCAGTGGAGCCCGAGATGGTAAGGGAGCTGGAGTTCCCTGTGAGGCTTGGTTTGGTTAGCTTTGGGGAAGAAAAGGCTTAGAGGGACCTAATAACAGCCTTTCAATGCCTGAATGATTTTATGATTCCATGTGAAGTAATTGTACTTAGTAGAAAAAAGGCATAAAATAGTAAACCAGCAGGATCTGATTGTAATCTGGGGAACAATTGTAGCATTCTTGCACTCAGCTAGTCTTGCATTGGGCTGTAGGCATCCTTTGCCTCACTGGTACCCTGATGGCTTTGAAAGGTCCCAGTGTCTTCCAGGTAGATGAGGATTTGCAGCAGAACTTCAGAATAAACAAACCTGAATGAATCTCCTTAGATCCATGCTTCAAGTTTTGGAGCAAATATCAAGAAACCCACAAAGACAAAATCTGTTCCAGGATCAATGGTTTTGCTAAAGGCTGAAAGAAGAAAATTATAGGTGCCTTCTTTCTATCCTAGTCAGACAGGCAATGGCTGTGTGGATTCCTTCTTCTCTTTTTTTCCCTTTTTATATCCCTATCTGTTTCATCTTCTGGATTCTTAAAATGATACCTAACGTTAGATGGGAAAAAAAGAAATCTAGTAAAGATTCACTAAAGCTAGCTGGAACTAGTCTTCAGTTTGTGCTTAAAGAAGGAATACACTGACAGGCTCTGGCTACTTTCTGATTTGTTTCTTGTTTTTTCCTCAGTCTTTATTCTTAAGCCTCACACGTTTCAAATGCTCCCAAGTGATGTGGAACCTGCACACTATTTTTCCAAAGAACTGCAGTTTCCCTGTGGTGTTGAAAATGTTATGTGAAATGTTTGGTCATTTCCAAAGAAACCCGGGAGAACCACTCATGATACACACTTCAGGTTGTAACTTAACTATGCAGGCCTTGGAGAATCCTTCCCAAAGATAACTTTTTTTCCTCTCTTGGTTCCTTAATTTGGCTCACAATACCTGGTTATAATGCTAATAAATGCCTTTCCTCAAGAGAATGAATGCTACTGCAAAAGTTCCTTCTAAAATAGTGGGTTTTCTGTTATAATAGCCACTATCCATGTTTTTTCTTGGATCCCTGTAATTCTACACTAGAAGCAGAAGCATGTCATACCTCCAAATGAAAGGGTTTTAAGACAGCTGCATAGTTGTCTTTTACAGTAAGTTTTCTGCCTATGTCAAAACAGCCATCACCCTCTTTCCTAAGGCTTTTGCTAAGCAGGCAGGTCAATGGTTTGAAATTTTAGTTAAGCTGGCTCTTAGATTATTGGGTTATTGCTATAAATTTGCTCTTGTCTAATTTGAGTACACTGTAATTGCTACTTTGCACTGCAAGTAGATTTCCAGTGTCAGAATAATAAAATTAACAGGGATGACCCTTCAGCCATTCATTGATGCCTCTGTTGTGTTTTCAAAGGTCTCATTTTAAAATTTATCCTATATATGTCAAGTTCTTATTGTTGCTGTTTGTCATGCTAACGCATCTAGGTGTGTATTGAGTACGTTCTAAAAAAAATGCATCCAAAACATCTCAAAGTGTCATTTAGACTATAGGAAAGGAAGGAAAAAAACCCAAACAAACAGAAAAACAAACAAACAAACAAACAAAAAAACCCAAAAAAACCCCACCAAAAACAGGAAAGAGAAGGAAGTGCTGTAGTAGAAGAGAGCAAAGTGTTCTATAAAGACTCATATACATTGAGGGGGAACTATTTTTTAATTTGTATAAACAACTATTTTCTCATTTTAAATTATGATCTATAATTATACATTATTTTTGTATGTGGGTAGTAGCATACAGAAGGACATCCAGCAGGGGAGCAAGGCTTATACAAGTCTTTGTTGTCCAAATTGGGAGCAAATGCCAGTGCCTGGAAATGCAGCAGAGGTGTCCGGCATGATTTAGTGACCTGCTTGCCAAGTATACAGATACTACTTCTCCTCCTCCTTCTCCTTCAACAGGCAACAGTAAAGCCTGTTCTCAAATACTTTGTGAATAGAAGTGATATGGAGCCCTGTATAAGTCTCAGCTGGTGTGACTGGGCAGAATTAGTGCAAAATCATTCCCAGTTTATTAGCTAGCATGATAGCTTGTGGTGGTTCCTGGCAGTAAGAGTGAGCAGAGTCAAAGATATGGAAAAGGCTTGTGTGGGGAAAATAAATAATTTTGTTTGAAAAAATCAGTTTATGTTGAACAAGAAAGATGCAGAATGGCTGTGGTAACTGTGTTTGCCTTCTTACCTCTGTTAGTGTAGCTAGGTACTTGATTCCTTTATAAATGAATCAGTGTAGTCAAGCAACACTGAAACTACTTAATTTGCAGTAATTTAAAAGTTATTTGATATATAGCTGTATCTATAGGTCTCCATGCTACTGTTGTATTTCCTCATAAAAGAGTTTTCACTCTGAAACTGTTACTTTCTCTTCCTTTACAGAAACCTCCCACTTATGTGGACTGGATGCTATGTTCTCTCAGTGTTCTTTCCAGTTAGAACAGTAAGCAATTGGGCTGCATTTGGGCTTGGTGTAACTTTTGAAAGTAAAGGGCTAAAATGGCTGATGCACATCATGTCCTCAACAGAATTTTAATGAGAAAAATAAGAATCTGAGTGCTTCTATTAAACATCAATTTGAAATGAATTCTGAATGGTTATATTCTGTGGGGTGTCCTTTTTCCATTAAATATATTTTGGAAAGTAACTATTAGTAACAAAAATGTAGAGTTTAGCAAGAAATAGATTTTTTTTTTTTTTTCAAAAACTTGAAAAGAAACCATGTGACATGGAAATAAGTGTTAGACTATTTTAGAGAGTTTTTGATTTTGTGGATTGTATTTATTTTTGATGGATAGTATTTGTCACAGCTGTATTTGCTGCTTTGATATTTGATTAAAGAAAGCTAAATTTGTGACAAAATAATAATAATAAAAAAGGATGGTATACTTAACAGGTAGGTTTTTTATTAAAACTTTAACATGCTGTTCCATTTTAATCGGTGATCTGAATTCAGTGTACATAGAAGTTCCTCAGTTTGCTATCAGGGGAACTGGTGGTCTGACAAATAATAATTCCGAATATAATCCATAAATTGTACTGACAGATTGTCCAAATTATAATAGTAACTAGCTCTTGTGCTTTAATTTAAATATGATCATGTTCTTTCAGTTCCTATAGAGATTTATGGAATCTTGCTCTACCCATAGGAAAACACTTTCAGTATGCATAAGGGTTGCATATATTTTGTGGGGGTGGGAAAAAAACTTAATTTCATCTTTGCCTTGGAATATACTCTGGTCCCAGAGGCTGTTCTGGAAATGGTTACATTTTTCTGACAGCTGTTCAGTCATTGTGAGGGTATGTCTTCAAGGGAAAGGCACTCATTTCCAATCGGCAAATTTCTGATATTAGGTTTTAGACTATAAAAAACCTCACCCCAAACCCTTTTTTACTTCACTGCTTCTTGTTGATAAAGTCCAATCAGCCCAGAGGGAATTTATAATTCTAGCAATTGCACCAGATGATTACTACCTACAGGAGCAATCACTTATAGTACATCACCTGCAGACTGATGAACCATTTATTATCAAGGGTTTAATTGCTTGTAATACATCCTTGTGGCAAGATACACACACATACATATACCTAATTTATACATACGTATAAATATATGCCACTTATGTTAGGGATGGAAAATGTTCGGTTCAGATTAGAATTTGCGAAACTAAAAATACCCAAATTATTTTAGAAACACTTGAATCTAGAATGTAGGTTCACTGTCTGTGTCCACCCATTTCCGGATCTAGTTTAAGACAAGAATTAAAGAAGACAGAGAAGGAAAGTGTGTGTGCGCGTGCGTGCAGGGTATTATTTATTTATTTGAATCCTGAAGAGCTGTCACATAATAGCTGGAGTTTGAGGTGAATATTTTAGGATTCTTACTCAACCTCATCTATTTATTACAATTTTTAAAATTACTCTTTAGTATGTGTGGGGTTTAATATTATTGTTATTGTTTGAAAGTGAGCTGGTGTCGTGGGTTTAAGATGCTTGTGATGGGACCACCAGCAGGAGACACTTCCTTGCATGCACTGCACATACAGGCAGGAAAAGATCCCTGGGGCACAATTAAATGCTGATCAGCACTGGGATTTGTTTTATCTGAATAAGTTTGCTATTCTCTATATTATTGCTTCAGAACAGTGCCAGATGTATTAGCAAAGCATACTCTGGATCACAGTTGCTAATATTTAAGCTGGGAGCCAGTTGCAAGGTATATATCAAAACAGCACTAGATACAAGTCTGAGACAATAGAGAAGAGTAAAAAGTAACATGAAATACTTCTCTCCTGAAGCCATGTGAAAAATTAAACAAATACTGACACTGTGAATAAAATATGAAGGCTTATTTAAATTATTTTACCTGGAGCAGTCCCTACTGCGTCAGATGTAAAAGCCAAAGTGTGTTTCCTTCCCTCTGTGTACTGCTTCACACAACAGAAAGTATGGCGGAAAAGGGAGTTGGTTTTAAGTTGAAGTGTTAGGAGGACAATGTTGAATGAAGCCCCCAGGTTGGACGGGGATTTGAGCAACCAGGTCTGGTGGAAGGTGTCCCTGCCCATGGCAGGGGGGTTGGAACTGGATGATCTTTAAGGTCCCTTCCAACCCAAACCAATTTATCATTAAGACAATCAAGGTTTATAGGTATGAATGTGAACTTCATCCCTTGTTTTGGTTAATATCCTAATCCAGTCCTGTGTCGGAAATGCTATTAACAGCACTTTGGAGAATTAAAGCCTGGAAAGTCTGTACGACTTGCCCATGTCAGCAGCATCTAGGGAGTTGGTCTGGCCAGGTCAGCGCCTTGATCACGGGACTGTCCTTCCTTTCTATCAGCTTCCCTCAAGGTATTGTCTCCACAGCTGGGACCACAGAATTTGGGTCTTTGCAGACTGTTTGCAGTGGAGGAACAGTTGTGCTTTCGGATACTTGGGAGCCTGGGTACTATCTGCAATTACAATGTGAGTTCTGTGGTTAAAGGGATTAATGAGACAGTGGTTTTTGCAACTGTTCTGGATTCCATTAGAAACGTCTAACATTGTTCCTTTGATATAGAGTAAATCTTATCTATAATGAGAATATTGTAAAATATGCTACAGGCAGGACTATCTAAATATTTTTTATGAGACATAATATAAGTAGGATCAAATCCTGGTTGCCTCATTCATGCAGCTAGTCCCATTGAGTCTAAATGGGAATGCCACAGTGAATAAAGAAAGCAGGATTGGTCCTATATGTGCTATTTTTATATTTTCCTCTTGATTTCGGTTTCATTTGTAATTAACACAGTGTACTGATTAAATCATTAACTGTATATTTCATCTTTCATCAGTGGTTTGTAGATTGAGATCCTAATGTACTGTAACCCATTGCTAGGATAGCTATAAAAGTTTTGATTTATGAAGGCAAATATTTTCTGTTCTGGTATCATTTGTGATCAAGAAATTATACAAACAAATTTGTCTAAGATAATCACTTCCTTATGTCTGCCAGTGCTAGAAGACTCATCATAAGGGTATCTGGGATAAAGGGAAGGATGAATTTTTAGTTCTTTTGAATCATATTAAACTCTGAGATCTTCTCTGAGGTGCCAAGTGTAGAAACTAGAGATTTACTTAAACAAAATGGAAAGTGCCCTTGCTTTCACATAGCTGCTGTCAAGATGGTGGCAGTGTAGAGTCAGTCTCACTGGAAATGACTATGTGGATTTTCTTCTTGCTCTTCTATCCCAGTTGCTGAAAGTCTGAAGTTTTAAATGTTTTGTCCTCTAGGTCCATCTAAATCAATAACTGTCTCAGCAACTTTGCATTGTAATATTCTAATGAAAAGCACCTAACTTAGTTCGTGAAGTGTTGTAAAGCCAGTAGAAAACAGTGTTGTGTTTACAAATTTTATTTTCTTAGCAATCTTATGGCAGCAGTATTTTGGGTACATTACAAAACTACTGTCATCTTCACAGGGTCGTATGTAGTGGTTATTGGGATATCTTGAAAATATAGCCACAGTCTCCCTGCTAGAGGCACATGTCCCTAGAACAGATGCTACAGTACCATCTCTCAAACATTTAGCAATTTATAGGGCTCATCAGTGGTGCAGTGTTAACAGTTCTTTTATCCAATAGATGCCAATGTCATACTTAACACACAAGCCATGAATTGCAATAATGAAGGTTTAAAATATCTCCAGCAAAACACAGAATATTTTAAATGCTACCATAGGAAAAATAATCTCACAAAAATACCTCTGGATATTTAAATATAGTTTTCATTTACCAATATAGCTCCTGATTCTGATCCCATCTTTATGAACCAAGACTAAATGTGAAAAGAGGACATACATTTGGCATAAGAGGTGATTTAAGACTCCTGATGTTCCAGTTAATTCTCTACAACCAAGTTCTATGACATGGCTTATTGCCAATAATGTGAAATATTAGCCACAAGATGTCCTCACAAGAAAAATGTTTATTGCCAGCTCTTCAAATATAGGCAATACTTTCTGTCTGAACCTGTGCAAAACAAGTCAGTGCTTCCCCTTTTTAGGCATCCAGTGGTTTTGGACACCTACATGAGCCAGCAATGTGCCCTTGTGGCAAAGAAGGCAAATGGTCTCCTGGGCTGCATTAGAGAAAACATCAACAGCTTGAAGGAGATGATCCTTCCCCTCTGCCCCAGGTGAGGCTACACCTGGAGCACTGTGTCCAGTTCTGGGCTCCCCCAGTACAAGAGACATGGACATACCGGAGAGAGTCCAGTGAAGGGCCATGAAGGTGAGAAAGGGACTGGAGCATCTCTCCTGTGAGGAAAGGCTGAGAGAGCTGTGGCTGTTCAGCCTGGAGAAGAGAAGGCTCAGGGGGATCTTACCTATGTATTACAAATACTTGGAGGGAGGGTGCAAAGATGAGAGAGCCAGGCTCTTCTCAGTGGTGCCCAGTGACAGGACCAGCAGCAATGGTCACCAACCAAAACACAGGAGGTTCCCTCTGAACATTAGGAAACACGTTTTCACTGTGAGGATAACCGAGCACTGGCACAGACTACCCAGGGAGTCTTCCTCCTTGGTAATATTCAAAAGCCATCTGGACATGGTCCTGGGCAACTGGCTTTAGGTGGCCCTGCTTCAGCAGGGAGTTGGACCAGACAATCTCCAGAGGTCCCTGCCAATGTCAAACAGTCTGTGGTTCTGTGAACTAAAATTTGTCTTCCAGCAGTGCTTCAGATTTCCTAAAATATTTGGAAAGCCATGTGGTTGCTTTAACTGACCTGTTTGAGTAATACCCTGAAGATATGCTAATCTTAGAATTATTTGACCAAGAAAAATTAGCTGACAAATCATCTGAAAACCACCAAAGAGGATAATTTTGTTTTTGTTTGGAAAGTAGTTATTGAAACAAAGTGGACAATTTCCCCTTATATAGCAAAATGAACTTGCTCAATCATGTCCAACTGTAGCTTTCCTGTTGCCCAGCAGTATTAAGACAGTGTAAGAAGATTGTATATCCCTGTAGTGCCTCAGAAGCGTTCTGCTACAGCACCTCTAAAAACCAAACATGGGAGTGCTGATTAGGAATTTCATGGAAGAGCAGTCCTGGGAGCTGTCAGCAATAACCTGCACAAGGTTCAGCTCTCACAAACTCAGTGAAAATCAAAATTATTTATAGTAGCCTAGTGATTCTGAGAGTGCCTAGGGGTGGAACCTGTTGATATGACCCTACTTCTGGCCAAAATCTGCAATGGGAATAACAGACTACAAATCATGCTTACTTCTGATAGCATATGGACTCAGACAAATGGGTTGAAAGTCCCTTTCCCTCTTCTGTGTGGTTTCAGCTAATTTCTTTGGGAACAAAACTCACATTTTCCATGTTCTGATTAATTTTTGCAAAACTGGTGTCATAGCAATTCTAAGGCCTTTCTTCCTGGGGAGCAGGTACTTGCACCTCAGCTGGTCAGGTCATAAATAGCTGTCATCTGGCAATAGCTCCACAATTAGTGATTAAGAGTTATTTTCAGCAGTTCTGCAGAAATTAGACTCGTGACAGAGTTTAGCTTGTAAGAGTTAACGCACATGTTTTGTTGAGTAAATTGTGACAGAAATATGAGAATATCCTTTCTTGCAACCAGGAAAGCAGATTGATAATAGTGTTAGGAAGATGAACATCACAGCAAAGTGGACAAGGAAGAGTTAATGATAAGCTATCCAGAAAAAAATCATAGAATGGCTGGGGTTGGAAGGGACCTTAAAGGTCACTGAGTTGCAACCCCCCTCCCTAACACCTTCCACTAGCCCAGGTTGCTCAAAGCCCCAACCAACCTGGCCTTGAACACTGCCAGGGAGGGGGCAGCCACAGCTTCTCTGAGCAAGCTGTGCCGGTGCCTCACCACCCTCACAGTAAAGAATTTCTTCCTTATATCTAATCTGAATGTACCCTCTTTCAGTTTAAAACCGTTAACCCCTGTCTTATCCCTACACTCCCTGATCAAGAGTCCGTCCCCACCTTCCCTTTAGGTACTGGAAGGCTGCTATAAGGTCTTCCCAGAGCCTTCTGTTCTCCAGGCTGAACACCCCCAGCTCTCTCAGCCTGTCCTCACAGGGGAGGTGCTCCAGCCCCCTGATCATCTTTGTGGCCTCCTCTAGACCCACTTGAGCAGGATGGTGTCCTTCTTATACTCGTGGCCCCAGAGCTGGACACAGCACTGCAGGGGGGGGGGTCTCATGAGAGCAGAGCAGAGGGGGATAATCCCATCCCTCACCCTGCTGGCCACACTTCTCTTGATGCAGCCCAGGACACGGTTGGCTTTCTGGGCTGCAAGCACACATTGCTGGCTCATAGTCAGTTTTCCATCCACTAATACCCCCAAGTCCTTCTCCTTGGGGCTGCTCTCAATCCACTCCTCACCCAGCCTATATTTGTGCCTGGGATTGCCCTGACCCATGGGCAGGACCTTGCACTTGGCCTTGTTGAACTCCATGAGGTTTGCACAGGCCACCTCTCCAGCCTGTCCAGGTCCCTCTGGATGGCACATCCCTTCCCTCCAGTGTGTCGGCCGCACCACACAGCTTGGTGTCGTTGGTGAACTTGCTGAGGTTTGATCAAATGCCTCAATCCCACTGTCCATGGCACTGACAAAGATGTTAAACAGCGCTGGTGCCAACACCAACCCCTGAGGAATGGCACTTGTCACTGCTCTCCACTTGGACATGGAGCCACTGACTGCAACTCTTTGAGTGCGACCATCCAGCCAATTCCTTACCCAACAAGTGATCCATCCATCAAATCCATGTCTCTCCAGTTTAGAGACAAGGATGTTGTGCGGGACAGTGTCAAGTGCTTTGCACAAGTCCAAGTAAAATCTTTTATCCCCAGGGGATATAGACAAATTGATATACTTCATTCTTAAACATGGCTGGATTAGAGACTAGTAGAGAATCAAAAGCATGTAGGATATCCTGAAGCCGTGAGCCTATGATTTTTTCCTTCTCTCTCCTTTTTTCACATCTCACCACGCTCCTTTCCATCAGGTTTTGATCACAGGTTCTCGTTTGTCTGCAGTTCCTTTTCTGTCTTTGATCAATGTTTGTCTTTAATCTACATGTTTCTGTCTTTTTCTTTCATCTCCAGTCCATGACTATTATATTTCTCATTTTTTCTGTGCTATTATTTGCCTTCCAGTGGGTCTTTCTTCTCATTTCATTGTACTCTATCTCTGTCCAAAATAGTCTACCGGGTGTGAACAATAAATGAATTGATTTCAAATGAGTTGACGACAGTGCTTAGCCAATCCATATCATACAAAATAGCCCACTGAGTGAGTACAATAAGTGACTCAAACCAAAATGAATTCACACGGATGCTTGGAAAATCCATGTGGAAGGCTGAGGGGCCACGGCTCAGAATAGGTTTGTGTAACCAGAGTTTTAAGAAAATCTTTTTTAAGTAGTAGAAAGAAATCTATGTCTGCCATTTCCTTCTAGTTTGTTATCTTTGGATAAAACAGATTAGCAAGTGTGTTAATTGATTAGTTAATGAGTAAGAGTGGGTCCTGAAGACTGGTTACCAAAGGCATGAAGAATGATTAGAGGTTGTAAAAATGTAACAATAATGCCAAAATTTTAAAAAAGCATTCTTGCCTCCCATAGAAAATCTTAAAAATATGAAAATGGTAATAAGCTTGCTAGCACAGGATGCTAGACTGTTCCTCAGCACAGGTTGCTAGACTGTTCCTCAGACATGATGATATTACTGCTGTATGATTTATACATGTGAGTTGAAAGGAAATATAAATAACCAGGAAGAGAAGACTAATAATTGTAAAAACTTGACAGAAACTCCTTTGTGTCATGTTCCCGATCTAGGGTTTGCCACAGGCTCATTCCTAATAATTCCATCCATTGAACTAAAAGTGTTATCCAAATGATCATGTCTGAGTTTAAAGTAGTTACTCAGTTATTTTTTTTTTAGTGACTCCATCAAATATATATAAAACTAGGGGAAAAGCCTTGTTGTTTTTAAACACAAGTGCTCTTTCCATAGAATGCCAGAACCTGACATTTCTTTGAAGCTTTTCTAAGTTTCAAAGGGGATAATATATTTAAAACATCCAAAAGTTTTTACATCTTTCTCTAATTATTTTTGATGTGATACTTCTCAGGACACATTGAATGAAAGCATTTTCCTCCAGATCTTAATTGAGTAGACTCTTATCTCCTGTAATTACTGAAGAACAAGATTTCTACATGGATTAAATTGTACATTCTCACAAACTGGAACAGGCTTATTTTCTTGTTTTTCATAACACACTTTTCTAAAGCTCTGCAATGTCTCCATCCCCATGTAAACTATTTACAGCTGTCCACAGCTGTATTACACTGACTGGTATAATTAATTTTCTTTCTGCAGATTGTAACTACCTTAGATATTCAGAGAGGATACATAAGCATAGTTACTGCAAGTGGAGAATATTACCATGGTGATTCCACGAGACTTACCATAAAGATCCTCAGGAATGTAACAAGTCCAGAAGTATTTATCTCAACCAAGATAAAGTGCAGTGACTCAGGCAAATCCATTTATCATCACAGCAATGTCTTGGCAAAGATGGGATTTGTCTTACTTCACTCATATAAGGGCAAAGTACGTTTGTATCTGTCAGCTAGAACCTGATGGGAACTCATCCACTGAAATCAAAGAGGGGCTTTCCAGTGAAGAGCTCTGTGATATGAGAGGCCAAAACTTTGCTCAGGTCTCTTTCCCTTGAGATGCAGCACAGTACCTTTACGAGAGCCCCACCGCCCACTGGGGCAAGCTGGAGTGCTGCCCATCCCACCGCCAGCTACACATGTTGGGGGCCACCTCGCTGCATTGCTGGGTCTCTTGTCACACTGCTGACATTTTTGTATTTTTGGACTGAAGCTGGATGCTGGTAATAATCAATAATGTGCTTTGGCTTCCTCTCTATGTTACTTGAACTGGCATTCTACCAGAGAATGTATTTCTGCATTGGTTTTTGGTTTTAAACACTTCAAATTTGAAATTCTTTATTTATACTAAAAATGGGTTTTAATTTCTTCTGTTTTCCGTGGGGGTTTTTTGTCAGGCATGACCTTTGGGTAAGTGATTTTCATCATGATAATTACCAAATAGAAATTATTTTCTGCTCATGTGAATTATTTTTTTAAAAAATAAAGGTCAAGTGTGGCTGCATGTGGAATGACCACACCTCTTGGCCCTCCCCAGTAAGGTGTAACCGAGTAACTTGGTGCTTTTGTGGGTGCTGCGGAAGTTCATAAAGGATATTAAACATTCAACTTGTGTGCCTCTCGCTGACTACCAATAGACGCGCTTTTTTCATAGTGCTATCGAACACTTGTTTGTCATCTTGAAAAGCAGAAGTATCCATATATCACAATATCCCTCATGGTCTTTGTTTACTGGCAGCTGGCAGGAATTATCAGTAAATAAAATAAGAAAAGCATGAAGAAACACGTTATTCATTTTGGGTATGAAAAGAAAGCCACGAATCCTGAAACCAGTCAAGCAGACTAAAAATCTCTCAAAGTTTAGTGTGGCTTTCAGTCCAAATAACAAAGCATCATAATGTAACTTAAGTCACAGTTCCAACTTACTGCAACAACATATATTCTTATTCTAATTAGCACCAAGTTATAGATCAAATCTAAATTGTAGCATTGGCAAATACCTTCACCATTTTGTACAGCCCTGATATTTTTTTTATTTTGCTGCATATGATGTTGAAGGATTGACTTGGATAGGCTTGAGAGTGCTGATCAGTGCAATGACACGTCGGTTACAGATGAACAAATTACAGGGTCTTCTCCAGCCAAACTTGTATTAAAGGTTGCAATCTCATGTGGATGGAGTTCACTGAGTTTTGCCACCAAGACTGTCAGATTTGTTAATACTAAACAATGTTGTATATGTTCTAGGCATAAAAAGCTGCAGGGTTGTGTTTAGAATAATAGTGTATTCACAAATATTACTCAAATTGCTCTGAAATATCACAGCTACATCTTCATTCTATTATCTCACTGCTTTATGCTTCTGAGACCTTTTCCTAGCAGACTATAAAATCATTCCAAATGTAAGATGATAAATTAATAGAACAAAACAAATTGGAGTCAGTAGGAGTGCATTTAGCACTAACAAGACCCATATGAGTTTCACATTTTCTCTTGCAATTATAAAAAATAAGGGTAGTGTCAGAACTCATCTTTTCTTTAATTGCTGTTGCATAAAGCTTTGGATATTATTTTAAGGGCTGATGGAAAGGAGCAGTCTCTCCAATTCTTGACAAATATAGTTTCTTCTAAACTAGGAGGGGGAAATGTGAAGTATAACAAGAAATATATTTCAAATCACCTATGGCAAAAGGAATGAATATTTGGTTATTTACACTGAACCACAGTGTACAGGGATGGCTTTAGGGTAAATAATGTTAAGTATTTGCATTAAGTGAAAACTCAAACAAGACACATTAAGAGGTGGAGAGTTTGATGTAGTATTTGAGGAGGCAAAGTCTCCTATACTATCCCTGAAAATATTAAAGGTTTTTGGTTTTTTTTTTCCTTGGTGTGGAAGGAAAAACATTGAAACATCCACATACTTCTTGTCTTTCAGTGAACCCTGGCAACTTGGAAATTAAGGAATAGAGATTCTATTCTTCTAGAGAATAAAAGACCATTAAACTCTGCCTCTTTCACCTGATGCTTATAATGAAACTTTCAACTAGCAAGCACCAAAGATGCTTGATATGCTGATTTTTCCTTTGATTTGATTTCCTATGATTAAGCAGTTTTTACAAAGCACTTTTTCTGTCTTTTTTATCATCATAGTTCCTTTGCTTTAGTCAAGTCTAACAGCATCCCTGTGAAAAAACATTTAAGTCAACTTGATAGAAAGTGACTTGATTAAGAATACAAGAACATCTAGCATTTAGAACAAGAGGCTCTCATGTGCTTATTTGATGTTACAATATTGTCTTCCCCACATCCAAAGATGTTTTTCTGTGGTTGAAGGCTGTAGTAACATTCTTGAGAATTTCAGATTCACCGCGCTCTGTCATGGCAACCTCTCTATACATGTCTGGATTTATGTGCCTTTTCAGGCATCAGTAGAATTTTGAAAGACATGTAAGCTTTAAAAAGCTCTCATAAGAGTCTTGGGGTTTGAAAACTGTGTTTATGTTCTGTTGCAAGCCTTTCAAAATCATTTGCTTCATGTACATTACAACCATTGAGTTGGTTGGAAAGAGCTTTCATCAAGTCAAAGAAAAAAGGCATGAAGGAGTGGGAACTGAAGCAAGTCAGCAAGGGGATAACCTTGTCAGTGGTACACTTTCTTTCCTTTAAATAGTTAGCCTTCGTTGCAATGCGTTCAGCATTGAAATGTTATGCAGGGAAGAGGCCAACCAGTGTAGTAGAATTAATAAAGCAAATCAACTCCACACTGACATGTTAAAGTGGTACCATTTATTAGAAAATGTTTTCAGTAACTCTTTTCTGTTTCATCTTGAAAGGAGGTGATGAAGGAGCCACCCTCTGTGCAAGGGAAACTTTAAGTTCAGTAATTTGGTCAGATTATAAGAAATTTACTGCTGAATGGAGGCTATCTACTGTTTGGTTGGAATAGAAAAGATAAATGATTACAGGACTCATTATCTTTAAGAATAACAATAAATTACTTTGTTCTAAATATATAGTTACAGATATTAATGGCTGTTAATGGTTATAGATATTAATTTAGTTGTGTGTCATTGTATTTGTAAAATTTTTATTAATGGCATTTGTTTCTCTACTAGTGATCACTGAAATCAAAATGCAGCTTGCTATTCATGTTCCTTTGCTGTTGCCTGTGCTTTTACATTTATCATAACATAAGAAGCACAGCTAAGCTTCTAGCAAGGTATCTAGCTTAAACTAATTCAGACATATCAAGAGTATCTTATGGACAGACAGACTTTTAATGAACAGAAAAGAATGAGACTATGGCTAGAATCAAATAAATGTCTACCGTGGAAATCTTTTGGCAGTGATGAAGAGATGATGAAGAGACAGCTCCTGGCCAAATTGTCAGATGGCCTTTTCATATGTGAACATGTGGAGAGTGTGGGAAGTGGTGACTGGCACTCTGCTTATGTACGGTCTTATAGAACAGGCATGTAGGTCTTTCTTGATTGAGCACATAATACAAAGTGTTATAAACTATATGAGGAGAACAAAAAAGATGTCTACATTTGCTAAATGATTATATTTTGTTTGTATTGAATTGTTTTGCAGTAAGTATGAGTGTCTGTTCCTTGAGAACTTGATGATCAGGGAAGGACTAATATAGGGGTTTCTTTCACTTCACAAAGTAAATGGAATGAATTTAGACTTTCGCAGTAGCTAAGCATAATCTGTAGATTAAGTAAAACAATAGAGTACACGTGTTACTTATGTTTAGCTTCTTTCCCTGGATGTTAAGTTATTTAAAGCTACAGTTATCTTGACTGAAATGTCCCCCAAAAACTCTGGAGAGGAGGAAAGTATAATATACCAGCAGGAGTATACTGATATCTTCAGAATAACAGCAGTTATTCTTCTTGAATATTAGACTGAAAGTGTGAAAATTTTAGAAGTCAGGTGGTTTTTTTTTTCCACAATTCAGAATATGAATATGAACAATTGATTTTGATCTTGTAAGCCCTTGTAAATACTGAAGTTTATATCAAGTGAGTGCACTGAGCTTAGTTTCAGAGGCAACTGGTAAAAGGTTTATATTCTGTGAGTGAATGCTTATTAGTTGCAGCCTATTTTTCAAAACCAGAAATTAATATATTCAAGATACTAACCTTTCACTACATGTGCCTCTTCTGACTTTTAAAAGCTGTTTATATGGATGTTGGTTTCTGAAGTATGTGAGAAATACTGATTTGATCTTATTGATTAATTTCAGAAGTGCTCAAAACCCGGATTCTTGATTGCTGCATTATCCTTATACCATTTCTTGATCTCAGTTGGCTATGAGGGTATTTTTCTAGTGTTCATATCTGTTTTGAGCTTAATTTAAATGCTGAGCTGGCAAGCTCCAAATTGAGCTTTCCTCCTACTTTGCATTAGGCATTGTCAAACAAGCGAATTTGCTTAATGCTCTTATACCTGGGTTCCTGAGTTTTGAGTCTGACTCTGACAATAATTTGCTGTCATTGATCAGGTCAGCTTTTCCATGGACCCCTTTCCTGTTGGATAATGAGGTAGACAATGTTTTTCTACCCTAAAGATTTATGAGAATTATTAGTTAGTTCTTATGCAGGAGCTTAAAACAAAGAGGGAAAAAGAAATAAGAAGAAAGTGTCAGGTAGAAGATCTGTGTTTGACTTGCTAAAATACTGTATAAAAGCCATCACCATCAGGAGTACTTTATGCTGGATTTTACGCATTCATTGAGCATGTCTTAGGCTCAGAGGACTTGGGTACTATTTTGGCATTTTAAGTTACATTGCTATGGCCTGCCGATCTTAGGGGTTGTTTCAAAGTCGGGAGGCAGATAAACCTAGTTAGAAAGAAAGACTTAATCTTAGTCTGGAGAGTGATTCCATTATGGTAAATGCTTGATCACATCTTCAGGTAACAGTAAATATTCAAATCATTATAGTTTAATGAGGGCTCAAATATGGTAGTAGCAGTCATTGTTCTCTGTACAAGAGACTGGCAGTTTTGGCTCCTAGCATCTCCTCCAGATAGCATGTATTGGTCCTACTGGAAAAGGTGAAGAAGGTCCCATTGACTTCAGATCTGATTAGGGATGGCCCTATTAAAGAAGGTATTTAGGCACTTTTAACGTGGTTTTCTTCATAGCATACTTGATTTTATGTATATGTGATAGATAAATGGTATATCTGGTTTGTGTGTTCACAGCTGTTGTGTGTAGTAGAGTGTCTGGAGGGGTCAGTGGAGGACTGCCTTGTCCTGTCCAGCTGCAGGGGAACTGGCCAGCAGAATGGAAAAGCGGACCCCCCTGCAGAGTAACTGTGCATCCTCAGCTCAGAGAGCTTTCTGCAGTACTCTGGAGCAGAAAACACGGGAGAGAGCTAGAAAGAGGTGAGGAGTGTAGAAGATGATCAGGAGCACCTCATAGAAAAGCTGAGTGCAGGTCATAGGCAAGCCTTAGAGGTGATGGCAGATAGCACTTTCAATCTATAGTAATCAAGAAGGAGCTGATAGAGCTTACTGGAAACCAAGAAGCCATGGAAATGTGTTGGACTAGAAAGGGTGATCGAAGCACAAGTTTCAACCAGTGCAGATGTAACTGGAGGGGAATAAATCTGTTAACATATCCTTTTATTTTAAGCTGTTTTGCCCACCAACTCAAAGTTTCCCTACTTAGGAATTCTAGCCTATTCTAGCCTACTTTCAAATAAAATTCAGTTCTGTATTTTATAATGTAGCATGTTTGCATTAGAAGTAGGCAGATTCATCCCATAGCCTTGGCTGACTTAGGATCCAATGAAAAGTATTTTCTGAACTGGGGCCTGTTAGTGGAAGGATTTCAGTAATGGTTTTCTATGGTACGAATCAAAGTAACTCTGAAGTCTGAACAACCCAAACAGATACAAAAAGCCCTAGGGTGATGACTGAAGATCAGCTTTGTGATTTTGTTAATTTCTGTGCCAATAAATCCAAAACTGAAACAGACGTGCCAGAGCAAAAGTAGAGACTTTCTTTTTCAAAGGCAGTTTTAAAAAGTTCATGATTAAAGACTAACTTCCAGGCTCTTGTCAATAGTTCCAAAATTAAGTTTGTCATAACACTTTATATAATGCTAATGATAAGCTATTTATTGTGTGGAAAATGTCAGTTTATTTCTTACTTGCTTCTTTTGATCTAATGTTTCCTGATGTGCCAAAGTCTCAGTATTTAGGTCTGTGCAGTGACTATCCATGGGAAACCTCTGTAACTGTGTGGTGAAGGGAGATGTGCAAAGATGGGGTAAGGTGCAGCACCTGCTTAACTGGTTGAGGGGTACAGTGGGCCCCAAAATTAAGCAGTTCTTTCTAACTTTGATCTGATATCACAGTGCAATGTTCATTGCTAATTTATATATTAGCTATTTGCACGGTTCTAGCTTGATGAGGTCAAGAGCAGATAAGATTAAATGAGGAGGTGAGGAGAGAGAAGAGGCTCCGAACAAAGGAATGGCTTTAGGGCAGGAGGAGGCTTTCCCTTGGAGAAGCTGTGGTTGGTTGTGCCATTTCATGGAAGTGAAACCAGCATCTGCACAAGTAGGGTAGGACTGAATAACAGCAGTTGTGAATGGGTCATTGCCTTTGTGCAGCACTGTGAGAGGAGTTGCCATTGGAAAAGCTGTGTTCTGCCCTGGTTTACTGGGTGTTTAGAAAGGGAGAACAAAATGCAATCTGGACTCCTGGGTACGTGGCACTTGGGTTTCATTTTTGTTTCAGTGAATGTTTCACCATTAATTCAAAGGAGAGCAATGTTGATGAGAAAGGCTGAGAATTCCTTCTCAGCATAACTGGTGTGTTCATGGTACGAGGAACCCCCCATATAAAAGTAGGTTAAGGGCCCACAGGCAGAAGAAAATGATCTGAGCTCATCTGCAGAGCTGCTGGGTAGAAGATTGCTCCTCTCATGAGTTTGAATCTCTCCAACATACTTTTCAAGCTAAAACTCTGCAGCTTACTATAGATTAAAAAATAATTTGAGGACAAATACAAATTTTCAGCCAACTTACTGTTAACCATCAAGCTCTGCACAGGATTTTGTCTATTGGGAGAAAGCATGGCTAGGTAAGATGCTAATACTCACACTCTGTTAAGAACTCCACTAAGATCCATTTTAAACTTCTCAAATAACGTATCAGTTCCAGGTGGTAACGCATCTTGCTGGAAAAAATTCAGTGTTAGTAGTAGTCCCAAATGGAACAAAAAATGTTGGACAAACATTTTTTTTTTTAAATTTCATTAAGACATTTCTAAAAGCCTAAGTCATAAAATGATCATCATGCTTGAAACACACAAAAGTCACCTTCAGGCATAACCCAACTTTTAGCAGATCTTTATGAATACTTGTGTTAATAATACTCTCTAATTTCCTGACAGGAAAGTAATGCATCATCATCTTATTTATTTTCCAGTTGTCAGAGTATGGATAGTGGTAAAATATTTAAATAAATTCTGAAACAAATCCTTGTAGATAAAAGTCTCTCACTGCATTCATGATAGATGCACATATATATCCCTGTTGCATTTCTACAGATACATTTAGTATCGGAAACAAACTTAAATCCTGTGTTTGATTTACAATTAAATTATTATTCTATAAGGAATTTTAAGCTTTTTTTTTTTTCTGTTTGAAGAGTATGCATAAGTTAGGACTGAAGCGGCATGTATCTCTTACGCAAAGCTGGATTTAATTTAATGGAATTATTTCTTTAGGCTCAATGGCTGCCCCCAAAACACAGGTTATCGATTCATTGGAAAGAGTAACCCCATCATTAACCTTGGTCTGCTGCAATCTCCCATGCAGGCCTGATCCACCCTCTGCTGTAAATCCTTGTTAAACCAGATGAAAAGACATCACGGAAGGACAATGACCTCATAAATATTTTACTTGCCAAGCATCTCGGTATTTCTCCAGCTACTGCCCCAGTGAATGGAGAGCTGGAGCCCGAGAAGAAACCAGCTTCTTTCTTCAGCTGGCAGCCACCTGCGGGGGGAGTGGTGTGGGCCAAGTGCCTGACTGCTTGACCCTCAGCCAGAGGCAGCTACCCCATGCAGGGCTCACCCTGGCTGGGCCCCCGCACAGCAGCCTGGACACACTCCCCCATGGCCCATGTGAAGGGGGCACCTGTGCCTGCGCGGTCTCTGCAAGGGCCCTGGGCAACAGCAGCCAAGCCCTGGGCAGGGGGATATGCTTGGGGTCCTGGCACAACCAACCAGAGTCCCAAATGTCACTGTAGGGGCTTTGCTTTCATAATGACTTGCTCAAAATCTGATGAAGGCAGTGGCTGTCTTTCTGTTGATCTGAATGAGTGTTGGTTTAGGCTAAGAAGGTAACCCTGATCCTTAGATTTGGTAATATAAGTGGTAGGAAGGAAATAATATTAATCATAATGTCAATTTCTAGATTATTTTAGCTATGAAACATATAGATCTGATTAGTATTTTGTTCTTCCCTGCAAAGTAGCTCAAAAGCTGAGTCTTGTTGGAATGTGATCAGAGTGAAATACATGTCTGCCTACTTCTGACTTACATACAGTAGTTATGAAACTGGCTATGTGATTTCATTTTAAATTATTTTATTCATGAATAAGCAAACAACTCATTTCAGAAAAAAATATTTCAGGTTCTGCTAGGAGCACTCTTGATTTCTAAAAATCCAAGGTTCAGACAAATTGTGTTGTATTTTCAAAGCGTACTCAAGCTATGCATAATATTCTCCTTGTTGACTCCTTGGTAGTCATACAAGGTCATACAAACCTGGACTGCTCAGTTCAAATAGACGTCCAGACATTCGGGACACAGTCTGTGCTGGTTTTGCTTAGCAAAGAATGTGCTTACATATCAACCTCCTCCTACTCCTTTCCTTGCTCAATTATTTCATGTGCTTATTTGCTTTCTTAGAGCGAGTAGTGATGTTCACACAAGCAGTTGTTCCAGTCCTGAGGACGTGATGGCACGCTGGGTGATACTGCTTTCTCAGCAGAATTTTCACTACAAGAATACATGAACGTTTTGGGCTCACACATTCAGTTACACTGGCACACCTCTGTGTTTCCAAGCTGTGAGTATATCTTAAGAGTTAAATTTCATTCAGTATGTTTTCTCCAAGAAAAGTAGCTCTGTCCATTGTAATGACTCAGACTTAAGGTTGCTGATGTGTTGTGTCCTATTCTCTACAGTGTGTAATATGACAGCAAAACAGATAAAAAGTAAAAACATATCTAGTGAAATGGGGCTTTGGAACCCCACATCCAGTTTCCATTGACTTCTCAGAGAGCTGGATTATTCACAGCTGGCCGTTCACAGGCTCCAAGGAGCTCCTCGCCTCCCTCTTTATTGGAGGAGAAATCATGGTTTCCCACCTCTTCTTGCCATAATCTTCAGACACACTGGTTCTCAGAGTAGCTGACTACAGAAAGGACATCAAGGAGCAGTCAAGTTGAGTAAACCAGAGCTTGACTGTTCTCTTGCAGCTTGGTTGAAATTGTTATTTGCATACTTATTAACCTCTTAGGTAACTCCTTTAAACAGTTCTTTCGGCATCACTGCAAAATGGTGATTTTAGAATGTAGCTTTTTGTACCTTTGTTGTAGCTAGTATGAAGGAACTGTTCTAGAAATACTACCACACGGTACAGAGATAGATATATTTTATCATTGTACAGGAAAGTCACAAATGAAAATTAGACAATGATGAGCGTATATTCTTGTTACCATGTTCCTTTTATTTTATAAGTAGTTGAGGCAATATACTCTGATATATGGTATGTTGTTGAAACACCATGTTTATAGCCAAAGTAAAAATGTAGAATAATTTAAATTGACAGGGACCTCTGAAGGTTATCTGCTTAAAGCAGGGCTAGCTTTGAAGCCTGATCAGGTTGCTTTGGGTCTAGTTCTGACAAGTTTTATACCTCTAAGGTCCGTGCCAATGTTTGACTGCCCTTACTATGAAAATTCTTTTTTGGCGTATTGGTTGTACTTGTCTTTGCTGTGTCTTGTCACTGTTGACCTTTTGCTAGTCTCTGAGAAGACCCTGGCTTTCACCATCTCCAGGGTTATGTGCTCCAGCCTCCTAGCTAACTGGCTCCAGTATGTCAATGTCTTTTTTGTACTGGGAGACACAAAACTGGAGGCAGTACTCCAGCTGAGCTCTTAGAAATGCTACATAAAAGGGAACACTCAGTTCCCTTGACCTGCTGCCTATGCTCCTGCTAACTGTGTAGTTAGCATCCATTGCCCCAAGGGTGCACTGCTGATTCATGTTCATCTTTTGTTCACTCCCTCTTCCCCGATCAGCAGCTTCTCTCCCTTCTTTGTACAGAACAATAACCTAGGAGTGACCAGACTTATTATGCCTCTTATAATGGACCTGTCCATTGTCAGGATGGCTGTGATTTCTACAAAACTCATTTCCAGAGTGAGAAATCTGAGTATACTGTTGGACTTGTTCAGATTATGTGCATAGCAGAAGAAAGAGGTAGAAATAAAATAGCACCTTTCATCCAATACACACAATGCTGTTTGAACACTCATACAGTGTTTGAACAACAGAAGTGGCCACTTACTGCAGTTAGGGAAGTATTTAAAAGATTGAATGCTGCTTGTGTGAGCTATCCATGACCCTTATTTTCACTCACTTTAAAAAATAGAATGCTGTAAACCTATGTTATGACCTCTGGTAATTTTTTAAAAAACACTTTTCCCATAATACAGGTAGTTTTACAACAGGTCATTAACAACTAACTAGGATACAGTTAATCTGGCTAAAGCTGATTTTCTTTTCTAGAGATTTTCATCAAATGAAGGTGATTAGGCTACCAAGAAGATGTTTGTTTTCAGTGCCCCATTTTTTTCCCTATTCTCTGGGTGATTAGAATAGAAAGCTATCTTACCAGATGTGATATTTTAAGTTAGAGGAACATTTAACTAGCAATACTTCTGTAGTTAAACAAAAGTGAAGTTATAGCCAAGCATATTCTTGACTCCCACAGATTCTATATTTTTCATTAGGTTTATTCATAATTTTACCATTGACAGAGAAAGAACTTTAAACATTCCTCCTTATAGGAAACAAATGGTCTAATTCTGGCTTCCTGAGCAGACAGGCTTTGTTTATTGAGTTTTAACCATGTTACATAACTCTTCTTATCACACATTTAGAAATTCAAAGGCAGGTTTCTAGCCTGAAGGTTTCTGATAACATCCTATTTTCTCTTGTGTTTTTCCTACCTACCTTTTCCAACTTTGTGGCACTATTAATACTCTGCCAATAATTTTAGCCAGTCTCTTAAGATAAAACCAGAACCTAACTTTTGTGATATTTTCAATATATAAAATCTCTGTATTGTATAACCAATTCATTATTAAAATCTTATTTCCCTAGGACTGATATACTAAAACCTTATTCAGTGACAGCACGTAGCAATTAATATTTAGGGTTTTCCTTGCAAAATTTTAAATAAAGGTATCAAAACCCAGTATTATGTGTTTTGTATCCTTTCAGAGAAGATTTGAAGGTTTGTATAAACTGTTATAACAAAATGCACTTTTATGATTTTGAATCAGCTGTATTTTGAATTTGAGAAGAGTTGTGAATTCTTTGTACTTTGATCAAATAGTGGTACACGTCTTTGCTGAGAAAGCTTTGTAGTTTCATTTTCTCAGTCTACCTGACAGCAATGCTTTTTTGCTTGTGGTTACAGCCCATCTCTACAGGGGCAACTTCTGCTGTAACCCCTAGGGAGCTGACCTGTCCCTTAAGCTTCCACGTCTTCCCATTGCTTTGAAGCAGACACTTTTGGTCTGCCATCTGCCGGCTCAGGCTTCTTAGACTCCTGTAATACCTGCTAAGTATCCTTATGCAGCTAAAATCAGGTTTGTAACTTTAAGTCAATCAAATCTGTTAGAAGAAAAAGCAAGAGTGGTGCTTCTCCACTTTATCACTGATGTAATACAAAGAAAGACTAAAACTGGGTTTCCAAAGCTACAAAGCTGCTTCATTCTTTATGCAGATTGCAAGAGACTTGTCAAAGAGCTTTTGACTAACGCCCTTGCCCCCAGGTCGAAACACTGAAGCCTGGCTCTCTGCCAGTCCTGTTCTGGAGCTCCTGGAGTACAAGGATTTATGGAAAAGACTGAATTTTCTCTTGATTCAGTGAAGTCTTGGGAGGGGAAACACATGTAGTTTGCTACATAAATTGTAGGGTTTGGTGGGGAGCTTTGACAGCAAAGCTTTTTGTGTATCCCTGATCACCACTGTGTTTCCAGGAGGGTGCAAAAGTTTACAGGAAGTATAAGCAAGGGATGTTTACTGTCACACTTGATAAAGCTACATGTACATAGAAAAAACATACAGTTACAGGCATTACTAGTTGTAGCAATTACTCACTGGAAATGTTCCCCTTTTATGCTTTTATCCTCGGTTTTGTGCTATTTCTATTATGTGTAAGTTTTTCATCATGTAATTTGGATTCATGAATTTCAGCATATGGACTTTCTGATTTATTTATGTTGATGATGGTGTGTGATTGCTTAACTTCTTTCTCTTTTTTTATTCTTTCACTTCATGCTTGGAATTCTGACAAAATTTTAAATAGTGAATAATGAATTAAGCAAGATGTTTGGCTGTACCAAATGTTGCAGTATCTTTTGGGACTCAGAAATATTGCACACATACTGAACTCGGGCTTTGGTTAGAAACTTGTGTGGGTGGCACAAAGTGCAAAGGCCGAGGACTTAAATAGTGGTGAAACTCATGCTTTCCAAAACTAGAGGGAGCTGTAGCTGTCTATACCACTACCTGTCTTCTGCAAGAGATATTGCCTCATAAAAGCTAATGGAACCTCTTGACCCAGTAATCATATATGATTCATAATGTACTAGGTTGCCTCTTGCAAACATCACAACTGCACACAGTACCTTCAGCATAACAAAAGGAGTTAAAATAATTTAGAATAGAAGTAACAGATATGAAAACTAAGAAAACATATGATAAAACCACAAGCTAGGAATCAGTTTTGCTGAAGTCCGCTTAAACTGTCAGGAGTTTTTCAATTAACTTCAGTGGAAAGAGGTTTGGATCCTGGATAAACTGTTCTCTGTTCTCTATTCTGACACCACATCAGGATCCCTTCCAGCTTTGGAGAGGGCAAGGCCTGTGACTTGGGAATTCAGCAGCAGCCACTGTATTTTTCCTCTAAACTCCATCAGATATGCTATCAATTCATTTCCAGGTAGGTTATATATTACATGCTGATTTTAAAATGCAACCCCAATTTCAGTGTGACATATCTGTACCAAAAAAGTGTAGGGGTGTTCTGCTATGCTCCACCTCTGTCTAGGACTTATCTGGGGTATAGTTATGTGTTGTTTTCATTTGTCTCCTCTCCTGATTCTGCGTATCTGTGGTTGTGAGCATATGTGATGGACTTCAGCTATGTGGTCTCCACTTACGATTATTTGCTGCTTTGATTTGTGGTATTTAGTTGTGGCATTAAGACATTACCATTATTCCTAACAGATGAAATAAATGTTATTTCCATGTTCATTTACTTCAGGCGATTGCAAATTCTTCCTGGTACAGAAACTTCACAAAATGTTCTGTGCAATGACATGATTTAGGAAGTGGCAGAACTGTGTAAAAACCTTACTGCAGGATGTTTTGAGAGGAAGCCTCTCCAGTTCATCTCAGCACTGGAGCACTCCTACATGTTATCCTCTCCCTACAGCAGAAAAGAAAACCAGGTAGGGATGGGCCAGGGGCCAGCAATGTGGACTGAGCCTGGGAGGCAGGAGCTGAATCTCCAATTTAATGACAGACTTTTTGTCACTGCAATTTACTGGAAATAAGGAATAATGTCGTGCTAAATGGGGTGTAAGGAGAAAGAAATCCATGACTGTGAAGCAGCCTGATGCTGTGGCAATGATGGCCAGGTGCTTAGTGACATAGGGTGCTAACATACAGCTGAACAGACAGCAGGACATGTGATCTAACAGTAGGTCATTTATTTATTAAAACAGGAGAACTGGTAGGCTGTGATATTATTTCTGCATTTTATCCAGAGCTACCAGCACTGCTAGGTTAGATAGTCTATGTGTGCAGAAGGGAACATCCCTGAGGAAGATCCCTAGCTTCCTTTATGTTCTATCTAGCACTGAGCACACTCTGACACATCATTAATGGCCTTTCTTCGCTACAGGATCCTAGTGATTAAAACGTCTTTAATTACACAAGGCCTCTTGAGAAATATTATCTAAAAATTTAGCACTGAACATCAGAAAATGTGTTACCTAGACAGCTGAAAGATTTTGGGGTTTTGTTTTTAATCAATCTAAGCAAGCAGTTAGAGACCAGTAACAAAGTGGAAATCACCTTTTATCATATGTGATGCTTTTAAAATTTCAGATTACTGACTAATTACCACTAATTAAGATGTGAACAGAGCATCTGGGTGCTTGTTTCTGTGCCTGGACACTCCAAAAGATGTGGCTGATGTGTATTTTTGTCTGCATTATTTTTCATTTCTGTTGTATTTCTGTAATCTGACAATCAGCAAATCTAAAAAATACTGGTCCCAGAAGTGGGGGAAACCACAGAATCATACTTCTTGCTGTTTGTTAGTGAATATAAAAATTCTTGCAGTGTTGTGTTTTTCATCTTCTATTGGAGTTTTGTTTTCAAACCAATATTAATTAATTTCAGGTGTGGGTAAAACATTATTGAGTATATGTGTTTGGTTAGTTTTGGGTTTTTTGAAGTGCAAGAATTATCTTCTTACTAGTAGGCCTTCATGGTTACCCAAATGATATTTAGAAATGCTATTCATGCTCATGTATGACAAAGATGGCATGTGGAGGAGTAGAGGGGATGATCTGAATGATTTGAAGGGGCTAGTATGTAGCTGTCTTGAGATTTATAATTTTATCTAATAATTTGCTAGGAGTGTGTTGTAGGGAAGCAAGTGTGCTAAACAGCCAGTCCAGGAGGCTTATAAACCACTTTACTTCTTCCACAAGATAATGAATGAAAAACCACTTATATCACCTCTAAGGTAAATGCTATTATTCAGTGTCCTTAACTGTAGTAAGAACATAATAAAAACCTATATTTGTTATAACTTCATTACATTTTATTATAAAACACGCCTTGAGACAGATTTGTGGAATGCTCCTGCCAGTACCTGGGATTACTCAGCAGCAAACCTTCTGTCTGGTTCATTGGTTAGACTGGTAGACTTGAAAGGCATTTCAGCCATAAACATGATGGGGCTGAAGAGCTTTGAATGTTAGATTAAGAAATTCCTTGCTTATTCTTGCAATACATCTTTTCTACATTCATACTTTGTAATCTGCAACTCACGCAGCAGGCTCTTCTGTGCAATATTCATGGCCAGCAGTTTAACACACCCAGTCAGTCCCTCAGCACCCACTCCCTTATACGTGTAATTTGAGAGATTATAAAAAAGTGAATTACCAGCTATGGCAGGTGAGATTGATCAGAGTGCAGACTGGCAAACAACAAGCATAAAGAACACTTAAAAAGGCACTGCCAAAGTGACACTGCCTTGGCAGCATTACCACACAACCTAACAGCTTGCTTTCATTGTGGGAGGTTTTTATCCTGTCTTTCTGGCCTTGTGATAAACTTAGAACATCGTAAGGAACAAAACAGTGATGGAGCTATAAAAGCATCTGTATCTTCTCTGACATAAAAGTCCACCAGCTTTCTGGAGATGTTGATATAAATGTGGTGACCAAATCACTTGACAGGTTCATGAAATAAGTCAACCTCAATAATACATTTCCTCAGTACCATCCTTAGACATGATTTGAAATCTCATTATTAATATTGCGGGTCTGACGAAAATAGGTTATGTTCCTGTATTTGATCAACTGTCCCGGAAGGAAAAAAAGATGCAACAGACAAGTGGTTTGAAGGTGCTCAAAGGTAGTTATTAGAGCAGGTTGTTGTTTGTGTGAAGTGAATGAATACATAGGAAAAAAATGTGTATGAACAGCATACTACTAGTACCTTGCAATGAAGATGTTAAAAATAAAGCGGCAATTTGAAAGGGCATGTCTGCTTGCTGCTGAAGCTACAACCAAAGGTTTGTCAGAAAGCCATTAAGGAGTGAGTCTTAACCCAGCACAGTAATTCTGCACTATAGAATGTAGCTGTCTGCTAGTGTATTTGTCTGGGAGACTACATATATACTTGTCACTGGCTGAGACAGTATTACTGAGAGAGTATCTTTCTCGTTCTCCTGCAGATATGTGTTGTTAATGTCCTCTTACATGTTTACCAGATATTCTGTTGTAATGGTCCCCTTCCCTATGAGGACCAGAGCCTGCTGAAGATCAGAGCAGATCTGTGTAAGTGGGACACTCCAGTAAAGGGTCTGGGCCCTGGCTCTCATACAGTGCCAGAGTTACCAGAGCAGTGGGACTGACACTCTGCAGTTCCCCACAGCAAGCTTCTGTCACTTGTGCCATCTTGTTTACTGGTAATGACCAATCTGAGAACGTAAAAAAGATTTCCTAACACTAATATGAAGGGAATTGATTTGATAGACAAAGACTTGCAACCTTGTATGTTTTATTTCTAGAATTTGCTATTCTTCCTGCTTTGTATTTTAGTTGTACTCTAGAAGTATTACGTACAGTACACAGTTCTTACTACTTTTTTTTATGCTTCAACTCTTCAGCTACTTTTTTCCTTGCAGATTTTAATTTAAGGGAGACCCCAATTAATACTATGGGGTTTGAGTTTGTTTTTTCTTCACTGCTTTTTTTAGGGGCCTAAGCCATTCCTACATGTGCAGTAAAACTTCATCTCTTTCCAAGGAGCAGATCTCCATATTAAAAATAGTAATAGTTCAAACTTGCTTAGCTGCTTTAATATTAACTTTGCAGTACTTTACAGGTACCAGTTAATTAAGTTCTGTAGAATTGCTGTTACAGCATAGGCAGAGATGGGTAAATTGATAAATAGAGTGGAAGCATGGTTTCCCTAAATTCCTAATGGGATGAAGTCAGCTCTGTGTTGTTTTGTTTAGCCCCTTTAGAGAGGTTTATGCAGTGTAAAATTCTCCTGTTCAGTGCTCCACTTTTCTGGCACATATAAGAGAGCATTGCTGTGCACATTATAAAGGTGATCATTGCCTTTGTGAGAGACTCAGTTATAACCACAATATTTCCCTCACCTCTCCTTAATTGGTCCCTTTGACTTTCTAAATTTAGCTTTATGTTTCTTCCATGCTTCCAGTACTATAAATATCCCTACTGCCAAACTGCTCTTTTTTCTCAAATCACATCTAGATTCGTTTTCTTGGCATTATCAATGTTATCTATATCTGCTAACCTCCTTGCCAAATTTCTGTGCTACATTTGCTTACAAGGATTTATTAAAGCTACAACTCATTATGACTTGTCTGTTTACAGTGCAAGAAAGTCAATGTAAAAATATGTGGAGTGTGTTGTGTGCATGTATACAGACACATGCATAGATTTACACATATTAAGTGTGTAAGCAGCTGTAAAAATAGTATCTGCTGAATTCTGAGTCCTTAGAGTAATTCGTAATTTCTCTACATTTCTCAATATCATTAATTTAGCTGAAGGAAGATATGCTGAAAAGGTAAGGACAGACCTTCTTCTTCAGAATTTTTCTTTAACATATTATTTTTAAATATCTCGGCAATGTGAAAAGCAAAACACTTGTACCAATCAGAAAAGTGCCAAAAAAAGAGTTAATTTCTAGTTTATGAAATGTGCTTCAATAGAACAATAGTTTTAGGACTAATAACTGTTACCTTGATCTATTCTTGACCTATTAATAAAATGTAAAAACACCACAATGCTGTTTGGGGGTGTGTTTAAGATGCTATGTCATTTTCACTGAAAATTAAAAGCAACAAAAGCATATAAATGTTTAGATCAGTGAATTAAGGTCAGTTTGTTCTTTGATTTGGATGTATATCTGTAATTCCTAAGGTGTCAGAAGAGAAGGGGTCATGCTCACTGCATGATCCATATAAAGCACAATTAACATCTCCATTCTCATTACAAGGTTTACAATTCATGCTTGATTTGTTAGCTTGCTTAAAAACAAGATAAAAAAATCTTCCAAGTTGTCACTTAGAAAAACTGCCTTCCTGATGTTCTCCATTAGACATCATGTGCATCGTTTTAAACTTCAAATTGGGAATAGATTTGAAGATAAATTTTGTCAGCCGTCAGTAGCCATAGATTTGCAATAGGACAAGAACATACCCTGGTATTTCCAAGATAATTTGATTTTGGATTCAGCTTCTGTTTCAGAAACTAGTATTAATCAATTCTACCATATTAAAAATCAGGTTAAAAAAAAAACCCAGAAAACAAAAATGGTGATTTGTAGCAATCCTGGAACAAGCTCACCTACCAAGTTCAGCCTGAACTTTGAGATTGATTTATTCCAAATAATGTTTTTAATACTTTATCGTGGAGATAGTTTCAAAGTTTGCTCTCTGAGAAATCTCAGGACATAGAAGTTTTTTCATTCTGCTACTCGGTTCTACTCCATAATAAGCAGGACTAGTGCTGCACATACTTAGGTGATCTTTTTGATTCTAGTAAAACTGAATAGGATGGGCAGAGTTTGGCTGCAAGTGTTACGCATTTTACTTTTATTTTCAAATGACAGGCAAGCTTTCTGAAGCCAAATACTGCTGAGACAAATAATATTACTGAAGCTAATGAATGAAAAGAATAAGTGAACTGTGCAGGCAGCGAATTTAACTGCTACTGAAAGGCTTGGCAAATACACAATAGAAGTTTTTTTATATGATAAGTAAAACATCAATATAATACAATCTTAAACAACAATGAAATAATTGACCTTTTGTTAAAAATTTGTATCAGGTCTGTTCAGATCCATAAATAAAGTTTAGATCCAGTGGAACTGGATGTACAATTGCTGAAGATTATATTTGAATAAATATCTCTATACTTAAATAATTTGATCAATCTAACCACATCTGTCATAAATTTGAGTTGTAAGTTCCAGTCTGCTGGTCATCAAATATCTGGTAATTTCAGGGTCAGGCTCAGATATAAACCAGAATGCAAAAGGAATCCTGGGATATTTCAAGTTGCAGTCCTTGGTTCATACTGGATCTAAAACTGGATGGATTTTTAATTAAATGAAGAGAATTTCAGTCCTTCTCTATGACTGAATTTTAAGCTCCTTTTGGAAGAGAACAACCTTCCTTTCTGTCTTCATGACAGTGTTTACTTCAATGGGACTTTGCTTCAGCCTAAAAGGCATAATTATGATACAAATTTCTGTGGTGTTTTTGGTGAAGATTATTCACAATGCATGTGTTCCAGAACTGCTAAGCATTTAAATAACTAAATTAATAGTAACACTCTTTTACCCTCCACAGGACATACTAAAAAATTGCAAGTACTGTTTTGCATGAATCTTTCCTGGTTAAACAAGGGCAGATAGTCCCTGTGATTAATTCATATTTAAAAAAAAATCAGCTAACTGAATATCTAAAAGAAGAGATATACAAATACAGCTACTTTCTAAATACAGCTTCCTCATACTTGCTAAGCTACATGTTCTTTTTTCTTTCCTTTTTTTTTTTTTCATTTTTCTTTTAACTTTTAGGAGCACTCTAGCCACATCAGTGACAAAACAGATATCAGGCAACTAGCAGCTATCCATTAGAGTCACATCTGGCAGGTTTGACTGACACTCAGTAGAACTGATTAACCACAGAATAACATGCCAGAAATGTAACAGGAGAAGTCACTTCTGCCTGATACCAATCAATCACTCACTCTCTGCAAGTACAAATGCACATTCACAGTGGAATGAGTTTGACCTACACTCTTATCAGAATAATAGTGAGAAACTATTGCCAGACTTTTAGATGGGAAAAATAAAGTACAAGCCAAATGCCAGAAAGCAAATTCACAGATGGGAATACATGTTGTTAAATGGCACCATGGCATATGACCGCAAGAGTCAGACAGTTCTCCATATTGTAAAAAATGTATTCAATATGATGATTGCCAGTACTTGAAATACAGGGCTGAAAATGTAAAATAATATAGCAAAATCCTCATGCACTGTTTTGACAGCTCAGTGCTTTAAAGATCACTCTTTTCATCAATGCAAGAGGTAAAATAATCTAATGCTTAGAGCAAAAAGCAAGGGTCTTAGAAAGTGAGACAGCATTTTGGCCTAGATTAAGGCAGTTAAGCATGTGCTAGAGTCTTCTACTGACTTTTTTGTTGACTCAGAATATGTTTAAGTTCCATTATGTGGAACATGCTTATGTGCTCTGAATCTGTGTCTTTTGCTTTGTGATTTCAGTATTTCAGCTCTCAAACTATCTGAATATAACACAGGTCAGAATCCACCTTGCAAGCCATGCATCGTCAAGGGAATAGAAAAATAGCTATTCTACTCCTGCAACTTGAAGTACTGCTGAATTTGGTTGCAGTTTCTTTGCATTTAGGGTATTGATGGGTCCTATACACCATGGTGTGATGTTGGGATAAGCTGAGTATGTCATATGGAGTTGGGAGTACAAAGACAATTTTACAAGCCTCTTACAAGATGCAACAGTAAATACAAAATCATCCTCTGTTTCATGTAGTCTCTTCCATACACCCTCCAGTGCAGGCTCTGGCAGGACCAAAATCTAACAAATGTTTGAACAGCATTTGCCAGAGAGAATGTACAAAGAAAAATACTCCCTTGACCACCTTCTGGATTCCACAAAATTGACTTTTATACTTAAATCCTTTGAATCTCTACTGCCCTTGACTGTCATTTTTTAGATTTTTGTGTACCAGAAAGGAAGCTTGTAGTTTTTGAGACAGCCATATACCCCAGCTATATTTTAACAGATACATTGTGTAGTAACTCTTACAAACTTTTCTATTACAGCCTGTTAAAGCTACTGAAGCAAAAAAAATGCTAAACTGCAGCCACCAGGTCTGCCTATATATTTGCTAGACGTGTAAATCAGGACCAACTCAAAGCAGGGGTGGTTTGAATGGGAATAACAACTGAGAACAGAACAAGCTTTTACATTGGAAAGAATCAGTCTATCTACAAAAGAAAATACCCATTACATATAATTATTTCCTGAAACAAAAAATTGATTTGGTATCTAAGTGTAGAGCTTGCACAGTATTTCACAAGAAATGACTGTGCAATAATCTTTTTTAAAGAAGATAGCTTTCTGAAAGCAAGCCATATGCATAATGCCCCCTAATAAGAGATGAATCTGATTGAAAATAACTGTGCAGATAATCTCATTCCATTTTTAAAAGTACTAAGCTCTGTGTGATTGGCACAATTGCATTAATAATTTATAGCCATTGGGAATTGTTGGTTTCTGCCTTTTTTGGGAGTGTGAATCACGAATGATTGCTCATTTTAACAATATTGAAAAAGATTGGAGAAGTAAAGCTGAAGGGAGGAAATGTGCTGACAGAATGTGCAATAATTGTGTTGGCCAGCCTGGCTGCTGGAGCTGGCTATCAAGTATGTTTTTTCTACTCAGCTAGTGAGAATCCTTATATGAGGAAAACATCGTCTCTGGAAACAGTCCCCAGTGGTTGCTATTGTTTGAGAATGCTGGAAACTCCCTATTTTGTTTATATTTTAGATGTGGTATAAAATAAATTCCAAAATGTGCAACTAGGCTTTGTTTGGTTTGTTGCAGTGTCAAAAAGCTTTAATGCTTAAGCTGTCGCTGCTGTTCCTGACAGAGCAAAGTAGGACAATCAGAAATGATGCATGAAAGGAGCTCTCTGTGCTTGACTTCACTGTTTTTAGCATGCGATGGTATGTATTTGTTTATTGAACTTGTTTCTTTGGGGATTGAATGCAGCATGTTTTGCAGAAGGATCAGACCTTTAATATGAGATCAATTACTTTTCTTACCATTTGAGACATATGCTCAATGCACTTCTGCAATTTTGAAAGTGTATATATTTCCTGTACTGTGTTATATACAATTTCGCTGTTTTCTTTAATGCTAAAATGCAAATCATGTTTTGGAAAATGCATTTTTCCGTCCATACAGACACAGAACAAAGATACACAGACTTTGAGACAAAGAGTTGGTGGCTTCTGAGCTGTAAAAACAAATTCAATCGATGTTCATAAACCTTTACAAACGTATAGAATTGTCAGCACAAGAATCAATTTTGATTAGTCAGAGGTTTCACACATCTCCATTTAACAAAACTATATTAGTTGCATTTACTGTGCCTCTTCCAAACTACAGTTTTTGAAAGCCTGACTCTGTGTCCATTCACTAATGATGATATTGTGTCTAAGCAAGAAATTCTGTTTAATATATTTGGTTCACGTTTCTGAGGAAAAGACCAGAACATTTTCTTCTGAATTCTGGTGCAGTAGGAATCCTCTCGGGAAAGCAATCAGCTTATCACTAGGAATAAGGCTTAGAAAAGTCCCTCGCAAACCATGGTTTATGATTTTCATCTTGCTTGTTTTCCCTTGCAGCTGTCTGGGCTGCCTTCTCCATTTCTGTTTCCCATCCTTCAATGGATGTAAACCAACTGATCCTTGGGACAGTTTTTCCCCAGCAGTAAAAAAAAAAACAACTGTGAAAGTCCCAACCTCAGCTCTATTTTCTATTAACACAGCATTAACATTGAAAGGTACAGATTAAGGCTGTCTTATCTCCAGCTTCCTCAGCCCTGTTGCAGTTCCTCCCAGTCCCGTCAGCTTTCAGCAGCTGCCAATCACACAGTTCCCAGAGGCTCCGAGTACCCTTCCCAGCAGGGATGGCCAGGCTGGGATGGGTCGAGGCAAGTCCGTCCTTGATGGTATCTGGCTTCAGGTCACAGAAGTACATGGTTAAGCCTCATAGTGAGTCTTCTCAGCTCAGCAGAAGCCAGCACACTGCCCTTTATGATTTTCGTCATTTCTTTGTTTCCCTGCACAGAGATTCCCGGCAGAGGAGACCACCGAAGCAGTCCCCTTCTCCTCAGTCCTCCCTTGGCTCTTCATCTCAAGGATGGCCAATTCCCATGCATCTCACAGATAACCTGCCTCCCCTGGGGAATCTTGCTCTCTTATGTTTCCCTCCTCTTTTTTAAGCTCAGAATGTCCTTTCCTCACCCCCAGCCTTTTAGGGCATGCTGGGATTGTGACTTTTGCAGCAACAATGTTGCCTACATTACTTAAAAGCTCCAGCAAATCAAGAAGGTGGTACAATTTACATGACTTCAGGGTTGTGAAATCCTGATGGGATCCTTTCAGCCAGCCTCTCTCCAGCTGGCTGTAAGCACTTCTGAAGATAAATACTACAATTTTCAAAGGAGCTTAAGGGAGTAGGTGCCTGATCTCCTTGGAGTCCTTAGCAAATCCCATTTTTTAAGCTTTTGTAGCATTAAAATATAATGTGTTCTTCCTTTCTTTTTTTCAGAAAAAGGGAAGACTTTGTTTACTGAAAATAAACTTCAAAAGCACATAGTGTTTTAAGTTTTTTTTCTTGTTCTTAGTAGCTACACATTTTATAGTTCTTTATTAAGTATAACTATTGATTTGAAGAAGCAGGCATGGAGGCGCTCAGTGAATAGATCGAGCAGATAATCCTATTACAATCAATCTGATTGCAGGAGTTTATTTTTTGTAAGGGAAGGTGTAAGACTTTTATATGGATGCGTGTATATCTGAGTAAAGCAACATGCAGTAATTAGATAAAGTCAGCAATAATAAGAAACAGGAGCTTCCTATTAATCATTTCTTGAGCTATTTTTGGTGTGATTATTTGTGAGGAAATTAGAAAGATCTGAACCATTAAAGCTTAGCAAAATACAGACCTGTGCCCTATAAAAAATAAATAACAAAAAAAGATAAATACAAAATATATACTTCTAAGCAAATTACTAAGCAGAACTGTCATTCTTGCCATGGGGTAACTGATTATGATGTGATAAAGCTTAATTCCCACTGGATCTTTTAGACTTACACTATACTCCCTGGGGTCGGGGAATTCTTCCTAGCAGCAAGCACTATTTTTGGCTTTTACTGTTTTTTCCAAGAATGTGTCATCTATGACCTGCTGTCTGGACTCACTTCACTGTCGTATGTTTATTAGTACATTTTACTAGCAATTTTAAAAACAAAAGCCAAAAATCACTTCAACAAACCCCAGAAGTATCTGCAGAAAATTAGCAAGCAGGCTCATAATTATTGATGTTGAATGCTACCTCATTTTCAGATTAGTTCTGTTGAATAAATCTCAATGTGAAGGGATAAGAGACTACTTAGTGTTCTGAAGTCAGAATCTGATATGTAATGATGAGTTATAGACTATTAACCACTTGTAGAAATATTTTTTTTTCCTGAGTAACTTCAGGAAAAAACCCACAGTGTAAAAAGTAAGAAGTACCATATACTTACAAAAATTCTGACACAATTTTAGAATTCTTTAACTGTTCTCCTTTTTTTCCTCCCAGTATCCAGTGATTTAATTCAGATCCAGAAGAGCACAATGGCTTTTGCTACCATGTTGGATGCAATGTAAATTATTTAAAGACAAATGTCAAAGTTTCCTGTAGAGCACGCTATTGAACAGCCTAGGTAAATGACAAGAATTTGTCCACAATGTAATCTGAATACAACATTTATGAACCGTAGTATATTTTGTATTGTGTTTTAATTTGTTTCGGTGTAATTTTCATTTCTTTGCCCAGGGTACGTATTTCAGAAATCACAAATTACTTAGCGTAGTTACTGATGTGCATTTTATTATCCAGAAGTGAAAACCTGAAAGACAAGAACAATTAAGGAACAGCAAAACATATTTGTTTTAAGTGATAGACAAGGAGAACGATGATTCATAATAGGAACTGTAAGTGTTGATTTTCCAAATGAGATGGGAACAATTGATAATGTTACTGTGCTTTTGAAACAAAAAGATGTAACACGCATAAGCAAGTGTGTAATTCTTCTTGATGCCGGCTCAGAATAATTTCTCTGCTTTAAACTGAAAAAGAGATCATATATCCCACACTAAGTTAACAAGCCTTTATTGTAGGTGTTTTCATTATTACTACTACATTATAGGCAGGCAATTATATTGAGTATAAAACCTTTTTTGCATTTCACTGATTACATTTTTAGTAACAACTCATGAACAAATTAATCACCTCTTCAGAGAGCGTTCATTAAAAATTGTCTTTTTTAGTCTTTCTCTAAGGCTTTCCAAGTTTGTGTAAACAATGATTACAGCTCACAACCTGATACTCTGCTCACATTGAGTAACACCTTCCCACAGTGATGCAGTGGGATTGTTTATGTTGTACAGTGGGAGTTAGCATACACACTATGGGCTCTATACCAGCCTGAACTGCTTCAGTGATGTGAAAAATCAGTAGAAAGTACTTAGAGTCTTTAAAGCAATTATTCCATCAACCCATCCCCTTTCAAAAAATGAAAGCTTTAGATCACTCTTGACTGTAAGGTTGTATCCAGACCATGCTAAAGGTCTGCTAGCTGTATTCCCTGTGCTCATCTTTTTTGTTCATCTTTTTTGAACCTAGTTATTCCTTTTGCTTCCACAGTTTCTTGCAGTCATGAGATCCACAATTTAATCATGTGCTGTTTGAAGAATTAATTCTTTTTTTTTTTGTTGAATATTCTGCTTCATAATTTCAATTGATGTATCCTAGTTCTCATAGTGCATGAAATGGAGAATTCTTGCTTTTCACAGTGTTAAAGGCAATATTAGATCTGACATTTGAGGAGCTGCTTCAAGGGCTGTAATAGCTCTCTATGCAAATGGACTTCTTGGGTTCAAGGAAAACCCCAGTGTCTGGAGCTCCAAGCATCTGCAGTGGCCTACCCCATCTTTGCAAGCTATTAGCTGAGGCTCATGAAAACTTTTTTTAAAAAAAGTGTATTACAAAATGGTATCCAGATGAGATTATTTAGCATTACAAGTCCTTATGCAGCTTTTAGGAGAATCACTTACTTGCTAAATAGAGTGCAACAGCTCCTTGGGAGCCATTCCAGTCTGTCAGGTAAATCTGTAATTAGTATCCAGTTGATCTGAAGCATGGTGCTGTCATTATATTGATATAGACATACACATTACAAAACATTACTGCCTGGGCACAGCAAGCAATTCACAGACTCTAAAAACTCAGTCTTTTTTCTTTTTTTAAGCTTAGTAATTTTTGTTTCAGAGTTAAAATATAAAATTGTAATTGCAAAAACATTTTTAATTTTCAGTTAAGCATAAACCAGATGAGACATTTTCTGTGATTTTTATGTTTTGAAAATAAGCTGTTAGATTTTTTTGAAAGAACTGAGAGGCTTTTTGTTCTTTGTTTTTTAAGCAAATAGATTGTGTGGTGACATTAAACTGGTAGCAACAGAAAAAAAAAAAAAGAGGAAAGATTATCAGTTGGCTTTGCGAAAAAAAAGAAAAAAAAAGTTTGGATTTAGTGCAGCCGAGTGGAGTCCCACTTCATTTTGTTTGAATTTCAAAATTCAGTTCTGGAAATGGCAGAGGTTCATGCCTTTTTGCAGTAAATGGTGGTCCCATATTTTGGCATAAAGGTTTAAAATATGTAGCCATGACTAAAATAGAAGGAAATAAAATGATGTGTCAACTTCTATCTACTATACTTCCATCATATTTAATAAAATTTAGGATAATCGCACTAAAGTGGATTTGGCACTATAAATGAAATTCAGACATAAGAATGCTGTGAAGTTCCTGTGGCTAGGAGCAGATGCACAAATAAGTTACTTCGGATAACCTGCCCACCTGATTACCAATTTTATTGCATTTGTAAGTCATTCAATCTTCTTTCGAATAGTCACTTAAGCCTTCATTATTAACTAAGCATTACTTTTTCTTTTTCATACATTGACTAGAGGTTTGGGATTTGAAAAGCAAAGCTCAGAGGTCTGATGGTGTGTTGTCTGATGCTTAGAAAATGGATACTGTCTGCAGACTCAAATATAGGAAAATGGGTCTCTTTTGTCATTTTTTCTATGGCCTCAATATACCACAGCCAGTGTAAGCATAAAACAGATTTCTTAATGGGCCAACATCAATAATAAACTATTCTCATTCGCGTGACATGTTTGAAAGGAACAACGTGAACAAAGAGTGAATACTACATAGAGTATTTCAGTCTGATACATTTTCAAACAGAACTAGAAAATCTGTGAACCGTTACATACATACAGGGCTGATTGATTTTGCTTTAAAATCACATTTAATGGGAAAATTTGTCTTAAAAATAAACCAAATCAGGCATGGTAGTATACCTGGCATAAGTAAAATCAGAAATACGAGTGCTTATTGAACAAGACATCAAGACCAGTCTTGTGACTAATGCAATAGGATGGAGCTGAGGAAAAACTGATACGTAATTATTTTTTCAGTTTATTTGTAGGGTGGAGAATAATATGGGCAAGAGAATAACTCTTAATTCCAATTATGAAATATTTTGAAACAAGTGGAAACAAGTTCGAGTCAGCCAAGCACTGACTGACCTACACATGGTCTTTTCAGTAAAAAAGTGGAATTCAAACAGAATTATTCACCCAGCTCTGAAATTGAGGTTATCTTCTCTACATTCAGTCTCTGGGGTTTTCACCAGTCCCTTACATGGTTGGGGGAAACATGTGTAACCTCTTCTTGTCCTTGTCCCACATCTGTAATAGGTATTAAAAAAAAAAAAAATAATAAAAGCCTTGTATAAGAGTACAGATGCTCTTTCTTATTATATGTACATCAGCTAGCATAGGTGGGCTTTGCCCTTCTTGGGACTATGGGCTCTGCCTTTATAAAACTGCGATGTGATTGGGTTTCTTTTTAAGCTATTGGTCTTGGCACTGAACAGAATCAGTGAAGATAAATTCTTTGAGAAACAGAAATCTCATTCCAACATCACGAAATGCCTTACTTGCAAATCCTTTGGATTAATTCATCACCCACAGTCTTTCCAGGTGGAAAGTTTATTCAAAAATTTTAATTTTCATCATAGATTTAACTTTGTCCTAAAAGAAACACTGACAAGAAATAAACTTTGTTGAACTGTACTGAGCACAAATATAGTGTACTTACAGTGAGCAAATAATGGAAGAGACCAGAAACTGAAGATCAGAATATTCAAAACATTCACAGAGAATAAGAATTACATTTGATTTTGTAAACATGTTGCCTGGTAACACTGTGATTAACAACTCATCCAATAGTTTAGGAGCATGATTAAATGGGACCTTCACATTATTTGAATCTCTCAGCCTCTATTGACAGGCTGTCTGTAGAACACCTCCTGTTTTCATTTTAGAATACTGCAAACGATAAAAATAATTTTCTGAATCCAGTAAGGACTTAAAACTTTAATCAGTGATATTAACAATTTAGTAAGCAATCTTGGTCTGCAGTACTGTCCTTTAAGAACCACAGTCAAACTGATGGTCTAATTCACAAAACTGTTTTGTCACTATAAAAAATAAAGTATGACAATTAAAAAGTGCAGTAAAAGGTGAAAACAGTTAGTTTACTGAGAGGCTGATCTGTAATCACTGCTCCAACTCCACTGAGATTTCCAAACATTCCGTTGTTTCTATTAAACTCTCTCCTTCTGCCTGCCTCCAAATCATGCCCCTCGGACTCCTACATCAGAAGGCAAACTGGAGATTAATTTGCATGTTCATGTGCTGATACTTTATCAGGAATTTAAGATAATTTTATTGATATAATAATTTTATATTTTGTGGGTACTGAAGTTTTGTGACAACTTCTAATAAACATCCAAGATTTTCTTCACAGGCACAATAACAGAGGCAAATATTATCATATTATTAAACTGTTATTTACAAGAGTATATTTTGTAGCCTACATTAGGCCATCAAGGTTTCCAGCAAAGTAAGGGCCAAGAAAGCAAAAAAGCTACAGAACACCCAGGGAAATTAAGTATCACACCAACTCAAGAAAGTTGAATCATAACTCAAGAAAGCTCCAGCTGTCAGAAAAAACTTTTAAGTATCACTCTTCATATGTATTTTCTTATCTCAAAGATCACTCTAATGTTCCGTTTGGAAAATCTTGTGCTTTTGCCATCGCTCTTTTGCACATGACTTTGTTGTTCACTGTGTGAAAAATAAGTTTTGTACTTTTATTTCTTCCCTTGAAGTAGGGATTTATCAGACAATTGTAACTTTAGTTCATTAGCAATAAATAAAGCTTCAAGTCAGGATAAAAAGAAAATATTGCCACGCCATTTTCAACTATCTAATATATTAAAAGATTTTATATATTCTTGAGTTTCACTTTTCCACTTGCATATTTATGAGGACCAGACAAAAGATCCAGGTGTAATATAAGGAATCTGTTAATCAGAAAGCAAATATGCTCATCTTAAAATCTTTCCAAGGTAGAAAGCAATTTTGAAAAAATGTGATTTTCTTTTAGCTAAATTTTCACATCACTGTTTTTGCTTTTCTTTTCCCTCTGTCTAGCTATCGGGAATTTCAGGGGGTTGGTCAATTTTCTATTGAAGGAGAAATATATGATGTGAAGTCAGTGCATTTTCTTAAACTCTTTCACAGTTTTAGTGTGTACAAGCAGAAGTACTTATAAATAGCCTGCAGTCAATCTTGCTTTAAATATACCAGCCTAGACATCAGCAGTACTTTTCTGAAAGGCACTGTGCCGTAAGAGCTTGCTATAGTTACACAGAGTCATACTTGCCCATTGCATGGGCATCACAAAATTATCAATACATCTTTCTTCAAAGTTAAGCTATGACTTTATCAATACCTTTTCTCAGTGCTATAGATTCACCCAGGTCAAGAATCATGATCCAGATCAGGTGTACAAGTCAGAGTATACAGTATGAACTTTACACTTGCTTTATTTCACCCTTAGGACGAATGATACTCTCCTGTTAGTGTTCCGCAAGATAACACGTTCTTTGGGTTGAAGGGTTCTGTTTTGATTATATAAATGGTTGATGCTGTGATTGCACCTACAAAAGCCCCAGCAACTGGGTAAAATATGCCCTGGAGTAAGTGGGTCACCTTGCCCTTATACTTGGTCTTGTGGAACAGGATACATACGTTTTGTCAGGAGGACTTTGTCAGCCTACAATTCTGTCACCAGGAACTACTTTTCTTCCCTCCATCAGACTTACTATTTTCTGAAATGAAGATTATGGTGATTTGGACTCAGTCTCTTGGGGAAGGAGAGAGGAGAGGCTAGATTAGATCAAGAGGATGGCAATCTTCAGCAAAGACTGGCCATGTAGGAGTAATAGAGGTGATTCACAGAACTAGATGGCAGAGCAGGAATGGATATCATTGGGGTAATTAGCAAGGGCTTTCAGGCTCATGGGAATTGTTTGTGAATCTCTTCTGGAGAACAGAAGATTGAACAATTAGTGCTTGAAGCTGAAGGTATTACAAAACACCAGATTAACTGATCCAGGCTATGCTCATGTAATTGTTTTGCACGTTAGCTTCCAAAGGTACAGATAATTCTATGTTACAAAGGCTCCTGAGAATTTGCAAGTGTGAAAAACTACTTAGTAAGCTAATGAGAGAGGTTAGATTTTCATTTCCCAAAGCTAGATAAGGGACTATACTTCTGAACAGGGACTTAGTTTTATTTCAGAGAAGATCTTTTGAGGCAGTTTGAACCTTGTTGTTACCACTTGCAGTTGATGTTTATTGAATAACTATTCTTTCATAAAATCTCTACTGAATTATTATTGAAATATCTGTTCAAGTTTGTATTTTGTGGATCTAATTCAAGATTATAGGTTCCAGTAGAATTAGAAAAGGGATATATTTGTCCCCCTGTGACCAACTTTTCTGTCTCTGTTTCTAGTTCTTATGCCTTTCTGTATAGGAACCCTGAATCTATGATTAAATGTTATTTATTAGGCCCTTTCCTTTGAGAGCTGTTTCAGAGAACAAATATGTGAACAGACTGGTAAAAGAATTTTCAACCTTTACTTTCAATTGATCAGACTTGAAATCATTACTACTTTTCATTTGGTCTTTTTCTCATTTCTTTAAAATCAATCTGTAGTCAAAGAACAGTTTATAAACTGAATACAAACTAGGGATGTCCTCTCAGCTGTGAACCAGGGTGATATTTGGTGAGCCTCACAAGCACCTTCATATGTATAACACAGAAGTTTAATAGAATGCCTGCTGTGGAAATAGATTAGCTACCTTGTTGATAAGTCCCTTTAACATATGGTAGAAACAGAGAGAAAGGGAGAGAATAGATTGCTAACGCACCCCACCTTTAAGAGAGAGTTATTTTCCTTCATTAATTTCCTATGTTTTTCTTAAATAGTATATGCTGCTTTAAATATATTACTTTTGTTAGATTTGGACTAGGATTATTTTTACATGTATTCCAGATGCATGTGATATGTATGCATCCGAAAGGGGAAAAGATGATTATTTGATTTTTGAGATAGTTGTGGAAAACTACTGCTGCTGTTATTCCACATATGAAACTCATCTTGTTTGAGGTCTTTCCCTAAAATACTATCTAGCAGCAGAACTGGCAAGAATTCCTTGTGGCTTACAGATGCTGAGAGAAAACTGGAAGCTAAATACCTGGCTTACTTTAAATATAGCTGAATAATAAGAAACTAGGGCAAACTTAACTTTCACTCACAGCTGGAGTACTGTACTGTGTCCTTTTTGGCCCCCAGTACAGGAAAGGCAGTGACCTATTGGAGCCAGTCTGGCTGAGAACCATGAAGATTATTAAGGTGCTCGAGGACGACATAACAGGAGACAGAGACCTACATGTGTTCAGTCTTGGGAAGAGAAGGCCAAGGTGAGGGGGATCTAGTTGCTGACTTCAATTGACTAATGGGAGATGATAAAGAAGGCAGAGCCAGAGTCTTCTAGAGATGTACAGCAAAAGGACTAAGGCCAACAGACACAAGATGCAGCAAGGACAATTCCAACTAGATATAATGAAAAAGATGGTGAGGGCAGTCCAACACTGGCACAGGTTGCCCAGAAATATTGTGGAATCTCCATCTGGGGAGATAATCAAACAAGGCCCTGAACAATTTGATCTGACTTTGAAGTTGACCTTGCTGTGAGTGGGGCTGGATGGGACAACTTCCAGAGGTCCCTTCCAATCCGAATTATTTTATTGATTTCAACTGTAGGCTTCTTAGTATGTACATAGGGGATGTAAAGTCAGAGCTTTGGAGGATACCCAAGTGAGAAGGACAAAGTATACTGAGAGAAAAAAGAATCACAAAACAAAAGAAAGAAATCTGTTTACCCTTTGGAAAAAATCATGCATAGTAATTCTGTCTTGAGTTGTCAATTATTGTTTGCAGATAATAAAGGTTCTTCAAAAGCTTCATACAAAGCAAGACAGCTGAAAGTATATTATTTTTGCCTTGATATAAGACACCAACTGTTATAAAAGTTTTAATGTTCTTTAAATATTGTAGCATGCAGGGAAAAAAATCAGAACAAGCTAACAAAAAAGCCTTTAAATTGTATTCCTCAAAAAATTTAACATTTACAAATGCCTTAGTTTAGTGATTCCTATAGAGGCATGGATGATCAGAAGATTTTGGCCCTAATTTTGTCTCTAGCTGTTTCAGTGACTGCCTAAGCTGTTCAGTGATGAGATCATGGAGATCTGTAAAAATATTTAGAAACAAGGAGGGTATTATACAGCTACACATGCTGCTAGGGCTATGTTTGAGGAGGAAGAAGGAGCTCCCCACAGACACAGGCAATCTAAGGCTCCATGGAGAGAGGGGAGTGCAGAGAATAAGCACCAGGTATCAGAGAATAGCACGTAGGCTGGAGGAAAAAGTACTTCTAGGTATTGGAGTTTTTATGGAGTTGGGTCCTGGTTTCTTCACACACCAGTGTATAGGTCACTGAAATAATGTAGTTACAGTGGGTTTTACATTATCATTTTTGAGTTTGCTATTTGCAAACAGACGTAAAAGTTTAAAGATTTATAACCATCTGTCATGTAGCTAGATGTAATGCACTAACACATGATGGTGAATCTTCTTTGCCCACCTGATTCCTGCTCTCTCAGGTTCTATATCTGGAAGTTAATAAGTGATGCAAATAACAGAAGTTTGATCACTAACTGCGTCCCAAATTCTTTAACACAGTCTGTATTATTAACACGGTAAGTGCATAACCTGAACAGTTATGTTTTAGTGATTCTGCCAGTAAAATCATTGCTGCTTTTTCTAAGCTTATTCCATGAGAGAGATTCTATTGCAGGGTGCTGGATATTGCAGTAGAAGGCTCCAAAAATTTTCCAGGAAAAAAGGTATTTTCATCTGCCATTTATTCACCTGCTGGAGGCTGATGTAAATACTGGGAAGGAAGTTACAGATAGTCCAGAATATTTATTGAAGTTCTGTAACATGAAATTGTAAGGTTACACAGCTTCGTATGGTAAATGCTATTTAAATACAAGGAAAATGTTAAGTTGCTTATGTTGTTTTATATCTGGTGAATATATATTCTAAATACAGATTTGGAAAGGAGGGCTTCCAACTAGACTTGTATTAAAAGTAGTAAATAAAAAAGCCATCCAGGCCAACGGAATGATTTAGTAATTCTAAGAGAGTCGGAAAATAAGATAGTAGGTAGTAATGACTTCTGTTGGAAATTGGGATGAACTATTGAAGTTTTTTTATACTGAGTAATAAAAGCCAAGATATAATAGCCAATCCCCCAAATTTGCTGGTTTTGTTCCTCAGTGCACAGAAGCAAGGTGAAATAGTTTTTTCTTACAGTGCAAATGCACCATAAGAGGAAAAAAATCAGATAAAAAAAAATCAATTTTTTTTCTCTAGGGTAAAACTCTTTGAAGTGTCCTTCAAATACTTGTCCAATTTCATTGCTGCCCTGGTTGCTGCCTATGGCTCTTTCAATATATTCATACTTATATGCAGATCATGTTTCACTCCTAATCTATGAAAGCTGGGGGACAGAGGTGATAGGAATAATGGTGTAAGTTGCGCATCACGTACTGTAGCTCTTTCATCTTGCATCTTCTTTCATCTTTCCTCAGTTTCAAGCCTCTTGTCACATAGGTTACATCATCCTGCACTAATAGGCTACACTTACCCAAGCTATAGAAATGTGTAAATTATGTTAAATTATACCTACCTGTCAAACTACTTTCCTAGGAGAAGGTTCCTTAAGTAGAGAACGTACTGTGCCCCTCCTTTCCCTCCATCTGCTAGGAAAGCTCAGTTCTTATATCCTGTGAGAAAAGGCAGAATGTACAGAACAAGCCTATTACCTGCTTCTTGGTACCCTGATCATTTTCTGAGGTGTCAAGATTTTTTCATACGTTATTTAGATCTGAGGAGTTTACCTGCTTTTGAACTCAAACCCACTTTTTAAAGCCACACATATGTACTAGCTCAGGGTCTGTCTCCCATTTGCTGTGCTTCTGATCTTGGCCCGTTGTGTAACAACTGTAGTAGCAAGAGATAGAAGAAAGTTTAAACTAGAGCTTTTTTGAATGACTTCATGCCTTGAAGTCTATGTTTATTTTTGTTTTGTCCTCAGCCTATAGGGACTAGAAGACATTTTGGGGGAATTTTTCTGTTCTCTCTGTTATGTTCTCCAGAGGGTGGAAATGGAAGAAGAAATGACAACAATGTCACACACTTAAATACATGTGAGTAATGGTACAAGCACTTGTTAAGTCAGATTTTTCTTTGAAACATCAAAAATTATTAAATTTTCATGGGAAGCTCGAAACACTGTGTATTGAAGCACAGTCATTGTGCTTCACATTTTTAATAGCAGCCCTTGACTGAGCCCTTCCCTTCCTGAGACCATCATGACAACATCATATACCAATGAAGAATAATGTTTTGTTAAAATGATTATACAGAAATGGAGTTGTGGTTTAACCCACTGACGTTAAACATTACATGGGTGTCAAAACAGTGGATAATTTCATATGGACTCCTCTAAAGGCATAACTATTTGTATGGCAGCATTAATTTTTCACTACCTTTGATGAAACTAAGGGTTTGGAAGTGCATTTTGAATAAATGGTTAAAACAGCATGCCTTCTGAACTATGGCTTTGGCTCCAGTAATCTGCAAAACTACACTGAACTTTCACTGATCTTGTAGAAATCCACACTTGGGCTGTATTCATAAACAAAGGGGCAAGGCCAGCAACTCTTAGTGGCATAATCCATATACATCAGTGACATGAATGCCAGGTCAAACATCACTTTTTTCCTATGTCAGACTGTGTTACTGTGTAGTAACATCTTGTAGCATAATAGTGCCGACTCAGGCTAAAACTTGTTCCACAGTCTGGAGCTGCTGCTGCACAAGAGTATGCATTATGATAACTTTCTGTTACAGAGCACACATCAGTTCCAAGAATTAGCCAGAAAACAGCAGCAATCAAATGTTCTAAGCTTCCTAGATGTAAATGTGTAGCACCTCATAGCATTATGATCAAAGTGTATATGCTGGGCAATATAGCAGATCAAACAGTAGAATTTATTTTGATAACCTTGGTTATACTTCATACCACCATAGTTAGATTTTTTGTATGCATTTTAAAAATATAGTTTTCAAAGCCTTTATTTAAATTTAAAATCTTACTAAATATCTAAGTATCATTATTTCTAAAATTTTCATAATATTGATTTGCTGATACAGTTGCATTTCTATTTATGTATAATGACAGGAAACAAAACCAAAGAAAACTGAAGGAGTCAACTTCTGGCACCCTTGGATCCAATATTTCTTAGTTCCTTGGTACAATATTAAGCAGCACAAGTAGGATTTTCAAAATCTGTCCTACTGTAATGTCATTGTCACTTTGGTCACCTGTTATAAGTAACGTACACAGTATCACAAGGTTGACATGAAAGCAAAGATCACCATATTCCCAAAATTTTTTTCATCGGTACAAGAGCAGGAAGGTGTTCTGATCTCATGACTAAGACTTGGCAGTACCTTACTCTAGAAGTCACCCTTCTGTTCAATGGACAGCATGTAGACTGTTTTACTGGAAGCTAGTCGTCAGAGAAGTTGCCCTGCACAGCCATGTCTTGAAGCTAGAAAATGTTGTTAATTGTTGTAATAATATATTTGCACACACCCCACCCCCCCACACACCCCCCAATTAAAGCTCTCATAGTTCTTACAAGCTTAATCAGTACTTACTGAGACTAACATTTATAATTTTTTTAGAAGCTGGGCTGAATACTTATTTGGAGTATAAAATTCTAGGTTACTGATTAGGAGAAATAGGTTCCCTGTATGAAGTTTCCTCCTCCTCTCTAGCTGTGCTATGCTACAGAAGATCTAGACATATGTCACTGAGAAGAGAGGGAGTGCATTTCCAGTGGCAGCTTCTCATTTTAGTGCAGGTTCTTGTACTCTGGATAATAAACGTAAGACAAGTTGGCTCCTTAAACACCTGTGTGAGATTGTAGCAAAGGCATCATTCATCTGTAAGAGATTAATGAGAGGCCTTCATTTGCCAGCCCTCCTACAAGCACCTTATGCTTGCTGACATCTGATATTTCCTATGGTGGCTGGAGTTAACACATTTCCAAGGTAGTGCCACATTGGAACCTTTATCACCTCATCAGCAGCTCTGCTTGTGTTGGCTCTACACAAGGGACAGGCCTTAGGCCACTCCTTCTTGATCAGTGCCAGCCCAGTCCCCACAGAGTGCAAATGAGGCTGCTGAGCTGCCAGCTTGCCCTGATTTTTTATTTTTTCTTTGCTGTGCAGTCAGAATGCCTGAAGGTAATTCCTGTTGTTGGGCCAGTCTGTTAGACAGGTGCATTATTTTGCATTTTGTGAATTTACAGGTCTGCAAAGGACATTGGACATATATGATTTCACATAGGAATCATTTTACTTAGTATAAACATAAAACTTGAGAATATTGCCTGGAGAAGAAGAGTCCTACTAAGGAAAAGGGAAAACCTTTAATCTTGTAAAACTTATCAAAATCTTATTTACAGTGAGCAGAGAAACGAATACTTCTTCTATGCAGGCAAGGATCTTCCCTTTTCTTTATATTATTTAGTACTGAAGTTAAAAAAGTCATCAGAATAACCTATTAGCAAAATCATTGGTTAGAGATGATACTTAGTACAGATGATATATGTTACAAGGCATGGTGTAAGAAATAAATACCTTTTAAGATATCCACAGTAGATTGGAGCGGTAGGTTGAATGTAGAGCACCCTTTCCAATTTAAGTTTTATGAAAGAAAATCTATTTGTTGTCCATGTTACATATTCTAACCGCTTTGGTATTTGTTAGTCCATGCTAAGGCAAAGAAACATGCCATGAATTCACGAGTGGCTTTAATAAAGTCTTTTCAGGTAAAGTATATTGATTTTTATCTGGGCTCATATTCTAACATTCTGTTCAGGATTTGATGATTTGATTTTGTAGCTGCTTGCAAACATTTTTTGCCTTATATGTAGATACATATAATAGCATTTACTCTGTAGTACACGTGCTGAGTAGGGTATATGTCTGTTAATTGCTTTAGTTTGTGTCAGTACATCAAAATTCATGATTTGTCTGTGATTAAAATTTTGTACACTTATAACACACACAAACACCCCCCACCATGCACACTGTGCCATTTGTTCTAAAGTAGCCTTTTGCTAAACCATCTTGTGGACGGACAGATCATTACCTTATATCCTGTTCTCCTAAGTATATCTGCATATATTTAGAAAGTTAGCATTGTATCAAAAGGACCGAAATTCACATTACTTGTTCCCTACATAGGGAAGATTTATATTTAAAACACCAGACTTTCTAGTTAGTGTATTTAAGCCTTTGCATTACTAGCAGTTCTGGTAGAACAGAACCTCAGATGTGTTTTCTCCCGAGTGGTGGTCATTGCATACCCATGTACTTTTGGACTCACTCCTAAAGGAAATTTACAATATAGAAACTTTCTTCTTTTGTTTCATGCTTGGTATTATCATGGGATACAAATAAGTGGCCTGAAGCTAATTTTAAGGAAGCATAAGCATATGCTGTTGTTCATTTTCAAATATATCTTCTTTTCTTTGGAATTGTAATGATTCACATTGTGCTTCATATTTTCAGCAGATAAACAACTTGATTGTGCCAATCCCTTAACTCCATCAATACCAATGCTTTTATCAGCAGACAGGCTAAATTCTCATTTTGTTTGTTCTTCTAAGGGATTTCCTCCTTTCTTCCCCTGAGTTTCATGTTAAGACAAGGCAGCATCAGAGAATTAGGACAGGTATTATCTTTAGTAGAAACTCCACGTGAAATTTCTTACTTAGCCCTAATGGTCCTCCAGCTGAATGCAAAAGAAGCCACACTGAGAAAACTAAGCCTGGTGAAGGCAGCAAAGAACTAACCCGATTTCTGTTGTAACACGTTGACGTCTCTGGGAAATATGTAAATGGAACATTAGCATCCCACAAGTTGGTTCACAATATGTATGAGTTGGCAAAAAAATATTAGATGTTTTACTAAAATGCTCGTACATTTTGGAGGTAATTGCTTTAAAGCATGATCCACTGTACAGTGTTTTAAAAATCCAACCTAGTAGAGCAAAAAACCAGAATGGGCGATACAGAAGTTTATGCTGTGTATGAAACAGTTTCTGCCTGCCCCTCCCCTCTCACGTCAGAGCATGTTCTGCCTTGTTAGGGCAGAGTTCTACTCCCTTCCTCGAGTCACATAAATCTGCTGTTACTTTCTATAGGGCAGTATGGCTTTGATGGAAGGGGTAAAGGAAGGCCTAGATGAATTGTGAAAATAGTTTGTTCTCCAGAAAGGTGAAAAAAGTGAGGTTTTACTGTTACTTCTTCAGATAAGCAAAAGACTTTGACTCTGTTATTCCAGATTAGTGCTCTCCTGAAAACAACAGGGCAGAGACAGCAACCACAGATCTTTTAAAGCAAAAACAAACCTTTAAATTCTTTCAAGTTCAGCCTTACAAACTTCAAGTGGAAACAGATGCTGCCTTTCAGTAGCACATAAACTATTGACTGTCATGAAAGGTAAGTTTTTCAGGAGCTTATCCTGAATGTTTCTGTTCATGCTGCCTTTAGGCAGCTCTTTGATCATTGTACTAATAGTTAAGGATCTTGTTGTGAGGCCTGTGACTCCCCTGTGCCTTTCTGTGCCTCTCAGTAAGGTTTCCAGACTCAATTCAGAGCTATGTATTTAAAAGCTCAGAAAGCTCAGTGCAACAACTCCTAAATGCATGCCTTTTTTTTTTTTTTTTTTTTTTTTTTAAGTTGAGCTTTTTGTACAAGTAAGGAGGCCTCAATTTAATTTGAGTCTTCTAAAGAAAATTCTAGAAGCCACAGCTGAGGGAGATGATGAGCAGACGCTGCAGGTGGGGAAGCAGGGAGCTATTTCCTGTGAGGGGGCTCTGGGCTGGCAGTGGCACCTGTGGGCAGGTGAGGTGCAGTGGCTGAGCAGGAGGCTGTGTCTAAGGGCATGGAAACAGTCAGCCTGAAGAAGTTGGAGCCTGTCTCAGGAGGTATGGAAAAGTTTTAAAAGAAGGTGTCTGTGACCTGCTGTCCATAGCACTGTGGACTTTGGAGGGGTTCGTCTGCTGCTGGGTTGCAGCGGCTGTACTGTGTGCAGCACTGAGCGGGACTGTAATTGCTTTATCTGTGAGTGATTTTTGAAGCACATGAAAGGGTTGGGGTGTTACTAGAGATCCACAGCTGAGACAAGGATAAATAGAAAGCTGTAATGGAAGGACTGCTTGATAATTTTTTAGGGCATGACAGGAGGGAAAAGCCCTTCCTCAGGATATCAGCTGGAGTGTAAATATGGTAGGGGCTTGTGAACTAAGATGGCTGCCAAGATAGTGTGAGGAGAGTAACTGGAGTAAATACAGGTTAATTTTGTGTTTAAAAGCAAATAGCTTAGAATATAGGCCCAGAATTTTACTACCTTGTCTTACCTTTGTTTTGCTGAGGAGAACTACTGCTCTTGTCCATGGGATGGATGTTAGATTGAGTTTAAAGCTGAATTTTAGGTGATCCTTTGAAAGGCTGACTAACTTCCTGCATTTTCCCTAGGAAAATAAGAAAGTCTAGGCTCTTTGGTTTAGCTGAAGCACCAAATCATTTGTGTGCTGTAATTGTACTTCTTGAGAGCAAAGAGGAAAATTTCATAATAAGATGAGAATAACTTAAAGCTGATAGGGACTGAAGTGTTATAACATTGTTTTGCGGGTTCTGGTCTGTGTGGGGGATGCACATGCTTCATTTGGGAGTGTGATTGCAACAGTCAAAAGGCTTTTATGCATGCTTAGACTTAACAGATTTCATGCCATAGGTGAAGTATAAGCTACTAAGTTGTTTGTTACAACATGGTTGGAAATAAGGCTCCAGTGATGAGGGCAGAGCTACCTCTGTACATTTTTGAGTGATAAGATAGCTCCTTGGTGCAATAAGAATCATATCTAGGATAAAGAATTACTTAACTAATGCTCAAATTAAGAATTATGTTACTCAATAGACAATCATTATGCTAGTCATTGCCACCTGTATTAAAAGTCATGTAAGTAAAGGAATTGATTTCTTGTGGTTATCTCTTCACATTTTTTTCCCCTTGGGGTGTGAGGGTAGGTAATGGGAGAAGCTGGAATAGAGACCCTTGCTCACCAGCTGCTGAAAACACTAGATGTCAAAGATGCTTGTTAGTGATCTTCAGGAAGTAGATACTCAGGTGTGTCTAGGGCAGGTACAGGGACTAATTCTGTGCACTACAGTGATAGGTGCTTGGTTCAGTTATGGACAGAATATGAGACTCTACCAAGACAGGAGGAGAAAAGCATGAAAATGTTTTTTCATGCTTTTCTCCTGTCTTGGTAGATGAGGAGAAAAGTGTTGACTTGTGTGTTAACCAGAACTCATACTGGGTTTGTATAAATGAAGTACAGCTGAAGATGCTCTGGAGAGGAGTGAAAAGCACAGCTGTGGGTCAGAACTCAGCTTAATCGTATTTAACTCTTCCCCACCCCTAGTACGTTTGGGAGAGAGGGGTCACATTCAATATACTTGCCCTGCTTAACTTTTAGTGTACTCAACAGAGAAGAGAAAAAAATAGGCTTTATCAGAGATCATGAGCATAGTATGAGTGCTCTCAACGGTCATCTGGAAAATCCTCTTTCTTCCTGTTGATTAGGGATGCAGTTTTTTTCACATCAGCTACCTTTATGTGCTGAAGTTAATTTCTACTGTAGTGACAAAAAGGCTAAAGCAATCCATGTATAAATGCTATAAAATGCTAAGCAGGCATGAAGAGATTGCGCAGCCTTTGCATTTGGCACTAATATAATTACTATTGGAGTATCATCTAGTGTTTGCAGTTCTAGAAGGAGGCCAAAAGCTGCAGGGTTTGGAGGAGCGCTTTTTTTTTTTTCTGACTTAAAATATAGAAAATATCTCCCAAGGTCAAGAAGCCCATTCTATTCGTGTATCAAAGCAAAGGCTGAAGAACAATGTGATTGGTCTATAAATGCATGCAACCAATTCAGTAATTTGATAGAGAATTAATCAGTCAATTCAGCAGACAAAATACAACAAAAAAAAAGTATCTTATAGTGGAAGAGAAACCAACTTGCACCATGTTAGGAATATATACTTAGTTTGTGTGAAGTAACTGTTCTTGGAAGAACTTACCTTGGGTGGTACATATGTTATTGAAACATCTTTTAATCCACTTGGGATGCTTTTCAGGAGCATATGCTGTAGTTCAAGTAGAGATATTGTACATGAAGCAGTAATATAAGGCAGTCTCATGGCCTCTGATATGTGGGCCATTGGGCTAAAAGATTATAGATGTTCCTCTGATCTGAAAAAAAGAAGGAATCATTGTAGCACAGTTTCTTTAATTAAGCTACAAATGTGACTGCATACTACATGAAGTAGGAGAAAATTGCCTTCTTAAAGGTAAAGCAAATCTTTGTGATCCAATTGTCTGCTTAATTGATTAGCCAGCACCAAAGCACTGCCTGAATAAGGGAGGAGAGGAAGTATATTTTTGAACTGATAGATCCCTACTTTTAAATCCCTTATTTCAAAAATTTATCTATAATTAGCAGAAAGACATCCATATGGTGACTTTTCTAGTCCCAGATGGGTAGCTGTCATTTTGCACATGATCTTTGCTTCTCTTTTGAAGTAGAAATGAGTAATCTTGGAAATATTAATCTGACTTCAACTATATTTATCCTTCTATCAACAGTGATGACACACTTTGATTTCTTTCTTGGCGTACACAGTATGTGCTGCGGTGCAGAGGATTCCAGTTGCCATAATTTTCAGTGGAAAGAATAATTATCACAGGGAACTGTAAGTTGTTATGGAATATTTGTATATTTAATTAGCAAAGCCAAAATTTTCAAGAGTAGTGATGCAAAGATATGGCAAACTTGAAACTCTGCTAAGGGGGCGATAGAAGGTGTTCTGCAAGTGCTTAGAATTGAATCCCCTTTTCAGCGATATGTTACCTGGCACAGTAACAGCTGTACACCTGCTCCTGCCTAGCAGGCTACTGCTGGGAATAGTTATGTCAGAGCAAACAAAAAAGAAAAAATAATTTACTGTGCCAGAAAAATGTTTAGGTATCTGACTTATCTTTTTCTCTTAACTACTGGACTACTAATCTTTAGCATGGATCTTTCTGCCCTTGTCAATATAGTTTATGTGGTGACATAACTACAGGCATCTTGTCTGTTTAGACTTCCATTTTCTTTTTTGGGGGGCAGGGAGGGAGAAGTAATTGTGTGTATAAGGGGAAGGTATTTTTTATTAAGTGTTATGTCTGTGTATCAGTTTCCTCGTCTTGTTTTACAAAAAATAATTTTGGTTGCTTGTGCTTAAATAACCGTATAGAGAGGCTAGCAATCTCTGTAAGTGGTGCAAAAACTTGACATTCCTCTTAGTAAGCATTCTCCTTAAAATGCAATCTTATTTTGGAGGGGAAAAAAATGTTACAGTACAGGGTTTTTTTTTACCACAGGCAGTGTCAGAGGCAAGAGGCCAGATTCAATCAAATGAAGTAAATGGAATTACCCTGAATTTACTCCTGTATAAGTGAGAGCTTGTTTCAAGCCCCAAGCTACATGAAAATGATTGCTGTTCTCTTTGCTAGCATTGCCCATATGAAAGCTGACATAAATACGACCTCAAGTGAACTTATTTAACAGGTGATAGGGTACATTTTTTCACTGTGATTGAAAGGCCTTAAGAATGTGAGTCTCAGATACACAAAGGAATAGAGGTGCCTGAGTTCCATTAAAATCAATAGGAATTAAATGCTTAAGTAACTCAGGCCTATGCCTCTGAAAACATTCAAGCATTTTTTAGAAACTCAATGATCATAGTTCCTTCTTCTCAGCACTATCCTTATGATAAAATTTGTTGGATTTTTTTTTAACAAATGCCTATGAAGCACAGGTGATGAGAATGACTGTCAAGTTTATTTTTAGGTTAATAATTTTTATAATCAATTAACATTTTAATGTTGCTGGCCTAATACTAGGGGAAAGTTTAGTATAGTTGTAAATTTTGCAAGTAACTGAAGGGGTAAAAGAGATGAAAATTAACTTTGTTGTCACAAGGGTGGGGGTGACCTGCACTCCACAGTGAGGAGAAACCCCACACAGTCATGTGAAATCAGAGAAGAATAGAGTCTTGTATGCAACTGTGTTATGACTTCAAAAGGACTTTAATACTTCATATCTTGGTTTTGGATTTTCCCCCCAGCTATACCAGATGGCAGAGAAAAAGATTCTGTCCCTCTATCAACATTATTCTTAAAATTTTCTCAAGCCACTACTTCAAGTCCCTTTACTGTTTTGCTTTAGATACTCTCTAAACATTGCCGTACAAAAAGATGCCAACTCAGTTAAGAGACCGTCTTTAGAAATAAGCCCATGTGGATTAGATCAGTAGGAAAACAACATTGCTATGGTCTACCTGCATGTTCTAAAACAGGATGGAAAAAAGTGTGCATCCAATGAAGTAGCTTGCTAACCAAACAAGTGATAATGTGGCTTATTTTGCTCCGTGTCTCTTTAAAGCCATGAAGGTGAGATATCAAGATGAAACTGTATGTTTTGCAGATACAAGACTAAATAATCATCTAGCACTTAGTATTTGGTAATTTTCTCAGTTTTGGTAATATTACTCATATTGAATGGTGGGTACCCAATGAAAATATTTGTGAATTGGACAGTTTCCAAAAAAATGTGCAAGTGGGCCAGGTTTCTGCCCATGCACAGGGGAACATTTGTACTTAAAACATGCAGGGTGAAGCTCAGCAGGTTAAGATTCGATACCTGCTAAATTTTCAGTTTTGGCTTTGGAATTTCAGAGTTATTGTGAGTTCTCTCAACTGACTTTTCAGTCAGAGCCTAACAGGTACCACTGTGGAAAAACTTCCTAGGTTACAGCTCTTTTCCCATTTGCAATTTCTGCAGGAGACTCACTTCTACAGTAAATTGGCAGGAATCTTGCAGAAAAACACACAAGGTAACAAAGAACACTTAGTCACATACAACACACTATGAAACAATATTTTCTTCCTTGTAGAACAACAGTAGACACCATGTCCAAATCTTTCTGTCAGTCAAAATGATTCAAGATGAGGAAATTCTGCTGCTGTGTTTCAGGACTTCTAATAAGTGATTGATGCTTAATAAGGCTTAAAATTTGCATACGTACCCCTGTGGGTTGTTGGGGTTTTTTTCACAGTTTCACTAGGTACAGTCAAGAACCAAAATTCATATGAAATGACAGGTTAATAAGTCCCTGAAATTTACTTAGTGTCACCTAATTGTGTTTTGCTTCACTTCTCTTAGAATTAATTGCAGCTAAGGAAGCAAAAGGCTGAATTCATAAGGGTGAGAATGATTTTTGCAATTGGAAAGAGTTTTGGGGCGACCAAAATATCACATAGCTCTAGCTGGTAAAACTTAATCTTCTGCCATATTTAATGTTTGATGCACCTTTGTCACATGTACACGAAAAAATATTACTGTCATATAAACTTTAAAAAAAAAAAAGAAAAAAGCCAAATAAGTCAAGGGAAACAGTTATGTATCTCTTTTATGAAAGGGAAAGTTCGTGCATAAAGAACTTGTAGGCTTTCAGTGGGTGAAGCTTTATTCAGGTGTGGGTTTTATTAGTCTAGGAAAGAGTTATAAACAGTTTGCAGTATAATCACCAAAGTAAAGGGAATAGTCCTATCAACACGTGTGGAGAGCTAAACCTCCAGAGAGGTTTAGAAATCTGATTGCTGTTCTGTTCTTGTTCTGATCTTGTTTGTTTAATTGCATGCTGTTTGTCAGAATCTGGGACAATTTTAGAGCTGAATGCTCATAGAGGAAACTCATACTTTATTTTTTGTTATTGTTAATGGGAGTATTCAGGGATATTTTTATGTATAGCAAAAACTAGTATGCCTTCTTAAAGTTACGAATCCTGATTCTTTCCTGATGCTAGCTTTCATCTGTTGTATACAGTATGTAGATGGCAAAAGCCTTTAGCAAATGTAAAGGCTTTACTTCTAATACAGATGTATAGAAAAGAGGGATGAGTCTGTGCAAAGAGGAGTCACTTAGAATGTAACAGCAGGGAGCTATGGGAAGCATCACCCTGTGTTATTGCACATGCTGCTTCCTCACAAGGCTTCAGGCAAATTAGAAACTATGTGATTGAGAGTAACGTCACAGAAATCTGAGAGGAAAGGTACAATTAATGTCAGTTAGTAGCAAATTAATTACACAAAGACTAATGCTCAATTATTTTATTGTGTCTAATTTGTTTCCAACACATTTGTCATCCATTTGCATTCTGAGGATCCACTGTTGTTGAATTTATTATTTGCCCAAGGTCCATCCAGATATTTCTTTATACTTCAGGATCACTTAAACACAATGAAGAGAAATGCTTAGAGACAGTTTTAATAGTATTGAAGTGACATTTCATTCTGGGCTTTGGCCATATTATTATTAGCTAGATCTATGTGCCCTTTAGGTAGGTTCTGAGGGGTTTATTTGGCAAAGTGTATGGGTGGGAGCCCAGTTGTATGTAAAACCTGTTTGAGACTTGCCTGGTTTTTAGGGAGGAAGCAAGTTAAGATGCTCAAATACCTTCAGGCAATCCTCTGCTGAAGTTTATGTGCACCCATAGATGTCTGTGGGAGACTTTTATAAAGCCTGTACGTCCTTTCTTTTTTTGTTACATCCCCTCTTCCTGTATAGATGAGGTGAAATGATCAGAAATTACCAGTGCAGAGTCACACAGTAGAAGCAATGCTGCTTCTGAGCACCAAGAGGAGTCTAATAATAAAGATGTCCTGCTCTGCAGGAATCTCTCCATATGGGAATTGTTCTATCCAAATTGCATTGTAATTCCATTTCCTGTGTCCATTTCTCAGTTACTTGGAAACTCTCTGCTTTCCTAAGGGATGCATCTTATTTCAGCAGTTCAAAATTATGCATGAAATTTACTGGTCTATCAGAACAATGAGTTATTTACTCCTCACAAAAAGGGAGTCCTGGGACTGTAGGTGATTAGAATGTTGCAAGGCTGCTTTATCAGCCATGTTATAGCCTGAGTTATTGCCTTCAGCTGTTCTTTATCTGGTGTTTACAAATACTTGTTTGCATCAGTGTTTTCTGCTGCTTTTTTATCTCCTTTTTATCACTATGTCACTAAAAGCTGATTCTGTCACTCTTTTCTAGTTACCCACTTTCTGCTTCTGTTGACTGGCTAGTTATAACGTTACTATTTCTGTGTTATTGGAAAGCAACTATTTATTCTTTTTTCAGTTCTGCTTCTGAAAGCTGTGATTGCAAAACCACACCAAGCAATTCTATTGGGTTTTTATTTATCTCCCTCTGCTACTATTTGCATTTTACTGAAAGTAATTTCTGAATTTTTCTTCTCTTTTTTTTTTTGGTAAACATAATTAGCTCCTGTGAATAGGAGAAGGGGGTTTTTTTTATTGCTTTTTACTGAAGGTCGGTTGGTGGGTTCCCCCCCCCCTTCTCCCTTAAGACAAAATTGTAAACAGGACTGTTTTGGAAGGTATTCTTCCTTGCCTTTGGATTTAGAAACAAAGGAGACTAACATCTGTTATCAAATAATGTTTTATTGAAGATCTGAAACAGTTGTTAAACTGTTAGAAAGCCTTTGAAACCTGTAAATCTCTACTTAATCTACACTAATTGAAAATCTTACCTAACTATTTTTCAAAAACATTAAAAGCCATGTGCCAGATTTAATCATAGACTTATACTGACAGGAGTTTCTGAATGTCTTTCTGCTCAGTTAATTAGTTCATTCTCTAATAGGAATTATTTGGAAGGTACCTCTTGGGCATAGTGTGAAACAGTATTGAAAGGTGCAGGAGTATTCAGTGATCCAATCATACCTAGATGTTAATCTGACACTGATTGTCCATATGGTCCTTATGTTCTTTTTTATGAAAACCCCAAAGATACTCTGTCATCCAAATTACATTTCCTAATCTTGATTAATCTGTAAATCTTTAATTCACTGTTCCTTCTATTTGTTGGTAACTTAGATCTCTTGTGTCATCTTTTTTCCTTTGATGGAATGCAAACTTTTAGCATGGAATCATTCTGCATTTAGAAAGCAGAAGGGTAGTTTTTGCATTTAGATTTAATATGACATATTTCGAGTATCCTTCAGGATACTTTTCTCTTTTTTAAATTATGTTATCAGAATATAATATGAATTCATTACCTTCAATTAAAAAAATGTTCAATTTATTTACTTTCACACCTTGTACTTCCTATGACTGGAAGGTTCTTACAAAAAGAAACCCATAAGGAGGCAGTGACATTGGGAGCAAAGCAGAACAATACAAAAATAATTCCCAGGTAAAATAATTTTAATTTCCCTTGAACTGAGATGAGAGTTGGTGATTTTTATTTTCTTTTTAAAAGCATATAACTAGAAGAATCTGCTTGTTTAACTTATTTTGCAAGGACTTTTGTGGTTGCTTAAATTTGAAAACAGCTTGTGAATTTTTATGCAGTCTTTATATACCCATCCAAAGATACCTTGTGATTATTCAACTGTTAATAATATCTGTAAGTTGGAAACAGCATGGTTTGTTGCATTGAATATTGAATATCTCACTGCAGAAAAAGGCCAAAGCTCCTATTAAAAGAGCAATCATGTTTCAGTTAGCTGGTTGATATTCTTACTTGGAGTTGGTGTCCACTGAAAGCTGGAGTAAGATCTGTCCTCATATATTAGAAGACTAGGTATATTAAGTACATCTTAAAAATGTAATTTTATTCAAATGTGGTGAACTTACCACAAGCTTGACCCTTCTTAAATCACTCTGTTTATGAACCTGTCATGCTTATATGGCAAAGGTATGACAATGTAAGCTATCCCTAATTGAGTTCAGGCAAGATGTGTGGTCTTGTATGTGTTTAACATGTTAAACTTAATAACTCATAGTGTGAAACTTCAGTGCAGTTACAAATTTTAATCTGAGATTGTCCCAAGAAGAAACTGTTTTAGGAGTTAATTTGAAAATATAGGATGACAAAGTGTTCTAGGGTAACCTTTGGAAAAAGACACCCATTTCTGACACACTTTCAGTGACAATTTGATACTTCGCTGTCCCATTATGTCTTTGGATGCTTTAGGTTTTTATTCTATATTGTATCACTCACCAAATTTATTAGAGGGTGGTATTTTCAGATTTCCTTCATAGCTCTTGGTATCCAACATTGATGGTCAACCCCAGAGCTGGTATTCTGCTGTTACCCTTAATAAATCTGCTTTCTCAGTAGACTCCTGGTCTTTGAATAAACTCCAGACTCCCTGCTGAGCAATTCTTGCTCTCTACCTCTTTCTCTGCCTGCCCTTATGCTAGTCTGAAGCTTCCCTCCCTGAAAATGAGGTAGCCTGAAGGAAGAACACTTTTCCTCTTCTCACCAGAGGGTTCCACCTGATCCAGTCATGGTCTTAAAGAACATGATATTGTAACATAGAAAAATTGTTATCTATTGTACTTCTTCAGGTGCTGCATTGCTTACTGGTGTTAGGATCTACATGGTCTGCATATTCTGAAGTGTCTGTAGTATTTCATAGGTGTAATCTGGTGTGTTTACCAAGACTTCCCACATTTTTGTTTGCGCATTTGATATGACTACTTTTAAACCCATAATTTTGAAGCTTGATTTTCCTGAGTTTACTATGAAGTCTGGTAATGTCATTGGGTTTTGTTTGGGGTTTTTTTAACATCATGAACAGAAAATATAATAGGAATCCTCTGTGAGATAATACCTTGCATGTTCCCTCCCTGCAATTGTAAATCCCAAGCATTATGGACCACTCTGACAAAATGCAGCTTTTAGAAGTGTTTCCTGGTTTGGCACAGGAAAAGTTAAAATCTAGTCAAATAAAAAGGAAATCAAGTTTGATTCAATTAGCATAAACCTTTTAAAAGAATTAGCTGTGATAATTTGGTATGTCTATCTCAGCCACACTTTCAGAAACCGAGTTCTGTTTCTTAAACAAAAAAACCACTTAGGCACTCTTTTAGCTGAACAATTATGCTCCTTTATGTCACCTTCAAGCCCTGTTTTCAAGGAGAGACATTTAACATATTTCCTGAGCAGAATATTTGCTTTCAATGATTTGGTGTCTTTATGTAAGTTAGAAATATTTTAGCCATTATTTTTTTAAGATAGTCTAAGCAACTGTAATTACTTTATAGTTCTTAGCATATGTTAGGGGCCAATGTGCTTGAAATGCCAGGGTTCCTTTACTTTCAGTTTCTTTTCCTTATAGGAATTAGTGGAGATGAATTCTTCTGAATATGTTTACCTCCCTTAATATTAGTGACTAGGCATAGCTGCAATGTTAAATAAATGGTTAAGAATGTTGCAAGAGCTTCTTTCAAGAAACGTGTGAAAAGCAAGAAACAATACTAGGATTATATGTCAGTTTGTTCTTTAAAACTTCACTTAAATTCTACTCCTTGTCATTTCAGGTCTAAATAATGGCAGTAGCAGTATAGGTCTTGATTGTAAATGTAATTTGTATATGTAGGATTTTTCCTTGTCACTTTATTTGAAGTATATGTTCTGAAATTCTTTGAAGTGGCTTAGAAAACATGACTGAACATAGCTATGTAGGTGTCCATAGTGTGCTATTTCATAATAGTTGAGGTGACTATGTGGAACCAAGAATATTGCAGTATTCAAGTTTTCTTGCTGTTCACAGGCAGTGATGCTTCATTGCTATGCTTCCTAAGAAGCTTGATGTTTGTCACTATAGAAATTTACATCAGCTGTAAAAAAATTAGTAAATTATTCTGTATTTACTAAATTCAGATCTTGAGATACAGTTCAGTGCTGCCTAGAAAGCATCACTCTGACTCCCTGTTTTACCTCCTGCTAGTGGGGCAGAACAAATACCTGCAGAAGTGGGCTTAATTTAGCAAATACTAGGGCATCAGTATTTTTGCAGCAAAACAAGAGATTTTTTTCCAGCCTGTCAGTCTTGATTGTTTTTGTCACATGGAGTGATATGGTTCTCCAATTAACAGATTTCAAAACAATTTTAACTCTGTCCCTCCACAGTGTCTGCAGACTCCTTAGATTAGTGACATCTACAACTTTATAAACACATCATGATTTGAAATATCCACACTGTTAAGATTAGATTAACTGTCTTTTAAGGACAGACTTGTGTAAGGGCTTCTTTGATATGACCTCATAGTCTGACAGTAAAATATAGGTGACTGTTCTGAATGCTTTGTACTCTTGACACGTTAGCTTAAGAACGGTAGCTCCACAGGTCTCTGATCTTAAACCCTGGTACATAAAGCAAAAGGTCCATGTCTCATCGATGAGTATGTGGTATTCCTGTTTCATGTCTTACTAGTGTAAAAATCTACCTGAAGAGCTGCTCTGTAGATTTCTGTCTTTGACAGTCACTTTGGTGCAATATACAGCACTGTAGTTAGAAAGTACACGTGCAGTCTTGCTTGTATTTCGTCTCTTCAGCACAATTGTCAGATGGTGCATGACAACTGACAAACCAGTTAAAGGTAACATCTGTGAGTCAGTGAGTCTAAATAATTATGCCCAGCCTCTAGCATGTGTCTGTATGCTTTGAGGTAAACCCTTTTGAAATGGCATCTCAGAACATCAGTAGGGAAAAAGACAAACTATGCCTTTTGTTCTTTGTTGCCTTCATCTTCCACTTACCTTCAGTTTTTTGATATTTACTGGTGGTGTCTAAGAAGATGCTCACAAATTTTTATTTTTGTAACATTTTTCTGCACCTCTTCTAAAATGAACTGTTGGGAAATAACCATGGTGACGCAGCTAAAGGTAAGTCTGCTGCACAACTAGGCCATATGATTGGTGTGGAGTCAACAGATTCCCTCCTGTGTTGGTGTGCTGTCACTTGGTCTATTCTCACCTGTGTCTCTGTGGATAAATTGCAGCATTCTTTGTGCCAAATGCCCAAGGATTATTTTCTCCCTCAGGAAACCATGGGAAATGTTTCTTCTAAATACAGAAGGACATTCAAAAACTCCTGCACTCAAATGACAGCAAGCACTAGCAGAATAAATTCATGGGTTGTATGTAATCTGGGCAAAAACAGTTGTAGGGACAGAGGTGCAACCTACAGTGTAGACATAGCCATAGTGTAACAGTTCTTTATAGAATAATCTGCAATAATTTGGATTTAAAGGAGGTGTAAGAGAAGTCTGTAGACTGGTTCTTTGCTTCTAATTTGGGAAGATTCTTCTAACTCAATTACTTCATTGTCTCACTTTCTTTTTTTTTTTCATTGCCCTATTTTTTTTTACTGTCTTTCTTACTGCATCTTTCCCTTGAACCTTCTCTTCCTGTATGCTCCAGACGCTTCAGATGGCCTCTCCATTACTCTCTTTGCACACTAACCCCACCCCAGCAGAAGATTTGCCTGTTCATCCCGCACAGGGGGAATTTGGCATACTGATACCTCATGAAGACAGTCAATATGTCCAAGGTACCCCTCGAGCCAGAGCTATTTATGTTTCTTTCTTCACTTGGGGCAGCACTACTTCTCACAGTCAGTAAATCTCAGCTGTCTGAGTGCTGGAATCTAATTACTCTGCTTTATTCAACCATCTCTACAAAGAGCTGAAAAGTAGAAGTCCCTTTGGTGCCCATTATGAGCAGGTTTTACTGTGTTTGTTTTGCAGAAGCATTCATGTTCCACATAAATAACAAAGGAGCTCAAACACACATACTTGCTGTTACACATTGAAAAATAACATGAAGTTTCATATAAACTATTACAAAGTCACATGAATAAGCCAGCTCTTGTTTTCCTCAGACTGAAAGGATCACTGCTGATGGGCTTTGGCCTGAAACCCTCCAAATACTGCCCTGAATAGTCAAGAAGTACCCTCTTAGTCCTGGTGTAGGTTCTTTGGTCAGTGGCAAGTTATGTGTACCTCACCCTCTCCTCTTCCCTTTAACTTCATGTTGACATGTGAATTGCTGTTATCTCCATTATATGGTTGTGTGAATTTATTGACTGCTATGATTAATTTGTTGGGAGGCTGTAAGTTGGTCACATATGAAACTGTTATAAGTTTGAGTTAAAGAAAATAAATTTGTAGCATGGTTGAAATCAGTGGGCTTTTCCAGTTTTTTTACACTGATGCTTAAAGCAGTTTGCTCCAATGTTTTAAGTACCCTGGTGTAGGGAAATACTAAGATTTCTGGAAAAAAAAAAAAACTCCTAAGTCTGATCAATGCTTTATGATGGTATTACACAGCTGTAGAAGGAAATCTGTTCACTGTGCATCAACAGCCTTACTTAGATAAAACTGCGAGGTATAAAAATAATTTTGAAAATCAGTAATGTGTATATTCTGTTTGTATTCTTATCTCCTCTTTTTTTATTTTGACAAAAAAACAAAACCAAAAAACCCAACTGCCAGTCACTGGCATAGCTTTGTCAACTGAGTGGTGAAATCATTAGTTTTCTTCTAGCTAATAGGACTGTTTAAAAAGTGCTTTGCACAGTCCCAGGTGGGAAATGAGGAATTGGAAAGTGGATGGAAATCAGTTTTTTAATACAGTTGTGCTTACTCAGTTTTAGATATACAGGGCCCTGTGCATTTCATTTTTTTGCTTGACATAAGATGCTCTGAAACTGTACTGCACTGTGGTTGGAAATCTACCTTTGTGGACTGTGAATCAGAATTCCTAGCATCAGCTTTTTCCCCCAAATTAAATGGATCTATAATAAATCAATTTTCTTGGGAATAAAAATGTCAAATGTTGGCATTTCTAATTAACAAGGCATGTCAGTTTCTTAAAATTTAATGTGTCCCATGTCTCTACCAAATAGTCTCTTACAGCTGTAATACTGTTCACTTGACACCTCATAAATAATAATTTTCACATGAAGACTTCTGTATAGAAGACACTTTAGATTATCTGAATGAATTCATATTTAAGAATTTTATGTGTTGCAGAGAAATGGGTGAAATTAGTACTGAGTACTAAAAGTCATCAGTAAGAACTATGTAACTTTAGATGTAATGCTTAATGTTGTTATGCAATAACCCCCCTTCCATTCATATTTTATGTAATCAGGTCAGCAAAGAAAACCATCCTGCATTATAGGAACACCCCATGTGAAAGCAATTTGCTAATTCTTTTAGGGTAAAGAGTAAAAGAAAGTAATCCTCAGTAGTAATATGGTGACTTTCCTGGGAGTTTGCATGTGCATGCAAGTTTAAGAAACAAACAAAACCAACCCCAAAACCCCTGCAACGGGTGAATTCAAAATTCCTGTTTCCAAGAGGTTATAAGACATGTTATTTTGCCAGAAGTTGTATGCTGTGAAGTTCAGTGCATTTCTGAAGTTCAGAAGTTCATATTGGGCCAGATGAACCAGAAGCAACTGTAAGATAAAAAACCCAACAAACCAAACCCCAAAACCAACCAACCAGAAAAACAAGAACCACTTGTCTTCTGTTTTAAAAATGTTTTATCTTAGTTCTGTAAATGGAGCTCTGATATAAGGAGGACTTCTGACTAATTGTTGTTGTTATTGGCCCCTGAGGAAGACAAGAGGTTTTGGGTCTGGACAAAAATCAGACCTGTTCAAATGACCTGAGTTTACCTACTGGTCAGAGTGGGGTAAAATATTCCACTTTTAGGGGAAGGGGAGCGCTGGCTAAGAGTGTGCTTTGAAAGACCAAAGTCTCCATCAGTTTAGTAAGGAGATACATTCTCTTGGAGGTGAACAGGGTGTGAAGGGCCCAGTGTTGGCTGGGACTTTACACAGGCTTGGAGTGAAAAAGGAGACTCCCAGAGACCTTTTAATCTCCTGTTGCTTTTCCATCTTTTATATTCCCCCCCCCCATCTCTATCTTACAAAGAAAGAAGCGAAAATGCTTAAAACCTTTGTTTATTCCTAAGAGGTATTGGAGAGCAGCGAACTATCCTGGCAACACAAACTGATAACAATCTGTCATCAGGGAAGGAACTGTTCTCAATTTTTATTAGTTATTTGTAGAGTGGGTAGCACCTGGAGGCTTTGATCAGACACAGCAGTGATGTTTGTCAGCATAACAAATAGGCAGTCCCCACTTCAGACAAATTTACTACCTCAGAGGCAACAAAAATAAACTCTTCCTTGAGATGGGAAGGTGTGCAAATGAAGAAGGAAACTGATTGTGTAGCATGTGGTCTTGTAGAGAAGTACAGGGAAAGGGAGCTTGTGCCTGCTGCCCTTCAGTGCCTGAGCATGTGACTGTTTAAATACAGCCTCTCCAAGTCCATCTCCTATGAGTATTCTTACACTCCACAAACCTCTGGTTGTGCTTCCTGCTTGTCCCCACACAGAGTAACAGGACGATCTGAGCTGGGATTTGCCATCTGTTACTGAGTAAGGCATGCTACATTCTCCAAAGTAGTGATACAGCTGCACTTTCCTGTAATTTTTCACTTGATTTCGTAGAGGACTGAACTCATGCATAACACTTCTCCTGTGGGTTGGGGAGGTGGCAGGGGGAAGGTGGGGCAGTGGTGCTTGGTGTAGCTGTGGGTTGGTTTGTTTTTTCACCCTCATGTCTTGCTACTACATTTTCTTTCTTTTGAGATGATTGAGCTTAACCAATCTCTAATTCCCAAATCGGGGATGCTCCGAATTACCTTAGGGATGTTTCACTTGCTTAGACTCTGCACTGCGACCTGGGTACTGATCTGAAGTAAGAAGACATAGAATAGTGTCAAGTATATTGCATGTTTTCTCGTGCACATGGTCATCTAGTTCTGTTCCAGAAAGGTTTTCTTTTGTTTAAAATTAGGTTTAGCAGTCAGTAACCTTTGTTTGTTCCAAGAAATTGGCTGCTAGCTTAAGACTGTCTATTGCAGTGCACACACCAGCTAATTTTGTGTGAAGTTTTCTTGTTCTCAGGACCCAAGCTTGAGGTACCAGGCATTCTGTTTACTTGGCATATGTGATGTGGGTACATTTTTATTGCCCACATTCCACCTCTTCATTAGTCTCATTCTCTGTTTTCATCTCATTTAAAATGTCAGGATCTGCCACTTCTCTGCCAATTTCATGATGGCCTACACTGGCAAACACCCTGAATTGTGCTGTAGTCATTTCTGCAGGTGGAGAGGGCAGTGTCTCTTGATGTTTCTTTTGGATGATGTCAGTGTTGGTGTTTGGACACTGTGTATTGAAGCTGCATTTTCTAGCTGTCTTAATATCTGAATCTGATTATTTGGGATAGAAAGAGAAACCTGTGACTGAAAGAAACCTACTTTTATAATTAAGTTCACTCAGTAACATGCTGGTTTTTTAGATTATCTTTTATATAATATACAATTGTTTTGTCTGTTCTTATTTCCCAGTCAGGTAAAAAGTAGGAAAGTTTGATCTGAGGTGTAGCCTTGAGTGACAAAACAAACTATCATTTGCATGGATCTGTAAACTTCCCCAAAACTTCTTTCCTGAGCATGACAAGTCACTAGAAGTCAGCATATCTAAATGAGAAACTTTCTCAGCATGGTGTGTGATATTTGCCATTTCTCCTTTCCAACAAGTAGGCTTTATTTTTTATGTATCGTGATTGGAATATATTTTTATTTCATTGAATAAAATACTTTAACCTTAATGTCAAACAGAGGGAGAGAATCAGACCTTTCTTTTCACTGCCTCTTATGCAGCCATATGCAACAGCACAAAGGGTTGTACCTTCCTAGTGTTTGGTACCCCCTTTATACTGCAGTGAAATTATTCTAGATGTATAGTAGTGGTAATTGAAGCATATTGCAGCCATACAGGAAATCTCACACTCGTGGAATGCAGCATTTCTCCTGATGAAAACTCATTGCCCTTGAAGGGTTACAGTACAAGGAGGGCAGCAAAATCTCCTGTTATTTGCTGAACCTTGATGTTAAGGAATTGTGTGCTCTTATAAAATAAGAGGATGTTCAGGTTTGCAGTTATCCAGCTCTCAGCCAAAATAAAATTTTATCCTGGTCTCCTGTGGCAGGCTTTGCAGCAGAGATCAGCTGTGGAACCTTGCTATCAACACTGCATGCTGAGATCCTTCTTTCATGCAAATTATGACTTTTTCTGTGAGCAAGTGATAAGCTTTTTCAAACGGCATGGTAACCTCACAAATAAAAAGCTTCCATATTTGCATGAAGGAGTGGCTTCTTTTATATGCCTCTTACTGACCTTAATTTCCATGTGATTAAAATTTGATCTTTTACTGATTTCACTATGATGGCTGACAGAAATGAGGGACAAGCAGGAGAAACTGGCACATCGTTGCTTGCAAAAGAGCTCATTTGAAAAATACATAAAATAGATTTCAAAATTCAACTGAACTGACTTTCTCTTCAAATTAAATTATTTTGTATTCTCCTTGTTGTTATTTTGTCATAAAGATGGTTGGATTTCTGATTAGGAAACAGATCATCAAATGCAACTTGACTGAAGTATAACACTAACATAATTGGAGAAACTCTAGAAAACTTGAGCCACATAATGTTTCCTATGCTGCTTATTTCACATTAAGTATTTAGAGGGCACTATTAGTGAATATAGTTGGATAGTAAGGTAAGGTTTATTGTAAAATACTTCTGGTGTTTCCACTGTTGGAATGCAGAAATCTCAAAGATTATCTCAGGAGGAGCAATAGGGAAAGTAAACCACTAACAGCCAGGTGGTGCGGACTCTGAATGTTCTTGCTTGAATAGATGGAGAATTATTTCAATAGCTTCAAGTATTATTTGTTTTAACTAAGTTATTTCTCTGTAAGTGACATCAGGGTCTGACCCATATATGACAAAAAAGATGTATGGGGGGACTTGTTGTAGGAGAGCAGTTAATAATACAAGAACATTAACCAGGATATAAATTCTTGTAAAAATGTTATAACGATGATCTGTTAAATGCACCCTATCTTAATGCAAGTTGTTTGTATCTGACCTAATGTGTTTACAATAGTATTAAAGTCATTGACTTATTTTGCTGTAAAACAAATGAGAGTTCAAACTAGACCCATGTTTTCCAACTCAAGAAGGCTCCGTTAATGCCATGTGAGATTACAGTTCCCCACTAGCTTAAGATCTCATTTCACCAAGAGATTCTTTTCAGCAAAACCCACTGTAAACCTTACAGCTATTTTCACGAAAAAACCAAAGTGCCACACAGTAGGCTTGAAATCATGGCTTTAGATTCTCCAGCAGCAAAGGAATCCTCTACCTGAAATTGCTCTCTACCAAGACCATAGATCAGACTTTTAGTACAGAAAGAGCTGTGCTGGCATAAGGTGGTGGTTTTCCTCTGTTAGATGTTACTGCTTTACAGCAAATCTGTTTTGTACACTCTCCATCTTACTCAGGAGAAAGTTGGGCAGAGGTAGGAATGAAAGATAGTAAAAGGCTCTGGAAAACCTTGCTTAGTTAAAAGTTAAAGGTAGCCAGACTTCTTCCTTGAACATTGCTGAGTACAGTACTTTGTAAAGAACCAGTATTGACAGAGATGTCAAAACCTCGAACTTTTTCTTGTCTATTTTTCTCAGATATATTTTCCCATAAAAGAAAAGTTTTAATGAAAAGTGAAACACTGTTAAATTCTCTGAAAGGTGTGAGTTTTAGACACATATGTGACAATGCCTGCAAAAGCAAAAAAGAAAACAAAACACCCCACCCCCCAAAAAAACCCCCCCACCAAACAAACCAGAAAAACAAAAGAATGATGCAGTGCACCTTCTTCAAGAAAAGTGTCTGTATCTAAACTAAGACTAGACAGGCTTTTTTTTTTTTGCATTACACTCTCAGCACAGCTCGGTATATATATCTTCATATATTTGCTGAGGACTAAATTCCCTTGCTAAAGGGGCTTGATTAAAAATTCCTTCTCTGTGAGCACCAAGTAGGGTGGCAAATTTAATAACCACTTTGTTGTAAAAACTACAAGTAAAGGAGTATAAATGCAGCATCATGGTGACTTTGATACAGAAAATACTAAGGATTTTTTATTGTGGCGATGTTCTATGCATACTGTTTCACCCTTTGATGTTAAGCATGCACAGGAGAAACCTAACATAATAATACTGGATGCTTTTTCTTTCCATTTGTAAATATTTGTATTTGTGGACTCTATATCTGACAGTTTTAACTGTGACAAGTCACAAGGCTTCCTTTGCGTAGTCAAACAAAAAGGCCTCCTGAATCACTAGATCATCCCCTATATCACAGATGAATGTGGCAGAATCAATTAGGGAAAAAAAGGCACGTACAGTTACAGGTAGAGATTCAGTGGTGGTATTTTACCTGAAGTTTTGAACTAGCATTAATAGAATGATTGTGATCTCAAAGCCATTCCTCTTGGAGAGGTGTCACTTCTGATTTATAATTACATACTGCCATAGTCATGGCTATTTGTAGAATTGCAGAGCAGTATAGGTTGCAAAGGGCTTCTGGAGGTCATTCCAACTCCCTGTTTAAAGCAGGATCACTCAGATTCAGCCTATAAACAACTTATGAGCCTCTGCATAGCATGGGCAGAGTTTGAGAAACAGCCTTGGTATTTATTTAAACCTAAAAACACCAGTCTTGATAGAAACTTGTAACTTCTGATAAAGTAAGTACTCTTGTGTCTACTCTGGTTGTCTAAAAACGTGTGGGATAAACTTCAGGCATTCACGTGTTTTATATATTGCTAGCGTTGCCTTTGCATCCAAGTTTTATATGAAATACATCGTTTCAGCTTGGAGGCAAAGGCAACACTAGCAATATATAAAACACATGAATGCCTGAAGTTTATCCCACATGGACCAGAAGTACCAGCCTTTTGAGTTACCTGCATGATCTCACTGCTGTGAATCGAATTTCAAACATGAAAACACAATGAGGCAGATTATAGAATCCTCCTGCATATTAGAATATATTGTGAGATGAAACTGAAGAGGTTACTATGAATGTAGATAAGTTCCTGTACCTATTCCAACAGAAATCAAAGCTTAGCTTTTGTATTTCCCATCTGTATTTGAGTCAGTTCTTTTAGCTCTAGTCAGGAACCCTTAATCTGGCAAGCATGACGTTTTTTTATATATTTTGTTCTCTGTGAGAAGCCGTGAGCTAAAATCAAATACAACTGCAATGAAATTTGCATGTACTTTAGCAGGCACAGCAGTTCAAACTAAAATGGACTCTAACAGCCCTTTGAAGCATCTTTGGCAGTTACATGTTATAATGTTATGAGTACTTTATACGTAAAATGGTCCTCAACTGTGTGGATTTGGAGGCACCGAAGATTTGTAATGCTAACAACCACCACAGGTGATTTTGTTCAGACACTTCAATATATTTCAAGAGCATCTGGACGTTTTTTTCCAGCGCTCACATGCACTAAAAATGGCTTAAATGGTTAGAACAGCAGCTTGTGGTATGGTTGTGGTTAAACACGGATGAGCCTAATGGGATAGCATTTACTCTGTTCTCAGAGTCACAGAATTGTTTAGGTTGGAAAAGACCTTTAAGATCGAGTCCAACTGTTAACCTAACACTGCCAAGCCCACCACTAAAACATGTCCCAAAGCACCACATCTGCAGTCTTTTAAATACCTCCAGGGATGGTGACGCCACCACTTCCCTGGGCAGCCTGTTCCAGTGCTTGACAACCCTTTTGGAGAAGAAATTTTTCCTAATATTCACTCTAAACAGCTGTATTGTCACATGAGAAACTGCCACCAGAAGAGATACTATGATCAAATCCCAAATCTGAGAGAGCTCCTTAAAATTTCCTATGTTTTTACTATTTTAAATAAAGTTGCAGATGTACTAAGAAAAGTGCTCTGCAGTAATTGAAGCAAAGAAAATGTCAGCATGCACAGAAGTGGGGAGAAATAAAACATAACAAAAATCAGTCAATACAGAGAAGGAAATGCAATGAATGGTCAGCCTAGCTTTTTTGGCTATGTATCTGAGGTGGTGTCATATCTTGCTTTTGGCAGCAACTTTGCTTTGGAAAGTTATTTTCAGTTTGGATCATTTCAAAACACACAAATGTGACAAACTGCAGTGTGAGGGACAAGTACAGCTGGCTTGGGCAAAAGATGTCAGAGGGGCATGGCCATTCCTTACAGTGGTTTTGCCACTGAGGAGAATATAATATGTAAGCATATCCTCCAAGAATGTCTGTGCAGGGACTGAATTATTTTTAGCAGCTTAAACAATGCTTAATCTCTGTATAAGCAACCTTAGTCATAATTAAATGGGCCTTAATTTGGTTTGGTCTAAATTACACTGAAGGTGAATTAAGATACATGAAATAAACTATTTAAATTCTGAATTAAACCATCTACGTAGTTTTATGCAATTTAACTGATGTCGTTCAAATTCACAGACTTAGTTAAAGTAGTTAGCTTTTCTAAGTGCTGTGATGGCAGTTTGACTGAAAACTCTTGTGGGGTGCAATATTTGGGCAGTACAAAGGCCCACATACTTTCTAAAATCCCATCAGCTAAAATAGTTCATATACTATCTTTACAGACAAAGGTTGGATCAAACAAAGCATGAATGAACTTGCTCTGAGCTGACTGAAAGTGTTCTTATGCACCCAGAGAAAAAAAAACAGTAAAGTTTTTGTGTTCATACCAAATGCAAAGCTTGCTAATGAATTTTATCATAGTTTAGAGGGTGAATGGAATTCTCTTACCAAGGCTGAATAATTTTTGGCAACGTTTCAGGGCAAAGCTAAGAGATCAAGATAATGAAGTATAAAAAAATAGAAATTTCCGATTCCTTCATTGGAACTGAACTGAATTTACACTTCAGTTTTAGATTTAAAAGAAAGATCTGTGAATTAATTATATCTTCAAGAAATGCAGAGAACTCTGTTTTCAGAGGTATGAGGATTAATATCACAAAACATTTGGGGTTTTGAGTTTATACTATAATATAGATTTCTCTTTGATATAGGGCTTTGTTTTAATCAGACAGGTTTTCTGATTTTATATAATGTAGTAAATTTTAAATTACTTCCAGTAATGTCTGCCTGACCCTTGCCTCCTTCCCTTACCTATTTTGTATGTTAGGCAGAGACTAATTGCCTCTGCATTACCATCACAGTGGTAACTCTGTCTTTCTGCCTTTCTTTCCTCCTTTCTCTCTGTTTTTCCCCCTTCCCCCCTGGATGTATTCTAGCATTTGTGGGACATTTATTTAGCAAGTTGAAGGGAAAAAAAATGGAATTAGGTCTATGATGCAAGCTTCCACAGGGAGTCTTCAGGAATTTGTCCATACGCTAAACTGATTTCTCTGCTCATGTGTTTCTTGCTTGAGGGAACTTTGCTAAGGTCTAGCCAATGTCACTACAATGTCTGTCTTTATTAGGAAACACCGAGAGAAGATGATTTAAGTGAGAAACATGGTAAATTATTGTAAAAACAACTTGAACGCTTTGACAAGTGTTATTTTAAGGGACTCAAAACCAAATTATTACTTAGTTCTTCAGCTATGGCATCTTGTTCCATACTGGAGCATTGGAGCTAGGGCACTTGTGGGTATTAATGGGTACTACTGAAATCATTTGCAGTATACTGAATTCTCACTCAGAATTAACTATAAACTGGAAATACATGTTTTTGAGCATCAGTCCATTCTTCCAAGCTGTTTTTCACTGTGACTTGGGTTCAACCATATATATGAACAGGAAACTAGAAATACCTTGCTTGTTTGCCAGCCATTCTTGATTCTTTTGAAAGAAGAAAAAGAGTCTCACTTTTTCTTGTGGGGGGATTTATGGGGTCCTCAGAGCTAGTGAGAGGAGAAGGTGATGGCACATTTTCACCCTCTGAAGGATGCTGATCTGGCCCATGTTCCTCACTTCATCAAATATCCTGACCCTTGTTGAAGTGGAATTAAACCAAGCCTTTATTTTTTAAGGTTGTATAGATATAATTGTAAAGATTTAGGAAACATTTTGTAATTAATCCTTTCCGTTGGTCACTTTGCTGTTAGAAATACCTGTGGCTTGCATTCAAATGCTATTCAATGTCAGTAAGTAAAGATAGTATGAATGCTACTTGAATACTGTACCTTCCATGGAAAAACCTTGGGACATTTTACAGAACCATTGTGTTCTCACAGTGTTCCTGTGAGTAATGAAATGTAGGTGGACACTGGTTTTGAGCAAGGATTTGCTCAAGACAGTGATTAATAACTGAGTTTTTGAAGACTCTCTGTTATCTCACGATGGTCCTACTTAATTTTATTTTGCAAAAATGTTTGTCCATTTCCCAAGTGAGTAAATTCTTTTGAGATCATATTTTCCAAAACTCTTCACATAAATTGTTTTGAGAGATTATCTGAACCTTAAGCATCCCATGGAAACCTTTTACAGGTTTTTACACCTGCGGAAAGGTTACGTTTCTATTTTACAGGCATATATACTAGAGGTCAGTAGATACAGTCCTTATAAGACTAAAAACAGAACAGAGAATTCTTCAACAGTGATGTGTTTTTTCTTAAAAGGAATTCATGAATTAAACAGCAAAACCACTGTTCTACGTAATCTCTTCCTCTTGGTGGCTTGTTTCACCCTTCTCATATTGGAAATAAATTCAAAACTGTCTTGAGAGCTCCATGTTGTAGCTCACCTAAACATCATTAAAGAGTCTTAACGGTGCCCACACTGTGCAGCTGCATGTCTGTTTTATAAAAGCCACTAGATGTCTTGTAAGGACATCTCTTATTGTAAGATATTACCTGCTAACTCTTCAGACAGTTTTTTGCTTACGGTTTCCTTACCTTAGCAAACCCTTTACAGTGAAGATGTTAAGCCACTGTTTTATGTAGTTTTTCCAGCTGCATCAGCAAGTGGAAGGAAACAAAAGAGAAATTAAACTAGAAAGAAGGAAGATATTAGTTGTTTGGGGTTTTTTTTCTAGACAATAGAAATCATAGAAAAGAATGATTCGTTCCTCACTTTTTCACACAGTTCTGATTCCCACTAGTTCAGTTACCATTTCCCACTGTGTATGTTATCTCAAAGTAATGATATTCATATGCTGGCTATGGTATTCCTACCAGTGATATTTTCTTTTGACATATGCAGTGTTCACAAATACACAGTGACTAAGATGTCCCAAGCACATGACAGTTGTGTTTTAGGGAAATAAACACCAAACTCAAAGAAGAAGGTTGCAATTAGTTTCTTGTACACCAGACAAATCTCCTTCTAATCTGGCAGTGGGTGATTTAGAGGTAGGAGTTAAATTTCAGTCATTTCCTTGACACTTCCAGTAAATATTCTCCTTCTCTAATACTGAGTGCATTCTGTCTATATCAGCAAGTTTGGGCCTGAATGTATCAAATATGAATATAGTTGGCTCAAACAATCTGAAAACATTTAAAATGTTTGTGACTTTTTGATCATTATATCAAAATACTTCAACTTGCTGATCATTTTTCTCTTGGGATCCATTTTCTTCCTACAGCCTAGGACTTGTCTCACTCATTTCTCTTTATATCATCCTAACAACTGAGAGAAAAGGAAGCTGTCACTAGGTGATAGACTTCTGCCAGACTTGACTGCCAGTTGAGTCTGTGATGTGCTTCTTTGCATATTTTTTCCTATGTTTTTACCTAACATTTCATAAGCGTTGTGTTGATGGAGTAAACTTTAGTGTCTGTGTTGAATCTGATTATAATAACAGATTACATCTGTGATCTTTGAGGCAGTACCTCTTGAACAAATGCGTTCCTAACTACAGTCCAATCTGTGTTGGATTATTTGCAAGTATCCTGAGAGCTGTTCTTCAAAGATCATTCATTCCAGTATCAACCTGACTGACCTTCGTCACTCTGTGCCCTGCAGATTTTGTGAAATAATTAACTAGAAAGGAACTTGGACGCTCACCACAGAGATTTGGTATTTTTCATCTCTTCAAACGATCAATGAAGGGAGTCTAAAAATTATTTTAACACAGAAGCTCTGACATAAGACAGTAAATTTCTGTTTCTGCCATATGACTAACCAGCTGCAGATCACTTGAGTCTATTGGATTGATGAAGACATTCACCTAAAACATGTGTTAGTCTTGTTCTGAGATCTTTAAGTGAAAATGCAACGAAGTATTGAGGAAGGCATCCTCACTAGGTATTTAGTACCTGTGAAACGATATCTGGAATATCAGAACATTTTCCTGAATCAGAGCTTAGACTGCCTTTTTAAATGGTTTTATAAGAATCATGATTGTCTCTGCTGACATCCATGGTTAGATAACTGTTTTGAAGCTGTAGTCTATCCCTCCTACATTTTTCCCATTGATATATGCTTCTTCACAGGTTTTGGGGGAGAATTAATAATTTCTAAATCTGTAACATATAACTATAAAAATGCTGTTTCTGGTCTCATTTTTATTGTATGCAATTATCTTTTAATTCATTCTGATCTAGTACTTTCAAAATACAGTTTATAGTTGATCCACAGTAGCACAATTTCATTTTAACTTTTAAATACCTAATTTTAAACAATTTCATTTAAACTTCTGAGTAACTTGCTGATAGCTTTCCTCAGTGTTAATGCAGTGTTTGCATGTAGGATGCATGAGACACGTTTTGTATTTCTTATTTGAAATGAGTTTGTGAACAAAGTTCCATCTGTATGTGATCTGTAGTGCTGAAAAATATTTTAGAAATGAATTTCCATTTTGTTGTGCAGAAGTAGAGGGAAGGTGACAGCTAGACAGCCATTCCACCTGCATCTCGGAAGACTCATCAAATTACTCTGATAGTTGGGAAATCTAGCATCATCCCCTTAACTCCTGCACACTGATCTTAGAAGGTAGTGATCATAGTGCCAAGCAGCTCTGATTTACTTCAGCAACAAAGACATGAGCATTTTGGTGTCTCTGCCTTGGGCAGCACAGGAAGGAAAGGGGTGACTAGAGTTGTAGTTATGTTGCCTTTTCCTTCCCCTTAGGCTGGATTATTTTAATATGAAAAGCACAAATCCAGTGCTATTTGTGTTTAAATTTGTTTTTCATCCAAGGAAAGTACTGCCTACAACTTATTTTGTAACAAACTTTTTGGACTAGTTTATTTGGATACAATTTGATGTTAATTTACTATAGGCATCAGCACAAATAACAATAAGATTCCTGGAGAGATGATAAATTATTACTATCACAGCTTTTCTCTCATAGTCAATATGCTATTTGTTTTTTTTAATTCATGCTGTTTGCATTTTTGTTAGATGTTTGGAGTTTAGAAGAGTGGTGATATTTGCAGAACTGTTTGGACTGTTAAAGAGATTTGAATATTAATTACTAAGACTGGGTGAATTATGTATAGATCATAGAAGCCTACACAAAATAAATCAATAGAAGCTTTACTGTCTGTATCAGTGGGTCAGGACTTCATCTGTGACAGATAAGAGATAAACATTTTAACTAGAAAATGTATCTTATATTCTTATCCATAAATGGAATTATTATGAAGGGAAGGGGGGAATAGTTAGATTTGGAGAATTTGTGAAGGCATTCAGAACTCATACTGCTTGTCTAATAAAACCATAGTTAAATTCAAACAGTTTAAAGTCAGTGATGATTCTTGAAGATTCCACGGGAAGTTTCAGTGAGCACAAACAAAAACCAGCAGAATCGACCAGACCCACCAAGTCCAGATATTTAAAATGAAAGATTTGTTCATATCTCAAAATATTCAGAAACAGCAAGTGATGAAAAGCTCTTAAAATAGGAATGTATGTGTACATAAGTGTATAAACAACTCATAGGGTACTTCATGTCAAATTAGCAGGGTGGGTGGGAGGAACAGTGTTCTGTTACATACTATTGGACTGTCAGATGGCTTGAAGTAAAAAGGAAGAAAAGTTGGTGGACTTAACTACTAAAAGCAAGATACAGGGAAAGCATGAGGAAAAAAAGGTCTAATGCCATTTTAACCACTTTTATATATTATAGTAATCAAGAACATAAAATAATGTACACAGTATGTAAAATGAAAATAACTTCTTCACTGAATTATTTTTAATACTTTCTGGTGTCACAACAGAGCTTGAAAAATTACAGTTATTTAGTTAAGCATTACTCAAGAAAGAATGTTTTCAGATTAAAGTAATTTCCATACCTGAAGGTATATGTGCAGGTTAGATGTAGAGGAAAGCATGTACTTTAGTAATGTCAGCAAATGTGAAATATAATTATTATATGTAGATAATATTCAGAGCTGGTGTGAGAAACTTTCTTAAATAGTAATTTTTAGTATCTGTGACCTCCTCATCCTCCTCCAAAGAGCCATTTGTTAGTCATATAGTGCTATTGACAGTCATGGCTCAGTCCTGTACTTTCTTCTCCTTAATGGTGCAAGCAAAAACTATTTTACACTGATGCGAAGAGATCTCCATCTGAAAGTGGAATTCTGCCCATGGGCTATTCAGTGCAGAGTTGAGACTTTGGATCCTTTCTCAATGCACACTGCAGTAAGCACAACATGCTATTGCGCTGTAGAAGGACCATCAGGATCACCTTTGAAAAATGAGGATGCAAGTGTCACTGAGCTGGATAACAACCAGGAGCAACCTTCCTTTCACTGGAATTTGTCATAGCCATTCAATACCACTGGAATGAAAAATGTTCCTTTTGTACCACCAAATGGATGTGCACCAGATCATTGCATATTGACACTATCTTCCTACACCAATAGTATGTTCAGCAGGAAGACTGAAGTTTCTCTTCTCACCCAGTTTTCAGTCCCTGTATAAAACTGCAGAAAGTGCTTCAAGAAGAGCTAGGCATTCCCTATGAGATACTATAAAGAAAGTTTGTATTTTTCACAACTCTATTTTTAACACCTGTCTATCTGTCCTTATTATGCTCATCACTTTAGTGCCCAAACAACTTTGACAGTTCCGCTGTTCCAATTCTCAGGTAAAATCCCGTGTTATAAAGTTCCTTATTTTCCTGTACAATGGAGGTGCTCATTTAAATGCAATTTTCACTGGGGTTTTTTGTTTACTAAAGTTATTTATCATGGGTTAATTACCATATGTTATTGCCAGAGATTGATCTTGGGTATTCTTTTACAGGCAGTAACAGGCATAGCAATTTTAATCCTCATAGAAAAGTGCTTCAGCAATAAGTAAATGTAATGTTATGATAGATTATTCCAGTGAGTTATGTTTTCCTGTCTATCCAAAGTGAGGTAAAAATGTTAAAATATTTTAAAAAGTTTTAACAGGGTAAAACAGCTGAAATATTTAGTATGAAAACAGCTTAGACAACAAAATTCTCCACATTAGCAATCTTGTGAGACATGATTTATCTTAAAAGAATACAAACAAGTGGGATGAAAATCTTGGGGTTTTACTGGCTCTTTAGGGTTTTGTGTTTCTATTATTTAGAAACTTTCTGGTTTGTGGACTGAAGGCAAATTGAAAGTACATTTTGGTTAAAATGAACTGTTGAACTTTACAAACAAAATGGAGGAATTGTTCTAGTTTCTTTTTAAATGTTTAATCTAGATGTAATAAACTTCCAAGGCTTGTTATCCATACAGCAAATAAATGTCTGTGAACAGTTTACATAGTTACAGAAGAAACTGGGCATTAGATCAATTTGCAACTCCTTTCAAGGGCACCTTTCAGGTTATAGGCTTTACATTCTCACCACTGTAAAAATAGACTTTGGCATAGAATATTCTTGCTTAATGTCTAAGGTGGGCACCAACAAATCCACTGAAATTAATTAATCCCAAGACTGTCTATAAAGGAATAGATGATGCTTGTGAAGAATTAGGCGATATCCCTCATGTTCTTTGTGAGAGCAGATATGGACTGGCTTGGGAAATGCTGGGGGTTTCCTGTTAGGATTAGCTGGCGAGGGAAGAGAACACGAAGCAGCAGAGTCATATTACCTCCCAGGGTTAATCCTGATGTAGTGCAGTTTATTAATCACTCCTTACTTAGAATTTTGTTTAGAGATAGAAAGTAGGTCAAAACTTCTTAAAAAATACATTCTTTCCTTGTTCCCAAATCACTTCAATTAAGACTGCTTTTCTGTAGTAACCAACTAACAGCCGTTATCAGAAGGGCTTTCTCTTTGTTTATGAAGAAAATTCTACCTTTCTTTCCTTATGCTCTCGGGTCTGTTATTCTGCCATGACATAAAATCTTCCATTTTCTGCTGGGTGAATAAAACAAATTCTCCAACTTTCATCAGAACATGTGCATGAATGTTGGCATATCTAATGTTTGACACATTTGTTATAAACAAAGTAGCAGATGTTACCTTACCCACATATATTAGTTCATTAGAGAGCATATTTATTTCATTTTAATTTTTAATGTTAACTCTTATGTGCACTTTCGCTGCTAACAGAAAAGCCAATATGGAGCATAAAGCTAATGCTTTATGCTCCATATTATTTTTCATGTATTAGATTACTTTTTCATAAGGCAGCAGAGCTGCTTTTTCCTTAACTTGGAGCAAAATAGTGTCCTTGAATGTAATCTCCTTCTTAAACTGGATTTGCTTACAACATACAGTAATGAAATGTGTTTGTACATTTTATATATATATAAAAGGTTCAGAAAGAGGAGCAGGAGGAAACTTTGAGCAGGAAGCTGGACTAGATAATCCCTTGAGGTCCCTTCCAGTCTGAATTATCCTATAGTCTATCTGAGGTGGCTTACAAATACTAGTGCCACAGGGAGACAATGAGTTAACAATTCACTTCTGCATTGAAGTTTGATTCAAGTCATCCATGAAATGGGTTCTGTCTTAGCCTGAAGGCACAGCTTTGATCCTGCATGCTTCTCTGCTGAGGTAGTCATCTGTAGAGCTTCACCAAATGCAACTAGTCACCCCTCTGCACCTACGTCAGTCCAGACATTAAAATGTGCGAGTTGTTGCACTCATTTCACTTACAGCCTCTATCTGATTTTAAGCCAGTTCTTGAGGAGTTAACTGTGTGTTTTTAGGACACCTGACCCAAAACTGTCTTATGCCTAAGAACAACTACTTGGTTTCTGGGCTTGGAAGTCCAGTGATGTCCCCAGTCTGTTGAAAGAAGTTGTGCCTGTGAGATCGCTGTTTAAATAAGCTCCCTTCGGAGAGCAGTGCACATACAGTAATAGAAGTTCTAATTGTAGTTGATAAGGTCTAATTATGACATCTAAATTATGAGGTCTACCTGTATTTTATCTTTAAAATATCTTTGTGAGTCGTCCATGTACATTTCTATTGCTAGAAAAGTCTGTTAGGAACAAATTAGTAAATAATAAAAGTCAGCTTCAGCAGAAGTTACTCCTTCAGTAAGTTCAAAAGAAGCCAAAAACTGTATTTGTACTTTGTACAGTAAAGCGGTAATTTTTCTCTGTAAAATAGTTTTCAAAACATAAACTGGGGGCTGCTTTCTGACCGTGGCAAGTGAATAATGATTTGGCTGCAGTGGTTGAAATCATAGCTTGTTTCCCACCCTCACTCCTGTCTGTCTGTAGATTGCATGTGCATGCACACACTTTTGATGTTTTTATATTTTCTAATGATTCACAAAAAAGGTTCTGAAACTGAGATTCTAGACTTAGGTGTGACTATACCTTTCTCTATGGGCAGTATGCTCTTTTAGCTGGAGTTAAATGGGGTTAACTAGATAATGGTCAGAATCTGTTTTCTCTGCTCAGCAGCAAGAAAACTAACATGATACAAAGAAAGAATTTTGTTGTACTACAGAGAGGTCAATTACTGTGGGACTCGCTCCACTACATGTCTATGTTTTAGTTAAAAATGAAATCCTAATTAAAAGTAATCAACAGAGAAGCAAAACTGAAGTAAGCAGAGGATTGCAAAGTGGAGAAAGGATATAAATCTTCTGACACCTCTTGCACCTGTAAATACATGAAATACAGCTGATACTCTTGCAACTCATTGTGTAGACAGTGACTTCAAAGGCAAGCTAGTACTGTGTATTGGATGCAACAGAGAAACTACGGGGTTAGAACTCTGTGAAATGCAAAACAAAGTTACCTGGGAAATGAGTTTATACATGACTTCTCAAAATAATAAGATTTAATTATTTCAGGACTGTATCTGATGATTCTTCTCCAGGAGGTGCATCTTCTCCTACATCAGGGAGAAAAAAACCCTTATCATTGGTATTTTTTATTTCACCTTTGATTTAGACAGCTCTTGACCAAACTATTCTATAACATTAAAATATTTTAACATGCTGTAAACTGAAATTTAGCCAAAAAAAATACTCTATGAAGAAACTTGAAACTGAAAACTGTTTTCTTTAGTAGTTAGAAATGGAAGTTCTCTGAGATACTTTCATTAAAAAGGGAAAAATGGGTAATATAAAGCTGCAGTTTTAATCTGTATCCAGAGAACTAAGAAAAACATAATTGCCAATCTATTCAGCAGTACTTGTAACAAAAAATTCTACTTCCTTCCATTCTCTTTGTAAAGCACAGAAGGAATAATAAAATGATAAAAGATAGCTAACAAGTTTTAGAAATTATCAATAATTTTTGTATGATAACTATAACTGCTTATTACCAATCTCTTCCCAGGAACAGACTATTTTTTTTTCCTCATTTAGTAATTTTGAAAACAGGCCTACAGTTTTACATACCATTTTGCATTAGTGTATCATTCATCCTATTAATGTTCTCTCTTCATTCTTTTAATCATAGTTTTACTTTTTTATCTATATTCTAATTTCCATGGAATTAGACATGCTAATCTATCCTTTAATAATATGTTTACATTTTGCTTCTTTCAGGATGGGAGTAAATTTAGGTGCATTTTAATTTATCTTTCAGTTCTGCGTTTTCTGAAGTTTGCATTGCAGATTGATATGTTTTTAAAAGATATGCATATATATGTCCCTGTATAGATGTGTGTCATAACACGCATACTGAGGATCAGTGAAACTTCAGTATAGTATTACAGATCCTCAGGCACTATTTCTTTCAGAATTAATTATTGCTGCTGTCACTGCAGGGTAATAAAAAACATTGAATGGATGTCTTAGGAACTATTGGTAGTATAGCCACTCCTGGACCTACTGATTGTATTCCCTTGCAGAAGGGAATTGAGTATGGGATAGCTCCTTGTGCCAGTGCCACAATCACCTGCTCGGTTTTTGCAAATACAGCAGGAAAGTCTTCAGCCAGCTCCTTAGCCCTGTTTTTGTATATATTTCAGTCCCAGGGAGAAGTGTACTAAGTTAACAAAGGGTGCTATTAATAGTTGCATGTAGACAAACCTTCTGTCTTCTAGCCATCTGAAATCCCCCAGCATTAATCACTTTATTATGCTATGAATCACTTTATTATGTTATGAGTTACAAAGCCAAAAGGGAAGACATATGGACATATATTAAATGTATCCCATGAAGAAACAGAATGCAGGCGCTCCTGTAGTAGGTCAGACCTGTTGTCTGTGTGTCTGCTGTGGCCATAGTTGCCACAAAATACGAGAAACCTATTGTGAGCCATCAGGTAGTCAGCTCTCAGGATAGTAGCGGTTTCTGTCCTGAGACTAATTATTTTATATCTGGAAGTATCAGGGTGTCTGTCCTTTTATTTTCTGTTCAGTTGGCATGCCTCATTAGAAACCATGTGTCAACTACATGATTGTTTCAGTTAATGTGGTCTCCCGGGGTGTTTGCACTGGTATGTTCTAGCTTTTTTTTTTTTCATTAATTGCTTTAGCAATACAATATGTAAAGTTTTAAAACCTAATTCAGCAAGGTACTTAAGCAAGTACCATCATGTAAAGTCATGCTAATTTTGGCCAGAGTGTTCATAAATTTTCTGTCTTGCTGTACAGAAGCTAAAACACTTTAAAACCCCTTTTGTGATAAGGCTCATTTTTAGGACTCAGACATCTTCTGATGAATGTCGCTGCAGCAGTTCCTGGCATTAGATCGCCATCTTTTGTGCCATAGGTTAACATGTTTATACGAGAGTTGACAGAGCAGGATGTGTGTGCACATCTCACCTTTCTCAACTGACAGGTTGGCATCTCCTGTTAAGCTATTGTTGTGAGTGACCTCTATGGAAAGGTTGAGGTTGGCAGTTTGGGGCAGTAGTGTCTTAAGCTGCAAAATTCCTCTGAGTGTACATCAGTACTTAGAGAACTACCAGGGAAAAGTACGAGTGAACAAATAGCTGCAGACTAGAGGACTGTTGTGCAGGGAACACTTTTTCACATTTTTTGGACCCTCCATTTAGGGATTAAGCCCAAGAAAGTGTGCCAGGACATCAGGTTACTAGTCAATATGATAAACTCTGGAATTCAATTACTCCGTAAGTACTGAATGATTTATTTCCCTTTTTAAGTTGCACTAGTGACCAACAGTCCTTCTTTTAATTTGAAGCTTTGCTTTCTCATATTCATTTTCTGCATTTTGCATGCTTGTGCAGTGAGGGCTTTTGCATGGGGGTTTTTTATTTTATTTTTAAGGGAAAAAATGCGGTAAGAATGGATGGAGGCCACCATTCTGTTTCACAAAGAAGTAGGCAGCAAGATAGTTCTTGGCAATTAAAATTTAAGAGGTATTACAGGCTATAAGAGATTATAAAATGCTTCAGGATTTGAAGACTCCACCTTTTCCTTAAGCCTCAATAATTGTACTTCATTACACCCATGAGGCTGAAGCAGACTGATCGTCTTCAAGGTGGTCAGACTTCCCATTGGGCACTGACACAAAGATCTGCTGATCCGTTGGTCTAGCAAGGTTCATTAATGGTGAGGTGAAATCTGAAGTACCTTTGAGAAAAATGAGTAGAAACTTAAATGGGAACTGACCTGTGTGACATGATTGGGTTGGGTTTTTTTCACTACCGTGTAATTCAGCCTTCCATTGGTGTTAACTTGGGCAAAGGCCCTTCCTGATGAAATGCTAGGTTTGGATAAACTTCAGATTTGCTAAAAATGGTCAACCAAGTATTTGTCATGGATACTTTCTGCTCAGTAGGGATGGTAGCTGCAGAAGGAACCCTTGAGTTCAAAGCAACGTTAAAACTATCTCTCATGCAAGAATCTCTGAAACAGGATGTTGGTGTAAAGATTAGGACAAGAATGGTTACTTTGTTGTTTATATGAAAACTGGCACAACCACATGCTGATCCATACTAGGGTGTTGCAATTACTTGTTGTCCCTCAGTCTTGTTAGTATTTTTCATAACCTTTCTTTAAGTCTGTCCTTTTTCTGCAACATTTCCCTATTGTAACATAGCTGTATTCTAGTGATCTTGCTATTACAGCAACTTGTATAACCTGTCTCCTGACTAAGAGAGGTTAGAAGGCAGTCTGTCATCAGAAACCATACAGAAGATTTACTGTTAGACTGAGGAAGGAAAATAAAATCCTCAAGCCATTTATTGCACTTCCTGGAGTTTTAGTTAATCGTTCTGGAAATGAAAGGCACCTATGCTGGTGTGGTATGAATCTTTTTTGGGAGGTACTGTCAGAGTTCTTTCCTATAGCGATGTTCCGTATGAGGGTATTTCAGATAGCAGAAGGATAACATGCAGAAACAATTTATAGTATTTGACTTTCCACTGTGTTGCGTTTCTAAAACCAGTACATTTAACTCACCACTGCATGTTAAAGGCAAAACACCTGTGTCTGAGGGCCAGTCACTACTGAAGTTGCTGGAATTGTATCAATATTGCCACGCTGGTTTTGTGCCAGAGCTTTAATGTCAAAGTTATTCTATTGTTAGGCCCCCATTTGCACGTAGCTCTGTATTCCATGTGTGTAAGAAAAGAAAGTCTGGAGATTCTTGCAGTGACACAAGGTTTTCAGGGTACCTTCTCACAAATGGTGTCCAGCAGTGGCTGGCATCTGAGCTGGTCGGTGGAAAGGGGAGTGTCTGCGAGAGTATCTACAAGCTACTTCAGAAAAGCAATGTGATGAACTTGAAAAAAGGAATTGACCTTAGTTAGGTGGATTACTTCAGCTGAAACTTTCTCCTGTCTGTTGTGTTATGCAGTCTGTTTTTTAAGAGCCACAAAGATAAGGTAATATAAATTTCTACATTATATTTTAATTTGTTTTTTCCTTTTAACTTTTGTGTTTATCACTGGAAATGCATGGCAGTGGGTAGGAGGGGGTTTGGGCACTGGAATGCACCTTCTACTATGCATGCAGAGTCCTGTAAATGTTAGGCTGGACCTTGGTTTTAGGTAAGTAATGTGAGTCTGATTTGTTTTTCAAAGACTGCTTGTCTTTTCTGAGAAGTGACAACTGCTCTGAGTATTTGAAATGGAATCAATTAATCCTAATTTTGAAACAGGCTGTACTGTAACTTGTAATAATCTGTAGATAACACATTACTGATATACTATCCATAAACTATTCCCATTTGTATGTGCACTGTGCCTTTTTCTAGCAATTTTAGGAGTTATGAAAGGCATGAGGTTTCTACAACACTGTGGTCATACACGTATCACCTCACACACTGTTGCACCTGTCTTCCTGGCAGAAGCATGCTTTGTCTTCCAAGGGATTGCATTAATATCTCAGCCTGTCTCACTTTGCTTTTAAAATTATTACCTAAATCTAGTTTCCTGTTCCTTCTTTATATTGTTTTGTCTTTGATCATATCTATATCTGGGGACAAAATGGAATAGGAAAGATAGCGATTTAATTAGTGGTGATGGCCAGAGGGTATAGCTGTCATCACCAGAATGAATGGCTGCTTTCCAGTTGTAGCAGTAGAACTAGCAAAACTGCATCACCCAATTTTCTCTACCTGTTATTACACTTTGGGCATTCCCATGTGTGTTGGTCACATACTTACCAGGTGATTGATTAGTCTGCAGCAAGAGTACTGAACCTTTTCACAAACGTTTTAAGTTTTTCCATTTGCAGCTCTTCCATTTTGTCACATCTTGTTTCCTGTAACTTGGACTCTAGAGAGATCTCTACAACTTGCCTATGCAGATTACTTTTTCTATAAATGCACAAGTCCCCTGTAACTGATGTGTCCTTCTTCCATTCTGACTGAACTGCTGAATTGTTTTCAGTGAATTAAAAATGAGCTCTGCTGTTATGTTCTCTTCAATAGGGATGTACATTTCTAATTTCCTGTTAGAGAAGTTGTTTATTAAAAAATCTGTTGGTTCATTATTTGTGCTTATGAAGGTGGAGCAACTTCATATGCAGAACATAATTAGCACTTGGAATTGTTTTGATCTAGTTTTCTCTAGGTAAACATTTCCCTAATAGAAGATTTCTACCGGTGAGAAAACTTCTCTTTTAGACTCTCAGCATCAAAGCCTAACTAAGTGAATTTCATGATTCAGCTAGGTTTTCAGTGCAGTGGAAGTAATTTGAAATACCTTTCTCAAACACCACTTTTTATGCTAATTTTGCTTGGGGTTATTTGGGGGGGGGGGGGGGGGGGGGAGGTAGCATGAAATGCAAAATATTTCATGAATAAATTAGATAACAGAAGCATAGAACTTCTCCCTCAGTTTGAGGGCTTTATAGAAAAGTAACATGCTGAAAAAAAATCCTCTTCTGGCTGCACATTAAGATGTGGAGAAAAGAATGGAATATATCTGTCATTTGAACTGCTGCAAGCGTCTAAGAAAAGGTTTCTTGTGGAGAACTGTCATCTGTCTCTGGTATTTTGAGGTGGTTGCATAGTCACTCTGAGGTAGCTCTTTCCATCACTGGTCTGCCAGTTATGCCCTATTCTACCTCTTCAAAAAATCTAGAAAACAGGACCCCTTTCCAGACTAGAGTTCTAGATTAGCTTCAATTTCACTAAGAATGCAGATTAGGATGTGATCCACATACTAGTAATGGCAGACCCATTCTTTTGAAAACTGGATAGATATTTCACCTATTACTGGTAATAAAACAAATCTGAAGTAATAATGCTTTGAAAACCCAATTGCATTTCCAGCTGCTGTGTTATAATGCTCTATTTACTTTTTCTCTACTGCTACATTTTGATCTTGCTTATACGCGTGTGTAAATTAAGAACAGAAGAGGCAATGAGTACAGTGCAAGGATTTTCAGGAAACTGTAATGATCAGTCAGGTTCTGAACACGGGAAATCTCAACAACCTTCTCTTTTTAGAATACAAATATTTCTCCGACTACTAGAGTACTCCATTCCCTATTCTCTTTGTTCCACCACATTTCTAAAGAGTGGAACAAGCTTCTTTGTGTGGCTCTTGCTTTGCTGAAAGTTGATATGAAGCCAGATCTTTTAAAAAGTGTTACATTCTTATAATAAAAATATGTAGAAACACAAACTTCAGCTCCAGGCTAGTATTTTTGGCTCTGTAGAACACATTTGAACATGAACAACGATGGATCTTCCATTTAACCACCATCATAATTTGATTTCACTTGACCTAAGGAGCTGACAGCATTAATCTTCCATATTGATGAACCAGATGGAAAACACTTCTTCACATGATAGTAAGGTGACAGATTTATATCCAGAGAACAAGTACTGATGTGTTTAATTTGCTTGCAAATTGAACTGATAAGGTACAGATTATTTAGACCAAAGTTGGAAGTTAATTCACATTTACTAGTCATTCTTGCTCAGACCATTAACAAAGACTCTAGACAATTGATAGTTTGGTGGATATTTAATTGTATTTCCATATGTAAAATGAGTAGTTTCTACACAGAGTGCATATGTACTTTATATACATATATTAAAAAATATATACACATACTTTGTGTACTGTTAAGACTTTCCTCAGATTTGTTTTTACTGATGATTTCATAAATGAGACAGCTATCAGATTTCTTCTGAATCTGTTATTCTTCTCTCAAATGTATTGCATCTTCCTCAAAGACGAACAGGCATCTCCAGTGATAAACATGTACCTCTGCCTATGTAACTTTCAAAACCCTGGATTTAGAATTAAAAAGAGCACCACCTGATCTAGCTTCAATTAACAATTTGCAGAATGGTCTTTCTTCTCCCCATAATACATACAGAAAGTCTCCAGTAACGTGGAAATTAGCAAATGCAATTGAAATGAAAAGGGAGTAAGAATTATAATCCTTAATTTATCCATTATCACTTTCCCCCTTCTGTTTAAGACTTTGCTGCAATAATCAGAACTGCAGTTGCTTAGTCACTGATAATCTTACATCGTATATTCATTCCATTATTTTCCTACAGGCCCTAGAAGCACCTTTTGACCATGATACAGCTTGTCCAGTGATTGACAAGTGTTCTGATAGCTCGTTTCACAGCTTTCTTGCATTTTAGGGGCTGAATTGCTGGAGGCAAAAGCTGTGCAGAGTGAAAATCAAGCCTTATCAGTGCTTCCCAAATTCTTGTTCAGGTTTTTCCTCTTGAGCTTCTGTCTGCCTTTACTGATTTAATTAATGCTTCTATGTCCCTAGGTTACATACCTGCTGACTTTAAATCTGTTGCCATTTATCCATTATTAAAGTAACATTCCATGCCTGATGACTTGGCTGACAGCTATAGAACTACTGCCAAACTCCCATTCCCATCAGAGATCCTTGGAAACAAGGACATTAAAGATTTTATTATTTTAATGGAAAGGGATAAAATTTATCTTAATAGTTTAACATCTGACATTCTGAAGCTCTTTAGAAGCTAATTAACTCATATTGCATTGACTTGGATATTGTCCTTTCACCTTTCATTCATGTCAATGTTGTATTGGGACACTCCTAAGAGCCACTTGACTCTGCTTTTAAGTTAAGGAAAGTAACCAATGGAACTGGTAATGTCTTTAGCCTTAAACTTGTTTTTCTTGCTCTGGCCATCTTACTTTAAAGTTTAAACTTACATCTGTTCTCATATAATTCCCGGTCCAGGTGATGACCATATGTCAGAGTCAAAGGGGACTTGTAATAAAATCAAGAGGAAAGCATTACTGCCTCTATGAGCTTCCTGATATTGGGGAAGACCCATTGTACAGCCTGATCTGTGAAAGGGAAAGATCATGTCCCCTTCTGAATAAAAAATCCTTTAGCGTCAGGTTTATGTCCTTGGTTAAACATTTGCAATCTATAATGCTTTAATAATAGATATTATTCTAGATGTATTCATTCAAACATTACTACTCTGTGGATGGCACAGGTGTTTCTGTTGAAATTTTTATGCCTGATTTGATTTAATCTTTTTAACAATGTTTGTCCAAGATTTAAAATTTGAGTGAATAAAATTAAAATGAACCTCAGCATTTGAAAACTAAGTTTGGGAATCCCATCTGCCATAAAATTTCTTGGTTTAGGCACAACAAGTTTTGAAACCATCAAAATTCCAAAATTATGACTTTGCTCAGTAAGATTGGCGTCAGTTCCTTTTTTTCTTTTCATGATCTTAGACATTTTTATGCTCCAATTGTAGTTGTATTTATAAGTAGCTTTTATATTTTTGGAAGATGATACTATGCAAATAATCTGCTGTGATCAAAACTGTAACATGTAGAGTCTGAAGTACACTGAATAATTCCTGCAAGTATTGATATAAAAATATCTTTGACTTCCTTTTCCCCCACTATATTTGAACAAGTTGTGAAACAGGATCTTAGAAACTTCTAAATATGTGTTTATTGTCATTACAGAAGGAGGTCATGTCTAGGTTTGAATAATGCAAAATGTCATTTCAGTTGACAGCTAACAGTGTACAGTGAATGAATCCACTGTTTACCATACAAATATACAAGGAAACAAGTACAACTGGAGTTAAAGTAGAAAAATAAAATTTGAAGTTGAACCCAAGGTATATTCTACTGTAAATGAAAGGTTTTAGAATCCTTTGATTCTTTTCAAAGTTTTCTTGTATTTCAAAAAGGTTGAAAGAAGGCTAGATGTATATGAGCTGCTTAACTCTTCTATTAAATGAGTACCATGTTTTAGGTGCTAAGCACTCATACGGAGACAGTTTCAGATATTATTACTGTTTTGTCAGGAGCTGTAGTCAATTGTACATGTATCAAGGGAAAAAAAAGCTATAGCCAAATATTGCCTAAATGTTAAAACAAAATATTCACGGGGAAATGCCATTGAAGAATCATTTTTCAACTCAAGCTTTTAGAAAATTTCATCAGTCTTGATTAAACAGAGAAATGAACATCCAAATTTTCCTTAGAATAACTTTTCTTTTTTAAATTTAGAGAACTTAAAGTTTAAATGCCTTCAGCAGAAATATTTCAAAATTATTAAATACATTTTCTAACATACCGAATCAGAAGTAATCACATTTCAAAAAGCAAATGTCAGAGTCTGCCTTTCTAAAATCTGAATTCAGCTCTTTCACTGGTGGAGGAGGTGGGAGAGTAGTGGAAAAACTGTGTCCAGGCTCAGCTAGTCTCTGCAGAAATTTAGCTGTAGTGTGGACTGACAATATAGCCAGTATATCCACTGTTCTGTGTCTGCCACTGCAATCTCCAATATGGTTTTCTTGGGATGGAGTAGAATTTTTCTAGCTCCCTCAGCTTAGTCTTTGCTGCCATCTTTTGTTATTAACATTGTCCTAATGTCCATACTGGAGGAAGACAGCCTTGATTTGTCTAGAGGAATCCAAACTCAGGCTGTCTGCTCCATACAGAAATGCTAATTTTGGAAGAAGACAAACAGTATCTTTTTCCTGTTTATTTTCATTGATAGTAGTTTGCTACGTCTATTCTGGGATGTTCCTTTGTTTTTGCCATGTGAAGTCTCTCATCATCTCTGTACTGGCTACCAGAGAGGAGGTTAACTTCTCATTTCAAGCTGCCTCAGGCCAGGTTTTCTACTGTCAGGGTTTCATTACAGTTTCTGTGCTGGTTTCTGCATGTCTTGAGAGTGTAGTAGATCATGTTCCAGTATGATGTGGGAATGCAGGTGGATCACCTCACGTATTGGTCTTTTTGCATTTTTAGGAGCTAATTTTTGAAAAGGTTTAGGCATAATCCTGTTGGTCTAGTTTCAGAAGAAGGGAATTACACATTGAACATTGCTACTCACTTGGGTTTGTTCCAAATCACGGCAACACACTGATAATGGCAGATTAAATTCCCTTCTGTTCCTTGTTACAATTTTCAGTTAATAATCAACATGCTGAAGATGTGGCAGGCCTGGTTGATGTCTTTTAGCACAAGTGACCCAGGTATTACACTTCCCGCAGCACAAAGGAATACAGATTTGTGAGGGTTCTGCAATGGTCTATCTTCCTAAAAATCACCAGTTCTTCTGATAAAGTTTCAAGCAATTTCAAGACTGTATTTAAAAGAGGTTTAGGGTTCCACTGGCAATAATGCTGGATGTCAAGGCTGAGGCACATTGGCAGAATGTAAATGGGAAACAGTTTTCTTTCTGCATTGTTCTTCACTCTGTCTAGTGTTATAAATCTATTGGTTTAATAGTCATTCCTATCCACACACACAATAAAAGGAGGTGTATCTGACTTGATCATTTTTGTTTTAAGTCTTCTGGTTGCTAACTTCAGCTGCTACTTTTATCTTTGTGTCTTCATTTATATTCAGGGGAACCTCATTCAGATCTAGCAAGCAATTACACTGTGGTGTAACCATGAATAATATTGCTGTTTACACACACTTAAGATAGCCCATTTCTTGACAGGGAATGATGTTATGTAGATTGATACTGTCTATTTTTTTTTAATTCTGACTTGCTATCTATCTCTCCAGACACTTATGAAATATCTGTCTTCATTGCAACCTTCCATTAAAACTGGAGATGATGTTTTATCCAATGATGTATATTCTGCTAGTGCTTACAAAGCTGGAGAGTGCATGTAAGCTGCATAAAGTGACTTAGGGAAAGATAAAGTATGGTGAGAGAAAATCATGAAGAACTCATCTATGGATAATGTGTGGAAGTGAAAACATTTTATTAAAGGTAACCTTTCATCCTTTAAAAACACAGAACTAATACTGTAATCAAGAGGAATCTCATGTATAAAAGCTCACAGTCTAGTTAGATGGCTGTAAATAGTTCTTAGGGGACTGTTACACAGGCTGCCTACCTTTATTATTAGTTACAGAGGATGAACAAAAATAAATTAAAAAAAAATTATCTTTTATGACCTGAGTAAACATGATTTCATGAATTTCAGTTGAGGAAGCTCCCTCCAGGATCAGAATGCAGATTTTCTTTCAGTTAAGTAGCCAGAAAAAAAGTTTAAGAAAAATATCATGTTAAAATGAAAGTTTCTTCCTTACACTTTTTTTAGCGATACACCCCTTACCATGCATCAGTTTTACAGAGAATGAAGAGACTGATCTCTTTGAATGTATTGATGTATGGTGCACTTCCTTTTTCTGATTAATGCCATAGTAATAATTTTCCCCAGTAAAGTAGTAAAGATACATACTTCCAATATGAAAATAGGTTTGTTTAGATTAAGCTGCCACCAAAAAGAAAAATTCATACAAATTAAGAATTATACAGAAACATGAACAATATGTCAACAAATGATGAAAATTTATGAAGCTTTACTAAGTGATCCCAGATCATCTTAGGTTTCTCAGGCCTTTCAGAACCCACCACTTGTTATCAATGACCACTGTTGTTCAGAAAACTAGGATTAGCTATTGATATAGCTTGAAAAAATGCTCTTCACTTTACTGTCCCTTTTTGCAGTCAAGACGGTTGCTCTCCCTTTTCCTTTTTTCCTTTGCAGAATGTTTATTGAATGGCATTTTATTTAAAAAATTTTTTAAAAAGAGAGAAAAAGAGTATTTAGCAATATTGATAAGTCTGCAATTGCTTTACAACTTTGTAGTTTCATTTGTTTAGAAGATAGTGCCCATTGGAAAAGGGAAATGATACATGTAGAAATGGAAATAACAATATGCAAGCTAGGTTTTCCTACTATATATTACTCTAATACTTTATGCAAGTAATGGATAAAATTAATGCAACATCAGATAGTATGGTAGACCACAGAATAAAATATTCTAGGTAATTCTTTTTGTTAAGGTTAGAACAGTTACTACAACACAAGCAACTTGCTACAGAAGTCACTATCGGACAGAGCTCTACCAGGAACTGAGCTCAGCATGTAGACAGCAGTTTGTTATATTGGGTTAAGTAATCCAGCAAATTCAGATGCTATCTGTTTGATTTAAATAACTCCACATGTTTCAGAAAGGTATTTTCTCAGCTAGAGCCCAGGGCCATAAGATGCTTAAGAACTTGTTTAGCTTTAAGTCCAGAGCCTCTGCCCTTAACTATCAGATAACTGTCAGATATAAGGCATGTGCTTAAATATCTTGTGGAGTAAGAGTCATCAGGTGTGGGCTAATCCTTATGGAGGTCAGTAGGAAAGTATCTGTAAGGATTACATTTGGGCATGATGCTGCCTCTTCTTGAAATAAATATCTTTGAAGTGATCCTGCTGGTATTGGCAGTGAAGCATTTTAGTAGGTTTGTCTAGAATTTACAATGATTTTTAAAATATAATTCCAATTTAGACTTCTTTTAGCAATCTGTTTCTTGCTAAGAGTCAAGCTCATGCATATAAACTCCTTAAATTATGATTGCCAGCGTTATTCAGCAAATATCACCACTTTCCCTATGAAATAGCTGAATAATTGTTTTACATTTACATTTACAAATATTAAGTGACCAATTCTGTAGTGTCATGAGATCAACAAGCTATCTTTAAGTTGCACAGCAACATGTAGAGGTGTTTTTTGTATTTTATATACAATTGTATTCAACCAGATTTAGAGTGTTTATGGAGTATGGTTGCCTATAGGTGGTAATAAAAATACAAAATAAAAAGAAATATGGCATTTCTTTAGCATATATAGCAGTTTCTCCTACAGTCTGTCAAGGTATTGTGCTTTAACCCCAGCTAGCAACTAAGCCTCACACAGCCGCTTGCTCACTCCCCCCAGTGAGATGGGGGAGAGAATCAGAAGAATAGAAGTGAGAAAACTCATGGACTGAGATAAAGACAGTTTAACAGATAAAGCAAAAGCTGCACGTGCAAGCAAAGCAAACCAAGGAATTCATTCCCCACTTCCCATGGGCAGGCAGGGGCTCAGCCATCCCCAGGACAGCCGGGCTCCATCACACGTAACGGTGACTTGGGAAGACAAACGCCATCACTCCGAACATCCCCCCCTCCCTCCTTCTCCCCCAGCTTTATCTGCTGAGCACGATGCCACATGGGCTGGGATGTCCCTTGGGTCAGTCGGGGTCAGCTGTCCCGGCTGTGTCCCCTCCCAGCTTCTTGTGCACCCCCAGCCTGCTCACTGGTGGGGTGGGGTGAGAGGCAGAAAAGGCCTTGGCTCTGTGTAAGTGCTGCTCAGCAGCAACAAAACATCCCTGTGTTATCAACACTGTTCCCAGCACAAATCCAAAACATGGCCCCATACTACCTACTATGAAGAAAATCAACTCTACTCCAGCTAAAACTAACTCTGAGGGGGAGATGGATTCTCATCAGTACAAATCAGAATAAAAGTCCTATTTAATAATACTCTTTTAACACACCTCATAACACTCTACTAGTTGAGATCATGACACTGATTTACAAAACTGAAGACAGTGATTCTCATACAAACAGCAAGGGAAAACAACATCAAAGAAAGCATTGACAGCAGATAGAAAATTAATGGCTAAAACTTGTGTGAACTTCAGACTAGGTAATGATTACTTTTTTTTCAGATGCATGTTTGCAGTCACATCTGTAGTTTGTATTATTTAAGCTAACGTATTTCACGTTTAAAAGATAAAATACCTGGGAGGAAACAGTTCATCCTATAAAACAGAATTTTTTAATTTTTTAGAAAAGGCTTTAAGGGATAAAAGTAAAAATAATCATAGCTACTGCTAATTTGAGTTTCCTAAAGTGTTCCTCATTTCCTAATGGTGAACTCACTGTGAAAAGAATTAACATGCTTGGGTTTTTTTTGTTGCAGCTGTGAGGTACTTGCAATTAGATTTTTAAACAGTTTTTCTACTTCATCAATAAAAATGTATACAGGCATGCTTTATATGTATGACTTTGGGCTATGCTTTTTACATGCACATCTGTACTATTAATATAAATTCAACTTACATTTATTTTATAGTGCTTTTCTCTGTAGTGGGTTAATAACAATAGCTTGGATCACTGGAGTTTCCCAAAACAGGAAAGAAGTCTCTTCTGTCAGTCTCACTAGTTTTTACAAATCTCTGCTGCAACCAAGGGTCTTATGTAGGCAGCAGCACAGAACTCAAAACCAGCCCAAAAACGTAAATACTTGCAAAATTAACCCTGAGAGGGTTACCCTCAGAGCGCAGTGAGCTCTGTGCTGTTGCATGTGGACAACTAACAAACCCCAAACTAATTGTTTTAAACATGTTACTGACATGTACCAGTGTTTGACATGTAATGACATGTAACAGTGTTTACAGTGGTAATTATTAAGAATTTTCACATATGTATTATGATCATGGCTTAGGATAATAGGAGGAGAAAGACTCTAGGCCACCTTTTTTCATCCTGGCCTTTGTAGGGTGATGGCAACATTTCCTCAAATATAATTTAGAGCTGGTTTTAAGTTACAGAGCAGTGCATTGGGTTTCCTTATTTTTTTTTCTGTTGCATCCCTGTAATCTTTCTCAGAAGAGTATTTGCTTCATTAAACGAGTCCATCCTCTGTGCTGTCAGAAGAATGGGAGGTTACACTTTAAGTTATTCAGTTATGCTTGGAATGTATCTTTTGTTAGATTTTTTTTGTGTAATTTCTACATACCAGAGCTGTAGAGTTTCATGTTTGTGACATTGTTACACTCTGGCTAATTTATTCTCAAATCCTCTTCTTTCCATAATTTTCTTTTTGTCTGGGAAAGCCTACCAATTTAACTAATGAATCTAGTACTGATTTCTGAACAGCAGCTAATAATAAGAAAATTGTCTTGATGGTTATTCTCAAGTCTGGAGAATGAGCATGCAAGCAAGTTGTTGCATCTTTTTTTTCTTACTTTCCAGGATGTTTGACTTGTTTGGAGAGCCTTCATGTCAAATCCCTTTTATCTGTAATTACAAAGCATTGTGATTTCATGTGGGTGCCAAGGGACAGCAAATGATTGCAGGGAATACTGAAAGCGCATTTATTTATCTTAAGGCCAGCTTTTGGTCACAGTGACATCATTGCTTAAATTCTTAGTGAATTTATCTGTTTGGAGCTTTAACTCTATGCGTGCTTCCCAGGACTGACTAGAGTTTGTGTATGAAATCTACTGGGAGCAATTTGGTATATATTCCTTTCCTTTCTCTCTAAATAGTATGGGCTAGACTGTTTGTCCCAGGAAACTGACAGTCAAATTACAGCTAGGTTATTTTTATCCCCACTTTTAAAGTGAACTAATACCACACAAAAGGAAGCGATTCATCCTAAATGACATAGGAAGTCCATTTCAGACCAGGAAATGAAACCCATGGTTTTTGCAAGCCCAATCTTACTTCTTGGTTCAAAACCTTTCTACCTCCCTTCTGTTCTCTTCTACCCTTTCAAATGCTTTCTTGGAATTCAGAGGCATGATTTATTGAGATTGTAGCTGTAAGCTGACTTGTAGAGGCAGGTTCTTTCCTTACCTCTGAGATCACATCATCTGTGTGGGATGTTATATTGGAGATCAGGATTTTGGCCTTTTAGAGACTGTGGCTGACTGCCAAGTAAGGACATGGAATGGAAGAGCTACTCTCAAAAATATTAATGAAGCTTATATTAGTAATACATAATAACACAGTTAGAATAGTTTGTGCCTCAGGATTCTTTATTTCCAGACAGTCTGTAGTGTGTCCAAATAGATGCACTTTTAGCCACTATACAAGTCTGTCCAGAGAACATTATGCACTGATTTGCAATTGCAGTGTAGCAACACCGGGGAAACCTCAGATACCTTGACAGATACCTAACGACAGCTTTCATCTGCTACTAACTGATAACAGAAATGTGAGGAAAAACCTCATTCCTAGGGGAGTAGATTTTCTGTCCCACCTTTGCTGTGGGCCTTGAAATAAAAATAATAGAAGAGTTGTAATGGACTTTCAAAGATTATCTAGTCCATCTTTCTTCTTCAAGAAGGTTCAACAATATCTAAATCATTCTTGACAGAATCAGTTCAATGTTTCTTTAAAATAATTTAGCAATGGAAACTCCACTCTGTATATAATCCGTTTCACTGCTTGCTATTCCATGCCTTTCTAAAGGTTTTTCTTCTAATAATTGCCTAAATTGTCCTTACACCAACTAGATTTTTTTTTTCTGTCTCCAGTGGGATATATTATTTTCCTCTTCTCAGCAACTCTTTACATAGATGTAATTACGTCTCTCCATAGCTGTCTTTTCTCTAGAATAAAAGGAAGAAATACTCTCCCAAATAACAAAGTTTTATTTTATCTTGGCTTTTGCTCTCTTCATAATTTCTAATCATCTGACCATTGCTGCTTCTCATTTCTGGAGTCATTTATAAATTTCCGCACGCTATTTCGCAGAATCACAGAATCATTCAGGTTGGAAAAGACCCTTGGGATCATCGAGTCCAACCATCGGCCCTACTCTACAAAGTTCTCCCCTACACCACATCCCCCAACATCTCATCCGAACGACCCTTAAACACACCCAGGGATGGTGACTCCACCACCTCCCTGGGCAGCCTATTCCACTGTCTGACCACTCTTTCTGTGAAAAGAGACCTAACTCTTTCAGTGTTCTGTTTCCACTAGATATGAACTGTTTTATCCTCTTTTCAGTGACCCTTTGTTACAAATTATATAATCTGTACATAGTATCTCTCTTCAGTTGTCTGTTCTGTAGCATAAACTGTAGTTTTTTCATTGTTTTCCTCACAGTTTGTTTTCTCTACACCTCTGCTTATTCATACTGATTGTTTAAGTAATAACTGATTACAATAACCTGGTACTCTCCAGCTGACCCTTATCTCTCTGGAAGGCTTGGTACAGTAATTTAGCTGAGACTTTTATTACCTCTGGGCGGAGGGGGAAGATTACTTAATGTGATTTTCCTGTTTGGCCTGTCTGATTTTCTTGACTCATAGTCAGTTTGTATAGTGATGTAATTCCCAGACCCATTTTGCAGATCTCTACTTATAACATATAATGACTGCATGTATATGATACTGTACATTATTCTTCAGTGCTCCATCCTATTTATTTCATACCACCGCAATATATGGTGAACACTTCCTGATTCTTATTTTGCTTTCCTTTATTAAGCTGAGGGGATTTACCTGTAAACATACTGCTTTTCCTTACTGACTTAGGCAGTGAAATACAAATATGTTTTGATATTTTAAAGTAAACTTTTGAAGAATGTTGTTTGATTCCTCTTTGTGGTTTATTAAAGTCTTACTGATAACGGTGTTGTTCCATTATGGTCATACTTTACAGTAGGCTAATTTCTCAAATTTCTTATGAGAACGTGACACACGCCAGAATCGGAAGTCTTGATCAAGTGAATGATATCTACTGCTACTTGCCATCTTTGTGATTGGAGTCCTTACCATTAGAAATAAGCAGCTGACTTATAAAATGTCACTGGGTAAATTTCAGGACAGAAATCTACACCTCTGATTGGGATGCTCTAGGAGATACTTTCTATGCTCACCAACAGAGTGCCAAAAGTGCCTTCCCTGCTAGCACCTCAGTCAGTCTGAAGTTTTGGATGAGAAACATAATAAAACAGCTTTCTGGCAAGTCTTCCTCCTGTTGCTGGAAGAAGGAGATGAAAACAGATGAGAGCAGAGGGCTCCTTTCTCCATCACAGCTTCAAGCCTTATATTCAGAAATATGCACAAAGGGTATTGGGATTCTGTGTGTATGTGAAGTAGTCTCCCAAGGGAAACAGGCATGTCATACAGCTTGAGAGATTGTACAGCTTGAAAATAGAAAACATGATATGGAATAGTATGTTAGGAGATAAGATGCTTTTTCCCATCTGTGCTTCAGGGGTTGCATTGGCAGCAAATTCAAAAACCTTTACTAGGCAACAGAAGAGATCAAGAAATATAGTATATGCATAGCAGGGCTTTGACAGGAGGTAGTGTATGTCCTAACTGGATAACAGAAGCAGGTCTGGGAATTAATGTAGAGCATGTACATTCCAAATTTTTTTTTTCTAAGATCTCATGCTATGTCAGTTTTTGCAGAGTCTTTATGGACAATGGTTTTTTGACCTCCAGTTAAAATGCCTTTGAATAGGGTTCTCCAAGACAAGCCCCAGCACTGTATTATTTTTCTGGCATTCCTTATTGTATAACATATGGATATGTCCCTCTGCGGAGGTTGTGTTGTCTGTCTCAGCTGCTATTCCACATTGATAAAAATACTGGTTCTCTTCTCACTTGTATATATTAACAGCTTGAGTGTAAGTGAACATATATGCCACAGGTTCTGGAGACTTATGATCTCCAAGAGGGAAAAAATACCTCTGTTTATTATGGTATCTCTCATGTGGTTCCCTCCTGCAGCTGACAAAGGGGAAATTAGCAGATGGTGTAAAACTTCTGTAGTTATTAACAGGCGGCACTATCAATTCTGTATCTTTTTTCTTACTGCAGCTTTCGTCAGTTAGTTTTGTAACCTTTCTCTTGACAGGAATATGGCCATGCTGATATTAACAAACCCAAAATCAACCAGCCAAACAGAAACACTCAAACCCCAAAGCCAGTGCAGAGAAGAGAGGAAAAAAATAACATCATGTCTTTACAAAGCAATGCTCTCTGTCTGCTTAAACATTAATGCAGGCTTGCTTCTGTTAACATTGGTAATATGCTCTTTGGCTAGTGTTCTGTAATGCTGACAGCATTAACAGGAGGTGTTGCACACTGTGCTGTCTTGCCTGTGTTTGTCTGCTTCTTTTCTCATATATATGTATATGAGGTGCAGTACCTATTCCTCCCATTTTCAGATAAGACAAGAGAAAAGAGTTTTCAAGGCTACTGATTACTGTAATATTTTACAAAGACTAGCTATGCAGTTTTGTATCTTATCTTTTTCTGAAACTCTGACCCATCCTAAAAGGTCACTATTGAAGAGTGAACAAATATAATAGAACATATTGGAAAGTCATTATTGAAAAGTCAACTTCATCTTTCCCTGAAGTTGATTAAATGCATTGGCTACACTTCAACCTCTGTAGTACTTTTGTATGAGAAAGTATTATTATACAATGGTTGTGGCTGTAATATTACAGATATGGAGAATGGGATTTGAGCTGGTAAAAGACTCTATATTATCTCTTTACTTAAGTGTAGCGTCCTCTCTCTTCCACCTGTTTACTCACACTCCACACAGACATAATCTTTTTGCAAATATATGTGTATTCTCTTCCTATTATGAAAAGAAACATGTTTAAAATGGCAGAATAGCTTTTGTAGTGTATATAGGAGCTTTTAAAAAAAGTAAACTTTTCCATTACTAACCTGTCAAGGAAGTGCAACCCCAAAGATAACTGAACTGTGATTATCAGGGAGGTGATAAAAGGGACATTTCCTGCTGAGTACTCATCTAATACTGCTGTCTTTGGAGAATGATATCTCACCTAAAAAAATAATAATAAAATAAATTGTGCACAATGAGGTAGCATCATGAGGACTACTAGTATTTAGTGTGGCACTCATTTTGTGTAGAAACAGAAAATTATCTTAATAGGTAAGCAACCAAATGTTAACTAAAAGTCAAAGAAGCTAAGGAGTGTCTAAGGTAGGAGCTTCGAAGAAGCTAGGCAGCAAATCACAAGGAAATTGGAACTGGGACTCAAAACTCAGTATATTTTGATGCTGTTTGTAGGAAGTGATAATTTTTATACCTGCACTTTGATTTTATGTAGACTTCAGTATCCTATTGGCTGTAGTAGCTGTCTTTCACAAGGACTTTGAATGTGCGCATTGAAGCCAAGCAACAGCCTGAGAGGGGAGTCTTCCCTAGTCATTATGAACTGTGTCAAAGTTACGAGACAACCAGGTAGATGAGATCCTGGCAGGATAATTGCATTTTGCTACAAGGCAATGTTGCAGCCATTATTTTGTTGAACTGCAGTCTCAACACTGGCTGAGTCCAGGAGATCTCTGCAATCCTGCCGTGTATCTGCTGCATTTCCTTTCTCATGCCATTTAGTTGGTGTTTGATTAAAAAAAAATCACTTGTAGTGAAGCTTAAAAAATTTTGCATATCAAAGAATGAATGTGTGTTGTTTGTGGGTTTTGGTCTTCTGCACACTGACAAACCTACTACTAACTCAGCAGTACAGGATGAGGGCCTTTACTGTTGTACAATGTTGTATCTCTTGCTGTGTTCAACAGGACACCTTTGTTACGAGCACTCTTAGCCTTGTGCTTTTTAGATGCATCTCTTAGAACAGAAGAAAAACCAAATTCATAAATCACTGTTAGTAAAATCCAGAACAGTTTGCTCTGCATAGGCTGACTCGTGCAGAGTCTTGCACATAAGAGCATACACAAGCTGTCTCTGCCTTAATGGATCCTGTCAAGTTGCTCTCTATCATTCTTAGTATTATCATTCCCCAAGCAGTAATGGTAAAATACATTACAGCCTTAAAGGACACTTTTCATCCCTGAAGTTTAGACTGTCTCTTCTTTAGAATGTCACATTCTTTAGTATTTCATTTTCAAAAGCACTGAAGTAAATTAGGGATATAGATCCCACCTTCGAAAGTGAGATAAGGCCCCTAAAATGTAGCAAGGCAGTTAGGTGGATTTTCCAAATCGGTGTTACCCTTTTATGGTGTTGCAAACACAAATGTTTTAGGGAGTCAGGCTCCAAAGGTCAAGTGACTGATGTGGAAAATCTTGTAAAATGTGTGGGCGCATACACGTGTGTACACAGAGAGAAGGTTTTTTTCTGAGACTACTACATCAGTGTGGAAGCTGAGAGCCCAAATGAGGTGTTGGGTGTGAGTAGATGCTCAGGAAGACTGCAGGAGTTCACTGGAGAACATCAGTTTTGAAAATATCACACAGTTCTGACCTCTTCAAATGGGTGGTGGAAAGTAGCCACCAAACCATGGCACGTGGCAAAGCCAGTGCTGATGCCACAGTAGTCCAGTCTATCTTTGTGTCTTTCAACTGCGTGATTATGTGAGGGAGTCAACAGGATGTCTCGGTGCTCAGTAGTCAGTGCTGTCCCCTGCAGAATGTGTATGAAAAAATCCCTACTCAAAGTATAAGACTGCCCTGAAAAGAGAGAAAAGCAGGCATCCTTGAGCTCTCTCCTTACCCCTGTAAGGACAAAGCAAAACCTACTTTCTCTTCACCTGTGTCACAGAAAAAGAGCACAATTATGATATTTCTGCAATGTTTCTGTTGCTTAAAGAAATAATAAGTAGCAGGTAAACTGCTCTTTCCCTTCGGGACCAATTACTTTGGGGAATTATATGCACTAATATTGGCAAAAGTCTCTCAGATAATAACTACTGTGATCAAAATGTTAGTGTGAGCTCAAATACCAGAGAGTGAAAATGAGGCCAACAGCTGCATGCAGTAAAAAGAAGATGTTTCTGCTCAGGGAGTATTAGTGGCTCCACTGACACACCTGCTGCTTGGTAGTACTTGTTTCCTTGACAAAATAATCCTGCCAATGACCCCTGAAAAGGCTTGTGATTATTCCCATTTTTTAATTCTGGTTTGTAGCTGAACCACAGACTGAGCAGCGGTGCTGCCTGATGTTCTCTCTCAATTTGAAATCAGCACTGTTGATAGCCTATTGTACTCCTAGCCTTATTTATTGTGAGGGATGCACACAACACTTGGTGTGCAGGCTCAGAAGATGAACTCTGCCAGTGCAATATCAACCCCCATCAACAAGCAGTGATGCCTCTTACAATTTAAACACAGGCAAGGTTGCTAAGTGAAGGAAGCTAGCATTGACTTAGACAAGGTACAACTGTGTGTGTAACAGTGTGAGTGTATTGTTAAAGCCCTGGATAGACAAAAAAATGAATTTTACCTTTACTAAAAGAAAAAAAAGGCATTTTGGAAAACGATTTTGTTTTGGGACGCAAAATTTCCCTCAAGTTACCTGCAGAGAAAGATAGGTATCAAAGAGCCTCTTCATGCATCTGTGAAGGACCAGATTTTCTATAACATTACTTCGTGCACTTATGTACAAGTAGCATCTCATTCTTTTCTTAAGTGAAACCAGAGCAGTGGCGATAGATTGGCGTTCTAGACCTGTCTCAGCCTCATGTAAGCTTGAATCCATAACTTCTGTTTCTCGGAAAGGGGCTCTAAACTCTGAAGGTGAAAAATTAAATGAAACTGAAGAGAACACCTTGCTCTTGAAGCAGTGCCATTATCTTGCGAGAAGAGGAATCCTGGGATGAGGAGGGCCTATCCAGGGAGCCCTAGCATGTTCAGGCATTGTTAATTTGGTAGATTCCAACATAGGAAGAACTAGTCAGGACTGATTTTCTTCCAGTGTCAAAAAGTATAATTTGTCACTGGTGATGAATGTATCTGTTATATTTTGTTAACTTGGTAGGGCCAGTACAGCTGAGTGAGGTGTGTCAAATTCTTCGTGGTGCATCTTCTGCAGAAGTGTTTATTAGGTCCAATCAGCTGCATTTGTCTGACAGCAGCTTTTGTGCAGATACAGGATATAACCAGTATCCTAATTTGGTCCTGACTTTCATTAATGCAGCTGGATGGGGAGGAAAAGTCTGCTTTAACACTCATGTTCCAGATTGAGTTGGCAGGTATGAGGACACATCTTACTTGCAGAATGAGCAAATTCAAGTCTGGAAATCTCTAAAGCATGAATTCCAAGAATTGTTTTTTACAGCCACTTTTCAAATTAGAGCTGTATGTTGGTGTTTACATTGAAAGTTTTCCCGTGGGGTTTTAGCTGTAATAGCATTTGCTGGCTCTTCTTTTTTTTTCCCATCTGTAGGCTGAGATTAATGTGCTATTATGTCACATTTTTCAAATGAATAGATTTAGTGGTTTAGCATAAAACATTGAAGTTTATCTTCCCTCATTAGTCACACTCATCTGCCATTACCCTCCTAAACGTGGTCCTACACAATGTATACCAAGAGAGCCAGCTGGGCTGATTGTGCAGTTTGCTAGAGCAGAGCATGAGTGCTACAAGAGGTGCACTCTGTGAGTAATAACCCAAGCTGCCAATGACAAATTCACATTGCAGTCTCTTTCTTCATCTCTTCTAATGTCACCCCTTGACATTAAGCCTGTTGTGAGAAAACACTGCTCGTGTTGTGGGCAAATATTAGAGATAAGCTTGAGTTTGAATCCTAAACTGTCAGGTTAGACTTCTGCGCACTTCTGTGGAACTGCAGAATATGGCGTGAAGGATCATCTTGCACATCTCTTCAGGTGGGTGGCAGCTGGACAGAATGGTCAGAACCTGCTAGGAATGTAACTTAATGTAATGCACATCTTGCAAACCAGGATGGTGTCATGTTTCCAGGTGACTTTTGGAATAATGCCATTATTTATATGCTACATCTTCTGCCAAACTGCTAGTAAATGGATAACTTTATCTACAATCGGAAAACCTCAGATTTTGTTCTCCCAACTAGTCTCATTTCTAGAGGATTAATTACCAGCAATTCTCTGAGTAGTTTCTGATATTTAATACAGCCAACAGCATTAATAATAGTTTTATCCCTTTAGGACTTTTTTATTGAACTAATATATAGGATGTTTAATTTATTTTTTTTAATTGCGATTTTAATGTAACCTGGAAGCTATTTCTTACTGATCGTGTAATGGTATTTTAGAAGCAATACAGAGAGCAAGTTGCTGTATAACTTGAACAGGACTTTTTTGGCTAAAACCAGCTTTCATACCCAAGCTAGCATGGCATCTGTGCCACTATATAGGTACTATATTAATGCTGAAATAAATGACAAAAGTTATCTGAAGCCATATATAATCAATAGACACAATAATATGATTTTCCCACTCACAAAAATAACAATGCTCACTTTTTAGAAATGTGGTACTCACCCTATTTTCACATTGTCAGTGCTGGGTGATATACGAGATGATATCTAATAATGCTTCCTGCCATAACTGTTTTTAGTAAAATAAAATTATCCATGCCAAATAGAAAGATGATATAATTACAGTAAAGACTGTATTTATCACTGGAATTCCTTCATGTATTTAAGTATAGAGACCAGGATTAAATAAAATGTGCAGGGCTGTGTGCAAAGGGGATTGGTGGACTAGGGTTATTTATTTAGTACCCAAAATTCAATAACTGTTCTATAAGAATAAAGCAAAGCATGAATCTTTTCCCAGATCTATTAAAATCTAAAGTCTGAGTCCTGGAAACACTCTGTAGGTACAGTGTGGAATGACGTGAAACCTGATCCTGTCACCATGTTTTCAGTTTGTGTAAACTGAGGATCATGCTTAAAAGATTTAGTAATGAGAACAGATCTTTCCAGGGTAAAGGGGTCTGAAACAGATAACTTTTACATTTTTAGACTCCACAGGTCTGCATATGGAATTAATTTCTTGGCAATACACTTTTTTGTTTGTAGTGTCATGCATCTGTGTTAATATCAAAGAGCCTTATGGAAGAAATGCTTATGGGAACCCAGTGCAGTTCTTGCTCATGGTGACAAAAAGTTCAGGCTAACAAGACAAAAAAAACAGGCAGAGACCAAAATCAGATGCAGGTATATTTGAGGGGGGGTTTTTTGTGTATCTGGAAGACAAAAGTCCTATGCAGAGGCACTTCTGCTAGCGAAGTGGTTGTCCTTTTTGCCATCTGTGATTCCAGTCAGGAATTTGCGGATGGAAACAACAGGTGAGATAGATGGGTTGGTGGTAGAACTGTAACAGTAAATTGTGTCTACAATAGGTTAGGCTTGTACTTCCTGGGCTTCTCAGGTTTCCCTGTGGGTTGCAGGGCTGCCCAAAATTTTTCTGGTGCTGTGGCTGCACCCCCTATGTCTCTCCTGAGCACCCTGGCAGAATGAGATTGTTTCTGCAGTTGTGCATGAGGCAGGGAAATGGTCCTGTAACTTGAAGTGGGGCTTTTACAGACTATTTCATGGCACCCATAAAGGCATATAATGAAAATAAGACTTTTCTACTGTTTAAAATGTCTAACTCCAGCCACATCTGAATCAATGTTTTCCCTCTGATATTGTGTCGTGGCTTCCTAGGAATCATAAATTGTCTAAAGAATTTGCACCAAGTCATGCACTAAGTTGATTCTAAACTAGGTATCCTGATTCTTCGTTTCTTCTGAAATTCATCTGATACCACTGCAGCAAAGCAAAGAGAAGAAGCTACACAAACACTCTCCTTTTCTGAGGTTCTGTTCATTGTCAGGTTTATGTACTATTAGTGGTACCATAAAGGACTTTCTGTTCCAGCAGACTTGGTACACAGATGTTATGTACAGGTTTTTCTGTAATGAACATATAAAAATTTTGAAGCAATATACACCAGTGTTTCATCTGTTCTTACTGGGTAATTACAATCCTGGGATGTGGCTGAAGCTTATTGCAGAACTCCCATGCGTTCATAAGGAGCAGGATGTGGCCCTGTGCATGCTTACCTTTTTTTCTTTCCTCATAACTGTAATAATTGATCAAGTGAGGCAAGCTGTGTGTGGTGCTTGGAGGCTTACAGGGCACATGGAGCTTTGCAAGGCTTGCATGCCCTGTGTGCATTATGTTATGTTGTCTGTAACAGGCACTGCGCATATGTAACGCATACAACGTGCAGCTGCTTTCCAAGGAACCTCTAGTTCACACACTACCAATGGCAGAGTCAAATCATTTGTGCTGAGATGAACCCCACTGCAGTAAGAGGCTCCAGAAGCTCAGTTAATACTCAAAAATTGCCCAATGATATAAGTTTAGGAATGAGGCAGCAGGTTGGATTCACATAGAATCAGTTTTATTGCCAGGTAAGAAATTCATATTAATATAGTGAATACATATGTTTACAAATAAACATTCTTAAAAAACAAACAAACATTTTATTGTAGGAAGTATTATTGGTATCATAAACTCTGTAGTTAACAAGTATTAACACGGGTTTACTTACAGAACATACAGTTACTAAAATATTTCCACATAAAATATGCTCAAGTTACACGAAACCTGTGTGAATTAGAGTGCAGCTGTAATGTGTATCTAAAGCATATGGAGTAACAGCAACATTCCATAAAGGGTCAAATTAAGTCAGCCAGTTGTGAAGGCAATAAAGATTAAAGGAATAAAAAAGTAAGATAATGGAGAATCTGGGTTGTGTGCAAAGTATTTGTCCCGTGGGCTTTGTCCACTTCTGATAGTCTTAAAACATGATCATACAATTTAGCAGCACGCTTATGGAGAGATGTCGGTGCTCTCAGGATGCAAATCAATCTCAATATAGCTAAAAAAATGGTCTCTCCATTTAACCACATTTCAAATTCTTAGCCCTTGCATCCTTGACTAAGAAAAAACACTGCCAGTCAGTTGAGTACAGTAAGAAATGCCACTTCCAATTCTTCTTACAACATAACAGTTCTCACTCCTCCCTGCATACCCTTCCAAAACTAATCTCCAGAAGAATTGACAGCTGGTGAGAACACAACTGTAGTAAGATAGCTAGTTAGGATTTAGTCAAATGACTTGTTCTGGGGGAAGGGCAGGAATTTAAGTGAAAGACTGAGTGTGTTCCTGCCATCAGGCTGTTGCAGCACTGCCATCCCATCCCAACTCTGTTTGTCTCTTTGTGGATGTGCCAAAGCCTTTACAGGCCCAGGACTGCGAGTCTACTACCAGTGCCCAATTCCAGAGCGGTTTTACTCATATGAACAAGGCATCCAGCTTATCAGAACCACAGTCAAGACCACGAGTCCAATTGTTTATTTAGTTTAAACCCAGATCTCTTTGACGTTTGAGGCTAGTCCATTAGCCTCTTCCGCCAAATAGTCCACCAAGAGGGAACGCCACTATAGAAAGCCAAAAGATAGAGACAATATACCATATAACATTTAGTTAACTACAAAGAACTACCATGGCTAAAAGCAAATACAAAATGAGAGACTAGAGGGAAAAAGTTTAAATTGGGAAAATGGAGGGGCTAACTAAATAGTCTTGACTGTGAAACCACTGTGTGGAGATGTAGTCCAGTTTCCCTTCGGGACAAACAGAGGAGACTGAGCAGGGCAGAACCCTTGTCATCCTTAGCAAAACATGAGGAAATAGCATAAAGGAACAGAGGGGTCACTTTGAGAAACAAGACCGTCATTGAACAATAGTAATACAGTAAAGGCACCACCCACGCTTAATTTCAGTCTGAAGCAGTTGAAGATAGGCAAAACATTTAGGTGAAGAAAAAGTCCTGACAGTCTGCAAAGTGAGAATTGTTACCATCTGCCCGAAAACAGGAGGACTGAGGGGGAATATTCTGATGCCCTTATTCCCCCAGCAGCTTTCTGTGTCATATGATATGTCTCTTCTTATGTTGGAGGTTCCCAGAAATTTCAAATCAAACGAAGTAAACTGAAATAAAATCTTCTGCTGTTTGTTATCATCCTGCAGAATTCTCTACTAGCCAGAAAGGTCCCATATGCTCTTAATCATAACAGTCTTCATAAATTCCTTGTGAAAGAGTCTTTGTCCCTTATTGTATATATATTTTTTGCGCTTTCTATAGGATGGTGTGAAGGTACAATAATAGATGTTTGGGGTTGTACCAAGATGTTTGCTCTTGGCTTTTCACAGGTCTATTGATTATTAATAGATTTTATACAAAATTCTTCTCTGAAATAATATATTACAGTATATTGTTCTTTCTTCCTCTGTCTCAAGGCAGGAACATAGTGTAAATGTTTAAGCAGACATAAAGTTTCTCTAGATTGTGCTACTTCTCATCATGGATTTTAGTTTCAAGTAAAAAAATTTAGTCACAAGGGTTTGTGTTCCATTGTGAAGTACAAATGGAGTTTATAATTCAACCTTCAGTGTGTATTGCTGAATGGTATTAACCCACTCTTCGGCCTACAGTTGGCTGGATACCAAGAGTGTCCAGGTGGAAATTCCTTCCTTCCTTCTGATTCCTTTTTTTAATTTTATTTTATTTTATATTTTTAAATTTATTTTTTGCCTTTCAGTTGAGTGTTTGTGTTGTATGTGTATTTGTGTGTGGTTTTTAAAGGATGTCATTAAAAAAAAAAAAAAGAAGGAAAACAAACTCAAACAGTTACTTCTGTCTTGCTGTTAGTTATGAAGTATGGCTGTGGGCCCAAGTAATGCTGGCTCCGGGTTGTCAATGGGTCGCTTAACGTTGGGTCTGCCATACCATGCTTCCCCTTATTTGCATATGCTTGCCGTCTAAGAGACTGGTCGTTGGGATCCCAGGTCTTGTAGTGGGAATTGTAACCTAATGGGTGTGTGTGGATCTTTGTGATTTTGGATTTCTGCCCATTCTGCTTGGTTAGGCCACTGTCGATCGTGTACGCTCTGTCATCATCTAGGCGCACTGGATGGAGTGGCAAGCTCCCCTTGGCAGCCAGTTCTGCAAGATGTCGGCGTTTGGTGTAGAAGTCGTCGTTGACTTTGTCAGCTGTTTGAATTTAAAAGGGGGAGAGGACAAAAAAAATCAGTTGGACACAAGAAAAATGTTACACCGTTTACAGTAGGTCATGCACAGTTGCATCTGTGGAGCAGATAAAGTTACATCGGTAACTGTATAGAGAGATGGAGAAATCCATGCCACCTCCCACCCTTTATTTTCTCTCTGTAGTATATTTTTGGATGCCATTATGCTAGGATTTTCATATATGCGGACAAAAACCTGTTGCCCTCTAACAAAGGACTGTCCCTGCCCCAAATCACTCAGGCTGTGCTGATACTTACGTTATGGGGACAGGTCCTATGAATCTTACTGCTGCTTATCTCACATAGCATAGGAAGTTTAGGAAGTGTTCAGAAGTATACGGACTTTCTTGGAAATATTGGGGCATCTTGGGATGCCCTGTTGTATGACAGCACATCCCTTTAAGTGCAAAGTGTAATGTGGGTGTTTAACCAAGCCAATTTGTAAGGTCCAGTGGTGTATGAGGTGGACCCATCTCTGTTGAATAAGGCCTTAGGGCAAAATGAAGAATGGGATCTGTTCTTCTAAATGGTTGCAAATTCACTAATGCTTTATGGGGCTGAAAATACTTTAGGTTGCTGAAGGTTAGGTATTTACCCTGTGATTTTACAGACAATGAAAATCCTAAATTCCAGGTTCTGACATCATTTTCTAGGGCCAGTGCCACTAAGAAATACTGCAATAGTCCTGCCAACAAATACTGTATTGCAGTTGTCAGATTAGGGTTTTGACCTCTGCGATTTCCTAGACAAGTGTCTTCCAGTGCATGCTTTTGCTCAAGTTTGATTGTTGTTATTGCTGGCATTTATTTGGCCTTGCTTAAAAGTATGAATCATGCTCAGGAAGCTAAAGGCATTCTGCAGCAGTCCAGCAACTCATTTCAATTTTGAGACTGAGTCTCAGAGGTTTAAGGGGAGCTTAACTGAATTTCATTTTTTAAGATCTTGCCTTTTATGTAAAGAGGGTTTATTTACCCCCTTCACAAATCTAGATTTTGATATAAGATAGTGCCAAATATGTAGATCAGCTAACATGGTGGTGTGTTAATCAGCAGTGGTGTGCTTTGAATATATGATTTTGTCAGCTGGGATTTGACTTTTGCTTTGCCCTGGCTGGATCTGTCCATTTTCCTTGAAGCTATGCCATGTAAGACTTCTTTGCAGAAGTCTTGTACATGTAGCTGTCTGTACAGCTCAGCTCCTCTTGCCTTCATGATGAGTAGGTTTTTAATTTTCTGCGCTGTTTTTATTTATTTTCCCTCTTTTTCTCCCGCCAGTATTGCTAGGAGGCTTTTGTTGCGATCTGAATTTTCTCCTTCTCTCTAGTTCTTAACTGGATCTTTATGCAAGGAGGTAAAATTCCCATGAACACCACATTAATCTTCAAGATCAGGCTTCAGTTCTGCATCCCCCTTGCCCTGGCCCCTCAACAGGAAAGAATATTACCAAAAGCAGTTGCTGTTTATCATCTCATGACATTTTTTGTATAATGACTGTGCAACTGGACTTTGCTCTTAAATCCTTAATTTTGTCATTAAAGAGGTGTTTCCTCTTCAATGAACTGAAATTGCTCATCTGTGCTATAAAATTAGGCTTTGTATGTTTTACCCATCTCCATCTGTCTCTTTTTTTAATTGATGAGTGAATGCTTTTCTATAGTATACGGGTGTCTTCTGTTTTAAACAAATTGCGGAATGTAGATAATGGCCTGTTCTAATTTCAGTACAGGATGTGCAGTTGCAATTGTTGATAGACCTGTAACGTGTTAAAAAGTGAACCTGCTAAGTTCTGCTTTGATTTTGGGGTGAGTTGGTTCATTTAGAGATCTGTAATCTGAATAATCAAGAAGTTGTATCTGTTTCTCATTGGAAGAGCTTTTTCCAGTTCTAAATGTGGCTTGTCCTTTTAATTGTTAATATTCAGTGAATGCCACAAAATAGTATTATATACAAGTTGAATAAAAACAGGAGGGAAACACAGTCTGTATTGCTAATTTCTCATTAATCTGTTATCAGTAATTGAGAAAAACAGTTGCAGAAAAGGCATGTTGAATATCCACATAAGTATTTATTTGTATAAATTTTTACATCAAAGGCACTGCAAGTCAGCTGGTTAGGGGAGCAAGCTTCTGTATCTTATGACTTAGACCTTGTCTGTACATGAAAAGTCACACTAGCTTAAGTAATTTAAATTCAGCATAGTTAACTATGTCCAGCTCCTAATGCAGATACATTTGTCTGCCTATTTCACATTTAAATTGGTTTAATTTGTATAGAAAAATTAAAAACTAATCTCATGTGAGGATAGAGTAAAATTGTAAGTTTGTACTTTTAATTTCCTTAGTTAAGCTGCAGCAGTGTCTTACATAATCAAGATCTTTGATGATCAATTGCAAGGTAAACTACTTCTGTTTAGAAAAGTAACAGTGGTGATGCAGTTATGTAAATAATGACCCAAAATTGCAGATATTTGCATTGCCTGATTTTTTTGTGCCATTTTTCTCTTTTGTGTGGCTAAGTGAAAAAGGCCACAACAAGCTCAAGCTCCTTCCTTAGTTTCTTTTTATTTTTTTCTCACTTGTACCTTTTTCTGCTGCCAGCAATGGTTCTGGGTCTCTGAATTTTGTCAGACATTAGATATGTTACTCAGATCTCCAAAGGCATCAAGGCTGATGTCCTCACAGAAGAGTAAATCGTATTACTGTTGCATATAAACAACACGTCACTGTAAAAACTAAGCAAGGAAGAAATCGGCCTCACAAGGACTGTGCTTATGACAGATCTGTGAGATTGATTATGCTCTTGTTTATGCCATGTTATATGTAAAATTTCTAGCTCTTTGTTTCTTATGGAAGATAATGCAGAAAGTAAATGATTATTTCTGTAAATATGGTTACATTAAAGTTGCTTTAACTAATTTAGTCCATAGTTCCTTTCTAGAGACTTCTCAACTGTTGTCTGGAAACTGGGGTTGAAGAGAACAAACCAGGCTTTGATCTGTAAATCCTCGTCAGCAAAGTCAAGCAGAAAACTGGCGAGCATATGATGAATGGCTGATTGCGTGTGTTTTGTGTGGCAGTGACGGTCTGGGAGAGCTGCTGTTTGTGTTTGTCCTGATCAAATAATGATTTGCAGGGTTTTGCCTGAGAATTTCTTATGTATGCTTAGGAGTTAAACGCTAACAGTGAAAGCCAGCCTTTTTATCTAATATTTTAACCTCTTTAAAGCAGTTTTCTTTCAGCATGCATGCACAGGCTTACACATAGGCACATGTACCAGAATTGGGTGCGGGAAAATACCATTATAGCACATATGTAGCAAAAAAATGATTGATAAAATGAAATTGTTCAGTTGTTCAAAAGGGCTTTATGGCAGTCCTCATTCCTGCAATTCAATGCATTCAATGCAATTCCTGCATTCAATGCAGTCCTCATTCCTGCATACTGACTAGATTATAGGTTTTATATCAGGGTGCTATGCCCCAGTGTGAGTGGCCTGATGCTATAGTGCAGAAACAGGTTTTTTTACTTCTGATTTTCAAAGCAGAAAAGGTTCAGAAGAGTAATATTGAGTGTGGTTTTGTAACAAATATTTTCTCAAGAAAAGCATGTTTATAGTATGCTGATGCCAACTACTTTAAAAATCAACTGTGAATCTCAGGAAGTTTATTTTTCTTCTTAACCAGGCCCTATAAATATTTTGCGGACTTTAAACATGCAAAGAGACACTTTGGAGTTACAGGATGGATTTATTATGTGACCCTGGGTACATGACTCAACGTCCCTCTGCCTTGGTTTCACCAGTTGTAAATGAGCTGTTAACACACTGGAGGAGGTAGTTAAGTGTTATGAAGTTTAATTGCTATTTGTAGAGTATACTGAGTTTTCAGATGCAAGGTGCTACAGAAGTGCCTTTTGCTTTGGCTTCTGTATATAAAACAGTAAAACGGGATTTAAAGATATCACTGTCAGGTTTGCAAAAGGAGTAAAGAATTAGAATTACAAAATTGCCAAATGAACAATAGTAAAAGTAGGGCTTTAATTCTGAGTGTTATTCTTTATGTTCCCTCCCTTCAATCTTGGCATCTAATTATAAAAATGTTCTCAGTTTCAATATTTTTGTAAGGTTTTTACTCCTTTAAGGTAATGCACCCACAAATTTAGTTACTGTTGTAGCTGTTCATCTGGAAAAAATGTTGAAATATTGACTTTTTTCCAACCTTAAAGCGTGTGCCTGGGAGGGGGGGGAACTTGGGGTTTTGTTCCTGCTGTGCATGAACTGTATAACTGAAAAAAATATAGGAATAGTGTAAGGATCAAAAGCAGGAGTTCTCCCTCCCAGCTGAGTACCTTAACTATAAAGCTAAAGAGATGCTTTCTCTTCCTTTGTCTTTCTAGACTCATAAATCTTTTGCTCCACAGCACAAGGTCATCAGGATGTGGATCTGGTTGGGGACTATCTTGGAAGAAGCTGGGATGCACGTTGCTGTCTAGAGAATGTAGATTTAAGTCCCACTCAGCTGGACTTGTTGAACCATAAGCTTATCATTAAAAGGTGGATCACTCCACTCCTCACTCTTATCTGAATCCAATGATGCCTTAAAGGAACTGACCACAACTGTCTGTTTTATTTTGATCTTGACTTTGCTAGTAATGGTGTCAAATGTCTCAGATTGGGACCCTTGCCTTATTCCTTGAATTTTGATTTTTAAAGGAGATGACTACCCAGCTGCCTGGGGTAGCAAGGTCATGGGAATGCCTAGGAAAACTTCAGTGAGTTTATGCTCGTTTAGTGGCCAGAAAGGAATGGACTTTTGATGGTATGTGTTGATTCAAGTTTCACTATTCTGCCTAAATGTGGCACTAACAGAGACAAGCTTTGTTCTTGTGCTGATTGATGATTGGCCATAACCAAACTTGGAAGTTTTACATATCTCTTCATAATCCACAGTTATATAACAAAACCATGTAAACCAGTGAGTTACTTATCGAGTAAATACCATGGATGAAAATGTGTTTTCTTGAAAATCAGTGGCAGAAATCCTCGTGGCTGTAATAGGGCCAGGATTTCTCAGTGTGCTTATCCGAGTGTATGTTATCTGTGCTGAGAGGTGGCCCTAAGGCTATATAATACTGTTCTGCACCCTAAATTAAGTAGTCTTCAAGGTGGATGTGTAACCACTTTTGGCATAAAGAGTTGTTTGAACATACATTAGCATTGTGTAATGCTTTATTTTTCTTGTAAAATATTGCCGTTGCAAGCATTCTGTGCAGAAAGTACAGCTAAATAAGGAGGTCTTGGGTAAGTCTGAAGCAGTATTTCTTACTTTTTTCCTCATTGACAATCCTCTTATCTTTTTGGGTCCATAAAATGGCTCTGAGTTCTTGCATGACTTCTTGCAGCTATGGGAGAAGTGTAGAATCCTGAAAGACAATTATGTCCTACAGCTTTTGCGAAAGTAGGCACCTAGGAGTGGGAAGAAACCTCTGAAGTGAGAGAGGAGAATCCACAAAGGAGTGAGCCCTTATAAAAGCTCTAAAGACTTTTTTTTTTTAAAAAAAAAGCTTCAGTGAGAGCTTTCCATTACAGTCAGAAGATACAAAAATATATAGGGAACCCTGTTTCTCAGTAGATGTTTCACAGAATTGTTTGTTATCTGAACATATTTTAAGAACTACTTTGTGAAATGCAGAGCTTTATTCTAGCCACAAAGAGACTGTATTTCAAATTTAGGGCTAGAGATACAAAAAGCAAGCCAATGGAAAGTGCTGGGGGACAGGATAGCAATGAAATGACTACAATGACACACCAGATAACAGCTAAAATACAGTTAATTGCCTATTTGTAGATGTTTTCTGTGTAACAGTAAAGCTATCCCTATGTAATATTTAACAGTTTATAACAAGGCTTTGCTTGTACAGTCATGACTTTGCTGAGATGTTAGAGTAGTTACCTGAAGCTGTGGGAACCTTACATTTGTCTTTCCTTGAGTTTTCATTTTCATTACTTAGAAAATAGGGTAATGAATCCTGGCTCAAAGACAACACAAGAATTTTGCCCAGGGAAATACTAGGATGCTGCTTTTGGTGGTGCTGTTGTTGATCCTGTCTGAATGTGTGATTGCTTATTCATTTGTTTTTCTAAGCTGGCCTCTAAGACAATATGTTCAAAGGCTTCCAAGATATAAGCCAACTGTATGTGAGAGTTTTTGAAGGAGTTCATGTGAAAATCAAAGAAGTGTCATTTCTACACTAGCACAAGTATTTCTTGGGCAAGGGAAAAAAGCTAACACGGAATGAGTTCACATTAGCTGCCCCCAGGTATGAACATCCAAAAACTTCACTGAAAATCGTGTTCCATCCAGTAAAACAAATAACTAATGACTTGTGTTTTGAATGAAGGGGTTCACCAAGCATCATGGAGCATAGAAGAATTTGCTTTGCATAGCATGAAGTCTGTTGGAAAACAGAATACAGCTAGATGTTGCAGGTAGACATGATTCTGTTCATATAATGTCAGCAGTGGGTAGGATGATATGATAGATCTGTATGTGGCCAAGAGGAAGGAATGTAGCTACTTCATGGTTAGTCACTAGCTGTTCTCATCTCATGGGCACTGAAGTGACTGTGTATAAGGTGGGACAGTTTTAAACCATACTAAATTCTGAGAAAGGGCAAAGGTTATTTACAATCATTTTTGCATCCCTCCTTCTCCATTCTTGTATTGAGCTCTGAGAATGCAGAATTCAGCCTGTGGGCTGCAATGCACTGATTTTTGTCCTAAATATTTGCCTTTCTTCCCCCAAAAGTTCTAACACCAGTTAAGACATTCTGAAAAGGAAGATAATATTTCATGTCTGGATTCTTTCTCATTATTTTTATTCCCTGTTACTGATACAGGTAAAGAAAAATCCATAATACATATTACCACCCAGAAATTATTTTCATAATTTTGGTAGAACGTTCTTTTTGTGGCTCTGTTTTATTCCTCTCGTGGCCTCCTTTACCACTTCATCTATTTACTCATTTCTTATAGTGACCTGGAGAGAGACCAAGCTTGAAAAGACATACCATATCAACCTTTTCTTTTGCAGACATTGTTTCAAAGGAGCTTGTCCACCTCCAGACACAAGACTGCATTTTGTTTGCCCATGATATCAGACATATGTAGGCCCAAACATTTCTTCTCTTCTATTGATTACTTTCACGACAGTATCTGAAAGGCTGAAGAGGCCAGAATATTTCTGGATTTTGAGACGCGTTAGGGAATGGTTTAGAATAGGAATGTAATTAGACTTGGTAAGTAGAGCCTCCAGTCTCGCAATGTTCTCTTTATCTACTACAGGCAGCAAAGGCTGCTGCTTGGCTGGGAACATGGAGACAGAATTTGATTAACTCCTCAGGCATCAGACGTTGTGTGTGGTACCTTATGTACAGGGTTACAGTTCCCTGGAACACAAGAGTAGCCACATGTCTGTGAGCAGAAGAACCCCTCTTTTGACGATGTGCCAAAAAAGCACAGCACTTCAAAGTCTATTTTTTCTTTTTCTTTTTAAAAACGTTTATTTACTGTGTAAGTTTAAGCAGATTTCTCCTTGGACACGTAAAACAGCTTTTCCAGTTGGGCTTTGTATACGTGACTGCATTGATTTACATAGTATTAAATTGGAATAATTATGATTCAATTTTGAAAAGTGCTGCAGTGATATCATGATTTGATTTTGGTCAAAATACTCCAGATATACACACACACACACACACACACACACACACACACACTCAATAGGTTCTGTCAACCTGGAAAAAAATGGTGGTTATGTCATGTTAAATTAACATTAAAATCATAAATGTTTTCAGGAGACCTGAAATCTGTTACATGCAGATAGACAAAGATCACACTACTTTGTTATATCCTCAAGAGATTTAACATTTTAAATTCAAGCATCAAGATGTTAAATTCCTGGTTTATTATTGTAGAATGGATGATAAACTTGAGAAGGCAATAAGATTGCCAGTTTATTCTTGAACCAATGGATGAAATTGTAAAAGAAGTCTAAGACAATTATGTATTCAAATCTCTGACTTCTCTTTGAAAATGCAGCCAGTGGCTGTCCTGTAACTGTAAATCTGTTTTTTCATTTTTTTTTTTCCTAAAGGCCACTATAAGAAAAGCTCATGTCCTTTCACGACATCTACAATGGCAAATAAATACAAAAAGTTCTACTGTGAAATATTTATTTTGTTTTATCTCATTTAGGCGTACTTATCAGTTTCAGTTTTACTGGAAACCTTACATATGGTAAGGAAACTTGGCTTTTGAAATAGAAACTGTCTAAGGAGTCATGCTGTCATGCTTAACTTCTGAATAAAGCATGACTGCAGCATAAACTGATTATAGGAAATGAGGGTTTGGCTTGCTTTCTAAAAATGCTGTCCGAAGCCAAAGAGGTTAACACTTAGGAAATTTGCTTAAAAGGCTTCTTCCACTTCTTCCTTCAGTAATCTTGCTTGCTTTTTCACTGGGTAGTTTTTAGTGCTTCTCAAGCAAATCAGTTAGGACAAATCTGATTGTGTCAAAAGTTTGCAGTAATGCTTTCATACATCTACAATAATATGAAATTGTTTGTAACCCTTTTGTTCGGTGAGGACCTTCAGTTTGTTTAAGGGGAGGGCTTGCTTCATTGTACATTTGCAGAAGAAGTGTGCAGTCATGCGCGATAACAGGCCCTACCACGGCAGTCAGAGTAATTCAGGCAGTCTGCACGCAGCAATGTGCCTTGCTCCTGGGAGTGGACCGCAAACCAGGTGGACTGTCCTGGCAGGCTGCACACTGAGTAGTATGTGGGTCATGTTGGAAAAAATTTCACAGTACTCTGCACTGTGATTCAGCATCTAAAAATGTGTTTGTTTTTCCTCAAGGTGTCAATTTATCTTATTTAATGTTGACTGAAAAAACTGTTATATTCCTAACCGCATTTGTTTGTAATAACTGTTCTTAACATGAACCTAATTTCATTTTTTTTCATATGTTGCTGTTGGCTTTGTTCTGTGTGCTGAATTTAATTTTCAGCTTTAATACATTTTATTTGATGTTTTTTTGTTTCTTTTAGTATACTGCTCGTTATAACTCTTAAACATATGTCTGAATCAGCTACAAATACTTCTAGTTGTGATGATGCAGAAAGCTGCATGAGATCACACAAGACCCAGTTCAGGTCTTTGAATACATAATTAAGACATGTTTATAGTACTAAAATAACCCTGCATTTTTCTGTCTTTCAACTGGCGTCATACTAGATTTACACTATTATTTCTGAATATGGAGTGAGGCATAAAGGCTTTTTGAATTGTACTGGTTAAATGAAAAAAAATTTCCTAGTGATGCAATAACTATTTTTTGCAGGAGTTATTTTTATTTGATCTGTTTAACTGCTATAATTTAAAAGAATTTTTAGCAATCATTTGGGATTGAAGTTGATTTTTTTTTTCTAAAATTAGCTGTGGCATAAGTTGTTTCTATTAGAAAGTTATCTTTTCTATTCTTTTTGCCAGAAGGAATCCTTTTTAAGAGAGAGTTATTAAGCAAGTGGAAAAAAAAAAAAGGAAATAATTCCATAGCTGCACTTGCACACATTCAGCTGTGGTTTTTTCTTCTCTTTTCATTCTCTTCCTCTCTTCTTCCTATTAGACTGTGTGACATTTGTATTACTAAAGTCTTGTGCATATTGTCAGAGGTTTCCAAACCAGAGATGTGTGTCAGACTAAAAAGAAATGGTGTTCCCTGGCAATTGCCAAATTTGCACTGTCAGAAGAAAATCAGTTTCATAAGGTTTTCATACAGACTGAGCAAACTCAAAGGCAAAGCATAACTAATGCCTGCTCTGAACAGAACCCTCCAAGTAGCTTTCACATAAAGCAAAAGTATTTGTGACTGACAGTCAAGGAAGAATCAGTAATGAAGCTCACTTCAATCAATATTTAATAGTGTGCACACACACAAGACTTCTGACATATAGGAGTGTTCAGCTGCCATCTCTACCTTTTTTCCCAGGAATTGCAATCATAACCATCACTTGAGAAAATGAGAACCAAAAGCGCTGAGCTGCAGATCTTCCTCCCCTGCTGTGGCAGGTCCCTTGCAAGGGAAGGTGAACTTTTTACAGGAGCACCTTCTATAGCCTAGAAACCTTTGCAAACTTTCGCATTATAAAAATTACCTATTGCACTTAATATTATCATTAGGATGGGATAGACTGATATTTTCATGGTGATTTTTTTGATGCTGTAGTATCATAGCTACTACATATCAGATTTTTTTTTCAGCTTCTCTTCCTCATACCCTTCTTCATATAAGCTGTCAGGGGAAGGACTTTTGGAAAAATTAACTGTGTGCATTACAAATCATGTTATTGCTCTTCCTCCCTCCATGCCTCAAGCCCTTTGTTATTATAGTGTGAATGTGTAGGAGTAAAGCAATGATCTCTGTGGCTTTTATCTGTGTAATTTCTCTCTTAAACACATTTACTGTCTTTAGAACATCCTTTGCAGAACCAAAATAGCAGACAGATAACTGCTGCTATTTATATTACATTGTTAATAAGGGATTCATTCCTATCAGTTGTCTTGCCAGTCTTCATTGGTATTCATGGGTAGTTCTGAAGAACATCACACTACTGCTGTTGATATATATCCATGTGCCGAGCTGAAGAGTATTAAAGCTTTTGAGTTTTTGTATTTGGTTAGAGTATTATTTTGTTTACTTAAGTAAACTGGACTTGCAACAAAGTAATCCTCATAACTCCTTAAAATTGCCAAGCCAAACCTGAATGTTCACATCACAAACATTGTAAATGCAACAGACTTGAATTGAAATAATTTAAAGCTCTGTTGTCCACATGGAGGGAGATTCTGATATGCTTGAAGAAATAATACTTTCATACAAAAATAATCCCAATGTGAATCAGTAGAACTATGGAAAATAAAGTATGAGTATAGGAATTCAAGTGTGTTTCTCACCGAGTTTGCTTCCCAAATCCAAAATTCCTAAATTTATTCTTGAATTAAACATATTGATTGTAGTGGGATTTCAGAATTGCATTCTCTGTCTTCATTCCATTATTCTTTGGTCAGTTCTTGGGAAAATTTAAATCAAAACACTTCCTTAAAAAGCTACTTTTCATTTTCACCTTTTGAGTTTTAAAAGCAAAAAATCCTGAATCAGTCATTATAACCTGATTCATACTTGAATACTGCCAGCATGAAAGACTACTCAATAAATAAAAGTGGACCCTGAAAGCCTTTAGTTAGGGAAACTTTTAATTTAATTCAAGAAAATTCTCTTCAAGAGTTTTGCCCCAGAATTCACTCAAAGTTGACACTTTGAAATCATTTAGGCCTTCACTTCCATGTGCTGAGTTTAGAACACTTTCTAAGCACTGCAGGTATTTAAAAATGATGATGAAAATCTGTTAATTTTTTGACAAACATCTATGGGGGGATTTGGGTTACCAGTAAAGTTATAAGTTTTGATCATTTGACACCTCTGAGAACCACTTCCAGGATATCACGTTGAGAATCTGTATGAAACCCTTATTGGAAAAATATTGCAGTAAATGACCCGCACAGCTCACAGTCCAGAAGGAAGAAATAAGTGGAGTATGTTCAGAACAACCAGTGCAATTGATGTGTAGTCTCCTTGGCTGGAACTATAAAAGTCACACTTCAGATTAAATCTAGACTTTAGCTGGGATCTCAGTGTTGCTATTTGTCTGCAAGTATTCACAATTGTTTTCATATCTTTATGATCAATGTCTACTCTTAAATAATGAATTAAAAAATTTGTATTGCAGAATGAGAAGTATGTTTATATGTAGATGTATGTCTATAGTGCAAAATAAAACAGTTATGGAGAAGGATGTTTAAGAAGGGTAGCAAGTGAAAATGCTTAACATTGTTAGACTTTCTCTTCTCATGAGCTGAGCTTTTTTATTGATTCACTTTTATCTAGTGGTATTGCATAAGCGTGAAGTTTCACTCACTCATGTCTTCACATCACTTAATGTGTAAAAAGTCTCATGCATAATTCATTAACGTTTCGTAGAAATAGGTTTGAATAACCCATACTTGATTTAGATTTACTAGTTTCCTTCCTGTGGCCACCACTGATCTCAATAGATGGAAATAAAGTTGGTTACTGTAAGCTTGTTACCTCTGAAGACTGCAGTCTTCAGTAAAATACAGTAAAAAACCCTGAAAGACTAGCATTCTCTAGCAGTCAACTGGACTCAGGTTACTGTTATTTTAGATCTGCCTGTTGCGTATTATAAAAAGGAGAAAATTACTTTTTGTTTCATTGGTTCATTATCACTTAATAAGGATTTTAAAAATCAACTAGTTTCCAGAGAACCAACCTAATTTTTAGTGGAAGGGTTTGAGTTCTCTATGATGTATAAGTGATGGATTGTGGATTGGCATTTATAATCTGAACTTTTATGACTGTATTGGTGAAGGTTTCATTTTCACTGTTTTAAAATACATGCTGGTAATGAGAAAAAGTGGCTGTCTCCCCTTTGTAGGGAATCCATTGTAGAGAAAATGGGTGTAAAGAATACCAATTTCAAGAACAAGAATTAAGGATGCACAGATTTAAACTTGCTATTTTGGCATGAAAAATAGGCTAAGAATTTAATAGATCCTTATAAATATTCTTCATCCACCATAAAACTAGTGGACAAAATTCAGACAAAACAAATATATGAGTTGTGAATCCAACCCAGAAAACATAATTCTGAGATAAACCTAAATTAAATGGACCTGAAGGTCAGATTTCCTTTCTTTCACAAGTTCAGTGTGTTGCTGCTAAAGACTTAAAAATGAGATGACATAGATGGAAATGTTTAAGAGCATCTTATTTTGGTGTTAAAACTGTTTCTTGTAAAAGAAGGACTATTTGCAATTTCCTCCCAGCAGCCTAGATATCCCTTCTGCTAAGACCAACGTATCCCCGAAGAGTTACCTTTCCACAGCTCCGTTTATTTGCTAAAGGATGGCATGGGCAATGGCTACTTGGATGCCTGATTACTTACAGCAGGATTCCCCAGCCTCAGAAAGAATATCACCCTGGAGATTTTACAGTAAAATGTTGTTTCTTTAAAAGGCCGTAAAAGAATGTCAGTGGTGCAGCTGATCTTGCTCAAGATCAAGGCTTTGCACAAACAACATATTGATCAAGACTCCCCAGGCATTTTTTATTTACCTATGACAGAGTGCCTGCGGGTATCAGAAGCCAATTTGGTAAATAACAGAGAAACCAATTAAATGATTTAGTGAAAGCAAGAAAGGTCTTGAAAGTCTGCATGCACTGGGCAGGATGTGAAGTTTGGGGGTCTCAGCAGAAGACATAGGTGAAGCAAGTGACACTGGCACTTCATCTAGTTGGGAAATGGGAAAGCTGAGGGAACAGTGCTAGCAAGGGGGTTGGTAAAGGGAGGCTTGCTGCTGAGTGCTTCTTGGCTTTTCTCCTGTGCCTGAAGGAGAAGCAAGGATTAAAGTATGAAAGACTTCCTTAACAAATGAGCACTCAGAAGCTTCAGATTCTCCAGCCAGTGGGATAAGTAAATAATAATAAAAAGATACCATGATTTTATGTCATACTTCCTTGAGACAGATCCATAGTTCCAGTGTTGTATTGGGCAGATTGCCTAGTCTAGCATTTTCCATGACACTGAACATACCTCTAGATATATGAAATCATTAACTGAATCACCCTCTGGATATGACAAATGATGCATTAATCTGTACTTCCCTGTCTGTTTTGGTGGTGTTAAATCCAGGGAGCTATTCCCATGTCCCAGATTTTTTTTAATCCATTTTTGTGCAACTGCTTATGGAAGTAGTAGTAGCTCAAAATTTGTTTACTCTTTGAAATGAAAGCACAATTCCCTTTTAAGCCGTCCAAAGAAACACAAATATTTCCCTGTCAGTGTAACAGTGTGGTTGGTATAGGAAAGTAAAGTAACACAAACACATTGTGTCCAATAATTCTATAGTTCTTTTTCTAGAAGTTGACTGTATCAATCCCTGTCAATGCATGGGCAGGCCTTTTTCCCAATTGTGTGTTTCCTTTTTAGCAATTACAGTGTTTCTTTCTGTTCCAGAGCACAATGAACTATAGGGAACAGTACAGGATCTCATCTTCTGGTGAGATAGGTATCAGATTCTTAGGGGCAGTTGTGAAGCCACTTTATATTCTCATAAGACAGGTCTTGTATCACCATAAAGTTACAATCATTTCTATAGAAGTTGAAGATCTGAAGCTTAAGAGAAGGCACCACCGGATTTGGCATTAGACAGGAGGATGGTTCAAAGAGAACACCTTAGAGTTAACCTTATGGTGATCTTCCTCTGTGTGTAGATGTAAAGGACAAACAAACCAGACAGTTTTCTCATATGCTTCACTTTTTTGAAGGAGATGTTGCCTTGTGCATTGGCGCGCTTGTGGCCACAATATTTTCTACATAGTAACAGTGACCTAAACAGGAGATATTTATTCTTTGAGTGTCATATTTGCAGAATCTCACTTTGGATTTTTGCAGCTGCAAGCAGAGCTCGAGCATGGTCTAACATTTCCTTTGGGATCAAAGAACTTGAAGCTTCAAGAAATGCTGGGAGCTGTAGACTCGGAGATGTGATGGTGAGTCTGCTGCCAATTATATTCTTCTTTTAGCTTCACTATATCCAACCAATTAGATCTGATTTCATCCCACAAGAGACTACAACTCCCAGCATCGCTGAAGGCTTTCTGGGTCTGAGTTTCAGGGAGGAATTCTGTCCGTGGTGGTTTTTTTGAGGGAGGCAGAAATTTAAACTGGCTGAGTTACCTCTTCTTAAGTCATGCCCAGTCAGTTCTTCAAAGGTTTGTGTGTGGATGTGTGTGTGAGAGAAGTGAAGAAGAAAGTTATGGAAGAAATATAAAATCATGTTAAACTGTAGAAATACTTGTATTCTAAGTTTTTACATGTATGTCTGTGCACCTTTCTAGCAGCTCAGTGATCTTCTCCTAGTCCTGCAGGGCTTTAGAAGGTTGGGTTTGGGGTAGTTTTCAATTTTTGCAAGAAACTCTAAAGCAATTTAGTCGCTTTGCACTCCCTGAAACTCAAGAAAGAAATTTAACTGTTACTGAGCCAGGCTCGCAGAACAATGTGAATAAATGTAACCAATACCTCAGGATAGCGAGGCCAATCTGAGCTCTAGGAAGCTCTTATTAAGCAACAGGATGGACTCCAACTCTTACAGCTTAGCAGAGTGGAATTTGAAGTTGGATTGTTCATGCTTTCTGAATGAGTGTCCAAATGATGTGTATAAAAATTTGTGATGAGCTGCCTTTGTATGACCTGAGACTTGAATTTCATGAAGGTGTTCAGATACAAGATCTTCATCCACTTGTAGCTTTAGGCATGTCAGGATTGCTTAAATGAGCAATAACCATTTAAGCATGGAGTAAAAACATGGTTGATGAACTGGAAATAAGAATAATTTACGCAGAAAAACCTCTTTCTGCACTTTTCACATAAATAATCAAATACTGCAAAAGCACCAAAGGAAACCAGGATCATGTCATCTCAGGTGACCAAAAATTTGAAATATCTAAACACTGGGTGTTTAATTGCCACACAACATTGTGACCACTTTTGGTGGGACTGGTCTTAGAGTTTGTTAATCCTTTTCCCTCATATACAGTCTCTGACATTCTTTGGTGGAACAAATTTGGCACTGTTGAAAAAAGATTTTCTGGCTCAAAAATGGACAAATAATGGATGGACAGAGTCAGTCACTCAGGCTATAGATGCTAGGAGATGGATGGATTGCTTATCTATTCTTTCAGGAAGTGAGTGTTGCTCTCTCATTTCCAAAGGGTCCTCTACCTTCTGCTGATTATTCCCTGTTGGTGTATGTGTTAAGGTAGAAGGAGAGTAAAACTCTGGTGCAGTAAGGAAAACAGTAAGTAAATCTCAAGTCACTATTACCTTGCTGTCCTCCAAGCACTCATCTGAGAATATAAATAGGCACAGAATGTCCTCACATTATTCAGAGATGTAAATGCCAGCAGACAGTAAGAGGAAAAGCTGAATTTGGTCAGTAGCCGCTGGTCAGTACTTAAGGAATTCTGGAGGCTTCAACAAATAAATAAATTCCTAACAAGAAATGAGAAAAAACCCTCTTCCATTGATTGTGTAGGGGTTTGGCTGTGCAGTTTGAACTAGTTCACATAAAAATATTTTGCATTTTAAATAAAATACATCCACATTGGTCTTTTCAATTCTCTTCTCCCCTGTTGTGCTGAATCAGACACTCTGCAATGCACACGTTGCACACACGCATGAACAGTCCAACTTCAAACTGCACTCTGCTAAGCTACATGATTTGGAGTCTAGGGTGTAGCTTTAAAATAGCTTCCTAGGGATCAGCTTGGCCTCACTACCAAGGTATTGGTCATTCTCACTCAGTAACACAATGTAAACTACTAGCAATGACGCTGTTGTCTCTTGTTTCCACAAGCACTTGAGTCTTAGGCACTGAATTTAATTCGGGTCCCGAACACGATCCAGAACAGAGATTACTGTCACTTGCTACTTTTCTGTGAACTGAATTTTCACAGCAGCCAGTCACTGAGAGATAAGTAGCTCACTTCTAAAATTAGACAGCCAAATTTTTAGGACATCTGTAGTTCAGAAGAAAGCAGCTGTGTGGAAATTAATTTAATACTGCCTGGTAAAGCATCACTTTTTCAGTTATCTAAACTTCTTACCACTTATGACCACATTATGATGAGTGATATTAATGCGCTATAGCTACAATTGCTATAAAGCAATAGGAATGCTTCTTCCTCCACCCCCACCCCCCATTAAAGAAAAGAATTAAGTACAGTGGACTACACCTGAACAATAGGATCATGCAGAGTAAGAGGCACTTAAATGAATATGGTTTGCCTCAAATGCATGGAGGAATGTAGAACAAATCACTTATTAAATTTCTGCTGTGGCAAATGAATCCACCCTCAAGCCATTATCAATGAATGCAAAGGGAAATGGACTACATGCACTCATTAACCTGCTATGGGGATCAGTAAACGTGACTCTGAATGTTAGCATATGAAAAATGCCATCGCTCTGTGACATGAATACCAGGTCAGGGTGAACTCAGTCTATTTCTATTTGTTAAAAAGATGTTGTCAGGTTAAATTTGTATTGGTGGGCCTGATGTAGGCCGGCTGCTATTTCCTCTCCGAGCTCTCATAAAGCCAATATGAACTCTGAAACGTGCGGTCTGGCTAGCTTGATGTCAGCATGGTCACAGACCCAGGTCTGGCTGGCATCATGGAAAAACCTCTTGAGATGTACTTGGGAAGTACCTCTTGGGAGGAATCATGGCCTTGAGAGTCTGAAAGTAGTTAAAAACTGAGCACATTTAACTCTTGCTCCATACGTCCATGCAGAAGGTATGCACATATAACAGTTTCAAAATCTCTATTGTTTTCTGCTGAAAAGTTTGGATAACAATGCAGCACTTTACTTTTCTTGTGAAAATTCACCTGAATCTAAAACTTGGCTAATGTGGTCTGAGACATGAGTAGGTCTACAAGGAAAGAAAGAGAGAGGGAATAGGAAGGATGGGGGAAAAACATGGGAAGATGGTGAAATCCTCCTGGAAGAAAATGTTGCTGAAAGTTATGTTTAATTTAGTTTAAGATTCTGAGAGGCATTATACAATCTTTCAAGGTTGATTTAACTGTATGGTTATAATCTAGCTGCTTTAAAAACTTGTACTCAGATATCCAAGAAATATCTAAGTCCTAACTTAATAATTTTAAAAAAACAAGTACATTTAGTGGTTCTTGGGCAGATGAGAGAAGTTTCATTTGAGTGTTTCTCTCTTGATTTATTATGCTTAAGTACCATTCAGCTTTGATTATTGGCTTGACCTAAATTGACATCTGAAAAAGCCTGATATCGGTGCATAAATCTGTGATAATCACCACATCATTACACAGCATCACCTTTTGAAGAAGAAATTATAAAGCCACTCTTGTCTGTATTCAAAATTCAGCAGAAAGCTATTAACCCTCATCTTTTATAAACACACTTAAAAATGCCACTTATAAGAAACAAAAACAGCAAGCTAAAGCAAAGCTGAACTATTTGAGATGGAACTTCTATGTACATTTTGTTAGAGATCTGCTGTCTTGAAGTTAGGATATAGGAATGTCAGTTTGTGATGAAAGTTTTTCTGGTGTGCTAAATATTAGATTCTTAAATCAGAATGTTCTCAGCTGTTCTGCTGTTTTTCTGAGCTAAATAGCTCTGTCTGGAAATAAGCATGTGATACTGCTCTAAATTCATGGGGAAGTGATGTTAACATCCATATGCGTAAGCTGAGCAAGGGTTAGTGAGAACCTGTTTATGAATAGACCCCGCAGTTCTTAATTTATTATTGTCTAGAAGGGGCCTGAAATGTAAGGTGATAAAGGCTTTCTATCTTCACATGATGTGCATCAGGTATTTACAGCCCCTGAAAAGTATTATCAACTTATGCTTCCAATATGAAAATTATGTTGAAATCTTTACTTACTACTGTCCTTTTCCCTCCCCACAAATGTTCCCCCATTTGCTTAAGATAATAGTGTATGATATTAATCAGTCACAGAAAAGAGCCACCACCAGGATCTTTATTAGGAGCTTTATGATGCACTAATTGTTTGAAGTCATAAGACCTCAGAATTTTCCTCCAGTGACCTCCTAATACACATTCTGCAGAAAATATGAAAGCTCTTACTTCAGAAGCATTACAAGTACCTTTTCTTTTTGGGAATATTTAGCAGGTGTCTAAATTATATGCTTTAAATTTGCAACATACCTGATATTTTTCTCTCTCATTTGTGCAGACAGGTATGGAAAATATATACCAAAATGCATAGGTAGGCATATTCAGGGCATAAAGAACTAGGGCTGAACACTGTGCATACAACATAGGTGAAACTTCCTGAAAAATGATGTACAGTAGGTATGGTGTGGTTTTGTATGCATATATAAACACACATACATATGATCACCAATTCTTACATGTAATTTTCTTATCACTAATTGTAGTCCCCCTGTTAATTTTTAATACATTTTCAACTAACATGATATTCTATATGAAATTCTACCATGAAGTAGTCCGGATGAGCAAAACTGTGGTTTTAGCTTTGAAGCAGAATGTCAGCTGACAACAGTAAATGCAACATACTGATCTAAAGAAGTCATGCATCGTGTTGCTTACTTACCGACTGCCTTTAGAGAGGCATACTTGTTAAGCTCTTTGCCTGGGGGCTGCTGCTCATACGGGTTTGTGATCTGTCCCAGGCTGGGATATGAATGTTGATGTGCCATCTGAGGAAGGAGGGGAGATGTTGGCATGACGTTATTCATCTGTGGTGGATCTGTATTAAAGAAAATCGACAAACATTAAGAAAAAAACCAAATCAGTCTTAAGGTTTTAACATCATTATCCAGTACAGACTAGACAGGATATGTCATGAGATTTAATGCAACAAAACACTATTTACTACAAAGTGGGAGTTTGAGTACAGCAAACCTGTACTTCAGTTAATGGCATGATTAAAGGCTGATGAATGATTGTAGCAATACATGCTAACTTTTGTATAAAAAAGAGCTTTGAACTAAAAAATAGGTTTTCAAAACAATTGAACACCAACAACAAAGACTGAATTTGCTGCAGCATTAGGATACAAGCCAAAATGTGAAGTTTATTCCAACGTAGCTTGAATACAGGGCAGTAGTATCAGTCTGCCTGTGCAGTTAAATTGCCTGGCTAATTTCAGTTGGCTCAGGCAGGCTGCTGCATATATGCACTTACACTGCTTTTAATACCAGAACCAGCTTGGTTATTTGCACAGCATTGTGTTCTGTAGACATGGCCCACAGTGAAGAATGTGCAATTTTGGCTCATGACTATCATTAGGTAATTTCTTCAAAGCTCACACTTTGTCCTTATGTTTTATCCTTTTCCCTGACAGTAGGTAGCACAATATCATACCAAGATAACGTTTTCTGTAGCAGGCATACCTAAAAGCAGGAGCTAATTACCTCTTATGTACAGTTTTATACCAACACTTACCCCATATCCATTCTGTAGTTGATTTGTTGAGTTGATAGTGGAGAATACAGTCTGGATGCTTTTCTTTCTAAGATATACCATAATTTATTATTTGTTTTTAATGTTTGATTCCAGCCTCTAAAAAGTTTGGTTAGAATTGTATGCAGCACTCAATTTGCAAACCTAAATTTTAACAGATTTCAAGATGATCAGCATATATTTTGCTGAGTCTTTCTCCAGGCTGTGTATTTTGAGATATTTGGAGCTGATTGTCAATCCTAGAACCTTATCATAGCTTCTAAAATCAGACGAATGCATTTTTTCTCCTGCAATGAGACCATGGTGCTGAATTTGTGACAATACAGTAACTCCCACAGCATCAAGCTTATGATAATGTAGGAAGAAAGCTGGGAAGTTATGGGAAAGAAGGCTTATTGTGATGGAGTGAATGGACCACCCCCCCAAGTGCCCACAGGATCTGGCAGAAGCCAAATATCCCTGCAGTTTGCCAGGATTTTAAGGGACCTGAGCCACTTCACTTTCCACAGCTCATTAATGAAGCTGAGTGCATGAGCAGGAGCTCTGAAGCCAGTTAACGGATTTACTGCTGGGAAAGGAAAGGAAAGCTAAGGTGTTTTTTAACTTTCTTATTCTTCACCATTGCTGCTGCCTGATGCAGTCTCTGCTGTTCAGACTGAGGTTGCCTCTGCAGAGCAGTATAATCACATCCTCCTACCACATACACATATAAACAAGTTGTGAGGGCACCCCGAGGCAGCTCCAGAAAAACGGTGGAAGTGCTACCATCTAATAACACTATGATTCTTGCTGTTACTGGTTGTTTATAGGGAAAAAAACTGGTTGTGGGTAGAGCTGAATGAGAAATTATTTTCCTATAACAAAAGAGTTTTTCAGTAAGTGTTTTTTTTCTTTTACCAAGCAAATGAAATCTGAAGTTGGTCTTTTTTGCAAATCTTATGTCAGATCAGGAGAAACATTTCGTTATGATTTCAAAATTATATATATTTTTTAAAAAGTTAGCTCACATTTAAAAATAGAAATGTTGTTTTGGATTGAAAACCAGAAACTTTTCTGTTAACAGAATTCCCAAAAAAAGTACTGAAACACTTTTTGAATCTTTTTTGATAGGTTTGCCTTGAAAGGGTAAGTTTGTGAACTCAACTCTTTCACAGAAACGGTTGTTATTTAAATGAATTGCTATTTTCTAATAAGTTAAAGCTCTCAGTAACTTTCTGTTCAGCTATAGTACTGACATGTCTGATGTAACTAAGTGGAGCGACGCTTCTCTTAGAGCAAGAACTTGTGAAATCCTATTCTGTTCCAATTCTATCTCTAGAGTACCGCTGAGGAAAGCCTCTTACTCTAATGGCTTGAACCATAAAATTAGATGACCACTCTTTTCAAACCTTCCATATCTTCCAAGTATCTTTCTTTTATGGTTACATCTACAAGTATGCTTTTGAGGATGAACGCTAGCACAGCCGTATTTCAGTAATAGGGCAGCTGTAAAGATACCAGCATGGGTGGGACCTTTGATATAAGGAAAGTGTAAACCTTTTACCACTACATCCGCTAATTTTTTTCTGAGTAGAGCTAAATCAGCACTTCGTAGATGCTACTACTATAAAGTTCCCTTGTGGCAATTATTATCTGGTTTGTCAAAACATCATGATTTCACTGTGATGAAAGTATTGTGAGCTCCAGTATTTCTACACTCACTGCCAAAGTGACTTGCAGCTGTGGAGACTTGCAAAAACACGGTAAATAAGGTGTAGTGAGCCAGGACTGTTTTTCTGGCTGTGTTTCTTACTTGGACTTATCATTTTTAGTCAGTCATCTCTTTAAATGTAGTGAAGAAAGTTACCCCAGAAATGTACTGGGGAAAATGAATCAGGTGTACTTGTTTTTCATCCAGGTGTTCAGTGGCAGACTATGTTGTTACTAGATTTCTGGGGTTCGGTTCTTTGAGCATTTACGAAGATGTAAAGAAATATGTTTTTCATTTCCAGATCATCTTTGACTTCTCTTTTGTCTCGTTAAAAGCTCAGAACTCTCCTGAATTATGAATTTCAAGCAAATCAATGACAGTCATTCTTTCACTGCCACACTGACTGCACAGTGCCCCTCACTCATACCCAGATGCTTACACAAGACTAAGTCATCACATAGAAGACACAGTTCAATTACTCATTCAATTGGCCATTTGTACAAAGTAAATTAAGCAAAAGGCCAAACTCTGGCAAAGTGCATTGAACTATATTGAAGAACAATTCCTATTTATAAAGAGACTCCCATTGGAATGGACTCCTAGGGCCTAAAAGGAAAATTTCAGCTTGATATATACATCTGTCTAAATCTGAATCATACTAAATTTTAGTCTAACTGGCCATAACTGGTGAAAGTTGCATTTGTTTGCAAGCTCTCTAAACTGTCTATGATCTGATTCCTTATCTCTGGGTTTCTAGAAATAAGTGAGCAAATGGGACACTTACATTGTTTTGTCCACACATCGCTAATGTAATGATGATGGGTAAATTCAGCTATATTTGGATGCGATTTAGGAAATGTTCATAATTGAAGTAACAGTGGTTTAATGCAAATTCTGCAGCAGGCACAGCAATGGGGAGTGAAAGTCTAACCATTGGGGGAGCCCAGGCTTAGCCTTGAGCAACTAGGAGGTTTTAAACAGGGCTTGTCTTGCCCACTCTGGGGGACTCCACATTTATAACTGAAAAAGATACTGGTCTTGGCAGTGTTGTCTTATACTTGTAAATACTGCTTCAGTCTCAGCAATACCAAATAGGGATTCTCTCAGGAAATAAAGAAATTTTTCTGCAACTACTTCACAAGATCTCAGTGGGAAATTTGAGATTTTTCAGTTTGAGATTTTGACTTTTTCCTGAAATTGGAAAAAAATAGTGAGTGTTGAATTTTGGGGAGCAAATAATAATCTGTTGGATTATTCAAAATATTGTGGGATACAAGAGACTGTTTTCAATTGGAAGAAAGTTTAACAAGAAAAATCCCTACCAGCTTTATCACTGACCTCTAGTGCCAAGTTAAATCCTTTATACTTATAAAGCAGATATTCTGTGATTGGTATTTGCAAATAGCTGGCTTCACTGAATAGGGACAACTTTAACCTGAAAGCTGTGGCTGTGCTGATACATTACTTTTGGCAACCTGATGCTGGTACATTGTCCAGCATGGTATTCCATATAACCAGCTGCACTGTGCCACTGCCAATTTATGTATTTATTTTTAAAAGACAGAGAATATGAACATCACAAAGAGTCAAAAACTGTTTGTGCTGCAGATTCTAGCATGAATAGTCAGACCTGATTAGCAATGGTGATATTGTAAAAAACCTGCACTATTCACAACCTATCTTATTTTCTGTTGAAGCAAAGAAATATGATGTTAGGCTGCTTCCTAACCTCCCAAGACTTTAAGGAGTCATTCTGGATATAGTGTTAGTGATTTGCTTTCTGTCTTCCTACTACCAGCCCAAAAGAAAGAGTTTGAAAAAAGCACGCTGGAGCTCATGACACAAAAGCTAGATGTCTGCTGGGCAGAACATGACAGGAAAAAAGAAAACCAAAAAAGGTCTTCAGATGCCGAAGAGTGCTTTTGACTGTTATCCCCTTAAGACGTCTAGGTATAGAAAAGCTTGTGGGAGGCAAATGGAGCAGAAAACAAGAACTGGAAGGAAGCTGCACCAAAACCAGTTTATAGCAAGAGAAAGTGTGTTTTACATCCCAGCCACCAACAATGAGCCTTTGGAAATGGCAGAGACATCGGCTTCTGGTCACAGTCCCAGTAGTTGATGAAGGCTGATCATTATGTTATCTGTGTATTATTTTGACCTGTATCTCAACCTGTGCAATTGCAACTTGTATCCAGGTGTCACAGCTAAGAGTTTACTGCATTTTTCAAGTGAAAATGCTTTTGGGGAGTGTTTCCACCCCTCCCTGATTGTGAATTTTTGGAGTTGCTTTATTGTGTATCACAGTGACAACAGTGATGTAATTGGTTGCTGTAGTTATGCTGCACTCTACCCACTTAAGATGGTGTCATATGTAATTTATGCACTTCATTCAGAAATCGAGGAATGGGCATCTCAGCAATTACTAAATACAAATAAGAACCCAGGGTGGAAACACCTGACACACCATGATAACATGTATGAATGTGGTAAAACAAGGCAAAAGCCCCACAACTTTTTGTTTGTTTTGTTTTCTGCATTGTTTATAAAATATATTGTGCTGTTCACCTAGCTTGATTATTCTAGTCAAGAAGCTGCCAGGGTTATGGGGAATACTCAGGGATAAAGGAAAGGATGGTAGTAGGCTGCTGGCAATAATAAGCTTGTTCACTGTTTGAGAGCCAACAACCTGCCATGAATGTCCCTTAAGCTCAGCCACTATCCTCCTCCTCTTCATCCATGGGAAGAGTGGAACCTGCTCTGTAGAGTGGCCTGGGAATTCATTCCTTTCTGTAGCAATGAAGTCAATGATTCAGTGCTTGAAGACAAGGAGAATGAAAAAACTCCATAGGCACAGAATGGAATCTATTAGTAAATGAGCAGTTACAGGCATAAGGGAAAGAAAATGAGACATGCGATGCAGTAACAAAACAGGAGAGGATGGGGGAAGGGCAAGAAAGCAGAATGAGATTTTGCTATAAAAGCCACCTGCAGACACACATTCAAAAGGAATGAGAACAAGACAGACAAAAGAAGACTGGGAAGTCAAGGGGGAAAAAGCGAAAATTCAAAGGAAAATATAATAATAGCTGAGTGTTTTCAGATACTCAAGAGAAAAAGATATGCCCTGAACAAAGTAAAATTGAAAATAACAGCTATGAAAACAGGATAGATCTGAGTGATTAGAGAATACCAGTATAAAATTGCTCCCCTCCCATCCATAACTGCACTGCCACCAACATGCATATTTGCCTCTTTGTTCTTGAGTGTATTATACTTAATTATAAGACTAGCTCATCCAGTGTTAGAAATCCATACATGCATTCCTACAAGACTCACCAACAGAAACTGCAGATGCTATTTCTGAAAAACCCCAGATATTATGAAAACTGTGGGATTTTAACAACTTGACTATGCCTGTAAACTAATTAATTTCAGGCCAGTTCCTTCCTGAATAGTAAGACTGTTCTCCATTCATGGGACTGAGCCTCTTGTTGGGGTAAAACTCAAATCCTTGGCCTATTTACTTGCCTTTGCCTCCCTGTAGGTTGTGCCAGAGCAGTTGAACTGACCCTCCCTGAAGTTTTGTGTGTGTGCATTTCTCTACACCTTGAGTTTTTCCCCATGCATGTAGCATGGGGAATAAACAAGAAGAGCTAGACATGCAGGACTCCAATCTTATTGGCATCACGGAGACATGATGGGATGGCTTCTATGACTGGAGTGCTGGAATGGAAGGATATAGGCTCTTAAGGAAGGACAGGCAGGGAAGATGTGGAGGGAGTGTCACCCTCTATGTCAATGACCAGCTGGAGTGCATGGAGCTCTGCCTGGGGATGGATGAGGAGCTGACAGAGAGCTTATGGGTCCAGGATTAAAGGGAAGCCAGGGACAGGTGACATTATAGTGGGGGTCTGCTACAGGCCACCTGACCAAGAAGACCAAGAGGATGAGGCCCTCTATAGACAGATAGGAGCAGCCTCATGTTCACAAGTCCTGGCCCTCATGGAGGATGTCAACGACCGTGATATCTGTTGGAGGAGCTGGTGGGGAACGTGAAGCTCAAGGGCAGCATTGGCTGCAGTGACCACGAAATGGTGGAGGCTGAGACCCTTAGGGCAGCGAGGAAGGCACACAGCAAGCTTACTACCCTGGACTTCAGGAGAGCAGCCTTTGGCCTCTTCAGGGATCTGCTTGGCAGAGGAGGACGGGATAAAGCCATGGAGGGAAGATGGGCCCAAGAAAGCTGGTTAATATTCAAGGATCACCTCCTCCAAGCTCAGGAGTGACACGTCCTGACAAAGAGGAAGTCAGGCAAAAGCACCAGGAGGCCAGTCAGTCTCACCTCTGTGCCTGGCAAGGGGACAAAGGGCTACAGTGCTGGTGGATAAGGGAAGATCAACTGACTTGTGCAAGGACCTGGACTTGTGCAAAGCATTTGACACTGTCCCGCACGGTATCCTTGTCTCTAAATTGAAGAGACGTGGATTTGACAGATGGATCACTTGTTGGGTAAGGAACTGGCTGGATGGTCGCACTCGTAGAGTTGGGATCAGTGGCTCGATGTCCAAGTGGAGAGCGGTGACGAGTGCCATTCCTCAGGGGTTGGTGTTGGCACCGGCGCTGTTTAACAACTTTGTCAGTGACATGGACAGTGGGATTGAGGCACCCTCAGCAAGTTCACCAACAACACCAAGCTGTGTGGTGTGGCTGACATGCTGGAGGGATGTGCCATCCAGAGGGACCTGGACAGGCTGGTGAGGTGGCCTGTGCAAACCTCATGGAGTTCAACAAGGCCAAGTGCAAGGTCCTGCTCATGGGTCGGGGCAATCCCAAGCACAAATACAGTCTGGGCGAGGAGTGGATTGAGAGCAGCCCTGCTTGGGGGTGTTGGTTGACAAGAAGCTAAACATGACCTGGCAATGTGTACTCACAGCCCAGAAAGCCAACCGTATCCTGGGCCGCATCAAAAGAAGCATGACCTGCAGGTGTGAGAGACGGAAATGTCAAATGACTGTCTCAAAGCTTGCTTATGTGTGTGTTTTGAGTCACAGTGTGGTGTCAGTAATGCCTTGACCATTCATCAAAGACCAGCTGTGGCCTTTGTAATTAATCTAAGGAATATCACCCAAGGAAGCAGGACTGTATTGAAGGATGCACCCCCCAATCCCTTGCAGTTGAATTGTCAAACTCCTTAATAAGCCTCAAAGAGGTGGACTGAGTGAAATCAGGTGTTTCTTCTCAAGCACAAGGACCACTGATCACCAGCCACTGTATAAGCCTGATACTTTGTGGCTCTATTGTATTGCTAATGACTTTGTACCTTCAGCATTGAACTGATAAGAGGTGAGCGTTTCTGCCCCAGAAACCCGATGATTGCTCAAGAAGCATGAAGTCAGCAGAAACCTGTGGGAACAGAGGAAAAACTAAAGGTGGGCAGATATGCTAATCAGCTGATAAGACGAGCTTAAAAGCCGACACAGAACTTTGCTTGGTGTGCACCCACCACTGAAGAGGACCAACAGGATGCTGCTAGATCTGGGTGCACCCACCACTGAAGACTGAGGACCCAATGGGATGCTGCTGGATCCATGGTGGTGACTATTCTTGCAACTCTATTCCAGATGCTTGCTTGATTTCTGTCTTTTCCTTCCATTCTGTCCTATCGTTACCTCTCTTCACTTTTAATAATAACTGTTTTGGGTGTATGGTATTTGACCTCGTTTGTGTCTTAATCTTGCTCTTGGGATCATATCAAAACCTCCCTCGACATTGGATCAGGACAGCAGGTCAAGGGAGGGGATTCTCCCCCTCTACTCCATTCTCATGAGACCCCACTTGGAGTACTCATTCAGCTCTGGGGCCCCCAACATAAGAAGGACATGGACTTGCTTAAGCGGGTCAAGAGGAGGCCACAAAGATGATCAGGGGGTTGGAACACCTCCCCTGTGAGACAGGCTGAGAGAGTTGGGGGTGTTCAGCCTGGAGAAGAGAAGGCTCCGGGGAGACCTTAGAGCAGCCTCCCAGTACTTAAAGGGGGCTACAGGAAAACTGGAGAGGGACTTTTTTACAAGGGCATGTAGTGACAGGACAAGGAATGATGGTTTTAAACTGAAAGAGGGTAGATTTAGAATAGATATAAGGAAGAAATTCTTCCCTGTGAGGATGGTGAGACACTGGCACAGGTTGCCCAGAGAGGTTGTGGCTGCCCCCTCCCTGGCAGTGTTCAAGGCCAGGTCGGACGGGGCTTTGAGCAACCTGGTCTAGTGGAAGGTGTCCCTGCCCATGGCAGGGGGGTTGGGACTGGATGATCTTTAAGGTCCCTTTCAACCCAAATCATTCTATGATTCAGCTTAGTAGCTGCTCTCTGTCCAGTACTGGGTGTGTGACAGGAGGGTTCAAGAGTCCCGGTAGTATTTATATGGAAAATTATTTCTGAAAGGTGTGTGCTTATCCCTACACTAGGGGTTATGCCCCAAAACATAAACCCTTTGTTTTGCATTACTGTTGTAAATCTGCATGGTCTTGTTCTCCACATAGTCATAAAATGGTATTTCGGCTCTTGTTAGATTAATGGCAATCTGCAGCTACATTTTCTACAGTCTAGTGTAAGTCCTAAACTGAAAAGTATTCCTATTACCTAATCATAATTTCTCTGGCTTGCAGTTTAACTGATTTTGTATTTTCACAAGAACCCATGCTCTCAATCCAGATTCTGTACCATTCATTATTTTATATGCCTTTTTTTTTTACACTTCTCAAATATTTGTCTCTTTTTCTGAAGTAAATAATTTCACTCATTTCAATCTTTCTCCATTTGAGAGTCCTTCCAGGCTTTGATCATTACTGGTGCCATTTCTCAACACTTGCAGCCTCGTAATGCAGTTTCTGAGATGAGGTTCTGCCTTCAGTAACCCATAGAGTTGTGTTATTCTGTATATAATGGTATTGGAAATCATCCCTATAAGTCTCTGTACTTTATGATATGCAGACTTTGTGTTTTCTCATCAGTGATGCACGATTCATGTAAGTAGTTGTATTTTCACCAAATGTAAGAGCTCTGAGACAATACTACTTCTTCATGGCAATTTATGCTAGCCAGTTATCTGTTCTGTCTCTGCACTGTATCACAAAAACATTCTTGTAACACAGACAACCTACCCGTCTAATCACCATCACAAAAAGGATCTGAGATGAGTGGGATGGTATTTCATCCAGCAAAAAAATGTTTCTGTTTAATGGAAGTGACAGTCTACAGTGTAAATGCCTGTCAGCAAACATACCATCTTGTGCCTTCTCCTGTCCTATCAAGCAGTTGTAGGAGTTAGTTCCATGCTACATGCTATACTCTTGATTCTCCATGGTGCAACTGAATGTGAGCGTCTCTCAGCGTACTGACATCTAGTGCTGTATGTTTTCTATTCCCTTTCTGATTGATTAACCTCTTGGTCTGTTGCTGTCTTCCATGATAGAGGTTGCATGGTATTTCAGATATGGCTATCCTCAGTTGATTTCTGAGGAGGAGCTTTGTCCCCAAAATAGAAAAACACTGGATGCAGGAACATCTTCAGTTACATTGTCAGATTCCAAACAGTACTAACCTTCTTATGACACAGTGGTGTTGCGGGCTGTGCTGACAGCATGGAGCATAGGCAAGTAAAGCGTATCCCCTGCTGCAAGTGTTTGTGAATCAGCAAGGTTCATAGTGCTGACTGACACCAAAATTCTTGTTAGTTCAAGTTGGAAATTGGCAAGAGACAGGATGGCATAGTAACTCGTAGCACCTTGTTGATGTAATTTGAGACATTGATGAACGAGGTTATTGTGGATGCAGTCCTTATGAGAAAGCATTACAGTAGGGAGATTCATGAGCTTATGTTCAGAGGCAGTGTCACTCATGTGGACGTGGGAAAGAAGGTCAAGGAGACAGGTCACAAAATCCATGGTGCTCTGCCCTTGCTGCATATCTTAAGAGGAACTGACTTTCCTCTGGCAGTAAATTGCAGAAACACAGTGAGCTGTGTAGTCAGAGTGCTGTTGTTGCTCAAACAGTGCCCCGTGCCTGTTTTTAAATGGTAAAATTCCCAGGTTTCCTTCCAGTGCAGTGGAATTCTGTGCTTCTGTCAGATGGAGGCAACGCTATCTACACACACTCAAAAACAGATGGACTCTTCATTCTCAATACTTTTATCTGAAGTGCAGATGAGGATAGCACTAATTTACAATACAAATCCTCCCCCCTCCACCCCTTTAATTTTCTACCTGCGTTCTTCAGGTGCTTACCTATGTGAAAGTCAGAGATTATATTTCTTTGAATAATGATTTTAGGAGGGGTTGAAATATAAAAGAAGGGAAATTAATAGTAATGTGGCCAAAGAGGTGTGGTGTTCCACTGCCATCTGAGTCCAGCCAGAGAAGTGCACACAATGTTCCTGTAAAAGAGCCTTTTTCTTACTGAATGTGATGCTGCCACTTTATGTTTAAATGTATGGGAATTATTTTTATATATATATATATATATATATGAGTCTTACGCCTGTGAGCTCTTCTGAACTCTTTGTGATAGGTTACAAATGGGGAAGTGACAACTGAGTCTTTGTGTATGAGTCAAATTCAAGAGCTGGTGACTGAAGCTTCTCACTGTCTTCTGAATGAAGTCTCTGATGCTGTGGGGTGATGAATTCTCTGTGGTCACAGTGATTTAGGAGATGGGACCTCCATCATGTTTAAGGTTTGGGCTCCTTGTTTCTGGTTAGACTCCAAGTGTGTAGGAGCAGTGTTCTGTGAAATCAGTTGGCTATTTTACTGCCATCCAAGGAGCGTGGGGGTAGGATATCACTGGCCTTGGGACTAAACTGGCTGGAAGCCTTTCTCTTCTGCTTTTCCCTTGGGCTCTATGCTGTACCGTCACATTCACATTCTTGTAATATTTTCTGGGGTCTTGCTTTGCAAAAGTGCTACAGTCTGAGGTTGGTTTTCCATGCAGACTTTTATTATGTGACACCATATCTCCTTTTATGAAGGTTATTTTTGTGTCCTCTGAAGGTTTGCTTTTCCTTCATAATTACTCACAACCTTGACAGACTTATAATCCTCTGATAGGATTTGTGACATTGTATTATTCTCTACAGCAACCCATTGTGGCTTCACAAACAGAGGATTATAACCTTTAAGAAGGCAATAAGCAGATGAACTCTTGAGATATCAAGACCCTGTTTTCATATCAATTTCCAGTGCTTGAGTTGTGGGAGGGCAGGGAGCAGTGCTGTGTTCTCACTCCCACCCACATTTCTCGTTTTCTTCATCTTCTTTTGCCTCAAGTAACAGAGTTAAGAAATTAATTAAACCTACCAGTTATACACTTTGAGCATTGCAAATATCCTTAGCTATGCAAATTAAGAAAAGATAAATTCAGCAAATTTGACTTACACAACAGAATTTTTTTTCCCAGAAGAATGTTCTTTACACTTTCCCATAAGGTATCAGTTGTTTTACAAATCAAACGCTTCTGTACCTTTTCACAGGAATAAAAGGAGTCCGCTAAGATGTACCAGCCAGCTCAGATTCTTTGTTTTGCCTGGTTTTTCTTTCAGTGAAATTACTTTTCTTCCAACAATTAATATACTTTTACTTAATGGGAATGTGGCTGTCATTATAATATTTATTCTAAATGTTTATATGCCTTGTTTATTGTTTTCTCTTACCATAATGGTTATTGATGACCAACAAGTGTAAATTTTTATGCAGCTTGAATATATTAAAAATTCCCTTACTTCAGGCATTCCCCTGGTTTGTCTATTAGACGTACCAATATACCAACTGTTTAGAAGGAAAAGACTAGACAGTACAAAAATTATAAAAGCAAACATGTTACCGATCTCATGTCTTCGTTAATTACTGTTATGTCTAAGCAGTAGCTTAGGGTCCCCTGCCTATAGCTTGTGGGTTCAAACTGCCTGCAGAATTCTCACATTGTTCATGGGCAAAGGCAGTTGAAGAGACAAGATTTAAGGCAGAGATAGAGTTAAAATTGGAAGAAAGTTGCTCAGCACTGTTCCCCTTCAGTCAGCAAAGGCTGAGGACAATTTTTCACTAGCTAATCATCCAGCTGATATAGAGTTTGAAAAATATTTTACTTAAACATGTATCTCACCTGAGCATATCCCTGAGGTGGAATATTCTGTCCTGATATACCTGTCCCAGCAATGGAGAAGAGTGTGCTTTTTCTTTCTGGCATAATTTAGTTTATTCTTTTAGAATCTCTCCAGAGATGAAAATATATCAGTGTGCTACAGTGAAGCTGTAATATTCAGTTATGGATCTCCTCTTTCCCAATTCACATGTGCAAGTCTTATTAATGTTGGTGCCATTTTTGTTTTGTTAGTCTGTGTTAAGCAAACAAAAACTCAGAGAAAGAACTCAGAAGGTCAGTGAAGATTAGAGTTCTGTTCTCAGAGAAATAGCCATAATTAGTTATCTTTTAGAATAGCAGAGAAGAAAATTTACTGATTACGGAATAGGACACCTATTATCTTGTTGCATAGAATCACAGAAAATACAAATGACTGGGTTTTCAAAAGATTACCTCATTTATCCCATACTCCTCTTAGGAAGGATTGCCTATACTCTTGATAGATGCTAGTCATGTTTTTAAAAAGCCACCAGTGAGGAGCTCCACAGCCTACCTGCACAGTCTGGCCCAGTTCTAATGCTGTTCTAGTGATATGCCTACCATTAGAGAACTTGTCCTATTAGCTGTACTACATTTCCTTTAAGGCACTTTAAGTCCATTAGTTCTCTTATCCTCCAAGGACACAGAGAGCAGATGATTACTATCCCTTGTGCTGCAGCATTTTACGTATTTTGAAGTCTCTGCACTACAGAATAGGAATGCTATAAGTCTTCTCATATAGAATGATTAGAGGTCTCAGAAATCCAGCCTTTCTGAACACATCTTTCTTGAGGTTTGGCATCTCGTGTCTTCTCATATGTCTCATATCTTGCAGGATACACTCACTTATTTATGCACTCTAGCATACCATTTCTTCTCTGGCATCAGCATGGTGGTGTTGATCCATTTCTGCCTTTGATCCCCTAAAACCCAGAAATCTTTTTATGTCAGACTGTTTATTACCATCTTGTTCCTATCCAAACAAAAAAGTGTTTGTTTAGATGATTATTCTTACACATAGAACCTTGCATCTCATTTAAGGGGGATGCACCTTGTTTTTTCACACCATTTTTCCAGCTTTTTAGAATTCTAATTGTGTTCTTCAAGGCCTTGGAAACCCCTTCCAGTTTGGTGTTGTCCACAAGTTTAATAAGTGTATGTATGGTCTGTCCCATCATCTTCCTCCTCATTAATGAAAATATTGCACAATATTGGAGACAGAGTAAATCTCTGCAGAACTCTGTTCAGTATATCCTTCCATTTCAAAAAATATGAATCATTGGGGACTATTCTCTGAATGCAGTTTTTAGACCATTTTGCACCTACCTTCTAGAAACAGCTTCTGAAGTCTTATTAAAAATCAAGATTTATTACATCTACAGCTTTCCCCCATCCAAAGGGCCTGTTACATTTTCATGGAAGGAAATTGCTTAGGTTTAGTTCCCTTTGTTCTTGACAAATCTTTATTAGTTATTATTCAAGCCCATGTTTTGACTACATGCTATAAGAAGTTTGGTGAATTAACTGTTGATTTCTATTCCTTCCTCCCTTCCTTTCCCCTGTCCCTTAATTCATGAATGAAATGATTACTAAATTTTAATTGTGTTCTTTCTCCTCTTTTAAGGCTTGACAGTACACCTTTTTTTTGACAGTTTTGCAGAACTTCATCCGTTGGGTGAGTTCTTGAAGATAATGGCACTTAGAGGACCTGAGTCCTTTCTCTAAGTGTGCAGGATGAATCCTTCTGGGCCATCAAGTAGAAACATGTTATAATTTTTCCAAGTGCTCTTGAAACCTGCCCTTCCTGTCCTCAGGTGTAACCCCTCTCTTTTCTGATGCTGATTTTGGTTAGTTTCTTGAAACTGTTGCCTTTTTTACTGACTGCTGAGGCACTGTCTTCTAAAAGGGACAATTCTTTGAATCTTCAGATGTTAGCTTTTAATAATTAAATTTAAACAAAAATGTATTTTGAAGTCCTATATATGGGTCTCTTTTAATCAACACCAATCCTTACATACGGAAGCATTTATATGAGCCACAGTAATTTGTATTGGCCCTTTATGTAGCTTAACATTTAGCTGGTCAGTTATGATGTGTTCCACATTGTTATTTCAATAATTGCTAGGTTCAAATTATTTTCTATTTGGATAATATTGTTTTATCCAAATATATGCACAAGAGTTTTGGGGAAAAAATTAGCTAAGTCAGAAGATCAGAAAACCAGCTTCTTCTGAAAAAGAAAATGCTATCTTTGGGGGGAATAAGTTACATCCTTAACTCCTCTCTTTTTTTTAGCCCATTTGCTTTAGGCTTATGAAATAGAACTTGAAATATAATAATATAATCAAAGTAGACTAAGTATATCTTATAAGTGTAAATATAAAACTGATAAGTGTCCAACTAATTTTCTTTAAAGTAAATCACTTCTAACCATGCAGCCTTGGAAAGAAGTTATCATGGTACCTTGCAGATAGGCGGTCTGACTAAAAGTTATATATCCTGTTTACAGAGTTTGACATTCTCACCAGAAAGAAAACATACTTTAAACCCCTATGATTTGAGAAGAGGCATGCATTATCGGCATACAAGGTTCACTGGTCTTTTTAGTCACGGTATTGTTACCAGTGTGTGGCAGATGGTTATGTTATAACTCTTGCTACGTACTTGACACTGGCCACAAACTTTCTCATTACTCACAAATGTTTCCTAGTGTAACTACTGATGACATTTCAGCAAGAGGTGAAGTAATTCTGTTTGTTTCATGCTTAGGCAGTGGAAAGAAGAAGAAAGGAAAATGAAAAAACATTTAAAAAAATACTTTACTTTTTGCACTTAAAACTGTGAATTTCAGAACCTATACTGAAAAACAGGGGAAGAATATCTGTCCATTTTTTCCCCTGGAATTATTACCCAGGTATTTACTAGGGGAAGGGACTTATTCATAGGTTTTAAATTTGATTTTAAATTGCAGTTTTGTAAGGAAATTAACATGATATTACTAGATGCCATTTAATTTTAGTATTCTAAATAATCTTAAGGATCATCCAGAAGTATATTAAGTGACTTCAGCCTCCCATTATTTGATCCTGTCTACTGATGATGTACATACTGACTATTGAAGGAAGTGCCAAGTAGATATGAGAGTGGATGAAAGGGAGGGCAGAGAAAAAAATCTTTCCATAATCAGGACACAGGCAATCCTGTATCAACAGGAACATTATTTTCCTTTTTAACATTTCAGTAATGTTTCCATTTTATTTTGAACCTTTGGACATAAAAGGCAACTGTGATAGTTGTTGTCTCAACCCCCATGTTGTTTTAATAACCTCTTATGTGTATTTTTTGTGATCAGTAACATCCATACACATACACCGATGGGCAGCATAAAGGTGACCTAGTTCTATTTTTGCATTTGAACGGCCTTTTGTAGAGTGGTAACTCTACTGTTAAAGGGACAATGATGAACATATGTTTCAGTAAATGAGAAAAACCTGTTGTTTTGAAGAAGCAAATTTCAATGGCTTTTAAAAGACTTCAGCCACCTGAACAGAGGTTGAGATTATCCATCCTATTACAGCCTTTTTGCCAAAATGCAAATATTTTCTTCTAAATAGTCTTTACTGGAAGCAGTTATCAAAATAACTGCAGTAGGCTAGGCACACAGGTCACTGTTCCTCTGAGAAAAAGGCATGATGGGCTACATTATCACAGACAAGTTGCTTAGTAAAGAATACTCTTCAAGATATGCAGCTGACATGAAGTGAAAGCTGGAAAAAGCTTCCACCTGTCCAGTGGTGGAAATCAGAATGGATTAGTCATGTAAGGCTGAGCACATGAGCTTGTGTGAACTGTTGTGCTATGAGCTGTAGATGTACTACACTTCTCCTTTTTAGTGTGTATATACATTAACACTGTCGTTAGTACTGCAGGTACTACAGCTGGGACTATTTTGTCGGATCGGTGTCCTGAGGGCATGTGCTCATGGCTTTATGCACCATCCTCTTTCATCCTGCCATGCCAGAGGTAAATCTGAGACCTGCAGTTCTTTCTGCTAGAGAATTGTACTGTGTTGCCAGGTTTCTCTGAGCCTTTTCTTTTTTCGTTGCTTATTTCTGTTCTACATTATCCGAAGTTAAACCTTTTTTCTGTGTCTTCCTTCTCCCTATAGTCTGTGCAGGGAATGACCCCTTGGCTGTATGGCATCTTCAGCCGTGTCTTCTCTTCAAGTTTATATCTGTCTGTGCCACATTTCCCTGAAGAACATCTGCACTGCAAGTGTCTGTACTATCTCAGAGAGGCAGGAATAGGATATGGATCCATGAAAATATCTCCAGCCTATCTCTTTGATCTCCATCTTATGTCTGGAGAGCCAAGGTAACTGGCTCTGGAGCCATCCTCATCCCCTGCTCTGCTTCAGTGCCCAGACACATTGTTGGTGCTAGGTGAGGTCTCTGCCAGGCACTGCAGACACCCTGACCCGGGCAGGGGTACGCTGACTCTGGAACAGCCTGTGGCACCACCGCTGGGACAGACGCCCAGGCTTGTGAGGGGCCAGCACAGCTGGAGGTAACTCTGCAGTCTCTTCAGAAATGTAGCTGACACAGGCAAGACAGAGAGAAAATAGTGTCAGCAGTCCTGTCCTCTCTCTTCCAGCTTATCTGGGGGGCTGTTGCTCACCCCACCTCACTACAGATTACAAGCACCATCTCACCCCAACCCAGCACTCTCCATCACTGAAGGTGTATGTAGAAGGGACTTTACATCCTGGCTGCCAATACCACCCATGCTGGAAAGGTGGCTGGGGAAGGCCTTCTGGGTCTCTCATCCCATCCCAAATGTTTCATCTTGTTCCTTTTCATTTAAGGAGACTATTACAGCAGGGGAAAAAATGCTGTTTGCTCTGCATACCACACAGGTTGCTCTCCTCCTCTGAGAAGGAAAGAAATATATATACCAGTACTTTTTGGTTCTGAAGAACAACAGCAGCAATGCCAAGCTAGCCTGAAGCTGCAGGAATGGGAGTACTTCCATTGACATAGTTGTGTCCAGAATGGTTCACATCAGACACAATTTCCATCTACTTTCTTTTCTCCTCTATTTTCACTTTCATGTTTCTTGTTTGAGAAGACAACGTTACAGGCAGGTGCCACCCTTTTGTGACATAACAACAAGAAAAAGAGAGGAAGATGATTATTCCCTTCTAATTGCTGCTAAGTCAATTTAAAATAAAAGGTGTCCAGCTCTTATGATTATAATATAAATTCCCACAATTTGAGTCTACAGCAAAGAAATTGGCCTCTATAAACTACTTGTTGGACACTTTCTTTTCTTTTCTTTGGAATTAAAAAAAAAAAATCGATTAATGAAATCTCTCAGCTCCTAGATTATTCCTTTTATGGCCTCTATTTGCTTACTATTCTATTCATTCTTCTCTCTTACTCATTACAAATTGGTGCATTGTATAATTTATAAGTGGAGGCAAAAGTATGAAAATGTAGATTGGATCTTTTGCAAACTATATTATTTAGGGTAAGGTTTTGATCAGTGCTCAGGCTAGCCTTTACTTTGTTCCCAGTGAAACTGAGACTTCTCAAGAATAGCAGAATCAGCCAAATTTAGAACATTTCCAAAGCTCTGTCTGAATGTATTTTATGAACACCTACTTTAATGGAGTTAGGCCAATATTTAGAAACTGAATTGCAGTAATTCAGCGTATCTTCTGTAGTGATACCTCATCACTGTTTAATTTACAAATGTGGTGCTGATGAATTAGATTCCCAGTACCTTTTAATATCTTCAACACAGTGCATGTGTCGGTGTGTCTATTTGTTCTCATTGCCACATGCCCTGACCTCACACAGAAGAGCCATCCCTCACTGAGAACATCTCACCCTATTCATTTCTTTTGACCTTCCTGATGAGACCAACTTCTTACTGGTTTCTCTTTCAGAGCTGTGTTTTATAATGTGGTCATTGAAAATGACTGAGATCAACCCTTTTCACAAAAGCCACTGAATAAAAATGACTTGTTAAATTAATTCTCAGTCCCTTGTAAATGAACATGGGTTATGTTTGCACTGATGCCTTGGAGGTGGGGTGGTTGTTATCCCATGACAGTTCCCTGAGCTCTGGTTCTGTCTTTCATTAAGCCATAGGAACATTATTTTGAGTCTAGTATATAACTGCTCTCACTGGTGTCTGTATTCATACAGTGTTATCTTTTCTAAATGAGGCAATGTACTAATGACCGACATTTCTGACTTAAGGATTTTACTTTGTTTATTTAGCTACAATCCAAATAAAAAGCTTCTGTCGCACAGCCCTTTACCTTTCAGCAGGGTAGGTTGGATGACTTTACCAAATGTGAGAAACCTTTCAAAACTGGACCTTTTCCCTCTTGATAAATTGATACTCAAACAGAAATACAGGGTGTTAAGTTTCAATAATTTGTTACAGTACCACTACATGAAATATAAGTTCCTTTAAGAACCACAGTTAGCGGATACAAAATGATGAATGGGGGACTGGGACAGTTTATTTAGCAATGATGCTAATTCACAGTGCTGTTGAACCCAAGTGCCTCTTGGCATGAGAACAACACTTAGGACAGATTTTGAGTGCCTGTCCAGTGCTACCTGCCTAAAGTAAAATGTGTCAGAAGGCAGGCTGAATAGGGGACACAATTTATGTCCCTTTTATAATATGATCTTTTTTGTCATTTCTGTCTTCTTATTAGCTAGACTTTTGACACCCACTGGTCTTTCACAGTGCAGTGCTTCATCTCAAAATAAAGTATAGGCCCAAAAGGAAAAGTAAAATTGATACTTCTACTCTCAGACATTTCTAGTTATAACCTACTACTCTGTGTACATTATTTTTAATGAATTGCGGAATGCCTCTTTAGCTTTCTCAGAATGTGTTCCAAGAACAAGGCTTTGTGGACTCCTGCCAGGCACACACACATATGATTTGTATGCTGTCCTTTTCTTGTTGGTAGCAAAACTGTTTTGGCAACAGCCTTCTACATTTCCTTCAATTGCATCTTGCTCTAAAACTTGTAGAAGACAAAGCCTCAACCTTCTCTGACTTACTGTCCAATCCATTCAAGAGCTGAGCACCCCAGTTTTCTCTGGGCTTTCATTTATGACAGCTTAAATGAAGAGCCCCTGGAAGAACTGAAATTCTAGGCACAGCAATATCAACAAGAGCTGTGTATGGGGTCAGGTTTTCATCCCCAGGACTGTTAGCTGCCTGGAAGGCTTTGCTCATGAGGAAGAAGCTTCCTGTACAGCTGACTGAAGCAATAAACTCTTCCAGTGTTATATAGATTATTATGAAAACTTTCCCATGCAATCCTATTATTATTTATTTATTCCTGATGTGTTAAGAATTTGCCAGGCAGAAAAAGGCACAGTCCCTGCCCCAAGGAGAAACTGCTGGAAGCTCTGATATTTGGATGCCTGTGAACTTCCTCTGTGACCAAAGGCTATGTCCTTGTATTAATTCTGTAGACTATTGCTTCTCACAGCATGTTACTGTAAATAATCTCTGTTTACAATCATGGATCATTACTCAAACTTCCTACAAAAACTCAATATGCTGTAAATGTATTTCCCCTTGTCTTTATCAAATTTTACCTCCAACTTCAACCAAAGCTACTTCAGGAAAATTCTCTCTGTATTGTATATTTACAGCCAGAAATACTGTGGTTAATAGTTCCTTTCCAGTATAATTAAAGATAAATCACATAGCAATTATTTAATCTTCTATATCTTAATGGATTTTTGGACCATGTTCTAATCTTTTATGTAATATTTCTATGACCTATTAAACAACTGTCATGTTTCACTCAAGGGTAATTCTTGCTGATAGTTGTAGTGATTCCTTTGCTCAATTGGTTGAGTAACCTGCCTCTCTTTCTCTCTCTTTCCAAGGAGAAAACAAGTAGACATTTAGTTAAACAGTAGTAGTGGACTCAGAGTCCAGTACCTCAACTCCTGATTACACCACAGTGGCCTTGTGTACTCATGGTGAAGTCATATTTTTTGCAATGTAAACAGAGCATCTAGTGTATTTTTTGGAAACACTTTATATGCTTCTATCAGTGTTTTTTGCATTTGCAGATGGAGAATTGTTATAATACAGCAGTGTTTTTTCATTTTAACTCATCTGTACAGACTTTATGGCAGCTAGCATTTGCTCTTTGCACTGGCCTAGCAGAATGGATTCATATGTAGTTAGAAAACTAATATGAGTGAGTTAGAAAACTAAAATATGAGGCAGCTAATAGCAATGTTTCAGTTTTCAATGGGAAGAAATGGTTGAAATGTATGATGATATCCTAGAGTCTTGTTTTATCAAATAATTGGAGACAAAAATCAAGTTAGACAAAACTTTATGAGCAAGGAAACAGCAATAATGTCTGCAAGACAGAGGGGTCTTCCATTCTAATACAGCACATTTAGTATTGAGCCTTTCCATATCCAGTACAATACACACAGAGTGTAATTTTGTAGCCAACAACTCAGATACCTATATTAGAACTTGTGTTCTTGATTCACAGAAAATATATGGGCAAGTAACCCCCTGTTTGATTTCAGTAGCAAGATCTTTTTGATTAAATTCTGTATCTGGGAGAATCACTTATATCCACAGAGAAGCACTAATGATTTGTCATATCCTGTAGTGCTTAGGGGAATTCATGTCAAAAAACCCCAAATAAATGAAAAAAGCCTTTGAAACAGAGTTTGCCTTTTGTTGTCCTCACAATTTACAGTGAGCAACTGAATATAAAAATTAGAGAACATTATATATACAGGACAGGGCATCAGAACAGCTTTTCTTCTGAATATGCCATCTGATTTATGTTGGGATTACTAAACACTCATTAATCCTAAATCTTGCACAAAATTGTAGGAAAAAAGATTATGTATTTATACACTGTACATATTTCATTGAATGTTATGGATATTAATGATGCAATAGCCACACAGAACGTGGAAACTAGAAGTGTGTCTAGTTTCTCTCCATATTTTTATTAGGTTTTTATTTAACTGTTTGCAGTGGAAGAAACTTGTGTGTGTTTCCAAGCTGTAGCAAAATTCTGTGGTTTGCCTGCAATCAGGGTAAGATTGAGAAAGCTGACAAGTCTGAGACTTTTGTCCCATGAATAAATACCATAAGAATGCCTCTGTATGTCAACAGTACTGCATTTATTGAAATAAATTGCAAGATCTTTCACTCTTCAGGTTAGAGGCAGACCCAGAAGGCAGATAAATATGTGCTTAAGTGCCAATTATGAATCTGTTTGGCCTTGGCAGGAATGAAAAATGTAATAGGACTTTTCTGTCTCTTGTCTTTGAAATTCAATAAGAAGAGAATAAAGATTTTTCTGTTATGTTTTTTGTTGGTTTTTTTGTTTCTCATGGGTGGATGAGCACCCTTTGCTTAGCTATTCCTTTCCACAAAATAATAGAGGCACAAAGGGCATTTCTGTAATTTATTATACATGCATCAGTCCACTTGACTAGAGATTGGTGAAAGAACCTGACCTTTATTATAATAAAGGGAATATAAGTGGGGGACTATTTTGATGTTGTAGGCACTCTGTCTTGTAGATGTATATGAGTATCTATTTGGTTTAGAATTTTCACTATTGTCACTTTTTAACTATTGTCACTTTTTAGCAAGGTTACTTATAGTCCTTGTTCATATTGATACTTGGACTTCCTACTGTGCTTTTAAAACAAAGGCTTGAGAGATTTTGCTTGGTTAAAGACAATACCACTTAAATGAGTCCAGAGGAGGGCACCAAAGCTGGTGAAAGGGCTGGAAGGCATGTCCTGTGAGGAGCAGCTAAGGACTTTGGACTTGTCTAGTTTGAAGAAAAGGAGGCTGAAGGGTGACCTTATTGCTCTCTGCAGCTTCCTGAGGAGAAGTGGAGAGGGAGGTGCTGAGCTCTCCTCCCTGGTATCCAGTGACAGGACACGTTGGAATGGTTCAAAGCTGCGCCAGGGGAAGTTTAGACTGGACATCAGGGAGCATTTCTTTACCTAGAGGGTGGTCAAACACTGGAACAGGCTTCCTAGAGATGTGGTCGATGCCCCAAGCCTGTCAGTGTTTAAGAGGCATTTGTACAATGCCCTTAATAACATGCCTTAACTTGGTCAGCCCTGACTTGGTCAGGCAGTTGGAATAGATTATCATTGTAAGCCACTTCCAACTGAAATAGTCTTGTCTGTTCTATTCTATTAAGCCCAAAGTTGAGAAAGAGACAAACACCTATTTTCCAGAAGTATTTTTTTTGCAAGTAAATTATACACTCTGTGTTTCAAGATATTAAAATATGAGGTTTTTCTATGGAGAAAAGGTGAAAACAGGTGCTATGCTCTGTAACAAGTGGGTTATTCTGCTAGCAGCAAGGTTGCTGACTTTTTGTTCATTTGATACTAGTCTGCTTGGGGAGCCACATTTCTCAGCCACTGATGTCATCTAGTATATAACAGGATAACAGAAACTGTATAGGCAGGAGTACATTTGCGTTAGAAGGGCCTTTGCATACAGGTATCTCAGCAGGGACTGCTGTGTCTGGAAGAGCCCAGCACTGCTGCTTCTAAAGCCAAGTCAGCCTGTTCCCAGCTAGATCAGGTACTACACACAACCATGTTGTGCATGTAGACATGCTGTTCATGGGAAGTGATAGCCTGGTTGGGGACATGAAGGGACAAGAGCAGGCTTTCACTCATAATATTTTATTTTCCATATGGGACCTATTTGATGAAAAGTGCTTGAGCACAATGTATTAGAGATCTAAAGCCATCTTACACAATGGCAGTATGCAGGCACCTACATCGTCTTCTGGATAAAGACTACATATTCTCAGTCTAATCCCTGATGGTGGGTCATTTTCACTGTACGCAGTGGGGTTTGGAGAAAACCCCAGGTTTCAGCAATACTGCTTACAGGAACTGTTGTTTTCAGGGTTCAGTCCTTTGCAGTTCAACCTTCAACCACGCAAACTGATTATGCAGGGAAATAGCCAAGATTTGCATGAGGCACTGGAAAACATGTTATAAAATTTTCATATATCCTCCTCCAAATAGCTTTAGTTCATACCTATTTTTAGGTAGAATTCAATTAAGCAATATTAGAGCCAATATCAACAGCACAAAACGATATAGCCATAACAGTACCTGTTAATAATCTAAAGCATTATATTATTTTTGTATGTTATTGTGATTGTTTCCAAAAACAAAAATTGAGGGAGATATGCTAAACCTCTAAAGTTTTGGCAATTATCATACATTAGCAGCAGTTGTACGTGAACCAGGCAACCACCCACTCCTACATTTGTAGCTGTGTGATACTAAAGGTGTTTAAATCTGTTGATATATCATAGCCAGTGATTGTATATGTGCCTGGTTCATAGAAAATCTCTTTTTTGGGAGTGTAATGGATTTTACAGGAGAGCAATACTATCAATAGAAGAAAGGATTGAAAGGCTCTGCATGCTGAAGTCCGTTGTTATTTTGCCCACTGTGGTTTCTATACGGACAGCAATGATACATTACGTGTCTTATCCGTAACTACAACATGATGAGAATGATATTTTATAAAAGTGATTTGAAACAAACTATGGTCACTTTGTTTTTAGAAAGAAAGCCTGATATGTTTACTCTAGAAAAGGAGTAAACTTCTCTAAGCAAAACCCACAGCAGTTTTGGCCATATAAGAAAGGCCAGCTTTGACCCTTTGCTAATTGATTGAGTAGGCGTATGTAAGTTGCCTGTCCCAGGGGCTTACTTACTGTGCTAGAATATGCTGCTACTGGGCTTATATATAGGAAATCTTTAAAATTTTAGTTTTGGTGGAATACAGCTGTAAATACTGTATGAATGTTACAGTCATAGAAAGCATTAAAAACACACGGAGAAAGAATTAAAAATACATAGCCTGGAAAGATTAAGGTAAAATAAGTGGCTGCTTGGGAAGGTTAGCTACCCTCTCAAAAACAAGCCAGTTGAATCCTCGATTCAGGCTACGATTTTTTTTTTTAAAGCACCAAAGCTAGGAGTGTTAATAAAGGATAATAATTCTGAGCATATACAAAGGACTATAATTTATGATTTGTTAAATTCTGAATTCACTTTTATTTTCCAAAACACCTGAAGCTAAATGAGTCTGTGCAAAGACCTGAAGCTCTGTAGCAAAACTTCAAGCCCATGGCTCAACACTGATGAGTCTCAAATGAGTTGTTCTGATTTTAAAATAAAGTGCAATTAGAATACCCTATTGAATGTCAACTAAACACAAGTATCGTGACCCTCATGTAAGTAAAACATTGAATCTTAATTCTAGCTGTACATAATTATATCAAATTCAGTTCTGAATTCATGTTTTCCTGTAGTAGTATCAGTGAGGGGAAAAATAAGCAGAAATAAATGTCTGTGGGCAATTCAATTATAATTGCTGCTGGCATTACTGACATTTATTATTCGTGTTTTTTTTCCCCCACTACTAAATAGCATAAATCATTAGTAATTTTTCATTCTTCAAGAAGGATAACACAAGGACTAAAAATGTAAATATTGTAAATTCATGTAAATATAATGTTTTTCTCTTGTCCCTAGTCTTCAGAAACAGCCTATTTCTCAAGGGTCTTAAAGAATGATGTTGTTTATCTCTTGGTTGCTCTTAGTGTGAAATCCATTGGGCTCTAATCCTGAACACATTAAAGCCCATGGCATCAGGCCTGCATCCCAAGAATGTGATGCTCTCAGAAGAGTGGATTTGCAAAGGGGTCTGATGGAGACAGGCATCCAGCTCTCGTGGAATTTGTGATTTGGAGCCTCAGCTAAAGCTGGTCAGAAATGCTTCGACTGGAGAATGCTGATTTGTGAAGATCAAAGCATTACCCAGGGCAATTTGGTTTTAACCAAAGGCTAATGAAAAATGGACAGGTTTTGAAAGTTATGTCAGTCTCTGTTATGTCTCTCTCAGCTTATCTGCCAAGCACCTCTGCTGCCTGCCCAGTGAGCTGATGAGGAAGCAAAAGCTCAGAGCTGCTCCCCAACTCCCTCATCTTCTGTGGCACATCTGACAAGCTGCCAGGGAGACGTCTCCAGCTCTTGGCTGTTGTGCAGCTTTTCTGGTGCGCTGATGTGGCACTGGGATTTTGGCTTTCCAGTTTGCAGCTCCTTGCAGTTGGCTGCCCAGCTCCACAGCTGTGTCCCGTCCAGCGACATGCAGGACAGCTAGAGCTTCAGTGCTGGACTGGCCTTTTGCAGAGAGTGCCAAAATACTTAGTTTTCATCCAAACTAGAAGTAAACCAAATTCCAAAATTTCAAAATGCTTCCAAGTACGAAGCATAATCTGCTCTCATTACTTTGTTACTCTTAGTTGTAACTGTTGTGGGTTTTTTCTGATAGTAAACAACAACAAAGGGATGCATATCCCGAAGTTCTGTCTTACAGCTCCTATCTCCAAAACAGCCCCAAAGTGCAGAACACACTCTCCTGGCAAATGCATAAGCAGAAGAAAATTCATATAAGCAAAGTTGCATAATCTTTTGAAAATCTAGTTGCACTGGAAAAGCATCCTTCAGCAACCGAAGTTTTAATAGGAGATAATTCAGCATTCTGCTGACCTTTACAAGTTTAGCTTTTATGTAGGAGCGAATTGTTTGAAAAATGTTTCTAGTTCAGTTGTCACAAACAGACACCAGACTTGTCACTGACATGTTTCATGAGTAGAGGCTTCATTTTGATTTTTGACAAGCACCAAGCCTGATCTTACACCCTCTCCCATAGGTCTCAGCTGCCTGATCACTTCTGTTTCCTCACAAACAAAAGGGTGCTTGAAAAAAAACGGTGCATGTGACTAAGATAATGAGGATAATAAAAAGGTAATCGTGGCAATTATTGTTGCTTACACATTCAAAAGCAGACCCTGTCTCTGTTCCAGGAACCCCACTGTGCCAAGCTGGTTGATGAAGGAGGAAAGATACAGACTTACTGCTTATATGCACACATACATACATGAGTGAGAAGAATGTCTTTGATCTATGTGCATATAAGTAGCAACAGTGTAGACTGTTGCTTGCTGTACAGACAAGGGTATGAGACATAATAAGAAAACATTTATGACCTATGGAGCTCAATAACAGCAACCCAGACTCCAGCTGTAGCTGGTCATTATGTAATGCCACTTGCTTACCGATTTGGACTCCTTTCTAATCAGATTGAGCTCCTGATTCATAGCAGCTAGCAGAATGGAACATATTAAATTGTGATAGAGGAAGGAAACATGAGGAGTGACAGATAGTGTCTGATACAGTAAGCCCTCAGACCAGCCAGGCCTCCTTCAAGCAGAGAACGAAAAAGACAAATGTGAAAGAAACTAAGTATTTCAAATAGAATTTTACTACTTGAAAATGTGTGAGGTGTGTCAGGACCCCATTGTTATTAAAAACAAATAATGACAATAATCAGCAAGAAAAAATGTCATGGAGAATATTCTAAACTAGACACTGACTTTCTGTATCTACTTCTCTAATTTTACTTTTTATCAGTTCTTTTCCAAACAATGCTTATGTAGGTGAGAAAGTACTCTGCCCATATAAAAAACTGTTTCTATATGTCATTAAAGACAAAGGCATAATTGGATCATTAAACTTCATTACTTTTCTGGAGCTAATGTAGCACTCCTTTTGTTGTGGACACACTGCAGTGATAGCAGAGGTTGTTTACAGCTAGACTTACATGTCGTGCAGGTAGTTATGAAACATGCTATTATACTTGTAGATTAGTTACTGTAAGACAGAGAGGAGTTTCACTGAGTTGCCAAATGCTGCAGTTCGTAGGTAACTCAGTCAAAGGTGAGTCAAAAAATCTCTGTTCTCCTGTTACTTAGTGTAAAAATGCACCAGAGATTATGCACCAAGGGTGAGATTCTCTCCTGTGAACAGAGCGAACACATAGCCCGTATGGCAAGTGGGTTTTATTTATACGCTATATACGTGTTCTCAGTATATTTTGACTGGCATCCCCTAAACCAGAGTGGCTTTTCTTTCACAGACCTACAGGAGTAATTTTCAGACGCATCATGGGCTCACATGCAGTTAGCAGTGTAGCTGTGTTTAGATGGATGGTTGGATGTGAACTCGGTCCTCAGGGCACAGAGCAGCCCATGGGAAAGCCCGGGAGGGCTGAGACAGACCAGCAGATGGATGTGTTACATTTTGGCAGAACTCTGCTCCCCAGAGCCGGAGGAAATGTAGGGGATTATCAGGTTTCTCCTAGCCCCGGGCTACGTGAGTCCAGAGCTGCTCAGATCCTTATGCCCTGCCACAGGTACAGCAGTGGCAAAGGGCCCGTCCAAGGCTGCGAACACGAGGAAGTGCTTGCGGCACACCCAGTGCACTGGGAGGGTGATTCAGTCTGCTGGAGCAAATTGTTTCAGTGATGCAAAGACTGGGTGGCTGAGTGGGAAGGGAGCCAGCTGGGCTTTTTCTTCAACTAACGTACACAAGAACATGAGTGTGAGAGTTATTTTGATGGGGTCAGAGTCACGGTAACAAGTATTGTGCCTGTTGTAGTGGTGTGAATCTACATTTTGCCCAACTTCCTTCCTCCACTTCTTTTTAAAAGGAGTAACAAGAAGAATGACAGAAAAGAAAGCCATGCAGTGCAACTCTGGGTAATAAGGCATTGGCTCAAAGGAACCGCAGATCTTCTGCAAGGCCCCAGAAGGAGAGGCTGCCCAGTCCTTTTCAGGTTCATTGCAGGTACACTGAGTCATCTGTCCCTGCCTGGCTGACCAGCTCCAGTGGCTGCTGTGGGCAAGGAAGGAAATGCAGCTTCTCTGCGTCTGCTGGGGGCATTGGGAGTGCCTGTAAAAAGCAAAAGGTTTCTCTGCTTATCAGAGATTTTATTTTTTTTGTCCTTACAGGAGGCAGGAGAGAATTGCATTTATTTCTCCCACATGCTGTATATCTGAAGAAATATCACGTAAGAGCTGACGAAAAATACCATTTTATTTCATGTTTTTTTCATTTAGTTTCTTTTTCCTGTTAGTTGCAGGTTTTTACACCTGGAACTGTAAACATTCAGCTCTTTATGAAATGACCTTTCTAAGAAAAAGAATATAAAAGTGTTTATAAGCATAAACCAAAGCCTCTCTAATTAGTACCTCAGAGAAGGATTTTTATTTAATGGCTTCTTTATGCTAGTGTCCTAATATTATAGTGAAATATGTTAAATTCCCTGCTACTTTGACTTGACTGATGAAAAGGAAGGAAACATATTCTGTCATCTACAGTAATCATCCCACCTAAAATGAAATTGTTTTCCATCTCTACATAATGTGCTGGTAGTCTGCACACTCCCTAATTGTACCAATGTTTATAACCAATTAATCTTTAATAAGTTTATCATCATCATACTTTCATCCCAGGGATTCATCATTATACCCAGAACTTCCAAAAAATTTAATGGTAAAATTAAGTATTACTACACCAAAGAGATTGTGCTATTTCTATAAAGTATGCCTCTGATTTATGGGCAGTTGTAGACTTAAATATATAGCTGTTTCCATTCAGACAAAATGAGGGAATAGTTCTGTGTCTTTTTTACATGTCCCTCTTTGATACAAGTTGAAATAGTATAGCCTGCTGTCTAAGGCCTCTACTAAATTCAAATGTAGGGTTTTGATTGATTTGTTAGTAACTGTGTATAGAAAGCAAGATGAATTACCCCAGGAAGAACAACTAGAGCTGCCAGCTCCAAGCGGCAGAGGAGTCACTAGGGCAGCAGAGAAAAGTCTTCCAAATGTTTTAATAAAGGGAGCAGGAGAAAAAGATCAGTAGCTGATTAATCATGTTGCTAGTGTTTTCAGAGACATAGGCTAATAGAGAACCAAATGTTAGGAAAATATGTTTCAAGGGAAGGCCAACAGAAAAGTCAGAGGAATGCACCCACTGACAATGTTGTATAGTGATTTAGAAGGAAATAGGAAGGAAAGATGAGCAGATGAAAACCACACAAATAATTATTTTTAAAGGTCATAGCAATAAAAGAAGAATATAACGAAGAAACAGGAAAACCTATCTCCCTGACACTGTGTTTTCTTGTGAACAGTTATTGTAGGTGTTGGGAAGTTGCTTGTAAATGACAAAATGTCAGTCATCTGTGTGCTCAAGTCATCATGTGTAAATTGAGTAAATACTGAGAACCTACTCTGACAATGGACTTTGGAAATAATTTTTCATCTTTGACATTGGAATTTCCTAAGCCATTACTTGTCAGCTAACTTCTAGAGGTACTTCCTTGTACATCCCTTCAGGCTGGTCTTCCCTGTTACAGAAACATGAACTGGGAATTTTGAAGGCAGCAAGATATCACCAAATGCAGGCAGAAATGGCAGCCAGCTAGAGGGAAGAGACTCTTCAGTGCATTATATGTATTGAAAATTACTACACTCACACTATATAGCATCCCTGCACAGTTGAGACCGTTCTTATTTCGGTGCAGTAGCTGAAAAACACTAATTCTGTATCTGACAGAACAGTCATAGTTTCATTTGAAAGATTTAATGAGCTTCATGGTCTTACTGAAGAACAGGAAACATTTTTTTGTTGTCAGAATGATTTATTAGTAATTGTATCTATTAACATTTTTTAAATGTTCAATAATTCCTTCAATACACCCTGTAAATTAATCTTAATAAATATGCAGTAGGAATCAGCTTACCCCAGTAATTGACATTTAATAGCATACAATAGCTATAATTTACGAAGATAACTTCTCAGAGTAGCTTAACTCTTAATTAGCCTTAGGGAAAGAGCTAGCCCTACAGACAGTTGTCTGTTTTTTAAAAGTGTAATGTGAGAAAACATGCATGAATTTGTTTTTGCAGATTTCTACAGGGTAAGTTACGTGTATGTGAACAGCTAGCAAATGGAAAACTGAAGAGGATAAATATATTTTTACTTTAATCTACTGCATTTATCACCTCCAAATTCACAAGTACAACTTTAATTTTATTTTTTCCTTTCATGCATTTTAAAAACATATCATTACTTAATTTTACTGTGTGGGCAGACTTGGACTAATGTGAATTAGAGAAGACAAGATTCCCAGCAATTCTGTTTCTCTAAGAGAGTTACAGTGCTCTAGACCAATTTTTAGTGGGGACTCAAACATGAGACTGACATACAATGATGGTGGTACCAGAGTCTGAAAGGAAGCTCTGATTTTAGAGAGAGAGATTCCTTCAGATATCTTGGCCTCATCCCCAAAGTACCTTCAAATCTGCTGATCTTGATCTTCACTTCCCCAAATCTGTCTTGATGGTTCTGCAAAATTGATCCAGGATAACTACTAAAGAAAACTGGAGATGTCCAGGAGAGAGGTTATGTTCCGAAGTATTAATTGCTTGGGGTAAAGCAGATACTGAAGAAATTGTTCTAGCCACATATAGTTACCCACTAACATTTATCTTTAGAAGTTTTGTTCTAAGCACTCTTATTTCAAATTATTTATCTTGTTTAAAAAGTCTATTGCAAAGACTTTGTTCCTAGTGATATTTTAGTTCTGACTAAAGGAACAGACTTACAATGTAATTACATCACTGCCATTAATTATTAGACCTCTCACTTTTCCTGTGATTGCTACCTTTTTTGGGCATGCTGTTCCAACAATGGTGACACATCAGAAGAGAAGATGCTTTGAATGAAGTATATAGCAGCCAAATTCAGCTTTTGGATGTTACTCTTTTTCTAATATTACCAAGCCAAAATGTTTCAAGTTATTTTATGTATAGTATTATATTTACTATGCAAACCCACTTAACCAATAAGCAAAGTGATAATTACTGTCAGATTGCTCTAATAATGTGACTTTATTTTTGTTTGATTCTATTTCTAGTTCCTTTAGTTATCTTTTAGAGATCGTGTATCTTCCACATTAGTACTCCCGTATTTTGAGGCTGCATTTCCATTGTAATGATTTCACTTGTAATCTTCCTCACTTTATTTTTCTTTTTTTCTCTCTCTGGCCCCCACTTCCCCTCTCTCCTTCCCTTTCCTTTTTTTCTTTCATTATTTTTCTGGCCATACTTTGCCAGCTGTGCACAACCATTCAATTTCTGAACTGTCTGTTCCAGTTAAAAATAAATAAATGGCAGCACATTCACTTTTGCCTCTTCTCAGCCTCATGTCAGTGAGATTCTCTTCTTGTTGCAATTATGCAGGAGTCTAAAATAAAGTTTTTAACCTCACACCATTATAATAATTCCCTGCCCACAACAGTTGCTACTTTGATATAGCTCCGTGTGATTTAGGTTTTTCCCAGAAAGCATGAAGTACTGATTCCATATACCAGCTCATTTCAAGGTTCAGGGATATTGCCTCACCCTTAGAGAACACAAGGGTACATCCGAACAGTATGAGGTACATTTTCAAAGTGGTACTTAGGAATTACACATCTCATTAGCAAATAATTGAGATTCATCAGCACAACTCACTTGCTCCTTGGAAAATGTTCCCCCATAAAACCTATAATTTGCTGAAGTTAAAAGAGGGCAAACTATGTTAGAATGCATCTTAATTTTCAGTGAAAGCATATGTATGTGCCTGGAAGGTCTGAATCAGCTTTAATCCTGGGTAAATGCTCTGACTCCCCTGTCACTGCCACTTACCCTGGCCTATTGGACATGGAGATGGCATGGATTCCTTCTCTTACAGCAAGAAGGCATTTTGAGGAAGAAGTGTAGCTCTTCTGCCCTATACTCAACTATACCTAAAATAATGCAAAAAGACTTTGTCGATTTCTATTGCACTGCCTGACCTACTGCAGAAAATTAAGGAAAGGTTGGGGCTTGGAGGAGATAGGGAGCTTGCTACTGCATAAACTGAAAAACAAACAAAACCCCTGAGAAATTACACCTGAAAAGAAATATTCTTAAATATTAAAAAGGCTTGCTGATTAGTGCTCCCTCACAAAACAGAGGTTTTCTGTGTCTGAGCTCCTGCTGTAATTGAGGTTCTTCTAAAGCTCGCAGGGCCAAATACTCCTATCTCCAGCACCAGGTACAGTTCTGTTGACTTCTACAGTCACTTCGCATTAACCAGGACACTAGAGGGCAAGATTTGGTTTACTGCATTCATAACTAATGAAATGGTGTGAAATTTCCATTTTCCACCTGAGACTGCCGAACACTGAAGCATAGACTCTCCCGACACAATCTGCTTGGTGCTCACACTGAGTGGGCTCACCTCATGGGCAGCAGCCCAAGGAATTTTAAATTCTGTTCTCACATTCATTCTGGACCATGCTTCTCTCATTTCAGTTTAACCAAGTATCAATTCCCATGTAACAGCTTGAACAGGTTCTTTGTCAATTCTTGTATCTGTTGTATCACCCAAGAGAAATCACTTATGCATATTGATTTAGAGTGTTATCTTGAACAGAGATGAGTTACTAAGCTGGTGTCGTTGTAAAGGAAAAAGCAGCATCCTTGATTCTTGATACTATATACAGAAATATTACAGAATGACGAAAAAGATATGCTAAACAAGATTTTTTTATTTTTCTTGGTGGGCCGAGTGACTATATGGGGGAGGTGTTCTATGAGTCTCCATTGGGAAAGGCTCTTAGGCTCATATTGTTATACTCTTTATATGCATCACTTGGTCTTAGCCAAACTGAAAAGATATATTCTCTGGAGTTCCACAGGTGTGTTCTAGCACAGCATTCCTTCATCTAAGATCAGTGGTAATCTAGGTTATGAAACCTGATACAACAATGTAGGACAAACCTCCCGCCTCTCTCCCCCCAATTAGTAGATGTTTTGTAAAACCTACATTCTTTCTAAAATTTGACTTTATCGATAATTAATATCATGAAAACAGCATAAAATCTCAGAATAGTCCATCTGAGGAGAAGCTTTATGTGGAATGCTAAATCCTTGTATCCCAAAAGAGGAGAAAGCCCTGCATCTATATGCAGCATCATGCCCTGATAAAAAAACTGTAGTTCTTAGTAAGATAACCCTGTTTTCTACTGTTGCTTGTAGCTTTGAAATACTGCTGCCCAAACATAATAACATATTGAAAAAGCTGGTTTATACTTAAAAATGTATATGTATATTTAAATCATTTATCTGTATTCTCTAGGAAAAAAAGATTATTTCTGTATACCTTTTCATTAGTGGGGATACACAACCCTTACACTCCTTTGATATGAATTGATAGGTACAGGTATGCATGATGTAGCAAGCTGAGAAACACATCATAAAGATGAATTACAACATCTATGAAGGGACATGGTGAACTGAGATTAACTTCACATGGGCATATGAATTGACACACAGCAGAAAAGCATTGCTTGGTGCTTGGCATGTATCTAAGTAAGTGGGACAGCCATCTCGAAGTATAAATAAATACAAAACAATTGTACATGGAATGCATTTCAGAAACACTGAAATTTGCCCTATACCTGTTCTTTTATGTCAGTGTTTGATATTTTTTGGCAGCAGTAAGTATTGAAATTTATATAATCTATTAGAGATTTCTTAGAGTTTCTTAAAGTGAGCATTTTAACAGAGACAGGCAGCCACCCTACTTAGATAACTGAGAATCTCTCTCCATTAGTATAACTCACTCTGTTTTTCTTATCCTTCTGCCTGATACATTATCTTTTAGATATAGGATGGACTATGAGAGGACAGAGAATTTATAAGAGTCCTGAAAAGGAAAATATCTTTCCAGCTTTAAACTTAGTTCAGTTTTTTGTAACAGTTTATTAAGATTCAGCACTAGACAATATACTACCTTTTTAATAATAAAACCCAAAACCTCCTGACTGTCAGAAAGAGAGTGAGCAAGTGTAGGTTTTTGTATGTGTGCTTATTCACAGACTGCAGAGGGACAGCATGATGGCAACATGCTTAAACCAAACCAGATTTAAAAAGAGTACAACAGTTTGATTCCATTTTGGAACAGGCAGTTTATAAACTCGCCAGGGTATCCCTCCTCTTTATTCTTCCACTGATTTCTCTTGCATTTGTTTTCTTTGTCATCTATTTATCTAATTTCTCTTTACTACATGTCAAAATGAAGGTCCTGTGTTAAAAATACATGGACTGTAACCCTTCTCCTTTAGATGATAGTCTGTGTGAATGTTTCTAAGGCAGGTCCACATACACTCCTTCAGAAAACCTCTTTCCTTCTGAACCACCTAACTACTTCTGAAATGAAGCTTAATTGCTTAAGTCTGGCTGCTGCTTTATGTACTTGGATGGAAGGATGTGAAAATACTTGCAGCTTAAAAGCAAGAAGTGCCCTGGCTGACTGACCTTTGCTCCTGGTGAATCTTTTCTATTCCTACCAGAAGAGGAAAAAAGCATATAAGTTTTGCAAACCTATTAGCCTTTCCAGTCATTTATTGATGACTTCTGTACAGGGATAGGTGAAGCTGTGAAGATGAAAACACATGAGACACAATTTGCTGCCTAAGAAGTGTTAATGGGCTAACAAGTGGGTCATGGCCGCAGTCCTTCCAGCAGTGAATGATCCACTGGTGCCATTCGCTCTGCTTGGCAGCCACTGCAGTGAAAGTTGTGATCTTCTCCAGAAGTGCAGCTACTTCATCTCTGCTTCAACTCAAAAAATCACAGAATCACCTAGGTTGGAAAAGACCTTGAAGATCATCCAGTCCAACCGTTAACCTAACACTGACAGTTCTCAACTACACCATATCCCTCAGCGCTATGTCAACCCGACTCTTAAACCCCTCCAGGGGTGGGGACTCCACCACTTCCCTGGGCAGCCCATTCCAACACCCAACAACCCGTTCTGTAAAGAAATGCTTCCTAATATCCAGTCTAAACCTTCCATGGCACAACTTGAGGCCATTCCCTCTTGTCCTATCGCTTGTTACTTGGTTAAAGAGACTCATCCCCAGCTCTCTGCAACCTCCTTTCAGGTAGTTGTAGAGGGCGATGAGGTCTCCCCTCAGCCTCCTCTTCTCCAGACTGAACAACCCCAGTTCCCTCAGCTGCTCCTCATCAGACCTGAGCTGCAGACCCTTCACCAGCTTCGTTGCCCTTCTCTGGACACGCTCGAGTCATTCAATGTCCTTTTTGTAGTGAGGGGCCCAAAACTGAGCACAGTCATTGAGGTTCAGCCTCACCAGTGCCGAGTACAGGGGTAAGATCCCTTCCCTGTCCCTGCTGGCCACACTATTTCTGATGCAAGCCAGGATACCATTGGCCTTCTTGGCCACCTGGGCACACTGCTGGCTCATGTTCAGCCGGCTGTCAATCAACACCCCCAGGTCCCTCTCTGACTGGCAGCTCTCCAGCCACTCCTCCCCAAGCCTGTAGCACTGCTGGGGGTTGTTGTGGCCCAAGTGCAGCACCCGGCATTTGGCCTTATTGAAACTCCTACAGTTGGCCTCAGCCCATCGCTCCAGCCTGTCCAGGTCTCTCTGCAGAGCCTCCCTACCCTCGAGCACATCAACACTCCCACCCAACTTGGTGTCGTCTACAAACTTACTGAGGGTGCACTCGATCCCCTCGTCTAGATCATCAATGAAGAAGTTAAACAGGAATGGCCCCAAAACCGAGCCCTGGGGGACACCACTCGTGACCGGCCACCGACTGGATTTAACTCCATTCACCACCACTCTTTGGGCCTGGCTATCCAGCCAGTTTTTTACCCAGTGAAGCGTGTGCCCATCCAAGCCACGAGCAGACAGTTTCGCCAGGAGAATGCTGTGGGAAATGGTGCCGAAGGCTTTACTAAAGTCAAGGTAGACAACATCCACAGCCTTTCCCTCATCCAATAAGCAGGTTGCCCTGTCGTAGAAGGAGATCAGGTTTGTCAAGCAGGACCTGCCTTTCATAAACCCCTGCTGACTGGGCCTGATCATCTGGTTGTCCCACATGTGTTGTGTGATGGTACTGAGGATGAGCTGCTCCATCAGCTTCCCGGGCACCGATGTCAAGCTGACAGGCCTGTAATTTCCCGGATAATTTTTCTGACCCTTCTTATAGATGGGTGTCACATTGGCCAATTTCCAATCTGTTGGGACCTCCCCGGTCAACCAGGACTGCTGGTAAATGATGGAAAGTGGCTTGGCAAGCACCCCAGCCAGCTCCTTCAGCACCCTCCGGTGTATCCCATCTGGTCCCATAGACTTGTGTATGTCTATGTGATGCAGTAGGTCACTGACTGTCTCCTCCTGGAATGCGGGGGGGTCGTTCTCCCAGTCTCTGTTTTTTCTCCCAGTCTCTGTCTTCTGGCTGACAAGGCTGGACAACTCCTGCTTTTAAGTGGCACACTATAGTCAGATATCTGCTATTCTAAAAAGCAAAGGCATTTTAATTTTTAAACCACTGCTAAATAATTCAAAAGTGCTCACTGAAGAAGTACTTGACCAGATTGGGAAATTGTGAGCCATCCTCACCCATTCTGTGACTACCTAAAAGTTACCATAGTAGTACAGGTTGGAAGGAGAGGAAAGCCCTGCTGCTCTTTTGAACTCTGTTTCTGAGAGATATATATTGTATATTAGAGAGATGTATCTTAGTATCAAAGTATGTACAGTTGTATCTTGAGTATTAGTTCCCTGAGTTACATGAGTGGATTTAAGAAAAGAATTTTGTGGATTTCACACTCTTTTTAGAAAAATGACCTTGTTTCACAGGTAAGGTGAAAAGTTATCAGTTTCCCTGAGATGAATACGAAGAAACTAGGAACACTGAAAAAGATAGGTACTTAGGCTGTGCCAGTAGTCAGAGGGTGATTCACAGTTTTGATAATGCAATGATTCTGTGGGAGAGGGATTTATCTGCAGTGTGTTTGCACTCCTGATCTCTCCTTCAACTTCAGTGCTGCTCTGTCACCACTCCCTCTGAGTGTCCTGGAAACCCTCAAGCTCTATGCTCCTAAGAGTAAATATCACATAGTAGTGTTTTGTTGTCTTAAGTGGATATTGATTTTTCCAATTTCTAGCAGAACTTACTTCTTGAGTTACATTTAGGTTATCTTTTGGTATATAACTTAACTCTACAAATGCTCTCAAGTAGTTGGACTTTTACAAAGAAATAACAATTAATATAAGAGCCTACAACATGACAGTTGTTTTTCTAGTTATAAAGAAGTTTCCCTTCTTTATTGGACAAATGCATAGACAGGAGAAACAGTATTGTGAGAACTAAAGCTTTTTTTGCAGAATGTTTTATGCATACATGCTTGAATTGATGACTGTATGTTTTTTCATGTCTGTCTCTCTTTATCAGTTGAATTAGGTAAAGTATAAAAATATCACACCTGTTACTTCAAGGGTATTTCTTATATTTTGTTGTCATTTTTGTCATATATTCTGATACCACATTCTTAGCTGAGTCAAGTCCCAGGCTTAACTCAAACAAAAGCTTTATAAAACAGATGCATAATGGCCATTGCTCTGTGAAATCACATGAAAGGTACAGTCTGCATTCCACTCTCCAGAATGGAAGTTCTTATGAAAACCTGTTTAGCCAGGATATGTCATGAATTAGACCTAAAGCTCATACTAAAATATTAATTTTTTTAGTTAAAATAAAATGTTAAAACATTAAAGGTTAAAACAAAAAAAAATATCAAATGTGAAGTTCAATGCAATTGGTAAATTATGCTGATCCTTGCCCTAGTGATTTATTTTAATCTCCTTGTGTAAAAGAAAGTGTACAGCAATGGTAATATGTGTGAGAAACATAAGGAGCCTATCCACTGTTAGATCCAGATGTAGATACACTGAAATTTGTGTCATATCAGTGTTACCTTCACTCTCTGCATTATCTTTAGTGTTTTTCCAGCTAACACAGAATCAACACTCCTTCTGCTCCAACAGAGCCTGAGTTTGAAAAATCTAGTTACCTTGTTAACCATGTGCAGCCCCTAAGGAGTTGAAAAGCAAAAGAAGCTCAGATATAACGCTTGTTTCGTTATAAGTTCTTCAGAAAAAAAAAAAAAAAGAAAACCCCATTTTATAATTAAGGCAAAACTGTGACAAATCTTAGTGCTTTTAAGAATTATTTTTTCTTTTTTAAAACCCAAAAATTATCTCATAGGAGAATTTTAATGTGATGCTTGCTGTCATAGAGTATGGAGTAGTTTTACTGGCTGAATAGGTCTAGAGACATGAAGCAGGCCAGAGTTCAAGGGCCTGATGCTGAAAGCAAATATTTAATCCTGCAAATTCGTGTTGATTAGAGTACTTCTCATGCATATCACGTTACCACAGTAAGGATTTCTTCTGGGAAATATGTACCAAAGTGTGTAATCAGAGCGCTACTCCTTTTTGTGCTGTTCCGACACAAGCAAGGCAAAGGAACAAACTCTTTTCTTGAGATTAGCAAGGAGCAGAAGTTACATCCCTGGCCAGTCTGTCTTGTTGCATCCCAAAGGTGACGTGTAAAGCAAAGCAGCTTGCCTGGTGTTCCCCCCCACCCAAAAAGGACAAACACAAACCATCTACTAGGGATCTCTAGGAGGTGGAGTTAAGGAGGCAGAACACTTGACTCTGCAAGGAGGGAAAAACCAACTACTTCAGTAAACCAGTATTTGCTATAGTGAGAAATATTAATCAGAATTTTTAAAATCCACCAAAAGCTACCATCCAATTAAAAACAACCCTCTCTTATCACTAGTCTAGTGGATAATTATACAATTAGAAATGTTGGAAATGTCATTACTAGAATTAGATTAGGGAAATTTCACTTAATAGAATAAGAGTCTCCCTGGTGACGGTGGCTGGGGGTATCTGGACAGGCAGTGAAATGCCCCGTCCCTGCTTCCACATCCCTTGGCACATTGCTGGCTGCCAGGGGAGAACCCCAAGGGCAGTTCTGGGGTTACATCCCCAGACACATCACACAGCATTATTCCAGGGCATAAATTGTATTTGCTAGCGTGGATGTCTTGTGAGAAATAGTGCACTGGCACTCTACAAATCTGAGTCAAGTGTTCTCTATATTTAGTTGGTTAAATATAGCAGTAAAGTCAACTGGGAAATCTTAAGCTCTGCTGTGGAGAGCAGAGCTATTAAGAAGCCACACAGCTGTGGCATATAAAATGGCGATACACTCACCCATTGGACCTTTGTCTCATTTGCTCAGCTACCCAAATTTTCAGGAAAACCACAGCATTTTGGTGTTTGTTCATATGATCTTATTATTGAAAATGTTCCTTGACAAATCTATCGAGCAAAAGTGTTCATCCATAGGACATTGGATAGCCTGGCCAGTGACTCTGTGAGCATCTTCTATTCATGTGCCTCAGTCACAGAAATACAACACTCTATGAAACATTGAGAAGGGCTCTTGCTGAGGACTCAGGATGTTATTGATTTCCTTGATGACAGAGGCAATCAGGATGTTTGTGCAATGTGTGTATTTGACAAATAAGAGCCACAGGGGTGTTTAAGTTGCAGTAGCAGAGAGACTCCATCTGCTTTACAGATTTCATAACATTGATACAGAATGTGAACAAACTGCTCCCAAAATGCTATTAGTTGCCAAGCATAGTTATCGCAAGTGGTGGTAGAAGACTTACAATCAGCATGAATTACCAAGCCCTTATATTTTTATAGGAGAGAGAAATAAATGGCAAATTTCCTCAGATGTGGTTTTGATGCCCATTTGAGGATGACATTTACCTAGTGGGCTATAGCCATGTAAATCTGAAACTCAACCACTGAAAGGACTGTATATTAATTTCCAAATGGCTGTGTTTTGCATTCTTGCCTTTCTGAAAGATACAACAGATAATCAATGTGCTCCCTGAGAGAGGTAAGCGCATCTTAGCAACCAGAAACTTCAGCACTTGTAATAATTCTAATACTGGTCCTCAGTATCACTCAGAAGAGTTTGTTCAGATTACACAGAACTTCTGAAACAAAATGTTCCATTTTCACATCAATTTCTGAGAAAGCAAGTTCTCTCCTATAACTGTTCTGAGATCCAAGATGGGCTTTTGGAGGGCTTGATGGGAAATAAATCTCTTCTGAGCAAATAGTTAATTGATATATGTGGCAGTTTTCTTAAGCATTTCTTTCTTTAGCTATATCTAGGTTCTTGTTTATTCACCCTGAGCTGTGTGTTAAGATTAACAGGCTGTCACAGATAATGCACAAGGAGTGTAATTACCTGTTTCCCCTGGTTCATTTTTCAAATGCTTGGATTTTGGCATAGTTGGAGGTTCTCACCTCTTATCTTTTCACTTCTATTACTTATATAATATATATATATATAAAATATATAACTTATGTTATTTTGTCATTTCCTTTATCATTTTCCAGTACATGCAAATGCTGTGTGTGTTCCCATGGGTGCTTTATGTACTGTATAGCATCAGAAGTTCTTATACAAAATACCTGCAGGACTGAACCTATCATGCTATCATTTTATTTTAGTTTGTTGAGTCTTTTTCCTTTTAAAAGATAAATAGAATTTTGCTTTCCTTTGTGGGATCAATTTTTTTTCTTTTACAGAGCTATATGGAATGAAGTTATTTTTTGTGATGAGAATCCTGCTATGACAAAGAACATATCAGGAAATCAGCCTAGTCCCAGTGAGCTCTGTTCATCTTTGCATAATTGTGAACAACATCTGATTTAGTTCAGCTTCTCAACTTTGCAGTTCTCTCTCTGGCAATCCTATCAAGCCTTGATTCAACAGCTGATGATTTTTTATTTGTTCCTTGGGAGAGTTTGGGGGGCTCTGAGTGCAGGTTATTGGTGAGACTGAGTTTTATTGCTCAGAAAACACTGACATTGCCCTTTGATAACTGTTCTTTTGTCTTCTGTCTAGTAAATCATGAGACACAGGTACTGTTGGCAGACAAAAAGCTGTCGCAGGTGGACTTGCACTTAAACTCAGGAAATGCTGATAAAATGACTGGGTGAATGACTAGATTGTGTTTTAAGCTGTTACACAGAAAAAAGGGGGGGGTCTAAAAGATTTCTAAACCCAGACGGAATCATCAATATCCCTATTACATCATGCTTTCTAACGTCAAGTGCCAAATTTACTGCTGCTCAGCAATCCAGATTCACTGTTCTTTCTCTCCATCAGGAGGAATGGAGAATCAGTCCCTCCCATTAGGCAGACAAATGAAAAGGCTGTTAAATGATATGGAAGTGATATTTATATTTGTTGTGTTTTGTGCATCTAGAGTGCACTGTGTCAAGGTGAGTAAAGAATATAAGTAGAATGGTGTTATGGCAATAATGAAGACAGTCTCTAAGTTGGATGGTCAATAAATGTGTTGGAATCATGACACTAACAAAGAGATGTTCCTATCTACACCTACTGCTTTGTCTTTCCTTTTAGGTTAATAAAATCACTCTAGTTCCTTTATTTCTGCTTCGGACTATACAATTGAATTCTGCCCTGTGCTTCTTTCTGTCTCCTTATGTGTAATGCAGAAGGTTCTGCATGTCAGTACAGGAAATTCAGCCTCATTTATCACAGAATGATTTGGGTTGGAAGGGACCTTAAAGATCATCCAGTTCCAACCCCCTGCTATGGGCAGGGACACCTTCCACTAGACCAGGTTGCTCAAAGCCCCATCCAACCTGGCCTTGAACACTGCCAGGGAGGGGGCAGCCACAGCTTCTCTGGGCAACCTGTGCCAGTGTCTCACCACCCTCACAGTAAAGAATTTCTTCCTTATATCTATTCTAAATCTACCCTCTTTCAGTTTAAAACCATCATTCCTTGTCCTGTCACTACATGCCCTTGTAAAAAAGTCCCTCTCCAGTTTTCCTATATCCCCCTTTAAGTACTGGAAGGCCGCTCTAAGGTCTCCCCGGAGTCTTCTCTTCTCGAGGCTGAACACCCCCAACTCTCTCAGCCTGACCTCATAAGGGAGGTGCTCCAGTCCCCTGATCATCTTTGTGGCCTCCTCTTGACCCGCTCAAGCAAGTCCATGTCCTTCTTATGTTGGGGGCCCCAGAGCTGAATGAGTACTCCAAGTGGGGTCTCATGAGAATGGAGTAGAGGGGGAGAATCCCCTCCCTTGACCTGCTGGTCACTCTTCTTTTGATGCAGCCCAAGATATGGTTGGTTTTCTGGGCTGCGAGTACACGTTGCCGGGTCACGTTGAGCTTCACATCAGCCAACACCCCCAAGTCCTTCTCCACAGGGCTGCTCTCAATCCACTCCTCACCCAGCCTGTATTTGTACTTGGAATTGCCCTGACCCACGGGCAGGACCTTGCACTTGGCCTTGTTGAACTCCATGAGGTTTGCACAGGCCACCTCTCCAGCCTGTCCAGGTCCCTCTGGATGGCACATCCCTTCCCTCCAGTGTGTCGGCCGCACCACACAGCTTGGTGTCGGTGAACTTGCTGAGGTTTGATCAAGTGCCTCGATCTCACTGTCCATGGCACCGACAAAGTTGTTAAACAGCGCCGGTGCCAACACCAACACTTGAGGAATGGCACACATCGAGCCATTGACTGCAACTCTCTGAGTGCGACCATCCAGCCAGTTCCTTACCCAACAAGTGATCTATCCATCAAACCCACGTCTCTTCAATTTAGAGACAAAGATATCGTGCGGGACAGTGTCAAATGCTTTGCACGAGTCCAGGTCCTTGCACAAGTCAGTTGATCTTCCCTTATCCACCAGCGCTGTAAGCCCTTTGTAGAAGGCCATGATTTGCCCTTAGTGAAGTCATATTGGCTGTCACAAATCACCGCCTTATTTTCTATGTGCCTTAGCACAGTTTCCAGGGGGATCCGCTCCATGATCTTGCCAGGCACAGAGGTGAGACTGACTGGCTTGTGGTTCCCAGGGACTTCCTTTTTTCCCTTTTAAAAATGGGGGTTATGTTTCCCATTTTCCAGTCAGCGGGAACTTCACTGGACTGCCATGACTTCTCAAATGTGATGGACAATGGCTTAGCCACTTCAGCCACCAGTTCCTCAGGACCCACAGATGCATCTCATCAGGTCCCATGGACTTGTGCTCCTTCGGGTTACTTAGTCTCAGACCTGATCTTCTCCTACAGTGGGCAGTTCATTCTCCCAGTCCCTGCCTTTGCCTTCTGCGACTCGGGCAGTGTGGCTGGAGAAATTGTCAGGGAAGACTGAGGCAAAAAAGTTGTCGAGCAGCTCAGCCTTCTCCATATTCTGGGTAACCACGTCTCCCATTTTCTCCTGGGGAGGGCCCACGTTTTCCCTAGTCTTCCTTTTATCACCGACGTACCTATGGAAGCTTTTCTCGTTGACTTTGAGGTCCCTGGCCAGCTTCAATTCTATCAGGGCTTTAGCTTTCCTAACCTGATCCCTGGCTTGCTCAGACAATTTTTCTCTATTCCTCCCAGGTGACTTGCCCTAGCTTCCACCCTCCGTAGACTTCCTTTTTGTGTTTGAGCCTGTCCAGGAGCTCCTTGTTCATCCATGCAGGCCTCCTGGTGCTTTTCCCTGACTTCCTCTTTGTCAGGACGCGTCACTCCTGAGCTTGGAGGAGGTGATCCTTGAATATTAACCAGCTTTCTTGGGCCCATCTTCCCTCCATGGCTTTATCCCATGCTCCATTGCCAAGCAGATCCCTGAAGAGGCCAAAGGCTGCTCTCCTGAAGTCCAGGGTAGTAAGCTTGCTGTGCGTCTTCCTCGCTGCCCTAAGGGTCTTGGCCTCCACCATTTCGTGGTCACTGCAGCCAACGCTGCCCTTGAGCTTCACATTCCCCACCAGCTCCTCCTTGTTGGTGAGAACAAGGTCCAGCATAGCACTTCTCCTCGTTGGCCACTTAGAGAAGGAACCTCCTGGATTGCATATGTCCTGCTGTGTTGTCCCTCCAAAAGATATCAGGGTCGTTGACATCTTCCATGAGGGCCAGGTCTTGTGAACGTGAGGCTGCTCCTATCTGTCTATAGAGGGCCTCATCCTCTTGGTCTTCTTGGTCAGGTGGCCTGTAGCAGACCCCCACTATAATGTCACATGTCCCTGCCTTCCCTTTAATTCATAGCTGCTTTGCATTGCCAGGACCAAGTCTCAGTGCCTTGAAATTCCATTCTTTGCATTTCTCCCTCTTTTTCAGAAGCTACGGGGCTCATTTTCTACCTGCATCTTGTGTAGTGATCTACACGCCATCATCCCTTACACAGAGAAAAAGAGATTGAGGCTCTCTACAATGTCATCTTCATCCTGCTCCAGTTTTTTTACTTTCTCTTGCTCCTTTTTCAGGCTCTATAATCACCCATTTGTAATACAGAAAAAGTTAGTCTCTCTGCTGAAGGCAACTGTCCATCTTCTGCATATTACCCAAATAGTTTCTGATGCCTGCTTCATGCTAATTAATTTCTCTGCAAGAGATCTTGTGTCTTTAAAGCAGGGATCAGAAGCTGCTGGTTATCTGTAATGATATTGCCAATACAGTTAACTGCTAAGTGCAAATAAAGGAAAAAAAGAGGGGCAAGGAATGGTTGTTAGGCACTGAGGAGGATGAAACAGGTAGTTTTAGGCAAGTTTTTTAGGGTAACAATATCAATAGCACTAAGGGATACAGATCTGTTGTAAACCTTCACGTCTGTCGTTCTGAATTCTTTACCGAATTGCTAAAAATACTTCATAGTTGGTTGTATTTGGAAAAGTAATGCTACCACATCCGATATTTTTGCCTCAATTTTTACATCAAATATATGGTATCCAACTTGCAGTATAAATTTTTTTTTTTTTTAATCCACTAGACATCCATGATCTGTAAACAAACTGGTTTTATCTGCCTGAATGGTTGCAGTAGTTTGGTGTGGCAGACGAGTCCATGTCACTGTAACTTGTACAGTGCTAACTCCTGCAGGCAGGTTTGGGGGCTTGTTGCACTCAGACATCTGAAGTCTACTTACTGTGTTAGAAGGAATTTATTTTCGTGTTCACTGACAATTGCATTGTGCTTCAGTGTAAGGTCCAATTTAAGTTGAAACTGCCTTACCCTCATCCCATCTCACAAACTGGAGAATGAGGGATACAAGGAAAACAAAAAAGGAGGAGAGATTCTACCTTCTGCTTCCTCCATCTCCAGAAGGAAGGAAGGAAGGAATGGTGGGCAGTTCCCCAGCTATTGCCTCACCTTTCATTTGAAAAAGCAACCAAAAGGATCAGAGCACACAGCTCTGACTATTGATACCAACGCGCTGTTCCCAGCACTGGGAGAGGCACAGGCTGGGGCTGTGCACAACACTCCAGGACTTTCACCCACTAGAACTGAGAGAGCAGTAGCTACAGCTGAGTCCTCACTAGCTTTTGTCAGTGTGGTCCTTTCTCCTTTACACTGGGGGTGCCATTACCCTGCCACTGCTTGTGCCTTGCCTTTCCCATTCTAGCCTCCACTGCCTCAGCGAACGACTGAGCAAAGGTTGCTTCATTCTCAGCTGGGGCCCAATTCCTCTCCCGAGGGAGCCATGGCTCTGCCATGGATGTCTGTGGGAGCTCTTCAGCTGTTTGTACTACTGCCATCAGAAAAGACATCCTTAGTCTTTGCCATTCCAATGCTGCATTTGCAGTGGTAAATATCATGGTATATTCTGTTGAGCAGTGTGTGTTAAGTGCATGTGCTGGCTGTAATTTTTCATTGCCCTAACTCCTGTAAAGTCTTCATGCCAGTACAAAATGGATGACAGATACTGATCTAGCAGCATTTTGCACCCAGGGCTGCTTGTTTTATTGTGTGGTGGGATAATTTATCAACCTATATCTAAAGCACCTTCTTCCCTGGAGACAGGTATTTAAAATCAGCTGCTTAGAACATTAAATTCTTTCACTAAAATGAATGATCAAAATGTGTAACTACTCAAGATACTATATTTTATAAAATGGTTAGCGTATGTGCACTGTGACTAATTACCTATCAGATTTCCTATGCATGTTTAATGGTCACAAACAGGATTTGTTTACCTTAGTATAATTTGGATTCTGCACTAAAATACTATCTTTTCCCCTTTTGTTTAACTCTTTCAATACTATGTTTAGAATAGTATTTCCCACTCTCTTTCAGCCAGAGCTGGACTGCTCTCATTTACACAGTGGAAAGGAGGGGACTCAGATGACAGCAGATTCTGGCCCAGAGAATTATGTAAGTGCTGATGACATGCGTACCATCTCATGTGAAATGGAACTTCTGTGTAACTTGTTGGGAATTAGTAGATGAGCAAAAAATAATTGTTTTTTAATTTCCTCTGGTTTTACTTAATGCTTATGAAGCATTTTCTTGGCTGACACAACAGTGGCCTCAGGAAAAATGGCTGTGTAGAAAAGACATTAAAAAATATCAAAGCTGTTACTGCAATACAAAATGTTTCCTGAAAAGGTTAAAATGTCCCATGTGGAATCATCCTCTAATAAAAAATTTGGAGCACATCAGCTTGGTGTTCCTATCCTTATTGTGCCATACTGGGGGAGTTTCATGTGCCTGACCAGAAAACACTGACATACATTCCTATTTAAATACATTTTTCTGTCTTCATCTTCCTGTTGTTCTAAGTAATATATTCCATACAAGATGAATTAAGCAACATACTTCTCAACTCTGACATTTTGCCTTTTATGGTTCAAAAATAAGTATAGACTGGTATTCCACAAAAGTACACACTGAATCATTCCCATTAATTAAGGATTGCTTTTACATCCACTTCAAATTATTTTAATAATAGTCTTGAGATTATCTGTTTTGTTAAGCTGAAATATATGAGCAGCTGTGTTACTCCTACAGCTTTTGGCAAGTTGCAGGAATGCAGCACCTATGTGCAGCATCAGGGTCCTGTGAGAGCAGATGTAATTGCCCATCCATGCAGTTCTTTTGCATACCTGGGGCCTGACTGCACAATTAATATTCATATTAGTATTTGTTTTATTGTTACACTGTGATTCTCAGCAAGCAAATACTTCTGGCAGGTTGTTAAGAGTAGCAGAGCTGGGTCTCTAGTGGCTTTTTTTCACTGAAGAGCCTGAAGCTGGTGGTATTAGTCATCTGCTTAGTCAAGCATGTGCCTAAACACCTTGCTAAACTGAAGCTGTAACATGGAGACCACCATAAAAGTCTGTTCCTCCTGGCTGTAGGTAAGAGTCTGAATACCAGCACAGTCTACCTGACCTTTGAATAGCTTCTGTATTAGCAACAGTGAGCTGCTGATAACTAAGGTAGGATAACTAAGAGGAGATAGTGCTGTATTGTAGTGGCTAAGATCCTTTTTCATACTGAGAGCAATGGTGACAACGGTAACAATGCCAATTCTGCTTGGGCGGCTGCTTTCCCTGGTGTCCACAAAGAAAATACCTTTTTTTAGGATTGCCAACATGCTGATGACAGTCATATCACTACTCATTTTGACAAGTGCAGCTCCCTTCATGCTGACGCTACAGTATTTTCAAGAGCAGGCAGGGGCCTGAGGTGGTCTTAAGATAGATTTCCATGCATCCCACTTTGTGTTCTGATCCAGCTACTGGCTCTTAGCCACTTCTCGTGTCTCTGATCTTAATCTTCTGAGTAACCAGCAGGTTAAGCTACTGCAGCAGATCTTCTTTCACCATGCCAGACAGGCTTAAGTAAATCCTGGTAGCTGACAAACCTGAGGTGACAGTACACACAGGACTGGGCTCACTGCAGAGTGGACTTTCAGATGCTGGTTATCTTTGAGGCCCACCTACAAATATTTCATGACGCTTTCTTACTATATCTGAAGTTTTATATAATACACCAAACGTAATCACTGAAACGTGCTCAGTTTCTATGGTGATGGGTGCTGGTAGAGAACTCAGAGACAGATGAATTGGAGAACAAAAGAGCGCAGGAAGCCAAGAGCCCGAAGTTCACTGTGCAGATCTAATTTGTCTGTGTAATGTTTAAAGAATAGAATGAGGAACACTACCGGAAAAAGTAAAACGATGTAACTACCAATGGATTTCATCTGACACTAGCATACCTACGGTTGCAATGTTCCTTCCCATGTTTATTTATGTCCTTAACGTTAGAAATAGTTGCACAGGCTTAAGGCAGCAATAGAGAAGTTGGCAGCTGAACTGGAACTGAACAGTCACTGGAAAGGGGTCTGAGTTTGAGGTCAATATTGTCAAGTGCTAGAGGGAATATCTGTGGGATCACTGGAAATTCTTGGAAGACACAGACTGGAATAAGAGAGATTATGGGATAACATCAAGCAAAAAGAGCCATAAGGGAGGAGAGGTCAAGCAGCCTCATACCAAGTTTATTTAACATTTGCTCTTCTACTTTTGCCTCACTGCTCTTTTTGCCAGTATTTGACTGAATAGGGATCATAAATATAAAAAAAGGGCTGTTCAAGTAACAGGGAAGCCAAAACCACACTACATTTGCTAAGAAAATGGAAGGTTCTCTAAGCAGAAAAAAAAAATATTCTGTATATATTTTCCATACAGTTGCAGTTACTGCCAGCAGTCATTCTAACTTTCTGTGGTTTGAGCAATGTTTCAAAATATGTTTCACTTTCCTTGCCTGAAATCACTTTGTGTTTCCTATAGCACTACTGCTGTGATAGTCACCATGCTGTTTTGGAAGCATTATGTGCTTGACTAACTTTCCACTATTTAGGGTCAGCAAAATTCATTTCCTCAAGCTCCGTACAGCAAGATTTACAGCTACTGTAACAAAGCAAGGGGAGGATGGGCTTGAGCTCATTGACCACAGCCCTGCAGCTTGACATTCTGCTGCAGTGCCTGACAGAACTCTAGGAGGCAAATTGCAACTTTATTGTGTCAATAAGCACAAGAAGCATAGTAAATGGTGACTTAGTGAAATCAATTTCCTTGTCAAAGGTCAGTAGAGTTTGTAAGTGCATCTGTTCAGAGAATAGCAGCTTAATCTGTCCATTTGATGATGTTCATAAATCATTCACAGCTAAAAGCTTACTATGTCCATTTTATGTGGAGGAAAGTAAGGAAAAAGGTTTTGGAATAAGACATTGGGCTAGGAATAGAAAAGCTCATGTATTTTGTTGCTAACTGCTGCTGAGCTTTTACACAGTATTCATTTGCAAACATAAGGCTGTATCTTGTCTGAACCTCACGTTTGAATTGGAAGGAAAGGAAAAAAGAAAATGCATTCTTGCCTAGTAGTTCAGGAGATGCGTAGTAAACAAAGATTTACTGGATTTATTGCTGGTATTAGTTCCCCTGTAACGGGCAGGCAGAGGGAGAAGGGATTCTTTGCACATTTTGTATCCATGTGCTTCTCTGTGTGCACCACTTAAATATGTTGGAGGCATTTTGTTGACAACAGGAACAAATAGTTGAGAGAGGAAGAAGAAAAGCCAGGAATAATGCCTCCTGTTTTTCCACTGCTCTGATAGCAGCTTGGACCCAGATCTGAGTTTGAGCTCAAGAATTCATTTTTCCCTCTGACTGATGTTCATGTGTCCTGGAAAGCAGCTCTATCAGTGTACCATGCTGAATTTCCTGAAGGATTAGAATGGACTGCATGCTCATTAGATTAAATTCAGTTTATCTAACTGCTTTTTCAATATTGTGTTCCAGCATGTTACACAATGTAAAGGACGAGATTTAGCAAAGTGTAACTTGCTCCAGTTTCAGAGTTAGCTATTTTATTGGAGACTGCCAGCCCCTAAACATTTCTGTAATATGGCAAAGATTGGACCAGGAGATTAATGAAGTTTTAAAAAGCCTTCCTAAGCATTTTGTACAATCTAATATGATGTGACTCAGTAATTACTAGAAACCTCAGAGAGACAACTGTTCAGATGGAAGAGTTTTTAATAAACCTATTAACTTTGTAAGTGAAGTGAATGAAACTCTCCAGAGTTTCATTGATCCTTGCCTTTTTTTAATGGTCTCATGGCCCTCAAGAATGTTTTGTTTTAAAAAGATGCTGAGTCTGAATATGATCCTGACAGGGAAACCAAAATATCCGCAGCTTCACCTAAAGAGATAGTTACATTTAGCAAGTGCTTCTAGCTTACTGAGAATCACTGTTTACTAACTAATCCCTTCAAGATGGGGGTGAAGGACTGTTGCTGCAGGAATGCTTGCTGGATTAAGAAATAAACATCAAGTCTACCAGATTTCCAGCATTTATATAGAACCGTCTAGAATTCATTGCCTTTAGAATTCAACTTGTGTGTCTCTCCAGGAGTGACAGAGCACGGTAGTCACATAATATCCATTATAGGCTGAATTGTTAATTGTGGAATGTTGTTACAATCACATTCCTGTCTTCTGCATTGTGATGTATCTTTCTGTTAGTTTTTACTATCCTAAAAATATGTTCAGGAAGTGACTTATTCTAATTGAAAGTCTTTTTCAAAGTGACTAATGCTTTGAAATTAGAATGCTCACAAATTATTATTTTTTTGTGAAACTGAAAAAAAAATTAGTGAAATTAGTACAAAAGAGATTAAAACTTTAAAAATGCAAATACTTCCCTTGAGATATACTCATGAAAATGTTATTCATGTGGTAATCAGATAAGTATGTAATATGCTTTTTCTTCTCTCATCTGTATATACCATCTTTGTGATTTTTGTATTCCATTCCCAGGTTATTGAGTAGTTGCTCAGATATAGCTGCTTAGTTGGAAGTGGAGGGAGGGGAGTGGTTTTTTATTTTTTTGTCTGTCAGTTGATACTCATTGCTTAGCTTTTTAACAGGTGGAGCTTTGTTCAGGAATGTGTAGTTTGTGAGACATCATACTGTATGAACTATTTGGTATTAGTCATCTTTTGTAAACTGTTTATTAAACTGAGCATAACCAATAAGTTACACAGAATAAATATATAGAATAAATAACTATTTTTAGTTGCTGTAAGCTCTTCTGAAGTCTTCATTTTACTGAAGTAACATTCTCTTTGCAAATTGATGTATTCAGAGCACAGTTCTGATACTACTGTCATTTAAAGCAGCATAAAAAATAGCAACTCAAATAGAGTACTTACATTACTGTGAAAGGCAAATGTCAAAGGCACTTATGAGCTACTGTCTTCATGATGCGATTCTGCAGCAATGGCTAAATGTGCAAGACGCACAGATCTCATTTGGTGAGGTGGAGTCAGCTGAGATAACTGAATTCCCAAGCTGACTGTCTCCTTGTTACACCAGTCCTTCCAGGGCAAGAGGAAAGAAGGCAACAGCTACAACAGGACTGAGCCATTCCCCTCCTTTATCTCCTGTAGGACTGAATAGCTGTGATGTTTGCTGTAACCAGGGAATTATGGGTTTGTGGTTTTTATGCTATTTATACAGCTGACGAGTTTCTCACATGTCTGTGCCTGGAGTTAATGTAAGTTAATGTAATATGCTGTCCATGTTCAACACCAGGTCCATGCACCACAAATGTGCCAAAGGTAAACCTGCCCCAGAGCAGCTGTAGCTGCTGAACATGGTACAAGTCAGAGTGGTCCTCAAGGGGTGGGTCTGTGTGGCCACCCTGACTCCACAGCTGAACTGCAGTAACCACAGGTGGCCATTGCAGACACCATTTCTGACATTGAGGGTTTCCTGCCTCGCCTCCAGCAGCCTCTCTAGAAAGACAAAGGTCTTGTAAGCCTTGTCTCTGTCTGCCAGGCCCAGGAAGGTGTGTCAGCCGCTGTAAGGTATCTAAAATCACAGAATCACAGAATCATTCAGGTTGGAAAAGACCCTTGGGATCATCGAGTCCAACCATCGGCCCTACTCTACAAAGTTCTCCCCTACACCATATCCCCCAGCATCTCATCTAAACGACCCTTAAACACACCCAGGGATGGTGACTCCACCACCTCCCTGGGCAGCTTATTCCACTGTCTGACCACTCTTTCTGTGAAAAATTTTTTCCTAATGTCCAGTCTAAACCTTCCCTGTTGTAGTTTAAAGCCATTCCCTCTTGTTCTGTCACCAATCACCTGTGAGAAGAGACCAGCACCAACCTCTCTACAATGTCCTCTCAGGTAGTTGTAGAGAGTGATGAGGTCTCCCCTCAGCCTTCTCCTCCTCACACTAAACAGTCCCAGCTCCTTCAATCGCTCCTCACAGGATTTATTCTCCAGGCCCTTCACCAGCTTCGTTGCCCTCCTCTGCACTGGCTCCAGCACCTCGATATCCCTCTCGTATTGAGGTGCCCAAAACTGGACACAACACTCCAGGTGTGGCCTCACCAGTGCAGAGCACAGGGGGACTATCACCTCCCTACTTCTGCTGGTCACACTATTTCTAATACAAGCCAGGATGTCCTTGGCTTTCTTGGCCACCTGGGCACACTGCCGGCTCATGTTCAGCTGCTTGTGAATCAGAACCCCCAGATCCTTTTCTTCCAGACAGCTCCAGCCACACCTCCCCAAGCCTGTAGCCATGCAGGGGGTTGTTGTGGCCCAAGTGCAGGACCTGGCACGATAAATGATAGAAGATGCCTCTGTTTAGGAAAATTAATTCCACCCCAAATGTCAGAGCTGAGGAGTAGTTGTAGCTCTGACCTTCTAGTTTTCCTGTAAAGGAATCTGTTTCAGAAGTCAGACTTTGAGCCTTTAGGGTTCTTTTTTGTCTGTTGTAGAGTCTTCCCATTCTGTCACTCTGACAAAAGGCAAAAACTACCGCAGCCATTTCACCAACTCACTTGTTTAGTAGGCACCATAGGAAGAAAAGACTAAGAGGAGGTCTTCAGCTCTCTGATGGAGAGAAGGTGGAGCCAGACTCTTCAGGGGAGAAAAATGATAGAGCAAGAGGCAATGAGCACACGTTGGAACATGAAATATTCTGGATACGAACAAGAATTTCACTGTCAGGGATGTACTGTAAGAGGATGCTCAGAGAAGTTGTGGAATCTCCATCCTTGGAGGTAACTTAAAATCTGGTCAAGGTCCTGAGCTGAGCAATGGGATTTAAGTTCGCCCTGCTTTGAGCACAGGGTTGGACCTCTGAAGGTCATTCCAACCTGAATTATTCTGCAATTCTAAATACTGACATGAATAAGAATAGGCCCATGCTCACACTTCCTTTTTTTACCAAATCTGAGCCCCAAGCAGAATGCAATACACCTTCAGGATCTATCAGAACTGGGTGTAGTACTGTTTTGACTATAAATTCCAATCACTGTTTTTAACTAAGTTTCTCAGGTAAATCACTGCATGACTCTTAAGCTTTTAGAGCTCCAAGCTGTCAGTATTATTCAAATAAGAATGCTCTGCTAGAGCTCTCATGGGAAATTAAATAAGTGTAACTGTGACGTGTGTATTGGTCCAGTAAATCTATTGTAATACCTTCAGAGACTCTCAGAGGACAATTATATCATGTAGTATCCTCATGTGTGATGCTTGTACTCAAATTTTTGGGGTGAATCAGTAATACAAGCCTCAAGACTTGCATTTAGTGGACTTCACAGTTTTACTACAGCTGTTACATTTCCATGGCTGTTTGCTATGCTTTTTGCAACGTTTCCATGAAGTTTTAATGAATGTTTTCATTTCATGCAGTTTAGTGCTGTCTTGTTCATGATGCAGTTCAACAAAAACACTTCTGTTTCAGTTACAAATCCCAAAGAACTAATAACAAAAATGTTCCATGTAATTGTTGGGCTGCAACATTTGTCCATATAGTGTTCTTCTACTGTTCCTACCTCAAGTGCTATACATTAACTATAGTATCAAATAATTTTATAAAGGTGGGATTAATTTTCCATTTCCTCAGTGGATGTTGTCAAGGAACACTCCTACTTGTTTTCTCATACCATTGCCTTAACCCTATTTGGGCACCATCTTAATTTTGCCCCATTATTCTTATTCAGAAATATTTTGATCGAGTACTTTTGCTAGCATTTAATTTTAAAGAAAACTGGCACAACCTCTTAAAAGTTCTAATGTTTAACTCATCATTCTGGAGGTAATTATCCAAGTCACGTAAGGTAGTATCAGTGCATAATACTACAGTGTATGGGATGAGTTGGCCACATTAGTTATATGAAGTAATTTCCATGGTACCTAATTTGATATAAACCCAAGAAATTTGATAATGAAAATATTTTTCTATAAAATTAGATTTTAAAATAAAGCACAGCTTAAGAAATGCAAAGGGAAATCTATACAAATACCACTATTATTCAAGTATATGAGTACTGACAACACCTCTTTTTTTCTTTCTAAAGAAACAGCAGTAACTGAGATCCATCAAATGCTTTTGCATGGTTCATTAGCTGTATTGCCTCCACATTTTCACATTTTTTAAACATTTTAAGTGCAGTCACTCATTCAGATTTTGACAAATGGAACTTTGCTTCTCATTTTAAAATGTGTCATTTACCAAGGAAAAACAGAATCCTGAGATTTCTGATCAGACTTTCACAAAGTTTTCACAAGGGTTTTCACAAAGATTTTGGAAATAATTTATTTGTCCTTTGGTTGGACAAATCCTTGAATAATCGCACTTTCTGGGAAAAATGCCATCATTTCAACTGTTCATCATTGCATGGCAACATTTTGATCTCACAGAAAAAGCTTCTTTTTGAGTAGAAGATATTCAAGATAGCAACACCAGCTAGTCTTCAAAGGGCATAAATATACATGTCCTGTTGGTTGGCCAGCTTCATTTAAAACTTTAGCTGTCACCATGCTATATAAAACAAAGTCTGGTTATACTTTTCACATATGAGTTTCAATAACATGGCCAAATCAGGTCATGTTGGAGAAATTACTTCACTATTAAAATTCTTTAAATGGTATGAAAGATTTGAAATAAATATTTTGCCAACACTTGCTGTAGCTGAACTAACTATAATATTAAATCCCATAGAAGTCCTATACAATAAACATAGTAAGTGATGAAAATAAAATGTTATCATCAGATAGCAACAGAAAATCTATTACATCACTGATTTCCTAGAGTAGGCTATGCTTGGATTGGTATTTCAAGTATTTTCCTTTTAAAATTAACTGAACATTTTGAGCAACACTTTTGTGTACCTTATTGCCTGCCTCTTTTATTAGTCTTGTGCGATTGGAATTTTGGGTCTCGTTTCGGAGTTTTGGCTGAACCAGCCTTGGAGTTATATGCAGCTCAGCAGCTCAGGGTTAGCCTCTGTCCAGTCTTTACAGCAGGGATGAGGTTGTTTATTTGAATGGGGGACAGAGAACAAAGAAGCAGATTTGACCACATGTTCATCGTTAAGCTAAGAATGGTGATGTGGTCACCATGCTCAAAAGAAAGGCACTGAAGTTCCCCAAAGTATTTTTCTTCTAGCCCATTCCATTCCTCTTTCCCACCCTCCAAATATCAATTAGGATGCTCCAGTGGTAGAGAATGGAAGTGGTACACTTGCTTCTTCTTGGACCTCTTCCAGCTCTAGGGAGAGAAAAGGAGCTGATCAGCTCCTGTGGTTTGGAAAATGCTGGCTTAAACATTTTAATTATTTGTTTGTTGAACAGGAACCACTGTGCTACAGTTATTGTAATGTTTTGATTTCTTGCTTCTAAACCCCTTCAATACATCTGCATCTTCCCAAACCTCTGCTCTATCCTGAAATGTCTCTCACATGGAGCAGTACAGAGTGCTAAGAAATCTTCTGGAAAACAATTCTGAAATCTTGATGAAATTCACATTCACAGGAATTGAACCTTCCCAGCTGTTTTCCTACTACTACCAATACACTCTTGCAGAACAGCAGAATATATTATTAAAGGCAAAGACTTGACTTTATCTGCTGCTTAGATAGGTAATCCAGTGATGTCCTGTAGAAGTAAGGAAAGGATGGGGAAGAATGTATTGCAATGTGCAGTCGTGGGTCATGAGTATTTCCTGTAACCTGTGAGTTTTGGAATAAGATTATATCTGCTGCACATGATTATATCTGTGCACATGAGCTAAACTCCCTCATGTTCAATACAACGTTCAGTTGGAAAATGCGTGGGTATAATCGGAATATTACCCTACTTTTCCCAAATATGGGTGTGCTTGATGTCCTTGGCAGAACTGCTATCTCTGTTTTAACCCTTGCATCTCCTTTCTCTCATCTCATGCGGTTCCACAGTCAGAGCTGGCTAAAATAATAAATTATGGAAAAATCTCATTCATGACAAATGATAAGTTTTTGCCAACCCTTACTGCTTTTTCTTTTTTTTTGGTGGTGATTGTTGGAAAAATAGAAATCAGAGCCTAATCTTCATCCCAGAGTATTTAGCAGCTGCACAGTCCACCATCTGATATGTTTTTGATAACTGCATTTGAATCCAGTCTGAATCTGAGACAATATGAGTTGAAAAAAAGTCAATATTAGGAAAGGTTTCAATGTCAATATAAATATTTTTTCATAAAGGTCTGACCAACTCTACTTCTGTGCTTGTTTCCTAAGTTCTTCTACTGCAGACTAAAAGGTCTTTTGGGGGTAGGTATCTTGTCTTGTTTTGCTATCAGCTTACATTTTCCTCAATGAGTGCTTAGTATCTGGTTAGTTTATCTGAAAGTCTAGATAAAAGCTAAGCTGTTTGGAAAATCTGGATCTCATTTTGCAGAAAAGCATCTCAAGAATTTTTATTTTTTCATCTAAAAGAACTTAATGTCAAGCTTTATTCAGATAAATGATCTCCTAATGTTAATGTTTCACTGCCTGGAATGTCTTTGGACAGCTATAATATTTGTAGCAGTTCTTTTAAATCATCACTTCTGTCAATTTGAAAATGCCACGGCATAAAGTTTACAACCTTTTTCTTTTACAGTGCCACCCATTGTAAATGCTGCTGTACTAAGGAGTCAGTCAATATGGCATTATATCATATGGTATCTCTTGTGACAATGGGAGTAGGATAATATCATAGAATGTATCATGTTGGCTTGAAATTTCTACACAGATTGTTGTTGCAATGCAATTTGCATTCAACTTTTACCAAAAATGTTAAACATTCTCTGGTCATTTTTTATATACTGCTTAGTTTAACAGAATTCTCAGAAATACAGTGCTTTGTGCCATCTAGATAAACCAAACCCAAAGCAATAAGGAATTATATTGTGTCAGATGGCTACCAGCTGAGGTGAGTTTGTACCTTTCTGAGGTTTGGAATACATACCAATATTCCAGTAACATTTACTGTAGAACTTTGCAAAATCAGCTCTGATAATTCAAATGAGCATGTGATTTCATAATTGCATTTTCTGATGCTTCAGACTACCTCACGGACTATCTTTGCATCTTTCTATCACCTAAAAGACTCTGTATATTTGATGAAATTGGTTTAATGTGTAACATTATATAATTGCCAGCCTCTATGACTGTACAAGACTCTACTTTCTGTGCAGCCAACCATGGCATACTGACTTTCAAAATGGTTAGTAAATGGAAAGCTGTAACTGAAATTAATGGAAAGTTTGCTGCCTTTCAGTAGGATTAACAGTAATAATAATACAGCATATTGTTTGCATTTTAAACTTGCTGCCTAAAACAGTTCTCTGTATGAGTGATACAGAGTCTGGAAACAGTAAAAAATGCTTTTAAACTGCATGGAAACAGAAGATACGAAGTGCTTGTTCCATTTTCTCTCTACCTCTCAACCCACCTAAATGCACAAGCCCTGTTCCACAGACCCCGTCATTCATGTGAAACTAAAAAGCTCTGTCAACATGGAAATTCTCTGGACTGCCAATTCTCTTAACTAATCCAATTTCTACAGACAAAGCATCTGCTGTTCTTTTAGTAAGTGCTGTATTTGCTGATAGGAAGGGTGGGGGATCAGATCTGGGAACTTCTGTAGGAATCAGTGTTCCATTTGCAAATAACTAGTAAAAGTAAATATAAAATAACAGCTAGTTGTGTTGAAGAAGAGCCTTTGGATCTACTCAGTGAGAATCTGTGTTACAGTTATAACAGGAAACTGTCTAATAAGAACTTGGCCTGAAAACATAATGGAGTTACTGATTCATCTCATGGGATAATCTTCCTTCAGTGGTTTGAGCAGATATCGCTCTACATACTATTTTCAATCTTTTACTCATTCCCATTGAAATGAATAGAGCTTCTGCACCATTGATTTCAAAACCATTTCATGTAGCAGGAAGAATATAAAATAATAGTAAAAAGACACTCTGTAGTAAGAAAAATAGGTTGTTTGTGTGTTACACATGACTCAGCAGAGCCCAGATTTTGTAACTGTTCAAAGTGCTTGTTTGGCAGTTACTCCTGCTCCCAGTAAAGTCTTGGCCTCAGGCATCTTGCCATATGTTTGAGGTGGGAATGGTGCAATGGGAAACCCACAGCTTTCTTCAAGGCTGAAATAGAGCAGGAGTTGCAGCACTGCAATACAGATTAATTATTACCTTAAAATCAGTAATTAAATTTATTGTTATTTAAAATCAGTTTTATATTATGTAATCTAAAATAATCCCAGGACCCTAACTTTGATGCATTAGCCAATGTCAGGAAAGAAAGACTTAAGTGGTCCACTCGAGAGTAAAATGTGTAGACTAAAATGTTTTCAGCTTCCTGCTGCGTGGGGCAGAGAAAGGCAACAAGCTGAGCAGGAGTGGCATCTGCCCATCTGTCTTGTCTTCAACTAAAATGTCTGAATTTCTTCCTCCCACCTGAGTGATGCTCCTCCCAGCCCTTCCCAATCTTTACAGGGTGACTTGGTCCTTCCTCACAGCATGCCATAGGTACTGCATTCCCCCTGCAACACTTTATCATAAGTTATAAACCTTGATTCTGTCAACAGAGGCTGGCAGCCTCTTCACAGCGGGCTTTCTAAAAGGATTTCTTCCAACAACTGACTGGACTGGAAGTAAGAAGAAAACAGATTACTGTCTTGTATTTTCACCTTCTGCTATATACAGATACCACCTGGTTCTGTTCACACTTTCATATCAGGAATTATTTTGTTTGGTCTGATGTGACCTTGTCTTTTATACTGTAGCTGTATCAACCCTGATATGAGTAAACAGGCATCAGGGACAGATTTTTAGAAGTATCTAAGTGCCTTAAGAGGCAGAAAATCACACTAGAATTTTGGCTTCATATTTAGGTGCCTAAATGTCTTTAAAAGTCTGAAGTCTAAAGCTTTGGATTCTGAAATTGTATCAGAATCCAGGCTCTTGTCCAGAAGAAACTCATCTAAAGAGGAACGAGGGAGAGGAGGGATCAGTTGCACAGGTGTTCAGGCCTTACTTATACAAAAAAGACTGAAAGTTTTAAGGAAGTATATCCTAAAGTTTAAAAATCTAAAAGGAAGGAAAAAAAAAACCCTCCAAAATGTATGCTTTTAAAAAATTTCATATTTTAAATTGTTCTAGCTGTGTTCTGTGGGGTTTTTGGGGCCTACCTAATTTTTGAAACCTTGGCTTTGGCAACATTATGTTCTTAAATAAATACCCAGCCTGAATCACTTACCCTTCTGCTGAAGTATTTACAGACAATGGGAAGATTTTAGCACGAAGTAAGAGCATCATGTCTGAATATCTCCATTTTTGGCAGCTTGTATCTCATTCTATTATTCAAGCATTGGGGAAGGATTTGAATATAGAGTGTTGGGGTTTTTTTTTTAGTTTGTTTAATTATTAGCTTAGAACCAAATATAGCACAAGTCCTGATTTACTTTAACACTAAGGGTCCTATTCATAGAATACAAGCCACAACCATGAGAGAATTGCATAACTTAGGAACATAATAACTGTAATTACTGGAACAGCAAAGGTCACTGGGTCCATCATCATTGTTTCTTAATTCCCCTTTTACTTTTATCCCTTTATGCACATAGTCCTATTTTACCCATTCCTTCTTTAAACATCTTCTCTTGTTACAAGCATGTGTTAATTTGCTGTCCCTGAAATAAGCAGCATACCAACTTTTCCTGAATGTCTCCATTTTTTTTCTAAATGCTATAACTTTTCACTACTTCCTTCTTCTGCTTCACATTTCTGTTTGAATTTTTAGTCAGTAGGGATCCACTGAGAGTAGTGGTGTTCTTGTCATCAGCTGCCCTTAAAGTGATGTCTATGGAATTCTTCCACTGTGGAAAAGCATTAACTCACCTTGCTCTTCACAATATTAATTTGGCTAATAAGAAATGGTTGTATTTTCACTCAACTCTTGCCTGTTCAAGGCTACATAGCTGTTACCTCTCTACTTTAAAGCTAGTTTATTGTGGGGTCATGGGTCTTTCACTGCATCCTGGAGGTTGGCTGCTGCTTTCAATTAAGAAAAAAACCTCATCTCTACTATAGTACCCTATTATAATTCGAAGCACTGTCTGCAAAGCTTCTAATACAGTAAGGCAGGTTATCCATGAGACAGGTTAGACATGCTCTCACAAATGACCATTACCAAGGCAGCTTAGTTTCCTCTCCTGTACAAGATCAGATTTTGAAATATTTGTCTTCATAGCTCAAAAGGAATGCTACCAAATCAATGCAAAACTATCTAGGGAGCTATTTGATTTGCATCCTCGCTTATCTCAGTGCTGCACTATATTCAGTGGAGTTTCTAAACTTGCTTGTGTGATTGTTCCCTTTCATCAGATAGGACATTGAGACTGAGGACATTAAATAACTTCTACTGAACCATTTTATGATATGAATCTGTATCAGGGATCTGCATCTGTGCCATGAATCAAGCATAAGTCTTCTAAATACCATATCAGCAACCTCGGTATAAGTCATACCTCTCAGAAAAAGTCAAGTTTCTTGGCATTCAGGATTCCTCAGAATTTGAAGGGGACTAGTTTTGGGAGATGTTTGTCTACTTCTATTTTAAAATTCATGTCTTCCCAACACATTTTATCATAGCATGTCGTAGAAACAATACGACTCACTGGCTAAGTAAGATTGTCAAAACAGGGATTTCTCTCAAACCAGGAACCTGTTAGCAGTAAGCAGACTTACAAGAACAGGGCTAAAAGAAAGCAGGTCACATTATTTTTACTTATGCTCCAACCTGAATTATAACTTCTGTAACAATACTATGTCACCTTTCTTAAGAGTTCTGTTTATCTGGTAACCTCACCAAGCAGTTCCTTTTTTTTTTTTTTTTTACCAGTACTGTGAATGTAAACTTTGCATTTGACTTGGAGGACTTCTTGAGACGTTACCATACTTGTAGTTCCAAAGAGCTTTGTGACTGGTGCAAGTTTTCATTCCTCCTGTGGGATTTTTTAGGAAGGATGCACATATTTTCAACATGCTCTAGTGTGTCAGCCCTGCCCGTTTCATTATCATGTCAGGATCCTACACTCAATGAAATAGGTTGGGCACTGGTCGTGACAGACCTGCCTTACATTCATGTTTTGCTCCCTGCTGAGAAAGCTGAATTAGCCAGCTGGAAAAGCGTGCCCATGGGGCCACCGTTGCCCTCTGCAGTGAAGATGTAGCTCCTGCTTATCCAACACGGGTGAGACAGCTAACTGTCTCAGACAGTATTCAGTTAATATTAGGGTGAACTCCCCAATGTTCTGCTCAGGAAAAATCAGGGGGCTGATAGGGGGTTTAAAGAAGCAGAAACATGGAAATACTGGAAGTAAAGACAGTCTTTTACTGGGCTTACAATTTAACAGGAATCATGGATTCTGAAACTGCAGTCTCTATCGAGTTTAAAAGTGCTTGTTTTAACCTATAAACCCCTTCAGGCTTAATAAATTAAAACTAACATTTTTCCCTCATTGTCATCCCTTACCTGAGAACAGATGCTGAGGGTAAAGCCACCTTGTGAATAAAGGTCCATTAATATTTCATATCTAAATGAATAATAAAAAATTAGAATATTTGTGGACATGAGAGATTAGTCAAAAGTAATTTAAAATACATATGTATATTTTAATGAAAATTAGTACTAGCTATCATGACCTGTTTGTCAGAGTCTAGATGGACTGCTTTCTTGATGGTCTCCAAAGTGAAATTAGAAGTGTGGAATGGATTAAACAGACACTGGTCAGTGAAACTCTGTGGGCCGTTGAGGAAAAAGGAAATTAAGTAGAACATATACTTAAGGTACTGTTCTCAGTGGAAGTAAAACTTGGTGTTTTGACAGAAAAGAAAGATTTTTGAATGGTGCATGTTACGGATTAAGCTTGTTAATAATTAAATTCTCAGCAGTTGGTGCCTGCACATTCTGTGACTCCTTTTACCTGAAGTACTTCACTTTCCAAGTGATAATATATTTGGCACCTAATACTTGATAATAAAATAACTGTTTTGTAATTGAACTCACAAGAAATCAATCTTTATTGCAAATTCTAGGAGTAAGGGGGTTTTCGAATTGCATTGTCACAACATTTCCTTTAAAATATAGCCTAAAATCTGTGTGTATATAGCTGTATTTTTGCACAATGACTATGATCTAAGAGTTTAGTTTAACCCATTCCTTCAATATCCAATTTAGGCTCTCCGGCTTTTACTAAGTTTAAAACTGTGGAACTCTTTCATGGAGATATGCAGCATCTGTATAAGCAGGAGCTTGTATTGGTGCAGTGTAAAATGACTCTTCTGACCCAGTGGAGTGTGTTAAGTAGGAAAAGTCAGATTCGAGTAATTACAAGAGCCGAAAAAGAAAAAATATAAAGAAGTCAAAAAAACCACCCTGCTGTAAAGGAGATGTTTGATTTCTGTCACGAATGAATTAATTCCCTTTGAAAGGTACTCCATTGCTAATTAATTCACATGTACCTAATGTGTGATTTCAATTTAAAAGGCTAATCCCCTTGTGTGAGTTCAAAGTGTTTTTTTCAAAACCAGAACATTTTAAATGCCTATGAAAATGCAAAGAAAATTGAAAGGGGTTAAAACTTAATCGAATATATTATTTCCCCAAAAGTATATCTAGAAAGGATTTGGGTGAATGGGTGTGTATACACATATATATGTAAGTACATTTTTATGTATATGACAATAACTGAGTGAGCTGATCTACAATAAGCAAGATTTCTTAGTATATAGCTTTACAAAAGCTTCAAATAGATTTTTTAACAAAACCTTAAATTACAAAAAAAGCATACCAAAATGTTATACATAGAATTCCTGTGATGCTCCAGGTGGTCAGGGAATTTTCTATAAAGATATTTGAATGGACTTTCCCCAGAACACTGCCTCTGAGAAATGGACTTGAAGTGCGAGAAACATGCTAGGACAGATAGACTAGCACTTAGCTACGAGAACTAAATGCAGCAAAACAGTTTTATCCATGTGTGAAGCAATTTCATTCTAGATGTTGATCTTTTGACAATAAGTATGGTTTTTTCACTTTTTTTTTAAATTTTGAAGACTCCAAAGAACAGAATGAACTAGAAAAGTCAATTTCAATAAACATATAGGCATTTTTAAACTGAACTTTTAATTTTTTATAACTAGTGACACAAAACCTGTATTGGTTAATCTGGAAATGTGTAAAAAAATCAGACAACAGTAGCCACCCAGCTATTTTCAGAAAGCTGTTTTAAAGTGTATGAATGTTGAAACGTATCTTGGTAGACAGACCTGCAGTTAGTTCTCAGCTTTGCTATTGCCTGTTTATTACCCTTTAATCATCTTCATAACCCTTTGCTGGACCCACTCCAGCATGTCTGTGTTTGTTGCACTGGGGGGGCAGAACTGGACACGGCACTTCAGATGTGGCCTCACCAATGCCAAGTGGAGGAAAATAATCACCTCCCTTGACCTGCTGGCCACACTCTTCCTAATGCAGGGAAATGCAATTTAAAATTAAACTTTACATTTAAAATTGGAAGATGAGTTGAAACAGTTGTGATGATTTGCCAAGTTCCAATTTAAAAAGTTGAGAATTTCTGACCAACTCAGTTCTATCCCTCCCTGTCACACATGCTGTCTATCTATGAAGCCTGAAGTCTTGAAGGTTTACTTAATGTCTGTTAAGCATTTTTTATCCTTGCATGAATACTCCCTATATAACTAAAAAAACAAAAACCAAAAACCAAAAAAAACCCCACACCTCTCAATGTGAGCAACAACCTGAATTTTGCTGGTTAGCAGCTGCATCTGAGCTCCATTTATGCAGGGAGCCTCTTACATTGCTGTTCTCACAAAGTGTAGAAAGAGGATACAATAATAGGTCAGGACAGAGAGAATATCAGAAAATCCCAAATAGATTTTTCATGTAGCTTATTGAAATCAAATATATCCTGGGGCAATGAGAAAGAAAGGAGTTTTCAGTCCGAAATAGAACTTTTAAGATTTTTTTCATCCCTTTTCATAAAGCATCTGAAAGTCTGAGGAAAAGTAGGGGAAAGGAGGTTGAAGTAGGAAAATACCTTGAGGGATTAATGTTCATGTCTCAAATAACACTTTCATATTTTGCAGCTTTCAAGCTTTCTGGTTTGTTTTCATTTTTTGTTCTGGGAATAACAGATTTGTTTCCCATAATGCAGTGTGTTTGGTGCGTTATGTGTACACTGTTCTAGCTGTGGTCTGACGAATGCTGACTAAAGGAGAAAAATCATTCCTCTTGATCCACTGGTGACGCTCCCATTAATTCAGGCTGGGGGTACTGTGCACCTTCACCACTGCAAGGGCACATGCTGGCTCATGCTCAGCCTCCTGTCCACCAGCGCTCCTGGATCCTTTCCAGCAGAGCTTCATAGGATGCTTGTCTGAAGGTGCAAGACTTTACATGTATCCTTGTTGCATTTTGTGAAGTTCTTTTTGGTCCAGTCCTCCAGCCCAATCCTAAGTCTGTCTGAATGGCAGCCCTGCCCTTGAGCATCCTGACTTTACCTTGTGTTAGTCAGAACTCCTCAAAGAGTTTCCCTAAGCTACAGGGAAAACTTACAAGAAATGTCTGGTAAGGGCCTCATTAATATTATTTGGTTTCCTGTCTAGCAGCAAAGGGTTCAGCTGCAGCCGTGCCATTTTAAACAGTCTTTAACTTTGTTTTAGCTGATGAGGTGTTCCATTTTCTTTGTGATCTGTACTTAAATGTCACATGCATTTCTTGTTTCTCTTATCCTCTCTTCTTCAATCTAGTAGCATATTTTTCATGGATATTTTGGTATTCAGTTCTGTGCTGTTTATCATGTCTTATGTTCAACTTTGGTCATTTATGAATCTTAATAGTAGATAAAAATCACAGCCTATACCCAGAGGTGTTCATGTGCCATTTTCTATTTTCTACATAGAAACCTTAATTAACACATGCAGATCAAGACTCTAGACACAAATGCCTATTTTCACAAAGAAAATTGATGCATGTTTGGTTCTATGAGTGACTAAATACAGGGCAAAGACTGAAGATGCATAATTTTGGACAATTAAGTTCAAAAATATCATGAGGTTTATTTTTAACAGCTTCTGATTATTTTTTTTAACTAATTGCTCTTGCTCTGATTCATATCTCTGCAGAGCTGTATGTATATTTGTATCTCAGCTCAGACTTCACAAACTGAGCAGTCAGCAGTCAGCAATTAGTCAAAGTCTGAGAAGCTTTGCTCATATTAGTATTTCTGTTACAACCATCACTTTGGGCTGCACACAAGGCTATGACTAAATGTCTTTCTTGGAAATGCTTCTTAGAAGTGTAAGGCTGAAAATATTCTTCTGGTTCATAATAACCTTGGTTGTCTTAGTGAAAAGGCAAGAATAATTTAGTAATAGCATAAATATCAAGCTGGTTTAGGCATAATAAGGATGCAGTGACTGTGACCAACAAGTATAGGATGGCTTACCTTATAAATGTTTATAATACCATCTCCGCTTCGATAATTATCACTCAATAAGACATTTTTGCTTCAGAAAAGGCTACAGGCAAAGATGTTAAAAGATTATTAAGGTTGCAAAACTAAGCATGCAGAAATTAAGAAGTGCCTTTTATCCAGTTAGTACGAATACATTATAAGATAATCTTTAATCACACAATCACATGTTGTATTTTCTTTGTTTCCTAGTGCTGCCAATTCATTCAGCTTTTCAGGTGAAGGCAGGGTAAAATATATCTACTAATTAAATAGCAGAGAATCTGGGAGTGGAGGAAGGAAACTTAACCCATTCAGTGCTGCACTGTCCCAATAAGCCTGAGTTTGGCCCATCTGTCTGCTGGGAGGAAAGCAAATCCTCTTTTTTTCTTGCTCCTGAAGGATCTCATTAAGTAGGGTCTTGTGTTATACATAATACTTGAGAAATGTAGCAGACTGTTAAAGACTAGAAAGTGAAATCACTGTGGAAAAGTCTGAGTGTGCCTTCAGGGAGGGCGAGTCCTGTGGAATGACTCTTGCTTTAACTGCTGGGAAGGGAGAGCTTGGCCACCACCCCTGCGTGGGTGGCACAGCCGGTTTGTGGTGGAGGGGTTTTACACCAATTTTACACATTAATAGTGCTGATGTCTGGGAAACTTTTGCTGAGTAATGCAAGTGGGGCTGGTATATTTCACATATGCCAGTGTTCCTCCTAAAAGACAAAAATCTCTGTTTAAGATACTGGACCTTCCTAAGGAGACAAGCAGTCTGTTTTGGCTATGTCTCTTTCTTAGAAATGGATGAATATATTTCCTCAGTGGAATTTTCACATTGAACAAGAGTCAGTATGACTCTAACATGAATTAGAGAACTGGCTTGATTTAGATCAGATTTATATATCAGCCTAAATAGTTAAAGTTCAAAAAAGTAATAAGCAATTCAAGCCAAAGTCAAATGGGGAAGAATTAGAGGCATGGGAACCATTCAGTGCACAAGAAGTATTTTAAGTTTCCCTTTTCTCCCTTAAGGTCTGTTTTTTCTGTCCTGTCTTGAGGAAATGGCGTATTTTAGGTAGGACAATTGTGTAAAATACTCTTATGAACTTTTGGGGGTTGTAGACAAGTAACACTCACTTCCCTCACTACATTCAGGCAGTCGCCTTTGAGATGAAAGGTGACCTTAAGCTTATCTAGTGCTGTAAGAGGTGGAAAACACATGCCCTAGGATACCAAGTCACCACTTCCTCATAAAGTACATGGGATCTCAAATGCTCCTGTCTAAGATGTGGTAAAGATAAATGGTGGATTAATGCCTACAAATGTGTCAGTGATTTGATTAGAGTTTAAACTTTTTATTATAATCAGTAAAATCTTTTTGTGACAGTTTCTGATATAAAGCAATATTACTGAGAATACATAATCATTGCTCGTATATGATAAACTTTAAAATTTTTGTTTATGATAAATGGTGTTATTTTTCTTTTCTCACATCTGACAATATAATACAATAATGCTGAGCATGACTCATACATTGCAATGATTCAGAAAGCTTAGAAAGTCAAAAAGTAGATACAGATGACTTGAAAATTGGAGCGACTGAGCAGTCAGAACTATATAATTTGGCTGTATAAAAAATAAAGCAATTTCAGTGAAACTGTTATGTATTGTGTACATTTACACAAAAGTACATATAGGTTGACCAAAAACAATATACCACGGCCTGATATTGCATTTATTAAAGTCAATGACATAACTGCTAGTAACTTAAATCCAAGTAGGACTTGACTCTAACTTCTTATAATGTTCCAAATGTTGAATAATATAAACAGCTATACCTGATGTTTCTTAAGAGTCAAGACATCTGCAAGCAAGAACTTGTAAAAATCAACAGGATTAAAAGAGCAAATGGGCTAATTTTTCCACAGACTGGTTAATTGGGTGACATCAGAAATGACTACTTTTCAGGCAGTCAACTGATAACCAGTCCAACTGTGCATCTTCACCTTCTTCATAACAGATCCTGTTAAACACTTTCACATTTCGGCTTTGGAAGATGCAATCAAGTTTGGAGAGTAGATGCTCCCAAACACAGGGGACCACTTAAGAAGTAATAAAATAACAAGGCATGGCCTTATTAAAGGGGGCTAGCCAAGGAGAGAAATATAAAGGCCGCTGAGGCTGAGGGTGGGAATGACAGGAGGAGAAGGAAGCAATAAAAAAGAACTAAATGGGGAGAGGCAGACTGAAATTAGATGGCAATTACTGAAAACATATCATCCATATCCTTCAAATGGTGTTCTCTGTGATCCAAGTGCCTGGAAATACCTAATACCATTTGTTGCCACTGGGCAAATTCAAATACTGAGCATTTCCATTTCTGACTCCTCCAAAAAAGTTTGGAACAGTGCGGGTGAGATCTTCAGCGAGTGTAAGTCATCTTTGCTCCATCAGCATATAATGTATGAAGTCACCAGAGCTGAAACAATTTACGATAACTGAAATTTGGGGTCTATAACACTTAATTTATATAATATAAGTAAGTCATAATCAAATCCCTTGTTCATTTGGTAGTCTAGCTTACTATTTTCTACAGAAATATCCATGAAACTGTACTTTCCAAAGTTACATATGTATTCTTTATATATGTAAAAATGTTGAAACATTAAAAAATCCTCTGGTGTTACCAAAACTATTTTTTTACTTTCCAATATCTTTATCTTATCTTTAGTTAGCTTTATAAGACTCTGTGTCTAAGTGTGGGTGGTGGTAAAGGCTTATGTGGTAGGCAATTGCCTAAAAGCACAGGTTGTGTGTTGCACAACCTAGCAGCTTGATGTTTTAATGAGTTTTGGTTTTCATCTCTAACTAGCAAGGGTGAAGGTTTGCCTATGACGGGAGGACCCTCTGACAACTTAGTTTCCAGCTTCAGATTTTTAGGCCTTTGTATGTGAACTTTTCAAGATTTGGTTCTGTCATGAACTCAGACCTATATAGGCTAATCTGAGCTATCAGTAACTTTGGTTTGAAAATATTGGGGTCTTTCTTTATTGTGTGAGCATTTAGTGCCTTCTGCTTTTGTCTGGACTAAAATACCATAAAAATACACCATTTGTTTTATTGTTGCCTTTCAGCTCTGCCAATTCTATTCTTAGCTGCTGCCTGAGGTATTATAACAGACAGCAGACAAAACAAGTGTTAGGTAGATGTTGGCTACCCCTAAAAGATATTCTTATATGGGCAAGAAATTTATCTGAAGGATTAGCAATTTACCAGGGGCATTTTCCCTATTTCAGTGCTAGAACAAGTGATTCTTCATGTCTGTGTTGTTGTTCTTCTCCTTTTAGAACTGATGTTTGATACTTTTTTCTTTATTTATCAAGGGATCCTACCTGGCCAAACCTTAAAATGTTCCAATATGTATCACATAATTTTTATGCCATGTTCTTGTCTCACCAGTCAGCCCTGATGTTCTTAATACAACAGCTCCCAACCTCTCCTGTACCAGTAACATCAGCTTGATAACTCATCTGTTACGTTTTCAAACACAGATCTTCATGCTTAGCATGAGCTTCCTATCAGCATTCACAGAGCTAATTGTTATCTGCCTTCATATCCCTTCCTAAAGCCTTTTTTCCTGTCTGGTGACAGAAAATTTTGAGTGATTATGCAGCTGGTATGCTTTGACCTCTCCTTTTCTTTTCACCAAATATTGTCTCACTGTTATACTGGACTTCCCATTTGTTTCCTGAATCCATCTGTTGCCTCTTTCTCATGCCTAGATGGTATTCTCTGTGACAGCTCCCACTCATGATTATGTAGGTGCTACAGCAATACAATGTATAGATCAACAATAACAGCATTCTTATCTCTCTTTTTTTGACAGAAGCCGTTTCATCGGAAAACGTGTCTCATTTAGTTACCTGGTCTTACTTAAGACAGAAAGAATTATAAGCTATAAAATCAGCGGCCCAAAGTGCTTTGATCGAGCAGACAGAAACACCAGGTTGGGAAAATTTCCCAGTTCAGAGTAACAGTATTCACCAGCTACTCATGTATTCATAGCTACCAATGAGTTATAGACAGGAACTGTCAATGTAAATTGTGTTCTGTTTTAAAGGTTTCTTGTAGGAAGATTGTTCTGCCTCTTCCCCCATAGTACATTATTATGACTGAATAAACGAGAAAAGAAAGGACTTTTGTGGTATCTGCCCTGTGCAAGGGATGTACTGTTTACTGCAAGGTGATTTATTAGGGCTTGAGCTTGAAACTGTTCAACGTTTAGCTTAGCCTCTGTCAGGCACGGTGATGTCCCTCACGTACTAAGAGCTTACAAGATGTTTGCTAACCATGTGTATGCAGATGGTACATCTTTGTGCACAGACTTCATCCCAGTAGCTGTCCCCATGTTTACTCTTTGAGAAGTTTACTCCTATTATCTTTGTATCTGTACCCTGGCAGTGGACTGTTTACATCTCAGATGCTATCAGCACTCCTTCACTAAGTCCATTAGTTGAAAGCTAGAGTGTAAGGGGCCTTTAAGCTTACTGGTGTTTATTTACAAAAGAGAGAAAAGATGTGTTTAATGAAATGCAAAAAATAATGCATCTCCGAGTGCATCTCCTGCCAAAGAGAGAGTTAACAAAAGTGAAATCAGTTCAGGCTTTCAGATTTATCAGAGCATGACCATACACACAGTTCATAGCTCAAAGTGTTTGTATCAGATGCAGATGCTGCCCTGATGTAAACAAATGCAGGTAAGGAAACTACACAGGACACTACAAAGCCACAGCTCTGTCCCATGGGCAGGAGCACATACCAAATCGGCTGATAAGAACACAAAGTATTATCCTTATCTGATAGCTAGGTACATCTCTGAAAGGAAGTGTGTCCAGTCTGTGTATTCCTAACAGGGTAGTTTTTAGCCCTTAGGTAACTTCAGAGGCTCTGTCATGAGATATCTGAAGTCTTTGTTAACAGGATACCCTAATTTTCTTCTTTTGCTATGCAAAACCTGCTGTATTTTCTAATTGACAAAAACACTTAATGAAGTTCAGTACTTTGTGCTAAACACTCTAATTTCTTTTTTGCATATTCAGCCACTTCAAAGATCTTTTCTAAACTTCAAAGACTACCTTTTGAAGTCTCTTAAATTATGAGCCAGCTAAAAGGATTTACATCCTTCATTCAACGAGCATTTAAGTAAATACTTCCACTGCAATACATTTTTTGTATTTCACAAGTGTCCCACACCAAGAATGAAAGATGTCCCTGCCCACAGCAGGGGGACTGCAACTAGATGACACTTAAAAGACCATTCTATGATTCTCTGATTCTATGATAAGAAGCTTGCTGTACTGAAAACTCCTCTACTGGTCCTTGACAGAAACATATGTTTCAGTAAAATAGCTTTTAAAATATGACTATTATATATTTACTAAAATACTACATAAAATAGAAATCTGAAAGAAAGAGGGACTCAGGCCCCTTCTGACACTGAGAATATTATTTTCTTAATTCCAGTGAAATTTATGATAGTGCAAACAGATGTTTTGGGTGAATTACTGTTGCCAGCAAAGCCCATCAATGTTTTGCCAACCTGAATGTAATAATAACTTGACTTTTCTGTCAGCGTTCTTTTAAAGGTAGGCTGTAATCCACAGGCCACAAGGACACAATGCGTATGCCTGTTTTCCTTCCACTATGCCCCTCCACCAGCCACAGGAAGAAAGAAGCAATAATTTCTCAGCAGAAACAATCTTCCTCCTTTTGACCATATGGATTGGCTATTCTCAATTGGCAGAATAGGACAAAAGGTATCCAGAAGGACTCCTATGTCTGAAACTGTACTTCCAAGTTAATTAATCTCAGAATCACAATTATAGCTCAGGAAGAGTCCCAAGGCAGGTGTTCTCAAGCATTTCAAGACAGTTTGTTTTCACTAGTTTATTTCTAGTCTTTGCACTGTGTGAAATCATGAAAAGGTTAAATGTTGGTCTGGCATGTGATAGTTCACATTCTCTGGAAATGTACTGTTCTCTATATAAATCTCAGTAGTCTCTGAATTTCATATATCTTTCTGGTGTCCTGATTAGACACTCAGTTGAAATTTTTTTGTTTAAAAGATGTTTGAGTCAAAAAATGAATTTTTAAATCAAAATCAAAAGATCTCCAAAACTAAGTTAGCTTTGACAAGAAAACAAAATAGGAAATGGAAAAAGTCCAGCAAATTATAAAAAATATAATTTGAAAAGACTTCATGATTTCATTTCATAATTTCATGTTCTATATTAATTGTTCAGTGCTCCGTCTTCTCTATTTAAAGACATGTCAATAGAAGCAGTGTATTAATGTGCCCAGCTATTGGCATGCAATCATACAATAGGACAGTTAAATATCAGCTTATGGTTTTTAAACCATTAAGCTCAGCAGATACTTAGTACTGACTGATAAGATATCTTAGGCTTTTTTTCAAACTTGTCTTCAGCATTGTTTCATCATCTAAAGTGATAAGAGGAAGACACCTATTGTCTCTGTCTCATTAAGAATTCATTGGTTTTGTCTTGCTGTTTTGTCTTGCTATTCCCATTGTACTTTGGCTAGACTCTGGAAGAGACCATAAATTTACCCCTTCTGATTATTATTTAAGTTAATAAATATCTGAGACTTCATCTTCCTCTGCTTTCTTTTCTGGTGGGAATAGATTTAGCAATAAGAGTAGAAGACATCTTTGACTTCCAAATCATAACTTTGCAGTCACAAGAGGCTTCTCTTACTGGGAGGCCAGAAATAGTGCCTTTCTAAAGTACTGCCCCAGCCACGCTCTGTCAAAATGCAAATTCCAAAGCTGCCTTCGTAGCTCAGAAATATCATTTTAGGCATCCTAAAAAAAAATAATACAACTTTCAAAGAGACTGAGTGCAGCGCCCATTTTTTTTCCCTGGGATTCGTAAAATGTAATTAAGATACTTACATAGTAGGATCCTTGAATGTGAACACATTTTATTTATCTAGGTTAGACTGGTTTGGCCTATTGTTTATTTCATACCCAAGGCTGATCTACTTTTTATACGTATTACAAGGAAATAGGTTTCTTCCAGTCCCCTTTAAACATGTTGTTTCATAAATATTATCAGTGTTCAATCTCCGCTGTAAGTAATGACTCTCATTTTGAGGTAGACCATAGCTTAATTGGTAAAATTGCTTAATTGTCTTACTTACACACTGTGTTCTCTGCTGAGTTATTTAGAGCGCTTTCTATACAAAATGCATTATTCAAAACTCAATCTGTGCTCTTGACTTGCAAACTTCACATACATTACAGAAGCTTGTCTGTTCTTTGTTTTACTTTTTTTCCCTTCCATATTCCAGCACCTACATCTCTTAATATTTATATTCTTTAAAAAAACATCGTTCTGTTAAGAATTTCTTCACCCTTACAAAAAGCTAATCTAAAGCACATATCAGGGGGAAGCGCAGAGACAGCATGAATACACTTTAAGATGAGAAAACTCCCTCTGCTGTCCTTTCCAAGTCATTGAACAATAATGGCATCAACAACAGTTTTGCTCATCTTTCTGCCTTTCTGGTGGTTTTTAGCCATTGAAAACATCCTCTTTAAGTAAAAGAGCAGAAGCAAAGGCTCATATGCTGTGTGGAATCTTTCTTTACCTGGCACGTTGCTAGGAAACTACTATGTTACAATAAAACAAAGTTATAAAAATCCCATTGGAAGGAATGAAAAGGCAGGTGGTATCATTCCCTAGGAGTGTGCCAATATATTGCATCAAGCTGTTCTTGACATCTGTGATTGCTGTGTGCTCATTACAGGAACGGGCAATACTGCTGTAAGCCGCAAATGGGAAGAATGAAGATTCCTGGACTTTCTGCCATACCTGTTCTCACTCAAAAGCATAGATGAGATACTATTATAAGGTAATAATAATTATAAGAGAAATTCATTAATTATGTAAGACCTTAATTAATCAGGAAGCAACATGAAGTTCTATCAGCAGATGCTAAGAAACATGTGAAATCCCTTTGACTGTTTAATTTCCTACATTAATGCCTTGTTCAGGCAGTGTCTGCATTGCACCACTCTTCTCTTCTCCTGTTGCATAACAGTCCACAGCCGTCCCACTGTGATCTGCTCTGGCTGTTTGAGATTTCTCTTTGTCACTTCACCTCACTGACAACCCTGTTCCTTGCTCCCTGGCGGTACGATTACCACTCTTGGGAAGTGCTGGTGCTTGGGATGGTTCTTAGCTACGTGTTGCCTTTTACATAGTGCTCTGTAGCTGCATTACAGTTTCATGAGTTTCTCTTTTCCAGTCTTTCTTTAGCAAGAAATGGTAACAGAACTGTCTTTAATCTTTGGTGTGTATAGTAGGTAGCCCCTCTTTAGAGGCCTGAATTTTAGCACTCCCCAAATGCTAGCTTGCTCCAGTGACCAGGGATCTAGGATTCTTTTGAAATATTTTATCTAAAAAATATCTTTTCTAAAGTCCAGGTTAGAAACTTGGAAGAGAAGTTTTCCATGTTATAACAAATGGAGAAAAAGGAAGAACAGTCATTGAATTAGTTCACAGCTAAGGCAAAGTTTAGCTTTTGTCTGAGCTTCAGGAGAGACTTCCATTACTGATACATTCCCAGCTGATCTCAACTATGTTTCTCTCCACCAGAACTTTAAAGCTGTCATTTATATTTTTACAGGTACTTAAGATGTTATGTGGTTAAACTGTGCACAATAATTCACCTTCAGTTGCAGTCATTTTCTCTCCCATAACAAGACTTTCATAAATCATTCCTAACAAAGTAAATAAATCTCTCAGTTCTCACCATGCACCATTATTAAATTGCAATACTTCCCTAAAAATAAAGATGAATGCATTTAGTAACTGCAAATAACTAGAACTGCCATCCTTTAAAATATTATCTCCTAGTATAGAATTTGAACTAGAGAAATGCGTTTACTTTTAAGAATGTGAACATTAATCGTCTGGCAGAAGTGGCATACTATATACATATAAGTTAGCGGTGGAGTGGAGCTGTATTTGACACCTCTAGGGAACATTAACAATAGCCTACAAAAGTAAGAGAGAAATACGAGGAAGCTTCACACTGAAATATGAAAGCACTCATGATATATACCACAGTACTGTCAGCCATTCTGTGCCCTTAAGAAACTTTAGTAACAGAAGTGTTTAATCATTTGCATTAGAATAGCAGTTAATTTTTGTACTGTAAACACTTTCACAATTTCATTTTCATGTGCTTAATGCCAGTAGAATCAATAAGCCTCCTCAGTTAGCCTTGAGTGGGATCAGGTCCTTTTGGTGTCTCGTTTGTATGACAGATACAACTTCTTCATTCTTGTTCATGTTCTTGTCTATGTGCAATGAAACGGTCATCCTAAGAAGAAGATGTTGGATTCGATTTTTAAAAATGCTTATGGTATTTCAGCTGTGGGTTTTTCTGGGAGTAAAGGGTTTAGCATTTCTAGGTTTTTCCTCCTTTTTTTGTTTGTTGTTATTCTTTTCATTAAGACACTAAATTTTTAAGATTAACTTTTAAGAATATCTGCTTCTACATCAAAATCTGGATCTAGGACAGAAAATCTGTAGCATTTGGTTTTCATTTTATGAAGCATGAAACACTGCGTGGTGGATGATCATAGTTAAAAAATCATGTTACTTTAAAATTTTTAAAATCCTCTGATTTGAAGATTAATCCTACTGACCCTGGTTTTAGGATAAAAAACATTAATTTTTTATGGCTTCTTCAAATTGATTATTTTCATAAATTTAAAAAATTATGTTATGGTAGAAAAGATTTCATCTGAAATGAACTAGGAAACCCCAAGACAAGAGTATAGTTCTCTGTTCCCATCCTTAGCATGTAAGAAAGTGGATGTAGAAAATTACCAGATCAGAGTAACAGTATTATTTCACACATTCTGAGAGGTAAATGACTGCCAAAAGTGATGGCACCAGTGAATCAGCCTCACTGTATTTAACAGCTACTTTAGTAGACTGAACAGTGTTTACAATTGTATGTCCATGAAGAACTGTGGTTCTCAAGTGAGTGACATGATCTTAAAATGTAGCCCGCTAGCCATATGAGGAATGTGCTTCTTTTAATCAAGTGGTATTTTTACACAGTTGTACTTAAAATTTGGTCCAGAAATCAGTGACAAGTACCTGTATCTTACCAGCAGTGTACTACTAAAACCTGCATTCAGGGCACCTTCAGCAAGTAGCATCCGAAATATCAGCAACAAGTTTTACGTGCCGGGCTTTTTGATGTGCAATGAAAGCCTCACCTTTACTGACATATAAGCCCTCAATTGTGCAAACACTTGCAGACAAAAGTAACTACATGCACATGAATAACATTTCTCATCTCAGGGGAACTGTTTGCGTACATACGTGTACACAGTGGCAGAACTGGGCAAAACTTTTTGGTTGCTTTGTGTGATATCTTTTTTCCACATAGTTGCCTAAAAGAGCATTTCCCTATACAGTAAAACACATAGCATATGATGTCCTTTTAATGTGTTAGGTAATCAAACATGAAACTAACCACACAACTTAAAAATACAACTGGCTTAAAAATACAACCGGCTTTAATTAAAACTGATGTTTCTTTATTTTCTTTTTCCCAGTTTAATTATAAGGATTATATGCTGTGTGTCTGAATTGCAACTGCAAGAGAAAATTCTTCATAATTTGACTTAACGCTTCTTTAAGGATTAATACAGCCAAGCTAAACTCAGAGTCTATGCACTGACTGGCATAAATATTCATTTTTCTGCTACCAAAAAAAAAAAAAATCTTTGCTGATTCTATTTCAGTTTTTTTAACATTTACAATGTATCAAATAGAGTTAAAGGGCTTGCTGCAATAAGAATCAATGGTGCCTAAGAAGTATGTTACATATAGTGATCCAGCTATAAATTAAGTTCCAGATCTCTACAAATATTGTAGTTACACCTCTGTGAAGTTGACAATGCAAGCAGCTGTTTTGTTACAACCCAATTGGATAGAAAAATCTTTCCACTGAAAATTTTCAACATAAAATTGCTATTGTATGTATTTTTGTTTGTGTGATGCAGCTGTATAAGGCACATATTGTTATCATCTACTATGCAGATAACACTATGGAAAGACCTGGAAATGTGACAAGAAAAGCTTTTCTTTTACTTGGTTAAGCTTGCCAAAAATTGGCATGTTGTGAGTTTTCTTTCTTTTTCTGATGAAAAGAAAATTCATGTCACTGCAGTTGTGGTGAGTGACAGAAATAGCCTAAGGTAAATAAATACACAGACCAATTTTACTCTTTCTCCTGAGTTTTCACAAAATAGCAATAGCATGGCTCCCTTGCAGTTAACACAAAACCACTACAACAACTCCATTACTCAATAATTTAATAGCTTCTATAGCAGGTGATGTAGTCTTGTGCCTTTTCCTGATCTCAGATTTTACAGGTTTAATAATTTCCACTCAATAACCAAAAGAGACCATATGTATAAATGCTGTCTACCACTACCTGGTGTCATTAGTGAAGCAAATTTTTGCCTGTTTACCATATCAGATGCTTGAGAACAGCATGCACACTCCTTATATCCACTTAAGTACTTAACAGAATGTTCATGTATCGATTTTCGAGTGTCTTTTAAACCACTCAAATGAATTACATATGAGCATTGGAGCATTTGTGAGTTGTCCAAATGGGCATTGATCATACGTAATGACCTTATTTTCACGAGGATCATTCTCTTTACTCCTTCCCTTCTATTTTTCTCTTTGGCTTGTCTAGCCACCATATAGCATATTACATTAAGATTCAGTCTGCTATCATCAGATGTGTCTTAAACATTTTTGTTGTAATAAAAGAAAGAAAATTATATTCCACACGCTTGTCCTGAGTTCCGCATTAACCTCATTATAGCATTATTTCTCATTCAAATAAATGTAAATGAGAACACAGTTTTTCTTTCACTATGAATATATAAACTGCCAGGTGAACCTCACTAAGCACGGGATCAGACTGCCGGAAAGAGAAAAGCTTTCCTACTCAGCCCATACAAAAAACTTACAGGATGCTTCATCTTTTGAGGTTTAGCAAAGCTTAACACTTCATCATTGTCTCTTAAAGTATCCTGCAGGTGGAAACTATGGAATAGCTCCAAAAGGTTTCTCTGTATTGTGCCACCTTCACAAAAGTCTTCCTGGGTGAGACTGGTCTTAAATGCTCCATTAGTATGGCAGTAGTCATTGCCTCCTGTGGGAGTCACTGGGCAGGGGCAGGCTCGGGTGGCCTTTCTGCCACCTGCGAGTTCCTGCTTCTGCATTCTGTCTTCTCACTGCTTCGTCTCTCTGTTGTTACTGCCTTGCTTTATACCAAGGCAAATAAATACTTATTGGCAAGAAAGCAGCACGGATTTGCCTTGTAAAAGAGTCAGAAAACCATTAAGTGACCAAACCCATATAATTTAAGCAGTAATCCAGAGTGCAGTGTGAAATCTTTAACACAGCCTTATCTTCTGAAGTTGTGTTGATGGCTGGTGATTTCTATCCATTCTCACAAAAGAGCATGTTGTTTAGCAGAAGTGCTGCAGTTATTCTGATATGTAGAGGAGACTCACAAGCTGCATTTTTCAGTGACTCAGTTTTTACTGTCTGAGGGCTGTGGTTTTGTCTTGTTAGTTAAATTCACATTTAGTTGCAGAGGCAAAATGTTGATTTAGTTTAGTACAATGGGCAACACAGAGTTTCACCTACAAAATTACAGTACTTTGTTAAAAATCAGTCCTCCCCCAACCACAATTCATATCAATAATCATTGAACATGACTGTACTTCCATCTTTTCCTGCTGTTATTCAAAGGCTACGAAATGTATAGAAAGATTTAAAAAGGTCTTTTGTTCTACAAGTTTACCACAGGGGTTTAAGTTAAAAACATGTCTAGACAGGGACACGTAAGCAAAATTAAACCAAATTAATTTACTGCAGTATTTATATATTTATTTTAAGTATCCCTTTCTACAATATTGTCATCAGAAACAAATTCTTTTTAAGTAAATTCGTTTTACTTTGGCCAACTAAATCTTTATTTTTGAATTACAGTATCCACATGAACTAAAGGCTGTATTGAAGATAGTTTAAATTTACATCTCTATTTGAATAATTCTGCTTTGCTTTCCTGCTTATCTTTCCCCATGTAGACATGGCATCACAGCTCATAGAACAGAACCCAAAGGGGCTGACCTTGACAGCGCGATGTAAAGCCTCTCTGTGTGGTCTATTGCCTGGTACTCTCTGTTCCTTTCGCCTCCACTGAATCACAATGATGTACTTTGTAACAGGAGCTGATGCAGAATCGTAGACTGGTTTGGGTTGGAAGGGACCTTAAAGATCATCCAGTCCCAACCCCCCTGCCATGGGCAGGGACACCTTCCACTAGCCCAGGTTGCTCAAAGCCCCGTCCAACCTGGCCTTGAACACTGCCAGGGAGGGGGCAGCCACAGCTTCTCTCGGCAACCTGTGCCAGTGTCTCACCACCCTCACAGGGAAGAATTTCTTCCTTATACATAATCTGAATCTATCCTCTTTCAGTTTAAAACCCCTACTCCTCATCCTATCCCTACACTCCCTGATCAAGAGTCCGTCCCCAGCTTTCCTGTAGCCCCCTTTAAGTACTGGGAGGCTGCTCTAAGGTCTCCCCGGAGCCTTCTCTTCTCCAGGCTGAACACCCCCAACTCTCTCAGCCTGTCCTCATAAGGGAGGTGCTCCAGCCCCGTGATCATCTTTGTGGCCTCCTCTGGACCCACTCGAGCAGGTCCATGTCCTTCTTATACTGGGGGCCCCAGAGCTGGACACAGCACTGCAGGGGGGGTCTCACAAGAGCAGAGCAGAGGGGGAGAATCCCCTCCCTCGCCCTGCTGGCCACACTTCTCTTGATGCAGCCCAGGACACGGTTTTCTGGGCTGTGAGCACACATTGCTGGCTCGTAGTCAGTTTTCCATCCACTAACACTCACAAGTCCTTCTCCTTGGGGCTGCTCTCAATCCACTCCTCACCCAGCCTGTGTCTGTGCTTGGGATTGCCCTGACCCATGGGCAGGACCTTGCACTTGGCCTTGACTGTTTTTATACACATAAGACCATAATATAGGTACATTTATAAAAACTCAAAAAACAGGTAGGGGGTTTGTCTGGATTTTTTTTATTGTTGTTGTTTGGTTTTGGTTTTTTTTAATTTTGTTATTCAGACTTTTATGGAGCTGTGTTTCCTACAATAGATGGATGGCTAGATAGACATCCTGGCCTTAGTGACCCAGGAATTGTCTGTCTTCCTATGTTCCTGTAATATAGTTTGTTTCTTAAAATTAAATTATCTTTAGGTTTTAATAACATTTGGAAAATATCTTAAGGTTGATACATTTATGAGATAAGAGGTCATAAAAATAGTTAATAATTCAAATTGTGAGAATAGCACCAAAGAAACTGGGGAGCAAGGAAGCAAACCATACTTAGATGTGAAAGTGAGTTTTTTGCTGACCTTGCTAATGGTTTGGGAAGGCAGTTCCCCTCCATCAGAATTCCAGTGGACAGAGGACGCATCTCTCCTCCTCTCAGTGTAGTAGGAGGGCCAAGACAGGCATCAACCCAGGGAATCAGGCTTTTTCTCTCATAGACTGTATGCATGAGTATGTAGAGAATATGCAGAGCAACAAAGCAAAAGCCTTCACATTCTACAATGCTGTGCTCATGGCTTTCCAAATACTTCTTTCTACATGCAACACTTGCAGGCTTGAATGCACCTGTGCTGTGCTCTCCTCTAAGATGATAATGTTGACTTGTTAATAGAAATAACTGTTCAACCACGTAAGTCTGAGTTAAGTAACAGAAGCACACAGTGGAGAAGGCAAGGGGATGTGAAAACTACCAAGTCATGCCTGTCAGTTTGGTATCCTTGTTCTTTGCTTTATTTTAGTTTATAAAACATTATGTTTCACAAAATACATTCTGTACTTTGTTTTTCTATGCTTTCATCCAAGGGATCTTAGAGCACTTTACACACATTATTAATTAGGCCCCAAAACAACCCTGGAGGTAATTAAGTATTTATTATTGTACAGATGCATGAGCTGAAATAGTGTCTGAGACACAGGGCCTCGTTTACATTAAAGGACCCTTGGACTGCTCTGTTAGCATAAAATGTCCTTAAAATAGTTCTAAATTAGATTCTTAGGAATGTTAGTGCTTCTTTATCCCTCAGAACAATGTAAAGGGCTAGCTTGTTCACAGTGCAGTTTATGTACCTGATTTTACACTGTGTACTGGCAGTGCAGAACCTGTTCTGGTTTAACTTCATGTATGGACATCTGCAAAGAGCCTACTGTATAGGAAATGCAGTGTTGCTCCCAACACCATTTACATCAACAGCTTCCTACTCCAAAATTTGTGATTTACACATATAGTCACTGTCATGACTTCCCTCTGAATCTGTATTTCCTACTGACAGTGCACAGTTTCAAGAGGAGGCAGGAAAAGTGGCCCTATCCTGATCTGTGTATGGTCTGAATTGCTGGAGGTGGCTTAGGTACAGATGATTAACTTTGCATTGCAGTGAAGTAGAAACAAAGTGTCTGTTAAGTTGTCTCAGAATATGGGTAATAATTTCTATTTGAAAAACGCTCATTTCCTCTGTTTTATTATTTGCTCTTGCCTTTAGTTTTAATTGCTGAAATTCTGCCTAAGTTCTCCTCTAGGTACCTCTGTTTTTTCACAGAATTACAGAATTGTCTAGGTTGGAAAAGACCTTGAAGATCATCCAGTCCAACCATCAACCCAACAAATTTGTTTAGTTTGTCCCTAAATTTGTCCGTTGAGTGTGGATTTCCCTAATTAAAACTTTTTATTTCTTTTTTTTCTCATTGTCTCTCCTTCTTGCTGTTTCCTCAGCAAGTCTGGAGCAAGGGAGAAAATTATATTGCTATATTGTATATATTATATATATACACAACAGAACAAATACTATGCTGGGAAATTTCCTTTGCAGTCTGCCTCTGCCCTGACCTAGGACTCCTTGCTGTAGGGACAGCAGGACTTTGCCTCTGTTTCTCACTAACACAGCTTAACTGAAGCCATACCTTCCCACATCTTCATTATCCCAAAGCTCCCAAAGGAAGTACAGTAAACTGCTTTTTCAGCATAAAGGAGGTAAGTAAAACAGAAGTCTGACAGTAACAACTTTTCTAAGAAATCTTTGTAGTATGAAAATGGGACTGGTTTGCCTGGCTAGTCAGATTGGTGGCTTCACTTCCTCTCCTGTGGACCATGATCTAGCAATTTTTCAAAAAAGCATTTTTTTCTAATCAGACAAGTAGATCCTGTGCATGAAAAACTGTGGCTAACTGGTTCACAATGTCAGTCTGCTACAACTCCTTCTAGTCCCATGGTTTGTGCCACCAGTATTGATTCAGGATCTTTGCTCTGTGGCACAGACACCCCTAGATGTTTCCTCCTGTGCAGAGAATTCTTGGTGTCAGATGCTGTTTAGAAATGGATGTAATTTCTCTTTGCTTTTCCGTTTACACTGATGATGTCAGGGTAGTTTTTTTAGTTAATCAAGGTACCCGCTGCAGTTACTGCAGTAGCAGAATAAAAAATACAAGCAGTGTTTATTGCCAGTTGATTTTCTCCCTCAGCAATAAGGCTATGAATTTAAAATACATACAGTTTAAATGCGGAGGACATTCTGTACAAACTTCAAGGTTGATTTGAATTTTGGGCATAAACCACCTGACAGCTTCCGTTTCATACTGTGCTATTTTAGCTTTTAGTAAGTATAGCATCAGTAAGAAACACATACAGAGCTGATGCACAAACTAGTAGATCTTTGCCTCTACGTAATTTGTCTTGACAAGAAGTTGCTGCTGTTCAGTTTAGTTTAGGGGTGAAGTAACCTTGTATCGATCCAAGTGTATACATAAGAGAATTTCAGCTTCGAAATAGGAGATGTTTCACATTTTCTTCACTATGACCAAGATTTTAGACATGAACTTAGACATTTATATATCACAAATACTCTACGGCATTTAAATGAAACCATCTCTCTCATCACTGCATTACCAGGGCAGGAACATGAAAATAAGATTGGATAGGACTTTCTGGATTATCAAATCCAGTTGTTTTCTTTCTCAGGCAACTATGGTATAAAAGGCTCACTTTTGCTTTGAGATCAATTGCTTTCCTTACTCTGATAGAGATATTGGTTCAGGAACTCACTCCTTTCATGGTTAGAAATCTATTATTTGCAACCCTGTATATGAAAAGACAGTCTACACCAGTTTGCATTTGTACCAACTTTGTTCATTAGCCCAAACAGATCTTCTGCTTGGTGTTTCCTTCCAATATACTTATGCCAAAGAAGTTTTGCCTCTTGTTCAGCTGTCATTTTGTTTCGGTGGCCACACGAGCTCCTTTTAATCTTATTCTGTAAATTAGCTTTCTTTTTTTTTTCTCCTTGACCTCTCTCATGATCCTTCTCTACAGGTGCTGCACTTTGAATTAGTATATCTTGCTTGGGCTGGACCAGGTGACCAAAGTTGTATCAAGTTGTATCAACCAGGAAAGATTTTTGGTGCCTTTGATCATAGCATGAATACATTGTATATAATCACATAACACTTAGATTTTAGCAGAACTTTATATTAGTCCCAAGGTGTCGGCATTCTATTTTATACTGGCAGAATCCATCTGATTTTTGTTATTTCAATCCTCAGGATCACTCCTCTTGCACAATACTGCTATCTCCCATATGGCATCTGCTTCTTATTTTTTGTCATCTGCAGATTCAATTAGCACACTCCTAGTTTGTGTTATATTTTAGTTGATGGAAAAAGATCAAATAAGATCAACCTTTGCACTGGTGTTGAGGAATTCTCCATGTAAAGTCCCTGCAGCCTGAGAGTTGCTTTCAGGATGACAAGCAGCTCTTATCCACTCTACATTTCTAACAGGTCCCATCTTAAATAGTAGTTGTATATGTGGCATCATATCAGAAACTTTGCTTTGCCTTGCTGAAGTCCAATTTCTTTTCTCTAAAACATGAATTATCCTTTCCCAGAAAGATATTTGTTAAATTTAGCATGTAAATCTTGAAAGTATTTCATTAGTTTTAAGCAGCATTTTTATAGTCTTATTCTTCTCCTTACCAAGTGAAAAAGAGACAGACTTTTATATTTTGCAAAACAAACAGCTGTCCTGTGCTCCTCCGTAGCATAAATGATGATTTGGGTTTAAAATGCATTATGCCACCAATTAGTTTTTAATCTACACTGATCTTGGAAGAGTGGGTAACTACTTTCATGAACAGAATAAGAACTCATGGCTTATATGCTCTAAATTAGTATGAGTAGTGGTCCTAGTGGATGTGTCACATCTCTGATTCTTTACATGCTGTTTCAGTATTGTCCTTCTGGAACATTGCTGCTGAATTATATTCCCATGCTCAGCATTAGTAACCACTGGGTTAAACTAACTCTATCTATCCTGGATAGCACTTGAAAATAGTTGGCACTAGCCCATGATTGCTCCATTTCCTAGCAATCAGCTTGCTGCCTATGGTTCAGAGACCATTCCAGCTAGTTTTCTCTGACGCCTCTACTCTCGAGCTGACTAGCTGTACACGGCGTAGCTGTGAGTTGCTGAGTGCCGTTTAGCATTGGCACCGGGGATCAGTCCTCAGACCTCCCTTATTTAGCAGAAGCAGATCAAGTGGTTCCTATGCAGTACCATTGTGACCTGGGGACATCATTACTATTTAATATGTCTTTTTACATTCAAAGTGCTTGAAATGCTCTTAAGACTGTGCTTTTATCTTATGATGCCAGGTGTGTATTACTTGTCCCTCAGTATGCTGTGAGGGCATATGAGGGCACAAGGACTATCACTGAAAAACTGTCCTTGAAGCAGTGAACAGAACATGGCAGGATCAGTATCCACATTGCCCGTTTGGTGGATTTTAGAGCAAAGTAACATAGCAGCTGTGCCAGGGTGCCCTTTCAGAGAAAACCAGTTGGTCACTTCAGAAAGGAATCTGGGAGTGAATTAGCATGACTGTGGTCCAGGCAGTCAGGGAATCTGGGTCCTGGCTCAAAGAGGGAGCAAGGTAAACTGGCAATGGAAAAGTGACTGTGCTTGCACCATTTCCCTGACCGTGCAGTCCCAGGTCAGATGATGCCTGGAACACGTGAACACTCTGTAATCCATGATTCAATGAAACCTGATCAGCTTGATCATTTGGAATTTTATCTGATGCCATTACAGCTTTCAGATCTTGAACAAATTATCTAAAATATAGTCCTTTGGGAACTACTATTCTTTTCCCATTGCTAGCTAAGTTTTTTGCATTGGCTATTTCTTCTAAGGAATAAAAGGAGACATTTACTTCTGAAAAGCCAACAGGACCATGATAATTTATATTTTAGGCAAAAGCACTTTTTTCTTTGCAAATGAGTGTTTTAAATCTATGCACACCAAAATTCTGTTACTGTTGCTTTCAATTAGAAATAATAAGGTTAAAGAAGGAAGCTCAATTAAACTACACAGGTAAGGAAAGAAATTCTTTTCAACTAAGCAAGAATGAAAAGTCTAAATGTTGCATTACATGTTTAAAGTGTACAGTGAGAATCCCCAATACACATTTTAATTTGCATTTAATATCTGAGTTCCTCTGAGTGAAATCCCAGTTGCTTATGAAAAACTGAGGTTTAAAAACTGTCTAGTGGCCATAGTCTTAAGGTAGAAGGTCAAAGAAGTCTATTACTGAGAGAATAATTAAGGGTCTGGTCCTCAGCTTGGCTAATTTGATGCAGTTCCTCTGAGGTTAATGGAGCTTGACTGATTTACATGAACTGATAACTTACCTTCAGCTCCATGTTTTTAGTGAGTAAAATAATTCCCTTCCCCTTTAAAAGCAGAACTGCAATTATTTGCTAAGAACTATCTCACATTCATTTAGGAAATATTCCACAATGGGGGAAAAAATGCACAAAGAAACTTACTGATATAAATCACCTACAGGGCACCAAGCAAGAGGGAATGATGACAGATAAAGGTGAAGGTCTGCTCAAGTTTTAGGGACTCTGTAGAAAGCACTTTTTGTGCACTTGCTTATGATGAGTTGAGTAACATAGTGCAAAATATACAGGACTGCTGCTAATCCCATATGTGTAGTCAATAGATTGTCGTTGTGCTATTGTAATATACAGCGTTCACATAAACTAAATGCAGATAATGTCTGGTGTACAATTTCTCCAATATCAATGGAAGACACTGTCTCATGGAAAGATCAACAGCTCCTAAAAGATGGATGTTCAAACATACTGCACTACGTTATTCCAGATATCATGATACTTAACATCTCATTTGCTGAAAAATACTTATTAATAATGTATGGGATTATCATAAATCCAGCAACAGTAATATCTGTGAGAGCTGCTGAATGAAATGAAAAGTAGGATAATTCACATATAAGCATTCATTAGGAAAGGATTTAAAGGAACAAACTGTCTCAGTGTTCTCCACTGCTCTTTGATGGGGGGTTAGCTTCGAGTTCAGTAAGAAAAATTCGAAGTTCAGGAGTGAGTTACTCTTTCTTAACAATGATAGCCAAATCTAGATGAATAAATAATGGTCTTCTATTGAGAACAGACGGATGGTTTTGTGATCAAAATATCAGACAATTTTCTCTGCTGTCTTTGCTATGCACTTAATAAATATGAACAAACTATTCCCTTAACTTTCCTATGTCCAAATTTCCCAACAGTAATTTGCAGATAACATTTGCTTGAAAACACTTGTTTCTTTTGAAAGTGGATCCAATTACAGGCTTGTTTAATTTTAATATATTCAACATGCTCAAACATGACAGAAGTATCTGCTGTAGATGGGCATGACAAATGTCAGGCTGGTTGTCAGGGTACTTAACTGGTGTCCAGGTTAGAGAGCGACCAAAGCCATTTAAAGCGCAACACCAAGCAACTAGAACTGCTGCTTCAATTCTGACAAGGGACTATTAACCCTTAGCAGCAGAAGTAGTGCATCTACCACAGAGGTCCTTTTCCTCTCCTGCACTCTGCAAACACATCACTCCAAGAAAAGGATTGTCATGGTCATTGTTTTCCCTGATGGGTGCTGACCAGGACAGGACTGAGGCCTATTCCAGTGTACTCAGGAGAAAGCATGAACTCTGATGTCTCGACTTTCCTGTTTACCTGAATTTTCTAAATCAGTTTGTATATAAAATAAAACTACAGGAATTTAGAGTACAATCAAGGGTAACTGAATAACCAAGCAAAGCTGGGATCTTTTTAAACAGATTTGTTTCCACATTTTATTCATTTTAGTCCTAGCAGGACTTATGTCTACATAAGAAAGAACTGAATGCTATTTTGGCTAATGCATTTTCAGTAGAGACATTATGTTACATTTAAAGCATCATTTTGCTTTTAAAGTTTGGATCAAGGAAAAAAACCTAACAAGCATATCATAGTCTGAATTTAAAGCAGAAAAAGATAGAAACCAGCTTGGAACTGAAATTGGTAGAAGAATCATAGAAATAATTCATATAGACCTCCACAATACTATTTTTCAGGAAACACTAATAATTGAGATTAATTTGGATGGAAGAATTCCTCAGATTACACAAGAGGTGTAAATGACACTTTTCTTCAACTGCAAACGTGTAATTTATGAAAACTGCGATATTTTCATGCAGAGTCTCAAAGTGGAAAAAAGCACAAATGTGCAGTATTGTTTTGAGAAATTACAGACTGGGAATAGGATAATCTGATCTAACTGGAACACAGGAGAGTTTCTGCAACTGTTATTCCAAGTGAGATTGCTTAAGGACTGAGAAGTTTCACAGTTGTCAAAGAATGTGTTTAATAGGTATCTTCATACATTTTTCTTAAAAGTAGTATTTTTTATTTATTAGTTATATCTGCATTTATTTACTAGGTATAGCAAGGTAAAGGCAGGACTGTGGTCTGTGGTCTATAGTCTTACTTGCTTCAGTCAGTGAGGCACAGACTTGCCCACATGCAGATGAAATAGTATAGCTGTGCAAATCAAGATTGCCAATATCCCTACACTCCCACACATGTTGGCAAACTCTACTGCTCTTTTTTTTTTTTTTTTTTTTTTTTTTGGTTAGGATTTCCAAGGCCAAGGGAACTGGGTTCTACTCTGTGGGCTTCCAGCTAACAATATATGGAAATCAGGCAGGTCTAAAGGATTTTATCTGGGGGAGAAAATGCCAAACTCTTGTCCAGGACACATGGATAAAATAACCTCAGAGATCACTGTCTCAATGCACAGACTGAGCAATCATTAAGAAATTCAGTCAGTATTATGTGTATTGCACAGGCTGAAATTAGAGATAATGGCTATTAATAACACCTAAAGCTTTCCAACTCTGTCTCTATAAGAAGGTCAAACAAGCCAATATAATCCACGAATAGAAAAAAAATATTATTGCAAAATCATTAAAATTAATCAGAACATTTTAGTTACTCAGGTCCACCGAACAAGAAATCAGTGATTAAATGTCAGGATCCTGTGTTTCTCGTGATGGCAAGGAGAAGGAAAATACCTGAGTAATGGTTAAAAAAATGCTCCTTTAAAAGTTAATGCTCTGATTTTCTACTATGACAGCTTAATAGCCTCTGACTGGTGCAACAAAAAGCACTCACACAGACTTATATTAAAAACACACAGATACACAGACACCATACTGACTGCTGCAGAAGGCAGTGTCTTCCTAGAAAAAAAAGGAATAAAGTTTATAAAATAACAACACTTAAGTATTCATTCCTGTTACTGTTTCAAATTCTTATTAGATCCTTGAATGTCACAGTCTTTGCTTGGAGCAATGTTCTTCATAGCACCAAGTAATATGTTGATGTATTAGGGTATATATGATTGCAGACCAATAGTGAGTTCCTCCTCCCAGATGCAAAGCAGACTTACAGTTTCTCAGGAAAATTTCATTTTCCAAATAATGATCTCCTTAGGTTGTGTGCAAGAGTTCTGGTGGAATAAATTATTTGGTCCCATTAATTATGTTTTCTTACATACCGTATTCAAGAAATACAGTTTTGAAATATCATAATGGTTCCTCCCACATCTAGAGTCCTCATGGAGCTTTATTCTCAGACATAACATTTTTTCAAGAGAATGACCTTTTACATCAAGTTTCAGAAATTTTGTTACACTATTTTTTATTTCTGAAAGCTCCAGCTTCCCTTCCTCTAAACAGGTATCTTTCATTGCCAGATGTTTTAAATACTAGGATATTGTTTAGTTTGCAGAGGCCCATTTTTCAGCTTAGTAATAGCACTAGGGGCAGCTCTAACAGTGAGTGCTATCAGGTCAATACAGGTATTTTTAGTATCATGTTAACTAAATCCAACTCTTAGTCTTGTCTACACCACATGAGTTAGCCTGATTAGGTATAGTGGTTCCACCTGGGTCACCAGTTGGACACTGTGAAATGCTTAACTGGAAAGGCTCTAGCATGCTGGAATGCTCTCTTTTGCTCCATATTTCTTTAAAATATCATCAGCTTTTAGAGTTTTTATCAACGAATCTCTATATGCACTGTCTTAATTATAGACCATTTCTCCTCTTCTTTTTTTTTTTTTGTTCATTTGAATGCAAATCCTGTTCCTCACTGCTGAACAATGGATATGTCCACAGCCCTCACTTCCTCAGATCAGAGTTCAGATTTCAGGAATCAAAAGAAAAGAGCTGTGCCAAGTCTGAAGAAAATTAGATAGCTTATAATGCTTTTGAATTGTAATACTGCACATGCAATGGGATGTTAATAGTACTGTGCAGTAATTAGGAAACATTGTGTGTGTATGCTGTGCCCTACTACATACAATAATATGTCAGCTATTAATTGGATACTGTTTTTATTTATTTAAAAAAACCCCTTCTGTATGCTGAAATAATCTCCAAATACATTGAAAGAAACCAACTGTATTCATAACTATTCTTATTAAGCCCTCAAAAGGAGCACTTCTGAAAAAGACAGTGCTGGCAACAGATACGCATCAGGTGGAACTAGGTCGTAAAGAAATTGTAAGTCAGTAGTTGAAATAATGGAGTAGTTTAAATCAGAAGACAATAATTGAAAGATTCAGTCTTCTAAATCTGCGTACTGTAAGAGTGTCTATGTGACTGTGAAATGACAAAGGCTATTACAGTGGATATCCTTTCTGGAAGATATGACACCAGAAATTATACCTTCCAAAAGAGAGAAGGAGATTTGGAAGGTATTTTCTTGTTGAATGTCAGTATAAACATGACTAAGTTGTCTATCCTTAGGCATACCTCACACACCATGAGATTTATACTGGTATTTACTGGAGAGGCAGTGCTTGTTAATTTTGGCTGGACAAGCCTGTTTTCTACCCATTTTGTGGGGCCTTGTGTATCCTTTGGGTTTCTAGGTGAGTTGCTAATTCAAGTATCAGGAAGGAAGTTGAAAAGAATGCTAATGGAATTTGGTTTTTCTTCATTCAATCCTTAACATTTTATGAATGTACATATATACAAACGGTTTTCTTACTGTCTCTATATTATGTCATGTACAGCATGTTTCAGCTTAACTGAGTTCTAGAAGAAAAAACAGTAATAAGCCCAAGTGGAAAATAGTCATTGTAATTTGTAATCAACATTTAACTTGATGCTGTATTCCTCTGAGGATTAAAGGGGGGTCTTTGTTCCAGCAATGTCAGTGAGAATCCTTCTGTAGAACATGGTGAGCCCTAGATCAGACCCTAAATGGGAAGAAAATCTTACCCAAAGGTTCAGAATCTGTTACAAAGACCATGAAGAAGCAGCCTCCTCTCTTGCACGCTTATTTGCTGAAAGTGTAGAAATCAATCATTTTCTTAGTAGCATGTTGACAATTAAGAATATGCACAATACAAAAATGGTGAATTAGGGAACTTGCTGATTTCTGAGTGTCATTAACAACTCGTGATCATGTGTTACATTTCCTCTACACTTCAGTGGCATCCCTGCCTTTCTGCTAAATTGGTTCCAGAGAACCAAGATAAAAATGTTGAACTGGTTTGTATGGCCCAGGGGGCTGCCAATGTTTTGTAATTGTAGTGGGCCAAATCCGCTGTTTTGATCACTAACCATCAACAAATGATTACAACAGATGAATTCGTGTAATAAATGTTTTGGACACTGATACTGTAAGACGGATAACAGTGTTTAAAACACAGATCTTTTAAGCTAAAATAAAATATATTACAAAGTTTATATTCAACATTTGTTTTCAATAATAAATGGAAAAAAAGTCCTTTCCCATAAAAGGAATTCCTTTCCCAAACTTAAAAATACCAAGTTATAATAGTGGGAAAATAACATGTGCTGCTAGCATATTGTGATTATATTCAATTAAAGCTTTTTTCTCCACTTTCCAGACCATAATAAAAAGAAATTTGTTCTATTTTTGTCAGCACTGCAGACAGAACAGTCAAAGTGAATTAGTTTTCACTGATTTTCACAGTTATCTGTAAACAAGATTTATTAAAGTAACTAAATGAGGATTTTGTAATTTGTAAAGCATTTAACTCAGAATTTGGAAGTGTTAGAAGTACTAATATACTTAGAATTGATTTGTCTTTAGATTATGTAAGACTTGCAGATATTGCTGTTTCCTAATGGAATGGTAATTAATTATGAACTATTGGGTTCGTGCTCATTTTTGTAAAGTATACATTTGCAAGAAGACCTGTGACATTGCCACTGGGAGAAAAGCAATCTTAAAAAGTTGGCACGTGTGGGAATGCTGCACACAAAGCTCATTGAAGGACTGGCCTATATCTTACTGCAGGCAAATCCTCTAGTGCTGTTTCAACTAAGACCAAATCTGAGGAATCTGACCATTGACATTATCCTTACTTTACATTTTTTTTCCTTCCATTTCACTACACAAATTTTCCTTTCACAGTAACCAGACTATACTATGCTAATTGCCCCAAAGATTTAGCTCCCAGTCGTCTCATGTTCACATTCACTTGTTTGCTTGGTGTTCCCCACAGAGCCCACCACAGAGCAGAGACCTGAGAGCCAGTGGCTGCTGCTCCTCAGTGTCCACTAAACCCCGCTGCCAGCTCCTGCTCTCCCCACCCTTCTGAGGCTGCCAGGGCTGGGCCGACTCTTGCATCTGCTGTGGCTGCTGCTCAGGTTCCCACTGAGTCACAGCCCGCTGCTGATGTGGTTGCATCTCAAGAGATGCACCTCAGGAAGCCACCTTCTTTCCTTTTGTCAACCCTTTGTCTGTTTATTGCTCACAGGAACTCCAGACAACTCCTTTTAGCAGTCTCTTCTAACCTGGTGTGTCAGCACCAGATGTGTGGCTAATTCGAAGAGATTTTTGATGTTTTCAGAAAAAAAATGTGTTTCTCTTGTAAAAACGTGCATTTTTCTTCCTTTTCCATGCCTTATGTGGGCTTTTTGTTTGTAAAACACAATGTAATTCTTTACAAGGGAGGTAAGATTTTGCTGATCTTAGTTACTCATCTGCTCTGTATTCTGCATGAAAGAATGAGATAGAAGGGTTGTGGAAGTCACATGCACTGGTTGTTAATACATGAAAAACAAATAACTTTTTTCATTTTTCTGTCCTCACTGGTGATTTCAGTTTTCAAGTGCAACATTTACAAAGGGTGCTGCCCAGGAATGCTGGGCTGCTACATCTGTCTGATGGCCTTGGGAACTTTGGGGAACTGCTCAGGAAAATATCTGATAACATCAGAACCTCCAAACACTTTCTGTTAATTAATCCTTCATTCTCATATGTTTCTTACTATTGTTTCAAAACGTTCTGTATGAACTGGAAGTTTAATCTTATTATTTCACCAGAAAAACAATGGTCATTTAAACACTGAAAAAAAAAATAAATCTATCTATTGCTAAGCTGCTGTGGCAGAATTGTCTAGAAGGGTTACTCCTCTCCAATGGGCAAGTGAGAAACCTCTTTCAGTTCAGGAGGCTGCTGAGCAAGATGAAGAGACAGTATGCTCTGTTGCAACCTGAACTGTGCCTGTTGGAGATGACTGCCAGTCATGCAGGTGATACAAATTAGTGCTCAACTTTTTCCCCAGGCTATGGCAGCCTCCTGCATCTGTGCTACAGACTGCAAACCTCAGCTGCATTTTGAAGTCTTGCCTCTGATGTGCTCTTGCAATAGGTAGGACTGCTTGGCTGCATCTGTTTCTGCTGGACTTGTGCAAGAGACACTCCAGTGCCAGAACTGTTCTTTGGGCAGTGGGAGGTTGGTTTAGTTTGGATTTCTTGGGGGCTGTGTTTTTATTTTTTTCCTTTCATCTACTATGTCATTCACTGTAAGTAAATCAGCCTAACGTCAACTGGAATAAATATTGAGTGGGGACTGGGGGTCCTCTGAAGAACCCCGTTGCTTATAGAGTGATGTAAATGGCATAAAAATTTTATCTAAAGTAATTTAGTAACAAATTAAGGGGACTGTTGCTAATTCTTCCCTGTACATCATTTAAATCTGGAAGTATCTTGCTTAGTAACTTTGATCTCTTTTTTTCCCCTTCAGTAATATTTGCATAAAGATATCTTTCTTTCTACCTTTCTCTGACCATCTCACCCTTCTATATTTTTCCTTGACTCCTCATCTCATGCTGTTTCAAATTCAAGGTTGTCAGTAATTAAAATGTCTGCCATATTTATGCTGAGTTTAGGAAAATTGAAAATAAAATTTTAGAAAGAGAAAGTCAGAAGACTTTCTTCTTCACATTCATGTAATGGTCATGTAAGTAGAGAATAATATTGGCACATTTCTATTTATGAAATAATAGTTAAAGTAATAGCGGAGATTTTTCCATCAGCAATTATTTTACTCATCATGCAGTCTCCATCGCTGAAGAACAGAGGAAGCTGCAGTTTTTAAAAAAATAAATTTTAAATAGATGGAGTAGAAGTGCTGGAAGGCACTCAGAACCACATGGAGCAATTGCTTCCCTGCTGAAAAAAATATTGGCTACTTTACTACTCATTATTTCACAGATTGCCTTATAACCATGGTTAAAGAGAATGGGACCTGTGAATGATGTATATTTTTTAATACTGTAATTGTTTCATGTTGATTTTCATTTTACTGTCTATGCAACCTCTTTAGAATTGGAATATTTGCATGAGCAACTGCATCTGATCACTAGCTTTGCCTAAAGATCTGGGACGGATAGTCCTGACTAATGTAGCTTAGCTGCTCTTCCTGTAGCATCCAGACTTCTGAGCTATACATAGTAGTGCTCTTGGTGTATGCATGTATCAGAATTGTTAAATATTTTTTAGATCTATATATTTTTCCATTATTGATCACAGCAATGCAAAATTTAGCATAATATTTTACACTGTTTTGTAAACACAAGGGATTTTTGTTCCATTCTTGTGATCAGTGGGTTAGGAGTTGTTCTACATATTATTTGATATAATGGTGAAATTTTTAAATTTTATTTCCCTGATAAGAAGATATTAAGCATTCAAACCTTTATAAAAATAAGTATTTTTGATGCATTTGAATGTCAGTATGAGTGACATTTAAATTTAGTGCTGTGAATATTTTCTGTTATCCCTTTTAGTTTCCTCTGTTCAGCCAGCTGGTAACACTCCTGCCAGGAGTCCTGACACAAAACCTGGCCTGCAGGTTTTCTTCTTCTGAGGACTTCTGACTGGCAATGTTTCTTTATTTTGGTTATTCTTTCTCATTTAGATTTTTTTTTTTCAACAGTATTTGAAAATGTTTTGTTAAATGCTAGGGGGTTTATTGTATATAATTGGAAAAAAAAAAAAAAAGGTAACTTATGAAGGTAAAAAAATTATGAAGGAGAAAAAAGGAGGTAAATTATGTCTGTTCTAATTCTCTTCCTCCTCCTGGGAACTACAGAAAAGCCCACTAGCACCAGCACAAGTAACCCCATCAGCTTCTCTGGGCTTTGATCTCATGCCAAATTTAGAAAAGACCAATCTGTAAACTGATGAACTGAGGCTATGGATAGATAAGGCTACGGGTAAGATAGATAAGGCTAAGGTGTGTAAAGAAGGCAGGACTTATTTCAGCCTAGTTCACTGTATAGGTACTTTATCAGTGCAATAGCAATGCAATACTGTGTGGAGTTCATGCAAAGATTGCATTCCTGATTACCCAGGAAAGCCAATTTCTATCTAAATTCAGATCATTATCAGGCAATACATTGTGATGTATATAGAAAAGCTCCTTTCTTCCTCTTATATTCACATCTGTGTTTATTAGCCCTGACCTCAAAAATTGGATTTTCTTTCCATAGGCTATACCTGCATGCATTATTAACTAAAAATTTCCCTATTCACTCTCAAAAATTTTATCGGAACATAGTAACTATGGTTTCTTAAGTCATTTTGTTGCTGCCATTTCATTTCAACAATACTGGCTGAACTTTATGAGGAGGGTTACAAAGTAACAAGAGAAGCATGCAACACAGGTTAAAATTTGGGACAATTTCAAAACAATAATTTTTGACATCTAGCATGTATATTCCAAAAAAGCTCCAGTTCCCAATCCAAGTTTTAAGGACTCCATCTCTCTCTGCTGTCTAGGGAAAGAGCCTATACTTACAGCCAAGCTGAGTGTTTAACGTTGCTCAGTGGTTTTAAATTGTAAACAAAATGACTAACTTTCCTTCAATATGACTTAGAATGTGTGGTTTTATTTTTAAAATCATCACACTGTATATATAGCTGTGACGCTAATTACCACATCGGGTATATAAAATGCCAATTTATTTGCACAAAATCTCCTCCTTAATGATTTCTAGATGTGCAAATTAGGATAGCTCTTACTTATGCATAAATTGGAAAGAGTGTGCCTTTTCTACAGAATAATTAAACATAGAACCCATCATGAAAATGACCAAAGCACATGTCATTTCTGCTGTAAGCAAAGAGGAGATACTGTGTTATCTTCCCCTGCTACAAGTGTCCCTTCTCCAGTAATGTTACAACACATAAAATCTTTACTACGTTAACCCCGCAATTAAAAAAAAAAAAAAATCATTTTTTGAGTGAAGACAAGGTCTGTGAAGCCAAGTCATTTTCGTCTGTAATGACACACACGTAACTGTTTTTAGAGCATACTAAAATTATAAGAGCACAAGCCTCTGCCCATTTTCCATTCATGTTTCCATTATCATCAAAATATGAACATATCTGAACTTAGGGGAGTATGCTATATAACAATTATTTTTATTGCCAAACATGGTATTTGTTTTATTTTCCTGTGTTTGCTATTCTCAAACATAAAACAAGTTAGGATTCTGCGTATATTCCCAAATTTAAATTTGCTATGAAATACTAATGTGAGGATCTAAAAAATGTCCAGAGAAGTACCCAGTTAGGTGGAGTGTTATTTAAAATTTAGAGGATATGGATTGTAGCCCACTACTCCTCAGATTTCCTGTATTTCTTGGTTTCAGACCTACCAGAAATATGTATTTGATGGTATTTAGGTCCCCACCCTAATCCTGAAATGGAAAAATGAGTTGTGGAGGTGGGAGGATAAATGAAAAATTTGGATCAACTACCAGAATTTGAAGACTGCAACCAACTTTTGGTTTAAGCCCACTTCAAGTGTGGGGCTACCATGCTGGTCAATTATTTTATTTAGAGGGATTCATTCTTCTTTAATTAGAACTGGCATTCGGGTGCCAGAAATTACACTGCTTCTTCAGAAACTGAGCATGTGTGGGTTCAGCTCTTGTCAAGGGCAATTTTTAGTATTCAGATAGTGTGGTGCCCTAGAAATAACTACGATAGACAGACAGAAAGAATGAGTGAGGTTAGCATACTAGTCACAGTTACAATACTGAGTCATATGTATATATTTATTTCACTGTTGATTGCCAAAGGCAATGCAAGAGTTTGAGACTGGGTCATGTTGCACAAAGGACATCTGCAATATTGCTCTAAGAACTACACTGGCTGTCAAAGCCAAAATATGAGATATAAAAAGAACAAAGCTCCAACTTTAGAACCATAGATACAATGGTAGTGTTGGGCTTTCTAATGATAAGGAATTAATTTGACTCTTACTTCATATTGGATTACATTAAACTCAAACTGTGTATAAACTGTCCAGTGTTGATTAAATGATCTGTGTTTCAGTTGCAAGGTCCCCAAATAGGGACAGCCTTTTTGTGTGTTTTGGAAACCATCTAATGAACAATTTGCATTCAAAGTGGAAATGATAAAATTACTGAGAAGATCCCAGAAATTCTGCTGGGGAGGTGCTTGCAAGGGTTAAAAAAAAAATAAATTCTAATGCTTCTCCAACAGCATGTAGTTATGCCAGTACTCAGGATGGGTTTAGTGGAGGTTGCTGGAAGGTTGGCAAAATCCTGATTTGATGATGACTTGCAATGATTTCATGGAATTTCTTTGTAGCTTTTAGTAAGAGTTAAATTATCTATCCACTTTACTCTGGAAAATTGGTAAAGGAGGCTGGAGTCAGAAATATCGATTATTGTCAGCCAATGCAAATTGTTATTTGAATCAGTCTATTTGGGTGAGAAATTGTATAATAATAATTTTTTTCACGAGAAGAGGCAGCTGAGACACCCTCTATTAGCACAGCATTCATTATCCATTTCCTTTGCAGCAGTTATTTTTCCTTGCTCTGCTCAAAAGCATTTCCAATCTGTTGTTATTACTTATCCTAATACCAGAAAAAGTATTGTCAGAGCAATTAGGAGTCCCAAGCCATTTTGAAGGCTCATTGCATTTGATTTTATAATGTTTTCCCCAAGAGTTGCCATCCAGCTATAGTTTACTATCCACTAAAACTTAGTGGAAGAAATGGAACTGCTCACAGAGAAAAGAAACCTTAGGGCAAAGAAAGAATCATGTGATTCTCTATGCAGCTGTTTGATAAGATGAAGTTTTTTGAAGATAGCAAATATTTAGTGCATTGTACAAAAAGCACATGCTAACTTGCCTGGTGTATTTCTTGGAGGTAATCTCAAAAAGAGCATTGCTGGTTTACAGATTAATTCTGAGATGAGTTCCTGCATAAGAAGTGGCAGACAATGTGCCACAGCCTTTTTGTTTCAAAGGGCTGCTGCAGTGCGACCTCCACTCTAGTACTATTCTATTGCTTTTTGATTGCTTTTCAATCTGGTTTTGCTCACTTGCCCAATTCTGGTATCAGCATCCCATTGTAACCCTTATTTCAATCAATACTAGAAACATGGGCAAGGCTTTCAGCGTAGAAATCTGCACTGGTACTGAATCATCGCAACACTTTTATTCAATTCATCTCTTCATACCTCCTCTCTCCCCGCAATTGGAACTCTTTTGCTCCTGCGAAATGAATCCTCTAGCACGTAACTCACTTCAGAAGAAGAGCCCACTTAATTTTCAATTAAACTTCCCGCATATTACAAACACAGCACTTGTGCGTGCAGGCGGTAGATCGCAGTGTGCATCCCCTGCGCACCACTCTCCCTCCAGCCCCTGCCCTCCAGCGCAGCCCTCGGGCGCGGCGGGAGCCAATGCCCGCGCCGGCTGCGCCGTCCCCACGGCAACCACCCATACCGTAACCATGGAAACGCACTGCAACACGCCGGATGAAACACGGGGAGAAAAACGTGCAGTTTTTCCACTTGTAAAAATACTTTAAAATTGCTAAAACACAGTGTCAAAAAAAAAAAAAAAAAAAAAAAAGAAAAGAAAAGGCACTATTGAAAAACATTGCCATTTCTGCCAAATAACACACAAGATGGATGGCCACAGAGATAATGCTTTTGTCTTCGCTGTTTTGTTTGTCAGGGAAATGGCTTCATGATTATCTTTTCCTTTACTTGTACAACAGGATAAAAATAGGGCACATAGCTAATGCATATGTGTAGAAATTACGAGTACAAAACTGTGCGTCTACGTCACAGTGAGAATAGATAGTGTATCCATAAATACTTGTATATAATATGCTAAGTCTCATGGCTTCCATTTAGTCTAAGCAATTGAAAAAAGTGAGTGCATGAGATAGTGGTTTATTTCTTTATATATAATGTATTTCTTTTTTCTGCCTATTTCTGCATGTGTTTGAATGCATGCATGTATATGACTACTTCAATAATCTATTTTAAAGGGGTTATTGGTTTAAAACAACAGTAATCTTAAAACATGATATGCATTTTGCAATGAGGAACATATTTATGTTCCATTTTGCTATTGTAATTTCTACAAGGCTATTTCTTGTCTTCATAGGTGCTGTTCTTTCACAGCAGAGGAAAAACAGATGTTAAAGAGTGTGTCATACAGGGCAGAGAAGAAAGCTTTCATAGACAGCATATTAGTAAGCATCTTGAACAAATTAAGGAGTATCACATTCATCTCTCCTCCAGAGGGACAGAGGGCATGAGAGATAAATAGGGCCTTATCAAGCATAGCAGAAGGAGATGCCCTTTCACCTTTTGTCGGTCGTGTCATGCTTTCTCTTCCTGAGGAGCTGGACCCACAGCCAGTTTGACAAAGGCACATTGTCAAGTACGTGTTAGAGGGATTATGTAGGAACTGGGAAATGTAAGACTAAAATTACAGACTATTTAAATCCTAACCTGTAATTGAATTTCACTACACCTCAGTGGTTTTGGCAGTCAGAATGCAGCGGGCATAATTTGAAGGCAGTTTGTAAATGAGCATCAGAGGCTGTTTGACACTAACACACTGTGCGAATCCCCAGGCTGACTGTGGGACCTGGCGGGTGGTGCATGCAGCAGCACTAGGCATTGCTGCAATGGTCTGAAACACCACAGTGCAGCTTGCAGTGTAACGGCAATTTGACTGACCCTCTTTCAGCCTACTAAAACTGCTGAACTCTGTTGCTGTATAGAAGGTTCCCTTTCAAAAGTGACTTATTTTAAAATATTGGGGTAAAAAAAATCAATGCACCTATTTCTGAGATTCATGGCCATAAATAAAATATATCAACTCACACTTTGAAGATGTACTAACTGTTTCTATTCTTTCGTAACTCCAAAATGTCCTTGGCTTAATACTTCAAATACAGCTGCATGTAGCTAGGAATGGGCTGTTATAGCTTATACATATTTCATAAAGAAAAACAAAGTTCTGAACTTTTGAAAACTTCCTACCCTGCTGAGCATAGTTTTATTCTACATAACCATTGTTGTCTCTTTATCTTTCCTCTTTCTTCTTTTTTAATTTATTCATTTGTATTTTTTTCTTCTTGCTAGTTAGTATTTGTGTTCAGATAGAATTTTTAAAATATTTTCCTGTTGCTTTCAAACACGTGATCCATTTTCCTATTGTTTTAGGTACAGCACTGTATAAATGGATTTATTGAGACCAAACATAGGCTACAAATAATCAGGAAGGGTTAAAGAGTGGTTGGACCTGAGAATATTACTCAACAATGCACAGCTATAAGCCACATTTCCTTAACTTTTTTTTTTTTTTTTGGTGGATCAAATTTAGAGTGGATTTGGGTGAATTAGGACAATTTAAGAAAGGGCTATTGCTATTCCTCGTATTGTGGTCTCTGCATGTTATTGGATAGTACTCATGAACTTGGTTTGAGATGAACCTCCTTTGTTCACAAATTTCATGTTCACAAAGTTCACAATACTACATTTTTATACTAAATGTTCAAAACAGTGTATTGGGATATGAGCAAAATTTTTAACAAATAATTATTTTACACATCTGCTATAGATGATGTCTTTCCCATACTATGCAAAAATGATTGCCACTTCGTTATTGTCAGTAAAAAGACAGAAGTTCTGTCTCAGACTATGGATGTCCTAACAATATTTCAAAAAATATTTGGGCTTTCTTAATGGTATATGCATATATTCTGAAAACTAAAAGGATTTGTGACTCTCATTTTTCTAGGCACATTTGACGCTCTCATTTATGTTAGATAACATTGTTATTAAATGCAACGTTTCATATTTATCTGGTAGTAGAATCTGGACTGATCTCTTAGGACTTCATCCTATGCCTTGACCTCTTAGGACTGGTCCACACAATTTTTCTCACTGATTCCAGCAGAAGAAAGGTCAAAGGCCATAGTCCATGATTATAGAAACATTTTGTAATTATCCAGATTCCAAATGCTAAAAATTAAGTAGAAACAGAAGTTTACCAAAACAGAGAATCACTACTCTTGTATGGGAGTACCAGTGAACTGTACCAGCAAAGCCACATCCCCCTATGGATCTAGCTATAGTAGTAGCTGTCCTTGTATGGATGGTTACACTCATGTATGATGACTTTACTGTATCCGTACAAAGTCACCATATATAAATAAAACAACCCCTACCCCTAAAATTATAGTTTCACTCCTTTTAGCTATCAATTTTTGAGCACATTTTTGTCTCGTGTCACTGGACTGCAATAACAGTACAATCCCTGTTGCTTTCAGACTGGAACCACATTTCATCACAGGCATTCAGGAATATTTACACCCGCTTGTAATCCTTTGGAGGATATTTAACCTTACTATACGACATCACTTATTAACAATAATTAGTGTTTAGGTTTTATCTTCACAGGAGGTATATCCCATACAGTCATTAACTGAGTACCTGCTTTTGAACTAAATGATTCATAAGTATTGAAAGTGATTGTAACCAGTGATTTTATTTTTTTTTTAAGTCAACTATTTCAGAACTCTAAAATACAGCATACAAACCAGGCAGCCTTAGAAATCTTAGCAGAAAAGTGCTACAGTTTTAGGTGTACTGTTGGTCTGTTTCACGCCTTTTTCACTTTTTCAGAGCAGTAGTGCAGTGTTTATGTTTCAAATGCTGGTTTAAAAAAATCTATGTAACCTTTTGAAATCTGAGTAAATTCCAGAAATATATAAAAAATATGATATATCATAAAGTAGATAACAATATATTACATGTGTGTGTATATAGATATACACACACCATCCAGCCACACTGCCCAAGATGCAGAAGGTAAAGGCAGAGACTGGGACAATGAAGAACCACCCACTGTAGAAGATCAGGTTTGAGACCATCTAAGGAACTTGAAGGAGCACAAGTCCATGGGACCTGATGAGATGCATCCACGGATCCTGAGGGAACTGGTGTCTGAAGCCACTATCCATCATATCTGAGAAGTCATGGTAGTCTGGTGAAGTTCCCACTAACTAGAAAAGGGGAAACATAACCCCAATTTTTAAAAAGGAAAAAGAAGATGACCTGCGGAACTACAAGCCAGTCAGTCTCACCTCTGTGCCTGGCAAGATCATGGAGCGGATCCTCCTGGAAACTGTGTTAAGGCACATGGAAAATAAGGCAGTAAATGGTGACAGCCAACATGGCTTCACTAAGGGCAAATTGTGCCTGACAAATTTGGTGGCCTTCTACAATGGTCTTACAGTGCTGTGGATAAGGGAAGAGCAACCACCATCATCTACCTGGACTTGGCTTTTGACACTGTCTGGCACAACATCCTTGTCTCTAAATTGGAGAGACATGGATTTGATGGATGGATCACTTGTTGGGTAAGGAATTGGCTGGATGGTTGCACTCAGACATTTGTGGTCAATGGCTCGATGTCCAAGTGGAGAGCGGTGATGAGTGCCATTCCTCAGGGGTCGGGGTTGGGACCGGCGCTGTTTAACATCTTTGTCAGTGCCATGGACAGTGGGATCGAGGCACTTGATCAAACCTCAGCAAGTTCACCAACGACACCAAGCTGTGTGGTGCGGCCGACACACTGGAGGGAAGGGATGTGCCATCCAGAGGGACCTGGACAGGTTGGAGAGGTGGCCTGTGCAAACCTCATGAAGTTCAACAAGGCCAAGTGCAAGGTCCTGCCCATGGGTCAGGGCAAACCCAAGCACAAACACAGGCTGGGCGAGGAGTGGATTGAGAGCAGCCCCAAGGAGAAGGACTTGTGAGTGTTAGTGGATGGAAAACTGACTCTGAGACAGCAATGTGTGCTCGCAGCCCAGAAAACCAACTGTGTCCTGGGCTGCATCAACAGAAGTGTGGCCAGCAGGGCGAGGGAGGGAATTCTCCCCCTCTGCTCTGCTCTTGTGAGACCCCTCCCTGCAGTGCTGTGTCCAGCTCTCAGGCCCCCAACATAAGAAGGACATGGACCTGCTCAAGGAGGTCCAGAGGAGGCCATGAAGATGATTGGGGGCTGGAGCACTCCCCTGTGAGGACAGGCTGAGAGAGTTAGGGTTGTTCAGCCTGGAGAAAAGAAGGCTCCAGGGAGACCTTAGAGCAGCCTCCCAGGACTTAAAGGGGGCTACAGGAATGCTGGGGACGGACTCTTGATCAGGGAGTGTAGGGATAGGATGAGGAGTAGGGGTTTTAAACTGAAAGAGGGTAGATTCAGATTATGGACAAGGAAGAAATTTACTGTGAGGGTGGTGGGACACTGGCACAGGTTGCCGAGAGAAGCTGTGGCTGCCCCCTCCCTGGCAGTGTTCAAGGCCAGGTTGGACGGGGCTTTGAGCAGCCTGGTCTAGTGGAAGGTGTCCCTGCCCATGGCAGGGGGGTTGGGACTGGATGATCTTTAAGGTCCCTTCCAACCCAAACCAGTCTATGATTCCATGTCTCTGTGCATGTATATACACACAATTTTAGTTTAATACAGGGGGCCACCATATATCATCCACATAAATTCTGTATAAATCACCATAGTTCTGCTGGAGCTTTTGAAGTGCCTGGTTTTCCTTCAGTAGTCTGGCATTTTGAGCTGGCTGCCTCTCTGTGACGATGTGGAGCCAAGAGTTGGTGCTGGTAAAAGGAAGGAAATCAGTGTGATTCCTTTCTCTCTAGCCTATGCAAAATACTATGCAAGGTGAAAGTAGCCTGTGCAAGAAGCGCCGTCTTCTGCTGTTGCCCCAGCTCACATGGGTGCACAAGTGAGTCTGTAACCTCAGAAGAGGCACTTCTTTGGAAATTCAGGGAGTTAATTCTTTCCAGTAGCACTGCTTGGCACACACAAGCACTCGCATAACAAGGAATCAGTTGCACAGCCCTCTTCAGATTGTAACTGTATCCAACTCTGAAAATACTATTTTGAGCTTTGTTTCCCCTTTCCCAACTGGACTCGGAATAGTATGACATTTTATTTCAGCTAGCAATACGCTCAGGATGGGTTATATTTTCTTCTGGGGCTAGTGAGAAAGCCTTGCTGTGTCTGCTTAAAACATTTGTTTAAAAAAGATGTTAATTAAAGTTTATCCTCTCTAGTGGGAGCTGTTCAGCTCTGTCCCAGACAAACCAGCAATATGGACATGCTACAGGTGTGCCAGGGATTTAAGTGCTCTAAAGTTCTTGGAGAAATTCCAGGACACAAGCCTATGTTATCTGTTTAAGACGAGTCCCAGAATTTTCTCAGACTTAAAAGCTTTGCAGACAGTGAACCTTCAAGTTCAGACTCAAGGAAGATGAGAACTTGCTGGGCACTCCTGTGCTTGAGTATGCCAAGGGAACAAGGAAGCCACCAGCAGTGCCTGGGCACACTGCCCACAGGTATGCTTCCAGATGCCAGTAAGAAAGTCAAATGGACAGCAGCAGAGCATGGTAACACCATAACTGCATCAAAGCGTACTGTTTTCTGAGCAACACAGACTTAGCTAAAGTGCTGCACTGGCTTCAGGCTATTGCCTTCCTGAGAGAAGGATCTATGATGCTATACTTCAGTAATTCATGAAAACTCTGCCTTTTGCAGTGGCAAAATAGTGCTCAAAGCAAAACCATCGCATTTCACATGGGTCTACACAAAAATGTCCTCAAGCACATAGTGTAGCAAAGGATAACTTGGATTGCAAGAACTCTGTGTTATTTTTCTTTTGTAAGCTCTAATTCAGTTTACTATAAAGATGGATGTCAGATAATGATGACACTTTAGGTGTAAGGTGTATTGAGTTTTTTGCACCATTTACCCCCTTTCTGGCTGTAAATGTATAGGTCTTCAAATAATATAGTGTCTGCTAAAATATTTGTGACATCTGTACTTTAAATATTGCAAACATCTGAGACAGTTGACTACTTCTTTGGGGTGATTTTTCACGTATCTTTACAGTTCACACATAAGTGAAGGTGGCTCTGTGATATATAACTGTAACAAGTGTTTTTAAGTACATTATAAAATCTCACCATGGCAACATCTTTCTGCTCATCATATTTATAGTGAGAAAAAGAAACAAGCAAAAATAATATTAACCCTGAAACCTTTCTGAAATTCAGAGGTTGAAAGAGTATCCTAAGTCAGGGTTCTTTTTTTATAGCTGTCTGTAAAGATCCTTGAAGATGTTACCAGAGAAATAGTAATTGTAGGTAGAAATAGAAAATTTTCTTCTTTTGATTTCAGCTTTATGTGAAACTACCAAATATCTGGTTTTTGTTTAGGTCACTGTGACCAAATACAACTTGATTTTAACAGAAGAAAGTTAGAAAAAAGATGGCACGTTTGTTTATCTCCTTTGAGACCTAACCACATTGGGCATGATGCAGAAGCCCAGATATAGTCATAGAAAGAGAAACCAGTTTAGAAATTACCCCTCAAACATCTTCCTGTCACCCTAAATTCTGGTGTCATGTAAACCTGGCTCAAAATGGATTGGAAGTCATCTTGTAGGGGTTTTACATGCCTTTAAGGAGTGGCAGTGTTTTCTCTGTTCTCTTGCTACCTCATTGAAGACTTAGAAATGCCTGGGTAAATTGGGAGGAATAATTGTAAAAGAGTGCATTAAGGTGCCTGCACTAGAGAACTGCACTTTAAGTGCTCCTCTTGGTATCATCTCATGGGCTACAGCTGAAGAGATCTTCCAGATAACATGATTCAGAATAACATCAATTATCTCTGTTCTTGCATTTTCTCTATCCCTCTCCCCATAGTCTCCACAGACTTGTCTTATAGGAATACTTTATTCAGGCAGTGCGAAAGAGGAGTGCAGGCTCAGCAAAAGGCTCAGATAAAGCTAGATGCAACTGTAGTGTCTCAGACCATCATTTCTCAGGCAAAAAATGAAAATGGACAGATTCTGAGGGAATTCATCACCTACAAATTCCTTGCCACTGTGGATAAATCTGTGGATGATCTGAATATCTAAACAAACCATACCACTTTGACACAGGTACAGATGTAGGGTCTAGAGTTTAACCATCTACTTTAGAAATTATTGGATTTATTTCTTATTTCACTCTAGTTCATTCCCATTCATCTAACTTTTCTAAGACAAGTTCTTTGTTTATGTTCAATATAAATAGGGAAGGAAACCAAGGGAAATATAAAGAGATTCTGAATTAAACCCAAAAAATCCAACTATTTTTAATCCTTCATGAATTTTTCATTACTACTTCCCACAAAACACCTCCTGCCTTCTCCAAATGTTCTAAAAAGTGCTGCCATTCTTGGTAGATAAAAGCAGTATAAAATAATTGTATTAAGCAAAATTCCTTCTTTGTTTTTCTCAAACAGCTGCTATGTAGTGACTTTCCATCCAGTGTCTTCTGTATTGGGAATAGGTCCTTTAACTGTCAGGAGAGTAAAAGCAGTTAGCTTACAAATCTGTATGGGAACTTGATCACAGAGACAAATGCAAAGGGCCCTTTTGCTCATTTACACAGAGTTACAGCATAGAAAGTTCACTCTCAATCACTTCTTTCTGTTACTGTTTTTAGGGTGAAAAAGTGTTACTGGTACCAAAGCAAGTAGGAGATGTTCGTTCTTTACACTGTGCCCATCAACTTTCTAGCCATGGCAACCTGAGTAAGTTGGAGTAGGGAAGAGTGTGGAGGAGAGGCCGTAAGACCTGGCCGGAATGATACTATTCTAGATATCTCAGGCTGAAAGAAAAAGACAGGCTAAAATCTAGCAGAGATTAAATTTATTAAATATTAAGTTTAGAACTGCTTGAAAAACTTGTCAAAGTTTGGCTTCCTTTCTTTCAAAGATGTTTTCCCATGTAAAATCAGGTGCTCTCATAGAGCTTATCTTTCAATTGTTTTGATTTTATAGAAGCAAAGATTTCACCAGTTCCCCAGAAGTCTTTTCAGAACAGAACAAACAGTAAGCTTTCCAGACCATCTTTTAATTCTGTATTATGTTGTACTCAGCACAACAGATGCCTGATCTATGAATTATTTCAATCTAGTAAGTTTTGATAAAACACACTGTGGTATGTACCTTGGAGCAATTTTTTTTCTGCTTGTACAGACATCCCAAATCTTATTCTGTTAGACTGCTTTAGGTAGGAATGGGATGGCACAGGCACATGCTTGTAGGTTGACTCACATGCTGGGGGTGCCCAGTCTGACAGCTGATATGATACACAGGCATCCCACCACACAGGTCACCTGGATTGCTTGGAGCACTTTATCAGATAAATATTCTCTGGCTGCTATGCTGCATTTAAACCTTTCTCCTGCTTCAGGATTAAGTGCACAAGATGCAGACAGTGGTGAGCCAGTCATTTGTGCCCATCATTTAGGTCCTGGCAAAAGAAAGAGGCAGCCAGTGGAGTGAGCATGAGGCAGGGATCACATTAGTTTATTTTGGAAATAATGAGTAACTTATCAAATCAGTTGGTGTGGGGGTAACATGTAACAACCTTGCTCAGTGATCTGTGTTAGACATTCAACAGAGATGGCCTTACTCAAGGAACATTAAGTGTAAAACGACACCCCTTTAATACTCTCTTTGCTCTTAGTCCAGAGCTCTGATGCATCAGAAATGAAGTCCTTGTTATGTATAGGTTGCCCTTGACTACTAAAACCAGAAACCTCGAGCTGCCTAATACCATGGCTAGGGGAACAGTAAGTGAAAAAATGGTTTTGTTCTGGGTGTCTTTTAGGCTATAGAGAAAGTGCATATTTTGCCATTCTGGTGCTCAGAGTGATCAGCAAAGCTTAATTGTTTGCTTAAGCAGCCTTTGGAGCAGTGAGAGCTAACAGAGCTATAAATTGGCAGGGCTGGTCAATGCAGTTGAACAGCAAAAAGACTTTCAAAGAGACAGTTTTGCTCCCAAGTGCTTATTGTCAGCTCTTTGAGTTAAACAGATTTTAACAACCCAAACAAAAACTCCACAGGGGAGCTTTTTACAAATAGAAAACAAAGGAGCCCTGCTCCAGCTACATCAAAGCTTCCAGTCCTTTATAACCTCTGGTGGCAGTTTGTTTCATCCAAGGCCCCTAACTCAATGCTAATGTCACTTTTCCCGCCTACCAATGAACCATTTTTCTGGAGTTTCCTGATCTAGCTTTTAGCTGACTTCAGAGAAGAAACAGGATTGCTTTAGGCAAAGCTACAACCATCCCCATTACCATACCCTGCTTGCCCCCATGAAAGATGTCTGAGAACATCCGTGCTGTCATGAAGTTTTAAAGCCTTAGGTGCCTCTGGATTTGTTCATGTTGAAGCCATCCTAGTCAGGAGATTTCACTTCCCAGCCACCTTCACTTGTGTAGGCTGGGATAACTTGAGAGGCAGATTTGGACTGATGAATCTGAAGATAAGATGATAAAATGTATTTTATTCTTTTTTCAATTCCATTTTTATTCCCCATCCCAGTGTAAATAAGGGATAGTAATAAGAGATTTGAATTTATAAAAATTCCATGGTAGTGAAATTCCATGCACATTTAAGAAAGAACAGCATTACTTTGCATTTAGTGTGGAGTTTTTAATGCGATTTTGTTCAGAATATGACAAAATTTAACACTGCAGTTAAAAAGGGGATGTTCTTGCAGCTCTGGATAATTAATGACAGAGTAGGATTCAGCCTTATCTGAACAAGAGGCAGAACCATTTCATGGCTGCTCCACTTTGACATGACACAAAGAAGTACATGCTGCACTGGTAAATCCAAGTCTAATGGAAAAAAAATGCATTGATGGTTAAAAAAACCAAGAAAATATTTAGGCAGGGCAGAGAAATGAAATATATGGTTGTATATGAAACGTTGTAGGTACAGTTGAGATTTCAGATGTATGAAACCAACTGAAAGTTCTGAATCATCAAAACCCACAACATTACAGACCATCCAAAAGTTATAATTTTTTCTTTCAAAATGTGTGCTTATATCCAAAAGACATTCATGAAATAATTAATTTCTCAAATCTTTGTTATACTGTATAAATTTGAGGGGCAGCACTGAAAAGGGGAAAATGACAAGCCTCATGCCAACACCATATAACAATCTCAAATTCACTGGAGTCATCCTGATGCCTATATTATCACTTCAGTTTCCTTGCTCGTTTTAATTACCCAAGTAGTCCCATCACATTTTGTTGCCTCCTCCTACTCTGCAGATCCTCTCCTTGCTGCTGGAGTGCTATGCTCAACTCAGCATGGCAGAGACTTACAGTGCTGGCTGGATCTAGCTTTGAGTAGACAGTAAATATGAAGAGAGAAAAAGCTGTAATGGAGAGCAATGTATCTGTCTCAGTACCATACTGTGATGGGACATTATGTCTGTAATATTACAGACATGTAATGGGATATTATGTCTGAAATATTACAGATATTATGTCTGTAATATTTCACTGTTATTAAAAAATCTTTAGAGTTTCTAGTTATTTTGGATATTTCAGTTTTGGGGTTCCTAACTTGAAATCCTTCAAAGAGCCATGAATTTAGAAATTTATGGGAAAAAAACAGGGTTTCAAAGTGCTTCAGGTTAAGGACACCTAATTTTTAAAATCTTTAACCAATACTATCTCTTCCCTGTAATATCCACATGAAAGCATAGTTATCCTGCATCAGAGCCTGTACTTCTGTACTGAAGAATAGATGGTGGGAGTTGGTTAAGAATGTGTACTAGGAAGAACTAGTGCTACACCACTGTTTTCAACATCAGCAGTTCCATTCGCTTCTGCCTGACAGTAAGACTCCTCTCTTTGTTGAAGACTTTCTGCAGTTAGCTAAATTTCTTCCAGGCCAGCAGCTGTCTTCAGATTTTAACAGGCTGATAGGAGAAGGTGAAGAGAAAGAAGAATTCATCTTGTAACATCCCTAATCCAGGGAAGAAGTGGATCAGCTGAGCAGGAGGAAAGATAAGTAAGGAAGAAGCTTATAGATAAATGATGCAGTGGGATTTGAAAAGAAACTGAAGACAATCCATCTGGATTGAGTGAAGAATGGGAAAAAGAAATATGGAAACCCTATTTTAGGGTATCAACATATGAGCAAATAACTAGGCCACTGACTAAGCCCTGGCCTGAGGGAGGTAAGGGAACAGGATGTGGAAAATTACTGGACATTACAGGAGAAAGTGCTGAACATTATTGATAAGAGTGTGAGAAAATGACTGAAGTTACAGATAGCCCTGCAGGATGGCTGGGTTTCACAAGTGGTTAAGGGGGAGTTTTGTGAGAAATGGAACAGAAGGCCCAACTTCACAGATAACTGAGGAGGTGTTCTGGACACCTTTGGGGAGTAACATCTTGCAAGGCACCAAGGTAACTTCATCAGTAAGACCACAAAAGGACAAGATTACCTAGGTAATGCTATTAGAATTGGCAAATTTGGGATGGATGTAGCAAAACTGGGAGCAATGGGGAAAGAAGTAATTAGGTGGGTGTTGCAGAAGAGACCGGGGGCAGAGGAAGTGGGTGGCAAGGTGGGAATTGAAAAAGGGATATTAAGGTACACAAACCATAGGATCAGTGCAGTCTGGGGTATCTGTCAGGCAGTCCTGCACTTGACTGCCATAGCTGGAGCAAGACAATAAACCAAACCCATGCCTCTGACCATATCACAGAAGCAAAACCTGCTTCTGCACCAGTGGGAGCAAGGCAAGCAGCGTGATTTCCTGGGGTGCCATGGGACTGCCCCCCCAGATCAAATGGCCATCCTGGTATCACTGTGTCAGTGCCCAGCCCAGGTCTGCCATCACAGCTGCCCATCACTTCCTATCAACAACATGACACTAAACTAAAAAGTACTTCTGCATTTAACCTGCAAAATCATCAATGACTTTAAAATTTCACTAAAACCTGTTGACAGTGGCAAAATGATTTGCAAAGGTGATTTTTTTTTTTTTTGCATAGAAGAAATGTGTGAATATTTACAATTCTTTTCCAAAGACAGAATTGTGCCCTTACTGCCCACAGAATTATCAAGAATAAAAATAATTGTAGCCATTTTTTAAAAATGTAAAAAGCCCCCACAAAGGAAAATTGTTTCACACAACTGTTAAAAGAGACCTATGGGGCTTGAAAGAAACAGTCATCTTTTTCATGGTTCACTAAATTCACTGTTCTCTAGTACTCGTATGGCCTTTTCAGACAATATTTTGGTACCTTTAGTAAACTGGCCAGCTGCAAAGACCTCATCCCTTTCTTTGGTCTTCTCATCTCTGTACCTCTCATTTTGTTAAGTCAAATGAATGATTGTGTAATCCTGAATAGTGGTACAGACTTAAAAATATCACCTAGGATCATCCTGCTTTTCATTGTGTCTGTGTAGGCTGAAGAATTCTGCCTTTGACATTGTATGTAAAAGATTTATTTCTGTCATCAACTGGCGCATGCCATATATACAGATTCCTCTTGAAACCTCCATGGCTGATTACATTTTTAACAACATCTCAGACTGTGAAGTACCTGACACATCAACGAGACACTTATTGTTTTTAATGAAAATTTATTTTTTGTACTGTCATGTTAAAACTTGAAGGTTCAGATTCCACCTACCTCTGAGTACCACTTTTTCCCTCATAAAAAATCTGGTCAAATTAAATATTTGTTTCTTGGAAGGGGGAGGAGGGGAGCAAGCACAAGTGCAGACATGTTCATTTTTTCTGCTACATCGAGCCCTCTTTAATTATGTGAAAATTGACAGTTGTCACAATTCAGAGTAATAGTTTTCAGTATATAAATGACATAAAAGAAAAGTGTAAACTTCCTATGGTGGTGATTGCAAGGTCATATGGAAAGGATGCAGCCTCCTCCAGCACAAGAAGTAATTTACACAAGTTTATACCCAGGGTTGCTGGCAGAGGGGCAGGTGCCAATGTTCGTGGGGGACTGACGTAGCAGGGAGCTGGAGTATTTCCAGGCTGCCTGAGGAGCTGTGTTACATGTGTTCCTGATATCCCAAAATTAAATAGAAGCAATGGAACTTGAATCCTGCTCCCATCCCCACCATTCCCTACCCCTCTAATGCATTCGGCAGAAAGGTGACTGGCTTTCTATGAGCTCATTTCCACAATTTTGCTCTTAGCATTACTAGGCAGTAATCATACATTTTCAGAGGAATTTTAAATATTACAGAATGTTCTTGGGGGTTATCTGTCTATGTGCTCTTTTCCACTCTTTTTGCAATAAAGAATGAGTTGGTTTGAATCTGGAGAGAAAAATTTAGGTCTGGTTCAGAGTTTCACTGCATACTGTTTGTGTTCCCAACAGTTCTGCTTCAAGGTACTGTCCCAGTCTTCTCTTCCTTGCTGGAATAGCAGATGAGGATAAAGATATGGGCATGTTAGATTTAGGATACCTGTAAACCTTCATGTGCCACAGCTGTGGAAAACATGCCTTTTACTAGGTAGTACAGTGTTTTAAAGTACAGATTAAGTGTTTTGCATCTGGAAAAGGGGAAATAACAGTGTTGCTATGGAAAATATTTGAAAGACACTATTGTTCTGGACAGCCATATCGAAATGTTGAATTCAAAACACGGGAAATGCAGAGAGGGCATTCCCAAAAGAACAGGCACAAGAAGTCTATTCTGTGAGAGGCAGTTTAACAGTTTAGCTCATTTAGCTCAACAAAAGAAGGCTGAGAAGAGATATGATGACTCTTGGAAAATATATCTGCAAATAAATACCACAGAGAAAGAAGGGACAGCACAAAACTGGTTGTTTGTAATCTGAAAACAGATAAATTAGAAGCAGATTTCTAGCTAGCAGAGAAGTTCGGTTGTGGAACAACCTCACAGTAGTGTCAGAGACAGACACATGTTTAGATGGACTTAAGAATTACTGAAGGTCCAGAAGCATGTGGGCACTGACTCACCCCATTTGTTTCAGAGCCTGCTGTAAAACCATGCTGACTCTATGGTTTCAACTGCGTTTTAACCACAGCAAAATTGTTATCGAATGCCTAGTATTCTCAATTTTGAAGTTCATTAATTCTAAATCTCTTTGAAGTGAATAAAAGTTTCTCACTTTGCTGTCTGAATGGCAAGTATTAGATTAGAAGTGCATGTCACATCTTTTAAAAAGAAGAAAACTTCATGCAGTTGGAACTTAAAAATTTGGCACTAGAGAATCTGACTTTTTTGAAAGATAACAGGGGAGAATTTTCATGTTTTAATTTTCTACCTTAGGCTTATAGCCAAGTTTTGAACCTGTGAACATAAAGAAATGTAACAAAATATGGGACAAAGCTGCAGTGGTTACCATAATTCTCTAGAAAATGTGTTCCATTATGTTAATGAAAATATGTATTTTTCCTTGCAATATAGATGTTTTCCATTACCTTATGGTTCAGAATTGTGTCTAAGAAACATGTTATTACTAATGAGACTATTTCTTATACTACCAGAGACACTCTTGTAGTTTAATTAGTGAAAAAACTTCTGAGTGTTAATAATGAAAGCATATTAATAAAAATATGAGTCACAAAGTAAAGAAAAACTGAAGGGCTGTGACAGACAACAAAACCTTCTGATTTCACCACCTATTCTGCTGAGGTATCAAATACACTGTCATAACCACATGCTGAAAGGTTGCAAAATCATAATCTAAAAATTGGAAAAGCCAAAATTTAAGATTGTCTATGCAGCTGTACTTGTATTCTTCATGCATATGCATTTCATAATCTCTCAGCACTTTTTCCATAGGACCCTTGCCTTTTTAAGTGCCAAGGGTGAACAGTTCTCACAAAAAGCTGTTCAGCACCTTCTGATACACTTTTTATGCTGTGTGTGGCACCAGTCTTATTTGTTTCTCACTGTTCAAACCATCTCAGAAGAGAAATAGTTTCTGCATAGACTTTTCTGTCTCATTTATCACTACTGTCTCTGAGGGCTTCACAATGACTAATTAATTTAACTCCACAAACTCTTGTGAGATAAGGGCTGGCGTTTAATTGAGGCACAAAGAGATGAAGGTCAAAAGAATCCTCTAACTTGGAGGTGCACTGTGGACATGCTCTGAACATGGTGTTTAGAAGAATAAAGCTCTTTATGTTCAAATTACAAGTCATTATTCATCTCAATTGCAATAAGTAATGCTCAGCATTTCTGTCAATTAGAACCTAAGCTCAGGATAGTCACCTAGAAAATAAGAAATGAACAGTTATGAAAAATTTTGTTTAAGTGCCTCACCTAATGAGAGAAGGATAGGAAACCTTTGACAGACACAGAGCTATAATGTGATTTTCTGAGGCAGTATTTAACATTTGGGACATGTTTTCTTTTCCAGCAACTTCCCTGCCTCATTTTCAAAAATCACAGCCTCCAAGTTCAAGAATGGTCCGTTTCTGTGAGCAGGAAATCAAGCAAAGGTGGCAGGAAGCCTGCATGAATGTACAAGGAGCTCCTGACTAAACTCAGCCATAAAGGAAATGCATGCAAGATATGGAAGCAGAGACAGGTAGCCCAGGAGGAAAGCAGAGACACTGTCCAAACTTGCAGAGATTGGGTTAGGAAAACCAAAGCCCACCTAGAGTTGAATCTGTTGAGTGACATGAAGGGCAGACAAAAAGGATTCTACAAGTCTATCAGCATGGAAGGAAAACATGGGCCCACTGCTGAATAGGGCCAGGGCCCTGATGACAAAGGACATGGAGAAGCCTGCTGTACTCAATAACCTTCTTTGCCTCAGTCTTTACTGGTAAGACCATTCTTTGGGAATCCCAGGTCTCTGAGACCACTGGGAAAGTCTGGAGCAAGGAAGACTCACCCTTGGTGGAAGAGGATCAGGTTAGGGAGCATTTAAACAATTTAAACTTGCACAGGTCCATGGGACCTGACAGGCTGTACCCATGAGTGCTGAGGGAGCAGCTGATGTCATTGCAAGGCTACTATTATCTTTGAAAGATCACGGTGATCAGGAGATTCCTGTGGACTGTAAGAAAGTAAATGTCACTTCTGTCTCAAGAAGGAGGATCCAGGGAACTACAGGCTGGTTAGACTCACTGCGATTCATGGGAAGGTAATGGAGCAAGTCCTCCTGCAAACCACTTCTAAGGCTTGTTCTGTCCCTCCAAAAACTTCCTTCCTCTGTTTCTGCTTCCTTATCCAGTTCTATCCTATCTCTTGTCAGCTCACTTTTCAAGAATCCAGTTTAAACTCATCTCTGTGATTCACTCTAATGCAGACCTCAGTGGTCAGTATAATAGCTTCCTCCATCCTCCTCTGAGCTGTCTTTCCCCCTTCCCAATACCTGCCTCCCAGATTAGTTTCCTTCCCTCGGGTTCCCACTTTTCTCCATCCCCCCTGCCACTTCCTAAGCCCTTCTCCCACCTATTTGCTGAGCTAGACTAAATGTTTTTTAGAGGTTGAACTGCTCTCTCTGAAACTTTCTCTAGCTAAAAATAAGTAGCCTGAAGCAGACAGCACAGAAAATACAACTCATGTGGCTGAAGTTTCTCAGTGCTTGCAACTGAAAACATGCTCTTACAAAGCAGTGTTAAGCAATCTTACTAAGAGACAGACCTACTAAGATGTCAATAGCACAACTCTTTAAAAATGTCCAGGATTTCTAAATGCTGTCCCAGGCATATGAAGTCTATTATAGCACAAAGTAGCATGTATGCTAACCATCCATTAAAGCATCTGATTAAAAAGCAGAAATTTTTCCAGGAAATACATGAAAATACTTAGAGAATATGTTAAGTATTCAAAGACTTAAACTATAATATGCGTCATTAAGCTTCTGCAATTCTAATGGCCAAGATGTGCAAACAAATACTGCCCCAAAATTAATAACACAGAGTGACATTTTGCCTGCAGAAACACGAGCAAATCCCACTGATGTCAGTGCATAGTTCCTAGAGGCCATTATTTGGAGCTCATGTCTGCAACCATAAAGTTACATTAACAGTCTATTTGTGTGAAGAAAATTAACTACCAACCTAAAGAATATAAAATACTCTATTCAATTTTTAGAGAATGTTTGTGAAAGCAGTAAATGAATTTAAGAAAAATTACAAAGCCACAATTATTTTTTGAAAAGAAGACAGTAAATTTATAGTTTAAATTATTTCTATGGTTCTGTTCACATGTATACACATATATTATATAAATAATAAATGCTGTGTTAGTGGCAAAAGATTTTTAGGACGTTGTTCAATGGCTGGCAAGGATGAAGTCAACTGGAACATATTTTTAACCAGAGGACAGATCTTGTTTGAAGGCTTTATAAAGGAACCCTATAAATTTAGACCAAAAGCCTGGATTTATTTTATGTACTCTAGACCTCAGTTTGGCTTCTGATCACAGGAAAACTGGTGTAAATCTGGAATACCTCCTCTGAAACCAACTAAGGCTTTCAGAATTTATGCTCCTAAAACCAACAGAAGAATTTAACCCAAGGGCCCAAAGCCAGCTTTATTGAGCAAGAGACATTTGGTCTGGCTGCAGGGGGGAGAGACTGTGGAAGCTGGTCAGCTTTTCTCCCCAAGAAGTGATGTCAGACTAGTCAGTAGATCCCTTTGGGCATTAGACATCATGGGAAATAGCCAGAATCTCTTCTGAATGGGAACTGTTATAGAGAGCCAGCTGGCATCTCTTCCAGAAGGCTCAGGGGAGATGACCACCACCTAAAAGTGCATTACTGGTTGTTGGCCTCTTGTTTCAGAGCTGCTGTGACTTGCTCTCAATCCTCATTCTTTTTGTAACATGATGTAATTTAATTTATGACCACAAAAAGTGCAACAAGAAAGGGAAAAGATGAAAAATATTATGCTAAATACAACCAGCCATATACTTGAAAATGTAAACATCAAACTATTCCCTAGGTATGTAATTACAGGCAGCTTCAAAGAGGGAAAGGCACATTTTTAGCAAATACATCATATTTTGTATATGCTGCTTTTGCCTGAAGGACAGTATGGTTTTCTACAGGAGCACACCAAACTGTTTTTAAAGGGATCATCAACCAGAGTTTGTGGCTAATCATTTGGAGCTCCCATGAGACATACAGAGGCATTACATGGAAGAGAAAATAAAAACACAAAAGCAAATATTGCACATCTACAGCATGCTCTTATTTCTTCCCAAGACCCTGAAGGATGGCATACCAAGACACACACCAGGGTGGTGGGTAACAGGAGTAGCCATCCTCTGACACATTCCCCCTTCCCAGCTCTATGAAATTTGTGCTGCAAAAAACATCAGGAAGAAATACTTCTGCTCCTATTTGATGGTGTCAGTACCATACAGGGAGCTAGAAAGGCTGTGTTGGAAGGCTGATTTAATAGCACCAACAGTTAATAAATGCCCTTAACAGGCTCCCATCCCACCCACTGCTGCAGTCCCCTCTTCCGAGAACTGCACTGGGCTGCTGTAAATGTCTCCTTCTTCAGCCGCTGCTCTCAATTAGATCCCAAAGTCCTGTCTTTGGAGAGAGACACACGTGTAAGCCCTGGCCCACACGAACCCCCATGTCTCCCTCGATGCATTTGGACTACACTGCCAGAACCAGCTCATAGTCCTTCACTAGCACATTCCTCTTCACAGGGAAAACTGAGGTGTCCACGCCTCCTACTGAGCCCAGCAAGTGCTGCGGAATGGCCTCTCTGTGGAAGCTCCAGTAGTTACAGCATGAAATTCCCTTTCAAACTCTGACTCATTGCCTCCTTCTAATGGCCTTAATCCTCTCCCATTGGAATGGAAAGGCATTCTGTAAAGTGGGCTGTCATGACGTCCTTCATCAGTTTGTAAAATCTTTAGCATATCGTTACTAGCAGACCGGCTCTGTTTTTCAGAGCTGTGGTAGAGGAAAAGCAAACAGGAGGGCAGTGGCTGTTTTACTGTCCCAGTTTGCTGCCTTGGGCAACTGCCTGCTTTGGCTGTTCCATGTGAGAACCACCTAAAAGCAAGCACTGATGAAAAGTTTCCTGAAGAAATATCCAGGCATTTTTTTTTTTATCATTGTTTTATTTTCTAAAACAGTTTTCACCTCAAATAAAAATGCCCAAGAAGATCAATACTGACTAAGATCTGAAATGTTTGACTTGTGTGCTCTTTCTTAACAGCTTTCACTTTCTGAAACATGTTAGTCTGTTTGTGGAGAAGAGCAGCTCCTTCTGTTGGTATTCTTTGTACTAACTAAAAAGATACTTTGGTCAAAAGACACCAAGGACTAGATCTAGTAGATTCTAGTGGAAATGTGGGTGGAAATAATATTTTTATGGTTTAAATTTACAAATTAAGAGATCTCTTATTTAACTTTTCTAAACTTTTGGCTTAGATATATGGGGGAAAAAGGCAGAATGCCAGTGAGGATACAATAAAAAAATCTGGTATCATAAGGACGAGCTGAGCCCAACTCTTAGTTGCGCTCTAGTGTTCATCTTTGGACAACACAAAGGAGAATCAGAAAGAGAGCTCAAGGATGCCTCTGTGAGTAACTTAAACTCATGTTTAAATCTCCCTTGTCTGTGGTAGACCATTTTACCTCTAGCAAGTAGTTTCTGGTGTCCTAATTCCTAAATATTCATGTTTTGCATTTATTATCTCCAGCCTTCTGTAATGATGTTTGTTTCAGAATGAGTGTGGCTGTATTTGATTTGTCCGATGCTTGAAAGCAAAGGGACTAACAAAATCAGTGAAACTATTTTCTTGGATTGTGAAAGGGAAACAATAAAATTTCACTTCTTACATGTTAGGAAGACTTCCTCAGTCATTTTAATTTAAAAGGTTTTCATTTAGCAAATGGAGTTTGACAAGAATCAAATCTTGGCATAATGTAGCACTTCTCTCTTTTGAATATTTGTTTCTGTTAAATGACTGACCTCCAATCCAAGGTGATAAGGCCGAAGAAGCAATACTAGGCAAGGTTCAGGTCAGTAGAACCTGGTTCTTACAGGTGACTTCAACTACCCAGACATTTGCTGGAAGAACAATAGAGCAGCTCACATGTCATCCATCAAGTTCCTGGAATGCATGTTAGATGTGCCAACCAAGAATGAGGCGCTGCTGGACCTGTCACTCACAAACCAAGAAAACCTGCTTTGTAATATCTCGCTTAGCGATAGCCTTGGCTGCCATCATCACAATATTGTGGAGTTTGGGATCCTGTTGAACATGCTGAAGGTTAGTACTAAGACAAAGGTTTTAGATTTTAGAAGAGCAAACTTCAGCTCACACAGAGCTCTGTTGGAGGGATTCCGTGGGAAGCTTTCGTAGAGGATAAAGGAGCTAGCAAGTGCTAAGAGTTTTTCAAGAATGCTTTTCTGGAAGCAAAAAAACCAGTTCATTCCCTTTAAAGGTGAGGGAAGTAGATGGAGCAAGAGAGCACTTAACTGTGAGCTTCTGAGTCTCCTCAAAACCAGAAGAGAAGCATACCGGAGATGGCAAAACAGATGAATACCCATTGAGAACTACAAGGGCATTGCCAGGACATGCAGAGATGCAGTTAGAAAAGCAAAAGCTCAGCTCAAATTGAAATTGGCCAGAGATGTCAAAAACTGCAAGAAAGGGTTCTTCAGGTACATAAACAAGCAGAAACAGAAGTAAAATATTGTCCCACTGTTAAACAGGAGAGGTGAATTAGTCACCAACAATGCTGAAAAGGCAGATGTTCTCAACACTTTACTCACCTCTGTCTTTAGCAGCACTCTTGGCCCCCAGGCCTTGGGAACAAAAATCCAAGTCAATCCAAACACAGACCTGCCATCAGTGAAGGAAGCGTTGGTATGTGAACTATTACAGGACCTTCACCCCTACAAATCAATGGGCCTGAGGGTTAACACCTGAGGGTTAAGAGGGCTGGCTGACGTCATTGCCAGGCCACTCTTTATCATCTTTGAGAAATTAGGGAGATTCAAGGATGTCCCAGAAGACTGGAGGAAGGCTAATGTCACTCCCATGTACAAGAAGGGCTTAAAAGAGGATCCAGGAAATTATAGGCACATCAGTCTTACTTCAGTCCCCAGGAAAGTCATGGAAAGAATCCTCCTGGGGGCTATCACAAGGCAGATGAAGCATGTGATTGGCAAAATCGAGCACGGATTCACCAAGGGCAAATTGTGCTTGACAGACTTGATCCCCTTCTATGACAAAGTAACCTGCTCAGTTGATGTGGGGCAAGCAGTGGACATTGATTACCTGGATTTCTCCAAGGCTTTTGATATGGTTCCTCACAGCCTCCTCCTAGAGAAGCTGATGCGTTATGGTCTAGACAAGTGGTCTGTGGGTGGGTGGGGAACTGGCTGCCAGGCCCCACCTGGAGGGTGGAGGTAAATAGCTCCTTTTCAAACTGGCAACCTGTCACAAGTGGGGTCCCCCAGGGATCGATATTGGGCCCAATGCTGTTTAATAACTTCATAAGTGATCTGAGTGATGGGATCAGGTGTACCCTGATGAAGTTTGCTGATGATACCAAACTGAGTGGGGAAGGGGACACTTCAGAAGGGAGAGCCACCCTGCAGGAAGACCTGGCTGGGCTGGAAGAGGGGGCTAATAAGAACCTTATGAAAGTGTAAGGTCTTGCATCTGGGAAGACATCCCAGCACAGGCTGGGATCTGTGGAAAGGGACCTGGGGGTCCTGGTGGACAAGGAGCTCAATAGGAATGACCAGGGTGCTGCAGCGGCAAAGAAAGCCAACAGGATGCTGGGTTGGATCAACAATGACATCACCAGCAGAGATAAAGAAGTCATTATCCCACTCTGCTCAGCACTTGTCAGGCCACACCTGGAACACCGTGTTCAGTTTTGGTCCCCGCTATGCAAGAAAACTGTGGCCAGTCTGGAGAGGGTCCAGAGGAGGGCCACAAAGATGATCAAGGGACTGGGAAGCCTGCCATGTGAGGAAAGGCTGAGAGAACTGGGTCTGTTCAGCCTTGAGAAGAAAAGGCCTAGGGGAGACCTCGTCACCATGTTCCAGTATTTAATGGGTGGCTAATACTTCCAAAGATGATGGAGACTCCCTTTTCACAAGGAGTCGCATGGCAAAGACGAGGGGTAATGGGTACAAGTTACTCCTGGGGACATTCTGATTGGACACAAGAGTAAACTTTTTCACAGTGGGAACAACCAGCCATTGGAATAATCTCCCCAGGGAAGTGGTGGATTCCCCAACATTGGACAATTTAAAGATTCAGCTGGACAGGGTGCTGGGCCACCTTGTCTAGACTGTGCTTTTGCCAAGAAAGGGTGGACCAGGTGATCCTTGAGGTCCCTTCCAACCTGGGATTCTATGATTCCATGATTAATTTTTTTCCATTTTTTGTGGGCAATGATAGACCACATCGACATTTTACTTTCCTGATAAGGGAATCAGATTATTTTTTATTATTACCCCAAGACATTAGTTGTACAAAGGACCTAAGGGTAAGTTTTACTAGCAGAGAAAATTAGTAACTACAAATAAACTGCAGGGCTGAAAGGCAGAAAACTGTAGAGGTGATGAATGAAAAAAACTGATGTTATATGAGATAATACAGTGCTAGCCATATGAAAAATTCATCTTGCTGAAATACAGATTTTTTAGAAAATATTCAGCATGAATTAATGTGAATCTGTATGTAATAGCTGGCTAAAATATCTGCTCTGTTTTACAAGTGCATTGTCACGTAAACAGAAAAACATACAGTAAAGAAATATTACAACATAGGAAAACAAAAGACTCTTACAGTAACACATAGTTTTCTTCATTCAACATACCTAAATGTGATGTGATTTTTATGTAATATTTTCTGTTTATCAACTTTTTTTGTTGCTGGGGGATCGGTTGATTATTTCCTAGTAGTTGAAAGGCTAACACTCATCAGATTCACGAGATAACACTCCAACAATTCATGAGTTGGAAAATACAGTCTTGTTCTTTCCTTATGTCACATGGTCTTTGATAGCCAGAGTCCCTTCTATGAGAATATAATGAAGAAATATTTCAAAGCAATTGTTTTGCTCATCAGGTTTTTCAGCCTTTCTTTATGCTGACAAGTGAAGCCTTAACTCCTCTCCAGGTCTGAATTCAGAGCCCACTGTAGTCACTGACTCCTACTGGCTGTAACAGGCCGCAGATGAGGGCCCATGTGTGTAGCATTGAGCTGTGGATGCAGAAACCCTGTTGCTTCAGCTGTAGCTCAGGGGACACAACTCATACAGGGACACTTCTTTGCACCCACTAGAAAGGGTACAGCATGTACTTCCTTAGTGCCTAGACAACTCTCCTATCTGCTTTATCGTACAGAATAGTGGAGGAAGAATAATGTTCTGAGCGTGGGGGTGAGAAGCAGCAGAACCGTGCCAGGGCTGCAAGTGCTCCCCGTTCTTTCTCAAAGACCCATGCTAGGCAAGGAATGGGTTACTTGACCCCATCCCTTCTTATGTCCTGGAGGTAAAAAAAATACATTTCTTTACCAAACTGTAGATTAACACCAAACTGCAGATTAACAATTGGGTAATAAGAAAACTGTGATTCATATGACTAAAATATGAGTTGGTCTTGTTCCTATTCCTCACACTCCCGCTTTACTGCATTTGTTTAATAGCACTTCCTAGTACTTAAAAAAAAATATCTACAAGGGATATGATATATACACTTATTGTTATGCTAAAGAGGAAAAACAGCATAGTGGCAAAAAGTGTAAGAGATTCTGTTACTTGTCGTTTTGAAAACAAGTCTAATGTAATGCAATGCATGAACTGCTTTTTAGAACAGCCAGAGTCTCCTGCTCTACTAAATCTCCTTTGTGAGGAACTGGGTTTAAGACACAGTTTTTAAGAAAGAGCTGCTGTCATAAAGAGTTGTTCTTCAGTTAGATTAACATGGAAACATGTCCAGTTATTCCTACCATAAAACCATCTTTTCTGGCATGTACGTCCTTTGAACCAGTTAAACTTTAATCCCAATAACACAGGAACTAAAATTAAATACGTTTTTCCATTTTTGTTTTTGCACTTAAAGGGAAAAGTACAGAAAATATTTAAAATACAACATATTCCTACAGATATCAATGTACAGATTTTTTAAAATTTTGAGAAAATTATAAAAGAAATTGCACCTATGTATGCTCTAATTTTGTCAAATATGTAATTTTTAAGCCTAAATTCTCAGTTTCCAAATCATCCTATTACTCAGAACAGGGGTATGGAGTCTGTGCTGGTGGTAGAATGTTTTTAAATAAAGACTCCAAAAGTCAGATAAAACAGCCCAAACACTTGGGATATTACCTTACTTCTACACTGCAGATTTGTTTTCGTATAACTCTTATATTTTAACTTATACCAATTTTTTTCTCCTGTCAATCTACTCACTCCCAGGATCTCTCAAACCTCAATAAAATTAGAGGAAGCCTACGGTTATTTTGATTTAATTAATACCTACAGATTTCATAGTCCTCCCATTCAAGCAGGATTGGCTGAGTCTAATTGAAAGCCATGGCCCCAGCTGTCTGTCAGGTGGATCATGATGGGATGTGGGGAGAGTATTTCCTGCAGGGTCTGGGTGGATGGCTGTAATGGTTTTCTCAGTCTGTAGCAGTTTGTGAAAACTCAGCATCAAAGAAGCAGTTATCATCAAAATTCATCTCTGGTAGGGTATTTTCTTATATTTGTTTTTATTTTAGTGATGTAACACCTGTGCTAAAGCACAACCCTTATATCCAAGTGGATTCTGAATTTTACATCTATATTTAATTCTGAAAAGTCTAGAAAATTATAGGTTTCTTGTGCTGGTTGTTTGGGGTTTTTTTAAGACACTGAAAATGTTTTATTAACATAAGCACATTAACTGTGCTATTAGCATACAGAAAAGCACAGTTTGAGGACTCTCCGTTATCAGGACTTGCTCAAGACTGATAGTTAGGTCTCCTAGGAAAGATGTGTATTTCAGCAAAGTGAATATATGTTTCAAATGGGGAGGCGAGGAGACAAGAAAGGGAGAGTTTTTAAACCAAATAAATACAGTAAATTAGACACAGTCTGGAGTATGCTATTGCAAGAATTTAAAGTGTGCACATGGTTTCTTTAAAGTCTAGGTCTAAGTCATTGTTATTATGATGGTATGTAGCATCTCTTAGTATTTAAAATGTATTTGTTCTAAGCAAGTGTTTCAAAGCTTCCTATGTTCCTGCTTCATAGACATGTTCTAGATTAGCTATATAGACTTCTGTTTGCAACTATAATGGTGCAGAAGAAATACATGTATCAGTGGAGGGCAGAGAACAACTAAGAATTAAAACTACATACAAAATTCAAAACCTCAGAGGTCAATATCTGTTGCCTGATAAAACACAAACTAGCAAAACAATGATTAAACTAATGATTGATCGCATGTAACTTCAAAAATCTAATTCCTGAAGATAGACAAAGCAATCAACACACAGTCAATGGCATTACTTTCTACGGCAGCTGTGGGTATTGATTTCCAGCCATCAGTCAAAGTGGTGAAAGCCAAGTCAAAGAATCTATTATCATTATTCTTCCCAAACTTCTATATTGTAGTCAGTCTGCCAACTCCAGGAAATGTTTCAGAGTTGCTTATTTTAATATACATTCTTCAATTGTCAAGCTGTACAAATAGCTATATTTTCTAATACTCATTTTAATTTTCTTTAATTGTGAGACATTTAATCAGCAGATGTCTCCATCTCCTCTCTTTTTCCCCATCTCACCAAAGTTATAAATCAAATCTTGGGTGAAATTTAAAGAGGTGTATCAGAGAATTTTCCAAATTTTTGTCTTTTTTTCCCCAACAACAAAATTGCTTTATGTAAAGCAAAGGAATTCTTGACAAAAGTTCCTTTGCATTTTTATTTAGGCAAACACTGGGGATGCCTATGTTTGGAATTAAATCTTTAAGGGTACTCTGCTAGATAAACATACTTCTCAAAGAAATGCAATGAGACATCTTGTGTATATTACAGTCAGCTGTGGACAGCATTCCTTTCACTAGTTTTGATTAATATGCCTTTGTATCCTGGTAAGATTAATGAACTGTGAAGGATATGTGGACACTGTCTCTTCATTTTAAAGAAAGAGTGTGAAGAATTTAAATAAACATAACATTTAGATGGTTTATTTTGTCAGGATCTGGTTGACTGTTTCTGCCTTTATAAAGCCTGTATGCTTTTTGTTTGTTTGCTTGTTTGGTAGGTGGTTTTGGAGCTTGCCATTTTTAGGGAGTAGTTATGTTGGTGAAGAGCAACTACGAGCTATTATTTCAACAAGCAATGAAAACTTATGCTAGATGAGCTGATTAGATTTGTATTAGCTGTCAGATAATGGGATGAAGTTTTAGAGGTGCTTTGAAAAGAGAAATTTATTGTAATATGATTTCTCTGAGAGTTGCTATAAAATATGAGTAAAACAGAAGAGTAAAAAAAAAATCTAAAGTTGAAACGAAATTTAAAAAAAAATCTGGATGCAGCTATAGCTTTTCTATTACATAAAGAAAAAATTAATGGCCATCAAAGAATTGTAGGTCTGATACTATTTCTAAGTTGGTTTTTGATCTGTAAATTTTTGCTAAAGTATTTTTTTTGCTCTTGAAACCATCCACAATGCCATCTTACAGCCAAGTCAAGTAATTACAGACAAAACTACCACTATCAACCACAGAGAGAGAATTAAATTCACTCAAGGGCTAGGGAGCGGTTCTTACAATTGTTTCTACTACTTCTACATGACAGAATGTTATATCCCTACTGATTTTAAAGTAGTATGAATACTAATAAGCTATTAGTTAGAAACAACTATTAATTAATTTTTAACTGATAAATGTTTATTTTTTAAAGAATCTCCTTTCTGTTGCTTTCTCATTTGCTATGCTACCTTAATCTGTCTGTGTAGGCTTACTTTACTTTCTGAAGTATGTAAGCTATACAAGACTGAAGTATGACTAGGAGCCTGGAGACTAGAATTATGCTTCTCTATGATCAATTGTGCAAAATTGACCGCTAAGCAAAAAATGTTTGTTACTGTAATGATTATTCATTGTTCTACATGAGCTGACCAAGCACTGTAAGTTTAGTTGTTAGAAAAGATTTGGAATTTGAAAAAGCAAAACATTCGTATATGGTACTAGATATTACTTTTTATTGCAGCTTTGGTATAAAGATTACCAACTTAGTGATTTAGGATTCTGAGTTACTCATCTGCTCTGAGCTGGTGGCTGTGGGTCTCACACAGGCATATGTTTACTATTACAGTATGGGAAGACCAGTCCGAATGCTTTCTTCCTCAAAAGCCTCATCACGTTTGGTCCACAGATCCATTCAATCCAGCCCTTTCCCAAAATAGTAGAATAAACTTCTGGACAAATCTAATCTCTACCAGTTCTGTCAGATTCAATCATATCTGAGTGAGACAATCAGTCAAATAACACAAACAGCAGAAGGGGAGAGAGCCTCCTGTAACCAAGAAGAAAGCTTTTCCATGTTTGTCAGATCTTAAATCTCCAGTAATCAATTCAAGATTGCTAAAATAATTTTAGTTTTATTAGTGGGTTTTACATTCTTATATTTTAGCTGTATACGATGATCATCAACCAGAAACTACAAAGCACAGATCAGAGTCCAGAGAGAGGCTTAAGGTCACCAAGCACAAGAACAATTGGCCAACACCATAACCAAAAGTTAAAAATTAAATTAACCAATGATTAAACATTAAATATATTTGTAAATACTGTTCCTCAACAATCAGCAACATATAACCATGGAGTTGGTGGCATACAAATTTTGAGTCTGAGGAAGCATCTGTGATTTGTCCTGAACTCTCTCATACATTTAACAGTGAATTCCAAGGTTAGCGCTCTATGTAGTGGTGTCAAGGTCCTCAGAGCAGATACTTTCTCTGGTCAAAAAGCTGAAAGGAGGAGCCAGTCTGTTTGAAAGCTGGGATTTATCAAGCTTTAAATAGCATGGGACTTCCTCTCCTAGGATATTCTGACAGACTTAAAATTTTTATTTACATTTTTGCTAACTTTGTCAAAATCCTGATGTTAAAGAGATCACAGTTGTCAAATTAGAAATATGTTTGCTTTGCACAGTTCTAGGTGAGTTTGCCAGAACAGGTTTAAACCTGCCTTTTTTCCCTCAGGCTGGTGGAACCCCTGGGCTAGTTTTTTGTTGTCATCTACAATGTATTTAGCAAAATGGCATATATATCACTTAGTCACATATACGAGCAGTACCTGATGGTTCAGGGGTAGATAGAACCTGGGGAATTATTGCACTCAACACAAACCTGCCACACTCAAATTTTCACTCAGTTGTTCTATGCTAATATAGTATTAATTGTCACATAAAGCCATCAGTGAAAGTTTGGGTCTTGGAAAAACAAGGGCAAAATTCTTGCTAGCTTCAGCAGAGCTGGGTTTTCAGGCAAAGTGAGTAGAAGTCCAATCCAGTGGTGATGCTGATGCCCTTGGGGACTGCTCAGGAATAGTGTGAAGAACTCCAAATGGCTATGTCTAAAAAAACAGGCTGCTTTCTCTCCTATGTCTGTCCCACAGTATGTTCTTTGTTATCATCTGTGAATCACCAAACATCCTTTGTGACGTTTATATGGTATAGTTATAAATAACTCTAACACTTGCATGTTAAACAGAAGGTGATTTACAAAGTGTTGCTCAATCTGACAGCTGTTACTACAGCATAGCCAGAATAGATTACTTGCAAGTTTATTTTAATTATAGATAGGCCTACACTGAAATACTATAGTCACCTGTTTTGTACTGGGACTGCACAATAGTGGTAAATAATAGCATGAGGTATGTTTGCCTTTGTAAAAGAAAGAGTACTGGCCTTCATATAGGTAATTTGTTTTCAAGTATCACATTTTCATCTGGCTCTTTTTAGCAGATTTGGTTAGACTTCTATTCAAAATATATAGAATATTCAGAAAGATCCATTTGAAATATGATGAATCGAAGTCCAACCTTCACAAGCTGAAATTCGCCCATCAGTCTAGGACCAGTGACTGTACTCAGGTACTAATCCCAGCAAGTTTTTCTTTTAGGAAAAACTGCCATCACTAACAAGAACAGTTCTGCATTTGTCCTTCAAATGCTTCTTTTGTGATACAATGAGTCACATCTGTGGAAGCAAACAATTAAATGCATGAAAACTATGTAATACAATACTGTAGAAATTGTGGTACGGCAATAAGGAACTGTCCACAGATCTTGTTTTATGGATTAAGAAGGTGAATTGGAAGAACCTGACTCTCTGGTGGGCTTCCCAACATCAAGATGACAACTTCCAAAAATACTTATTCAGCGAACTCTTATGCAAATCCTTTAAAGTCCCTGACATCACCTGAATTATGCAGAATAAGAATGTTACATGAGATGGATCATTACTCTGACCATGTATAGTTATGAGACTAAGTTTTGAACAGTCTTTGAATTTTGATCTCTAGAAGATCCTTACAGTAAATATTGGAACCTTTGTAGCAGTCAGAAAAAGTGATATTGTTCTTTCATGAATATGTAACTGTAATAACCTATCAGAATAATAGGTACTCCAAAAATAGTAATAAAAGACAACTTCAGTATACACACTGTTAATATCTTGCACTCTGTGTTTCCTAAAATAGATGGAGAATCTCTAGTTCAATTTTAAATGGTAAACCTTAATAGAAAGTGCTTCACTTATCTGAGGTGATGTGACCTTCTAACCAAAAATTACACAATAGCAGCTTCAGATACTATTTTCAGTGTCTCTGTATTTGGACAAATTTTGTCATGAAGTAATTCTTACAGTTGAATAGCATGGCAAGGTTACATATACATACTGTATTCAAACTTCAAGCTATGGTAAGTTTATTGCAATAGCTTAACTTGTATATTAATGTTCCTATGGAAAGCCTTGTCAGTTCTGTCAGTCTCTCAACACTACTATGGTCCACCAGGGCTGACCTGTTAACTATATGCCCTCTGCTGCTTTGTAGGAATGGTCATTATAAATCACTCTCTGCCCAAATGTAGATACAGATGGGATCAATCAATTACTGCTTGCCAGCTCTGAGAACGATCATCAGTGCAATACAGCTAAGCAATACTAATCTCTAGTAACCATCTGGAACCATTAAGACAAACTGTATCTCCTTGCCCAGGGGAGGCAAAAGTTTCGGAAGCCCTTAAGGCCCATGGCCTGAGTTGCCTACAGTTACAACCAGCTGACAAAAAAGCCAAGAACAAGAATCAGGTCTTCAGCAGAGCTTGTATTACTTAATCCTTTCATGAAGAGTTGAATGGGATTTTGTAGTGAAGTGTAACTGTCAAACTTAGGTTTTGGTGAAATCCAACAGTGCCATTGAAGGCAGTAGCAACTGCAGGATCAGCAGAAGAAACAATGAGTTCTCTAAAAGCCTAGGTATGATCCTGGATGGACATAAGAGGACCAAAGAAATGTTGAAGACCACCAGATGGGTGCAAAAGCTGGGGTTTTAAGCTCCAGAATTGCTTATTTAAAGATATAGTTTAGTCTTACATAGTCTAATAAGCCTCAGGTTTCTTGGGACCCAAACTGGATTTTATATGTCAGGGGTGGTAGCTATGAGCCCACCCAAATCCTGACAGATTCAAGTCTCTCCAAATGAGAGGAATGCATGCCAGTGCAAATCTGCTCAGAATCACAAGTCTAATGCCTATTTTGAGGGTTCTTTGCTCATTGCAGAGAGTTGTAATTCTTTCTTTATAAATCTGTAGCTGCTTGAAGTAGGGTATCTTTAGAGTGCTCTCAGTAAAAACACTGCTTCTGCTATCAAACTGGCAATCGAGCCTGAAGAAAAGATACATCTCTGTTGAGCTCAATGGACTTGCTTTTGAATCCATAGATAAAAGTATTCTTATGTCTTTAAAATCAATTTAAGCGTTCTTAAATAAAGCAAAATCCTTAATATTTCTAATATTAAGCAAATTTAAAATAAGTAAATTGTCCTTAAAAGGATGGGGATTTTTAAACCTTATTCACATCTACAAAGTGCTCGCAAAGTCTAGCAACTTTATTGAATTGAATACTGACATGTGAAACCACCCTTATTTTTATAATTGTTTGCAGGATCAGTCTCTGAATCTTATTTTTGGTACTAGAAGATTTGCTTTCACCTGAAAAGCTTAATACAGGAGACCTGGAAACTGTATTGTTCTCTTGACTATGAACTTCACCCCACAAGGAATATGTTTTGTTACAGCTTGTCATTTCCTTGGAAGATTCTCTGACACCAGTCTCTTTACAAGCAGAGACAGGAATTTTCTGTCTATCAGAAGAGAAAGGGCTGAGGTATGATGTGTCTTATTTCATAAATGAAAGATTGGATGAGTCTCTCTTAGCCAAAGAATTCTTGTTTAGGTCTACATTTAACAAAGTACTTCAAAAACATGGCTAACATGAAGTGTTTGAGTCAGGCTGTTGAAATCAAAGGAACTATGAAAACCTTAAAATGCTGCAAATGCGCATCTGCCTCTCAAAATCTGTGACTAAAGAATTATTTTATTGTAATATTTCACTGGTTTTGGTAAAAGCATTCAAATGTATGATTCAAGTAAACAGAAAATTTCATATACGTATATTTCAGTGTTTCAAATATGCAGCCCCGAAGAAGGTGGAAGGCCTCTCCTTATATGTCTTTGAGAATTACAAACTGAGAGATGTAGCAATAACAAGTGAAGCTTTATAAACCCATTTAGCTGATCTACCTCTTTTTCCAGGAAGCAGCTGCATCTAGCTTTGAGATACAATTCTAGCTGCTTGGTATGCAGGTTAAGACTTCTGCTAAGACGGGCTATTGCTGATTTATACTATGTATGTATATATATACACACCTCCCTGGCAGTGTTCAAGGCCAGGTTGGACGGGGCTTTGAGCAACCTGGTCTAGTGGAAGGTGTCCCTGCCCATGGCAGCGGGTGGGAACTAGATGATCTTTAAGGTCCCTTCCAACCCCAACCATTCTATGACTCTGTCAGCAAACATGAAAAAGAGCAAGATTCATTCATAAAGGGAGTGGAAACTACAGGAAGTCATACAAGGGGAGGTAGAATCTCCCCCTTTGTGCTTTATTTTTACTTTAAGGGTCTTGTCTTAAAAATATGAAAAAGACTCAACATTTTATTTAAAAAATATTAAAAAGGGGAAGAAGCGTGTGTGTGCAGCAGGGAGTGCCTGCTGTAGTAGACAGTGGCTCATGAAGTACACAGCTTCTTGACAGGAGTTGATTCATGTCTAGCCAGTTCATGTTGCCAGTAGGGAAGGGGTCCAGCTCCAACAAAACATGCCTTTAGAAATTACTGATGCACAGACCTCATGCTGGCCATCAGCACAAGCCAGCGGTGAAGGCCATCTCAATGCCTGCTTTTCTCTTTCACATAGAACTTGAGATTAATAGGAGTTTTGTCCAAGTGAGGTACAGCTACTCTAATAGATTAAGAGCAGGCTCTGACTGCCACCTCTGTTTATGTTGCCTTTAAATTGATCTCTTCTATGTTTAGATGTTCAAAGAACATTTTGCACATAATAGCAGGTAAGAGAGAGCACAAGTATTTAATTTCAGGATCTGATTGCTTTTTAGGCTACTTCTTGCACTATTACTCTACATGATGCAATTCTCTTCAGGCTTCCTTCATGCTAAAGCATGACATCTGTTAATTGGAATGAAATAATGCAGACATTTAAACACAAGTGATTAATCTGGCCCTGGTCAAGCCTTGTGAAATACTGAGCACTAAAACCAATAGGAAAGGATGGTTGTAACTTTCAGGCCTAGTGCCTGTATCTTTTCCTAACAATCCCTTCTTGCTTTACATGTAAACTCAGTGATGTATTTCACTTTTAATTGAAGGAAATTGTTTATTATGCAGAAAAAAATATAAAATTGCATCTGTTGTAATGGCAACTACATCTTTTTTTTTTAAGTGCCATCATAAGACCTATCTTGGCCCGAGGCTGGTAGGTTGAAAATTTACTGACGTCTTTTCTTTCAGCAAATTGAACTCAGAATTTTGAACTAACCTTGGTATTAGGCATTTCCAAGTGATTGATAAATGAGTATCAAGATCCCTTTTCTTGGCAATCAAGAAATGCAGAGGCAATTATTGTCTTTTTAAAGACATAAAAATAATGGACTCTTTGCTCATAATTACAGCATCAAGGTCATCAGAATCTGAAAGAAAATAATATACTGCCTCTGCTCTGCCGTCTCCACTGTTACAACTATTACTTCAAGTTTATAATGTTCTATATACTTCTTTGAGAAACTTCTACCTCTCTTTGAAAAAAGATCTTTAAGCCTGATAAGACCTTGAACTGCTTGCAAATCTAATGTGGTATTGGATTATCTCTTTTGTCTCCTTTTTGCTGATTGGAAAGAATTATTTGTCCCTGAATGCCAAGGACAGTTCTGCAAAATTGGCTGAACAAATGAACCAATAACCCCAACCTGTATGCTTATCCTCAGTATAAGAAAAGAATACAGAGGAAAATAGCTCTCTAAGTGTGTATCCAGAGATGAGGAGAGAGGAAAAAAAAATATTTTTTTTCTTGGAAATTGTCTTTGATATTTTTGAATAACTAATATTCAAAGAGAAAAAGCAAAAATTTTGCCTTGAAAATAAAATAAAAGCCATTTAAATGCCAAGTCCTAGTCACAAAATCTTAGTGCTCTGGAGGCTGGATGGCTGACCTTCAGAGAAGCCATGATGCAGTAAATAGATGTGAGGAGAGAAGGGGCTGGAGCAGGTTGGAGGAGGCATGCTCAACACTGTGGTCACGTCTCTGTGATTTGTCGTGATTGCCAGCCCCAGAGGGCAGTGGAAGCCACACAATAGTCTAATGTTGGTAGAGTAATCTAGCAGCACCAGCTGCTCCAAAATAGGAGATGTGCTGTCTCTGAGTCTGATTAATTTGGCCCAACATGCATGCATGCCTTGAGATGCTGTGTACCAGAAAGCCACAAAACTTGCACACAAATTTTTAAGAGATTAAAATTAACTTGTGATAATTTTAGGCTATTGTAGTTAAACTTGGTTGGTTGAAATCTGCTTGGACCTCATCTCTGCTTAAGTGTGAATCCTTCAAATAATCAAACCGTAGCAGTAAATTAAAGAGGACCTATCTCAGCCATGGCATTAGCATACAGTTGTCCATACTGTTCACTGGTTTGCACAATCTCTGCAGATTTGGTGTGGGCCTGCAGCACCAACCCGCATGTCTGAGCACAGCTTGGGTGACAGCACAGTTCACAAACTGTTCCCAACAAGCACTTTGGATGGTGCCGCTCTGTCTGAGATATGAGAATAGTTAGCTGTGTGAATATGTGCTCTGCCATACCGTTTGACCTCAAGCCAGAAAATTATTCCCAGTTCATTTTGTTTACTAGTGTAGTTGTAGGCTTAAGGGTCTTGTCTGTGCTGAAAAATCTGAGTTTCCTATTTAGCAGCTTGCCTACATTATCCCACCTCACTTTCTCTACCACTTCAAGTCACAGTGAAATCCTGTTTATCATACAGTTCATACAGTATTTTTTAGAAACTTGAACCTGAACATTTTAGCTCTTTGTGTGAAATTCTGCTGCATGTTGAGACCATTCTATAGCGCAGGAAGGGTGGTGCTCAGTGTTCCACTGGTGTGCCAGTTGGAGGAGAGCACAAAGAGTACCACAACATATTTGGGGCATAACTTCAAGTCTTGAAGTCCTAGAGACCAAGGACTGAAACTTGTATTCAGTGCCCAGGAGCAACACAAGTTCAGTCCTGAACTCAGAGGAAAAATAGGCTGCAAGTCCAAGAGCTAAAGCACAGAGAATATCTCCCCTGTGCACCAAGGAGTTCCACATTTGAATCCGATCCTTCTGCAGGATACGACACAGGGCTGAGCTTTACAGATACGGTTTTAGGGTGTCAATAAGAAAAGGGAATCCCAGAATCAAAGAAGTAGAACAAAATAAGTAATATTTCTGGAATCATTCGCTATGATCATATAGGAAATCTGTTTTTAAATAAGAAGTATAGTTGCTCAATATTGCATAAGAGCCATTATATGCTTTCATAAATCTGTTGCAAATTGATTCTCCTTAATTTAATTTTTTAATTAAATTATTTATGCTTTTATTTAGCATTGCAAGAAGCAAGTGACAAAGATTATATTTAAAAATTCAATTTAAAAAAGCAGTCAAGTGCTTAGTTCTGAAGATTCATGCTTTTATTTTGGAGGAATGGGATTTTGGTTGGTTTAATTTAATTGTCAAATTCCAGAACTATCCTAAAACTACATAAAGCTGTCTTCATTTCTTGACTTAAGTGCACAGAAAAGATTAAATTCCATTCTGTGTATTGATTCTTTGGTCTGAAAACAGCAGATTAATATTTCATATTATTTAGTTTACACATACTGTAATTAAGACTGATACACTGTAATCAGTCTGCTTCAAATCATCTTCTGAAGTGTCTCATAAATTAGATTGAATCCTGTTTACTTTTCTTTCCTAATACTGATATGAAAAAATAATTACATTTACAAAACAATATATCTCAATCCAGCAGTCATGACATATTTAATAAAAGACAGAAAATCTATGGGCAGGAACATTATTTTCATTATAATCTATTTTGTTCTTGTTTCCTCCCAAAGATATGCACAAAGTGCAATGCCCAAAGGTTAGATGAAATTTAGCTTTTACCAGCAGATCCAGCTTGGGATCCAAACTAAATTATTCTCAACTTAGCTTTGGTTGTAAAGCTATAGTTTTCCTCTCTATCACTGCATGCTGTTAGGTGATAACATAATGCTGTACCTATTAGATTGAAGATGAGATTCTAACAGACCTTTTAATGCTATGTAGCAATACATATACGGAAGTCATTACAGTTCCTAAACATGATGAGATAAGAGTATTGCAAACACGAGAGCGGAAAAGGACAAACCCCGTACTGATAATGTTGTTAGGCAAAAGCTGAGGCTTCTACAAGTTGTGTAGTCATCTGCCTTTGCAAATGAGCAAAAAGTCATGTGGGGGTAACTACAGCATAAGCAAAGCCCTAAGGGGTAAATATTCCAAAGGCATATAGTGTTTTAGCCAGTGAAGTCACTGATAATCAGATAGGTATGGCTGATTGTAGATAATCATTTAGCAAAGGCTGCTTGCGACTTTTGAAACATTTAGCTAAAAATAGTGTAACCAGACAGGACACTGGCTGAAAACTACAGAGAGCTCATGGCATGTATTTTACAAATTAAATACTTGTGAATTTTACAGTATGTCAAAAATACGCACCCTACACTAGAAATATGCCTTCTTCATTTTTTCCTTTGTAGAAAATTTCTGCCACAAAACATTTTATTCAGCACTTAAACTATTGTACAAACTTATTTTTTACCATAAGACAATCTGTTGAACTCGAATATATTTCTGTCACCTTTAATCTTTGTAGAACATTGTACACACCATTTACATTTCCCATTTTGTTATTAAAACCACTGTTCAAAGAGTAGGTTTTTATTTGTTATGAAGAATTCTGTTCAACTAACAAACACCTATACACTCCAGAAAGCAGATTTTCCTGTGTGTTTTCATAGGGGATGCAGAATGTGGGCTGTAGAATGGGATGACTGACTTGACACCAAAGCAGTACTTTACCTCCTGTACTATCTTGTCTCCAGAGTTCCTTTTACAGCATATTTTTCACACCATATGCATTCATTCTGTTTGTCCCCTTGTAAGTTTTAAGAATCCCTTGGCCTAATGTGGCCAGTTTGCAAATGGCAGCAACTAGTTTCGTCTCTGTTATCAGGTGCTAAGTATATGTAGTTTTATCCTTGTTCCTGATGAAGAAATGATAAATTATTACATCTATGGTGCATGAGCTATGTTTGTCACAGTTTTTTTCCAACACTGCTTTAATCACAGCTTAAATTCTGTTAAGACAACAGAGTTCTGGTGAAAACTGAATATTGCAGGGAGGCAGGCTTGATGTTTTTCATCAGGCTGCAGTAAGACTACATTTTTATCATTTTTATCATTAATTAGTATGTGTAACTATTTCTTTAAAAACAAAAATTATGCTATTTTCATATTTGAAGAACACATGAGGGATGACTTAAATAGACTTCCATACAGCACTATGATGAACTAAGTGAACCAGACTATATGGGATAGAGATACTAATTTGAAAAAGATCATCTTGGCACTGTCTTAGACCAATATCACCTCAGAAAAAATTGCCAGATGTTGAAAGTAGAAAAAGTAAAAATAAGTCATTACACTTAATCTACAGTATTATATTTGGTTATGTTGCTCTACATTTGTTTAAAATAACTAATATTATGCAATTATGCAAAGATTTCTAGTGGAACATACAGCATAATTCTAGAAAATAAAGTCTTGTTATGAAGACAACATGACATTTCAGTTTGTATGAAAGGTATGCTTACACCACTGGACACATCTGAATCATCATTCTTAAAATGTTAAGAGACGATGGTTCCACCACTTTAACTCCATCTATATATTAATACCCATCTGGAGATTCGCAGCTTCTTTACCAGTGAGTTTCCCTGGTTGCTGACAAATATTATCCTAGAAGAAAAGACTGATTTACCATATGATCCTAGATTTTCAGATCTCTGGAAGTCAAGTAGGAAGTCAAGTCTACAGTAAGTCTAACTCATGCTAAAAGGAATACAGGTGCATACACTGAGCAGTAAATTGTACTGTGAGTTCAGCATATCTTAAAGGCATCAGATTTGCTAAGCAGTATGTCCACCTCTGCTTTTCTCCTGAGATTTCCAAGTCAGCTACCTGCATGCCTAAAGTGCCTCATTTCTGCACCACTTTATACAGTGGCTTGAATGCGTTAGACTTTACCATAAAACTGACACAAACTCAAAAATATTGAGAGGGCTAATCAAACCATGCAAGTAAAATGTGTGTAGCAAATAAGTAAAAGGCATTAATTGTTTGGGGTTTTTTCCATTTTAAAGTTCAAAATGTAAGGTACTGCTTTGTCAAGAAATTCCCTCATTTACCTTTGGCTTTATCATTTGTGACAGTAATAACCATCCTCATCTCATGTCTGAGAATACCAACTGAGTATAAATCAAAACCTTCTTGCAAGCACTGAGTTCCAGAGAAGCTCTCATTCAGCTTTGACCCAAACCCTGGAGATAAAGCTCACCTCCATAGAGGATTATTTTTGGTCTGGGTTTACAGAGCAACTACTCACATCGTGTAAAATATTTGCAGTAGATGCCTAGGCAAAAAGACAACAGACACTGTATTTCAATATCCAAATATCAGCACTAGTGTGGTATCAGTTAGTAAGTTAAACTAGGATCACCTTGAAAGGCTTGACAGAAATACTGAACACCAGCAAATGTTCAGGACAGAAACAGCAAGAGCTGTCCTGTAGCATGTAAGGTATTGTAAACTCTTGGAAATATGCTGGAGTGTCTGACAAATGGAGTTTCAGGTTTCCAGCTGTTTAGAATTATTTAGACAAAAATTGATCTTTATATCCTTGCCTTCCATTCCAGAATTATGGGATGCCACTGAATATTCAATATATTTGAATCAGAAAATTGGATTATTTGGTTTATGAAATAAAATTAATGGTCAGCTGGCATATAATTAATCAATTATTTTATTTTAGTCTACTTGAATTTGGAAATGCAAACTGCCAAAAATAGGCTTTAGACAATTATTTTTAATAAAAAAGCAGCAGTTTTAAACTCAAACTTTCCCTAATACTTTTATTACTATGTGATTTTTGAACTTGGTCTAATTTTCATAACTTGCACCATTTTCCTCATGGAAGCAATAATTAGAAAATAATGCACACCTGTTCATGGGAATATTCATGTGAATATTTAAACAAGTTTGTGTCCATGTTCTTTTCTCCCAGTTTTTGCCATCTGCAAATGTTCCAGTGAATAAGGTCAACATTAGGAATGTTGATGAAAATAATTGTTTTTAAGAGGATTAGCACTTTTTTTTGCATTTTGTATTGTACTGTAAATTTAGTAGAAATTGTAATAATTTGGTCAAAGAACAGCAGCAAGTTATATGCCATAGGTACAAGAACAGCAATGCAGGCTTCATGTTTCTGAATCCAATGAGACAAATAATTCTTATGATTATTTGTTGACTATTGTCTATTGATAGCAACTGAAATGAAATGAGGCAAGACCAGCTATACAAAAGAAGGCTTTATGTGTAAAGTTAAATTCCCAGAGCAAATGCTTAGTTACTGGTAGCCATTCTGAACACACCACTATGCATGGCCTCAGGTTCCCCTATAGGTTAAAACTGCATAAAGCTGGTTTTGGGGTTTCGTGCGTTGTTTTGTTGGGGTTTTTCTGTAGACAAGGCCAATAAGGTTTGGCAATGGGACCTGGCTGCTAAGGAATAGAGTTTTCCTGACTTGCCCAACAGGAGAGTTCGGTGCTAACACTGACCTCATGGTATTCATTCTCAACGCCACCAAAAGAAACGCATTCTGTAGCTCAGTTATGATATATTCCATACAACTTTACATCTTTTACCTCCTTATTTTGGATTGGTTTTGGCTGGTGGGTGGTTCTGCTTTTTAGGTGGAAAATGGCTGTATCATTTTTCTGCCTTTTGCCATACCTAAAACTATTGGGTCCCACTGTACAGTTTACTATTGTGATAAGAATTATAGTTGAAGCAAGGGGTTTATCGAAGCTGCATCATAGGCTCTGCAGGATTGGTGGTAGCTGGCCCAATTTAGAGAAATGCCACACCATACCCTGACTTACAATGCAGAGACCAATACACAGCTCCCCTTGTCTAGAAATCCAAAAAGCTGACAGTCGCCTTTCCTCTGATCTTCTTAAACATAAACAGTGAAGATCTGGACCATATTCCTTTACAGAACCTTTTCCACTAGTCCCATGCCAGGTTTGTATTCAAAGGGCATTTCACTTCAGATTAAGTGGTATAGACTTTAATATTTTACTTCAAAGGAGTTTGCAGAGTATAAACATTAATGCATTCATTAATAGAAATCATAATACAATGCAAATACAATTAAAGCCAATTTATGTTTTATGACATAGCAGTTATCAAAGCTCAATTACTCTAATCAGAATTTTATTCAGTAAGGCACATTTTATTCAGTAAGTGTTTACTCAGCACTTTACAGGATGAGTCCCAAAGACTAACAGTGATTTAGGTTGTTTTTTTAACTGAGTTTTACTCACACATCCTCAGAAAAGAAATGAGATGTTATTTTTCTGCCTTTTAATGAAGTACATCAATAATTTTTGCACAATAGTGGCAAAATACCTCCATTATAGCAGTCTGTGAAAATAACTGACTCATGGTTATCTCATATATTTGGTAATATGCTGTTTCCATCCCTCTTCAGTCAGTGATATGTTTCTTGCTACAAACGGGTTTGTAGCTTTTTCCCATATTTGAAGCCGCTGAATTGTAGTATTAAAGTACATAAAACTTACTAAGTAATTTATTCTGTGTTAGATTTATTTTTTTTTTTTTACTGAATGCAAGTGAAACAGTAATAACTCAATTTATTGTAATAAAATCCGTGATCAGCCTCACCTTGGTCCTTGGTAAAGTTATGGCTTTTAAGGGGATTAGCTCCGTTTCTAAACACATGGTAGACAAGGTGACTGAGAATAGTCAGTGAGCATTTAGAAATGGCAAATCATGCCTGATCAACCTCATTGCTCTCTCTTCAATGATGTTATCAGCCCTGTAGAGAAGAGGAGGACAGTGGGGGTTGTATAACTTAATTTCTAGTAAGGCCTCTGTCCCAGTCTGCCATAGTCTCCTTATCACCAAATTCATGAGATACGGACAGGATAAATAGGGTGGGTGAAAAACTGGCTGGAGTGCTAGAATCAAAGTATTGTGACCAGCTGGCAGCCAGTAGCTAGTGGGGTCCCTCAGGGATTAGCAGTGGGACCAATGTTATTTAATGTCTTCAATAATCACCTGGAGAATGGGATGAAGTACAATCTCAGCAAGTATGTCCATGACACCAAATTGGGGGAAGCAGTGAATACACTGGAGGAAAGAGTTGCTCTTCAGAGAGACCTGGTCAGGCTAGAGAAATGGGTTGAGCAGAATTTCATGAAATTCAACAAGAGAAAATATGAGGTCTTGCATCTGTGAAGGAGTCTCATGCAACAGGCTGCAAGGATGCTGCTCTGCAGAAGAGTGGTTAAATACTGGAATAGGTTTCCCAGCAAGGTTACAAAATCTCTGTCTTCTGAGGTGTTCAAGACTCGGTTGGACATGGCCCTGAGCAACGTGAACTATTTAGCACCTGTTTTGAGCATGCAGTTGAACTAGATAACTTCTGAAGGTCCCTTTCACCCAAAATCTTTATTCTATGTCTCTATATTGCTTATTGTGTGTCGGGTACGACAAAGAACTTTGCTTGCATCAAGCCTGCCTCCCGTCTCTCAATCGCGGCAAATTGGTGACCCCGACGTGATCCGAGCCCGGGACCCGATCGGGTCAAGGAACCGCCTATCTGTGCGGCAGGCTGCGAGTCCCACAGAACGTTGAATGAGCTGCTGAAAGGAAGCAGGAGCCGGCCGGCCTGAAATCCCTCTGGAGTAGAGAGGTGAGCTGTGGGAAACATGGGGAATCAAGCGTCTTCCCCGGAGAGAGACATATATGAGCTTATGAAAGCTCTTCTTCAAAAGCATGGGAAAGTTATCTCTGGGCACGACCTTAAAGCCATGCTTAAATGGGTACAAATGAAGATACCCGCTGTAACTGCTTCTAATATTTTTACGCGGGAACTTTGGGATGATGTGGGGGTGAAGTTGTGGGATTCTGCCACATCGGGGAATGTAGAAGCACAGCATATGCTCCCGTGGTGGAGGATCATTTTTGAAGCTTTAAAAGCTCAAGAGGAGAGTAATAATGGTGATGTAAAGACTAAAAGGAATACCCCTGCCGCCCTGACCGTTACCCCCACGGTCCCTTCTCCGCCTTCGGAAAGTCAAAGTTGCCGAGGACCCCCAGAGATCGGCGCCGCAAATTATCCTGTGGGGGAGGACTCCTTTGATTCGGGGCCGGTAGATCCCAAGAAGAAGCCTGACTTATGTCCCCCTGACCCACGCGATGCATGGGCTAATATAAAACGCCAAGCCTTAAAGGAAGGGGATCTCGAGATTGCAAAAATGATTGCAAACATTTTTATAGGAGCGGCTTAGTTGCTATTAGTCCAATTGCTAAAGGTTAAGTAGCTACCAATTAGCGCGCGCTGATAATTCTGAAGCATAGCAACCAATCAATTTAACACACGCATCTTCTGATTTTCTATAAAAATGAATGTTACATGTAATAAAGAGGAGAACTTTGCTTGCATCAAGCCTGCCTCCCGTCTCTCAATCGCGGCAATTGTGTGGTGCATGAAGACTTTGAGGAATGCAGCATTTTTTAAACGTATGTTAATTTAGGTAATTATTATGTGCAGATCTATAGGATGACTACTGCAATGTCATTTAATTTTTTTTCTGTGAGTTTCTCTTTCCACCCTGAAAAAGGACTGTTTTATTGACTTCAGCTCCAGGGTAGTGACACAAATGTATTTATAACTTCTCTAATTTCTCACTAAAACACTGATCAGTGTGTTTGTGCAACTTCTAGGAGATAAAAAGACAGCACAACCTTAACTGTATGAGAAGTATATGAAAGAAATAAGAAAAGGCTCTAAAAGCCACAGTTGTTTAAAATGGGCTCATCATTTTAAAGAACATGAGCTATAGCAATGTAGAGATCTTCCTTTAAAATAAGTAATGAAATCCTGAAATAAATTACTTCATGGCAAGGGTTGGTACTATGACCCTCCATATGTTATTATGCACTACAATATAGAAATAAAGGTCTTCTTGAAACAAGTCACCTGTAGCAAATTGTTCACTATTTTTCTTTCCTTTCTGGTAATACTGGTTCCCCATTTGCAGTGGTTTTTAAAACTCCCTTGTGCATATTCTAAACTGATACTGAGCAACCTTTCTAATACAACCAACAGGTACTTCCCTTCCATGTGATATATAAACATGATCTGTTTATATAGGCGTATTTTCAGTCCAGGCTGGGAAGGTTAGGGTTTTCTTCATCACAAAAAATTAGTGGATTTAAAGTTAATGACAACTGGCAGCCAAAAGTCCTACGGGATAGTTCTGGCAGCCATGGATTACTGAGTCATGGGGATGTTCTGGCCACACACCTGCTTTCTCAGAAATGCCACCTCCAGCTGCAGGAGCACAGTGACACAAAACAATGGGAGAGGACCTGAAACTGTGCCCACAGAATCCATATATTCCAGAAAATATAATAAAAGCATCCAAATTAGTGTACCATGAAAAAGGGAGCTGACTAACAGGATTACAAGCTCAGCATTACTAGAAAGCATAAAGTCAGTTATAAAAATTTTAGGAACTGAAGTCAAGCCTTCTAACTTTTTCCTATAAGCTATTAAATCATTTATGTATTTTATGTAGCAACTGTACAAAGTTGTTAAATTACAATCAGTGGTCTCAGTCTGCTCAGCTAGCTAATGTTCCTGAATTGTGTATTTTACTAGTGTTATAAACATTTTCTGTAGCAAGGAGAGTCTGTGGAAAAGGGAGTATTGGAAGGTTGTCTTAAAATGAATTGGGTTTAGTAACAAGAACCTCAGGAACACTGCAAAAGATAGTCTTGTATTCACAGGACAGGCACATGGTGTTAAGAAGACTTTCAGCTTGTCAGAAAGTGAATGCAGGGTGTAGCGGCAGTGCCTAGCTGGCTACAATGCCTGTTTTTCTTCCACAGTCTGTAGTAGTTAGCATGGTGAGGCTGTCTCAGCATACCCTGTAAAGCATGCTCTCTGCAGTCCTACACTGGGACAATTTTCTCATGGATAAGTCTGAGTCTTTAAGAGTCTGTCTGTGTCAGGCTGGTTCCTTTTGTTCTATATGTAAAGGCTGCAGCAAAAGAATCTTGTGCTGGCCAAAGCAAAAGCTAGCGTTTTTACAAGCAGGGTTGAAAAATGCAGGAGAAAATTTTGTATAGCACCACTAAAAGATAACAGAGAGCCTATTAGCAGAAAGAAGTGTCTTATTTTTAAATGTATATGTAATTTCAAATTGCCCTTCCTTTGATTGACTCTACAGTTTGAAAAATCTTTTCTAAAATGGCACGTTTTGACCATCGATTGGTAACTTCCCAAAATCTAGTTAAGTCCATCTTTTGAAGTTTAAGTAGGATTATTGTTATATAAATTTTTATATCTATAAATATATATAAATAGATAAAAAATACATGTGTGTACACACATCATTATAGTACAATGTTTAGTGATTTAATGTATTTTATACAGCTAATACGAATAGTATCAAGTAACTACATATAGAGAGACAAAAATAGTACAATATTCAAGAACTTTTATTTTTGAGACAATCAGGTTTAATTCTTTCATACCAATAAATAAAATGTGAGGGAAAATGATACCTGACTACATTTCAAGGTCATTGAATGTATTCCTATTTCCACTCTTATTGGCACTGTTGGTGGCAAAAGATCTTAATTGTGAACAGCTTTTCTGACAGCAAATGTAGCAGGTTTGTAATTTTGTTTTTGTCAAGGGACTGCATCTTGTAGCCTTACTATGTGCAGAACAAAAGAGGCTTTCAGCTCTCCAGGTCTTGAATTAATCTGAATCATGGCATAAGTTATGAATGTCTTATCGGGCTTCCTCTAATCCATCAGACAATTGCATTTAATGTTCTGCTATTAATCTGCTCAATTAATTAAAATCAATATCTTTACAAAATTTGCTATTAGAAAAGCTTTATGGAAAGAAGATCTTCTCTCACCAGTATGTTCCATGGTGATAATGGCAATGCTATGAATGATGGTATAAACATAAGTTCAAAAGTTACCAACATTTATAAAAATGCCATTAGAAAGACTTGTCTGACAGGAAAATAAAGAGGGGGAAAGGAACCTATTGTTTTTAATTAGAAAATATCATTGTGTAAAACATTCCAATGGAAAGGCTAAAAATCTGCTTTCCGCAGTGCGGTCATTGAGATGCTGGGTTCCTTCCAGGGTTGCCTGATTGCCTGCAAAGGCTGAAAGAAAAGACAAAAATAATCAAAAAGACCATGTTTGCATCTTCCAAGATAAAAGGAAGCATGGCAAACAGTTCTTTTTATCCATGGGTCTCACAGCAAGGGGACCATTTACTTATTTTCAGTGTGTTCTGTGAAAGTTTCTGATAGGCAAAGCATTGTCACTCTGGAGCATATAGCCCTCACAGTCGTTTCTCAGGCTTGCATTACCACTACTGGTACTCTGTGGGCCATGAATGAAAGGTCATTGGCCATGAAAGAAAAATCACTTTGTTTCCCATTCATTCTTTTATGCCTCTTGGATTGAAACCTCATTCCTATTGACCACTATTTTGATGACTGTTAATGTCTTTCAGTTAGAAAAGCAAGGTTATTTGGGGGTTTTATGGCACTACCTTTCCCATACCTGCCTCACAATGCTCCTAGGAGACTCTAGAAAACCACAACATAGTAGACAATTTATGCATATACTGGGAATTATTTATATTGGAAGATTTCTAAGCCAATATCAGAAAATTGAGGGGGGAAAAAAAAAAATCAACACAAGCCTCATATTTCTCTTGTTTGTCCCTCATGTTGTTGAGGAAAGAAACTATTTTATTCAAGGCATAGGATTAAAACAGTTATTTAAAATCCCTGTGAGGGCAAGAAAACATGTTGTTTCATTTGGCTATGACTGTCAATCAAGTACTCATTTTAAAATGGTGGTTCACATTATTAAAACAATGAAGAGATTAAATTTTTATTACAGAAAACAGAAACGATGAATATAAAATGAACTGATTAAATGAAAACCTTTGATTAGTTCTTCCAGGAAGAATTACTTGCCTAGTCTATTATGTCTGTATACATACGTGAAGAACATGGGATTAATGTACAATTATTTTATCACTATGCAATTTCTGTTGGTATATTGAAATATGTGGATGGATTTGCTTTGTTTAATTCTGAGCTATTGGGAAATCAGCAAGAAAGGAAATCAGAGGTCCTTAAAGGAATTAAGAGTCCTTAAGAAAATAGCCATTAATTTAGGGGTGCCCACTTCCTGGCTCAAATCTGATTAGCAGGCTTATTTCTCTCGTATTTCAAACTCAGAAGGACACTAAATTGTTGAAAACAGACCTTGTGTCTACAGAAGAAATATGAGCTGCCTGCAGCTAAAAGTGGAGGGATGCCAACAAAAGAGCTTGTTCGTAGCCCCAAGCTGTAGCTGGCTGCCCCAGTGTTCTTCCAGCCTCATTTTGTGAAGCCACACTGAGGACTATGTGAGGGGAACCAATCTAGCATTAAGTACATAGACAGGGGTTTTTTGCTTAGTTATTTTAAAGTCATAACAGCCCTTCAGTCTGACTCAGAAGACAGCCATTGAAGCAGCAATGCTATTGTAATTGGTGGGAAGGAGGAGGGTGATACTCTTCAATAAAGAGGCAGAAAAAGGAAAATGGCTAGGGGATGAAATGAGCACACTGAGTGGTGTTATTGCTGGAAATGTCTGGTGACTCCACAGCCACAAGGAATAGAAGGATACAACTTGCCTGAACCACAGGCTTCCTGGGATATACCTGAGGCATGTGGGCCAGCCAGGTCTTATGAAAAATGAGCCGGGCACACAAACCATATATAATTTTAGTATTTTTGCCAGATATCTCTCTTTTTTTGTGTTAAGGGGTGGTGCATTGTTTCAAAGGAGCTACTGTGGATTATTGTAATCACAGGGTTGTAGAGGGGTATATGGTGTACGGCAACTATAGCAGTCATGAGACAGCTGTAGCTGGGAGGGAAAACCTTGAGTTTTGCCTGTCCAAAAAGCAATAGGACTGCAGGAAGCACAAGCAGACAGTTTTGAGGGACTTGACGGAGACCCACAGCACCACCCACTTCATTCTCATGGCAGGACAATAGGAACAGGGTGATTGCAAAGCCTTGTGATCCAGAGTAAAGATGGAATGACCCAGCAGCAGAAGCAGGGTCTGGTAGCTGGAGGGAGTACCCACGGAGAAGCAGGGTGGTACCAGGGCTGCTAGTCACTCCTGAGCCATCACAATGTGACACTCTCTTCTTATGTAAGAAAATTTGCACAGCTAATGATTCTGTCTATCATGCCTTTAATAAAAGAGCAATAACAAAACCTGTGGGTGTACCATAAAGGGAAGGCATACTACCCCCTCATAGTCCTCAACAAAATCTACACAAAAAGCAAAATTCTGCTTAGCTTTACAGGAGGAGCTGGAGGAGAAGCACTAGTGTTTCACAATGTGAGCAGGATGGTATTCTTAAACCCAACATAAACATGTTCTTTTTACTCCAAAAGTCTTGTTTTCTACTTCCAGCTCAACTTCTCTCCTGATTTGACCTACTTTATACTGAAGAGCTTTTTGGTATGGACATCACTGGCACCTACTGAACAGGGTACCTGCACACTCCCACATGAACCAGCAGCAGTTTCCCTATGAAATATTGGCCAAACTAAGTGGTTATTTATTGAAAAACACTGGACAGAAATGTAGGAGCTTTGGGTGGAGACATTCAGCTTGTGGATTATGTTCGCTGTTGCCATATAACATGAAATTAGACATGATGACATATTTTCAGTTACATTGCCTCATAAAGTTAACTCACAACAATGTTCTGCTGAAACGTTAGTAATCCATGGAGCTTTTTTTTTTTAAGCTGTGAAGTATCAGTTACTGTGAAGTAGAGGATCTGTTGGCTAATCTTTTTGAGTTGTATGTCTGAGGTTCATTTGACTTGATTTTTTAGATTTGAAAAGCTTCTTAATCATTTGAGAAATATTTGTGCCTCTCCACTTTTATAATTCTTCTGATATTTCATATTGAAAACACTGCCATCACCACTGTAGATAGAAACAATTCAATGATAGTAATGTCAGTGATGTAGTAAACTATAGTCATAAATTTGTTCAGAAGTACATGGTAGATGACCTTAAACTGCTTATTTGATGTTCCCATTTATGTAATTATCTTGCTATATAAAGTTGGTATAAAAAACTGTTTTGAAAATATTTTTAAATCCACTGATCACTCATGAAATGCAGTTATTCACTTATTTTAACTCAAACAATTCATTATACAATATATTTTAAGTATATGCTGGAATAATAGGTTATTTGTTGTATTTATTTGTGTTTACAGAATCAGGATTGGTATAGTGCAAATGGTAAGATTTTGATACTCGAGATAGATACACACTTTCTAATTGTGTCTGAAACAGCCAGCATAGCTGTTGCTGTGTATGTTGCTGACTTGTTTAGTTCCCTAATGAAGTTGTGTTTAAAGATGTCAGAATTGTGGCCAGTAGGCTCTAATATCTCTCCAAAACTAGGCCAGAAATTTCTAATACATTAAGAAATAGAAAATAATTAATACTATTTTCCTAAAGTTCACCTTTGAAACAAAGAGCTAAAAGGACCATGCACCATATGCTACCTTGAACAATGCTTATGCTTTACATTTTCAAACAGTACATGATGTACAATGAAACAACTGTTCAGGCACTTAACAGGCATAGGATTAAACACAATTCATGTTAGGAAGCGAATAACAATTAGCACGTTTCCTAGACAGGAGCAACCCAGACAAGAGGTCATTCCTCAAGGGAACAGGGAGGAAAAAAAAAAGAAAATTGTGGCTACATGATACAAAGGTAACAAAAGCTACTTTGCACTATATAGCTGGTGTGTAATGTTGGATAGTTGCCCCAAACTGGCATTGGCTGTAGTCCATTTTTTTAAAGCTTGAAGCAGCATTGTGGGATTGCAAAGTTTTATTTAATATTGAATTCAGACAGCAGGAGAGAAAAGAAAACTCAGGGCCAGAGAAATTGTAAATAAAAAATAAATTACACGTATCAATATAATCTCAGAAATTCCACATACTGCTTTTTCTGTGAATTCGCTGCACATTCATCCTATGCCCTGAAAAAGTCAAAAAGCCATTTCACCAGATATTTGGAAAGTACATGGAGTGTACACAGTGTTTTTACATGATATATTACACTGACTAGAGCATATGCTTCGGAGGAAAAAAAATACAAGAATCTGAGATCAGAAAATGTATTTTTAGTTCTGTCTAATATTGAGGACTTGGGTATTTTCTACTTTTTCATTGTAGCTGTGTGGAATGAAAGAGGGAAGGATTAACATTGTCCTTTGAGGAGGCTCTTTGATTATTTTTGTATAGAAAGGACTACGGTTTGTGCTACTTATTTTCCCAGAGTGTTAGCAAAAAATGGAAAACAGAAGATTAAAACAGTCATCTTCTATGTCTTTTTCTTACTATGAGAGCAAACTCTTAGGAAACTGTAGAATAGTCATGTAGTTGAATTTCAGAAACACCTGACCATGACAGGGCCTGCAAACTAAAGTACTTCAAAACCAGTTTCAACATAAAAATAAAATCTATTACTTAAATGCTCAGTGAACCTCCAAAGCAGTCCACCAAGTGTCTAAACCAAACAAAGATCTTGTTCATTGGTAATATAAAGGGAAGTTTCTGATACTTGCATATGACTTAGTATATGTGGTAACATTTAGTCATGTTAGATAATAACCTTTTCCACAAGTGACATTCAGCAGTATGATACCAAAATTTTGTTTCATTAACAGAGAATAGTTTATTTGGCAGAGGTGACAGGTGCTTATACTAACTTGTATCTTGTTATTACTACCTAAGCTGTGTAAGTGAACTTAATGACTTGCAAAAACAGAAAATAAAAAAAGCCAGAAGCAGTCCTATTTATTTATTCCTAACAATTTAATTTGTTTCTGTAGAAGTCTGCTTTACTTTGTTCATCTTCCATCAATCTCTATTTATCTTGGTAAATAAATGAATGGTACAGCCCCCCATATTTAGATGTCAGAGGCAAGGTAGATCTTAAATAATTTCCTATACCAAAAAAGTCACATGGATTTTAGAATTTGACATAATTGAGAGTATCTGACTGAACTATTGAATAAAACTTTTTTCACATATGTATACTAATAGCTTCAAGCAACAGTGAACAATTGCCTTTATGGATTTAGTGATTTTGCTATTGGCCTTCTGATAGAAGACAAATCTAAGGGGTTTTAGTGTTTAAGACACATTTTTCAGTGACAATGATAGTTGATATGTTACCACTAGGTATTTTGAGTGTTTGGTCTGTATTTCATGGAGATTCTCATCTGAAAAAGGTTAGTTTTGTCATCTGTATTTTTGAGTTAACTTCTTGTAGAAGATTGTTCAACAAAGCAGGTGTAAACAGTTTTGTTTTTCTCTAAAAGTGGTGCTAGGTCTGGTTACTAGTACTTCAAATGCTATATATTAATGCCATCATTTGCCATAACAAAAAAACTGCACTTGAAATAAAAAGACTTTCTAAACAAAGGTCACCTTTCTATCTGTAAATATATTAAAATGCCCAGGAAGTACCATTATCAACAGAGACACTACGTAGCAATGCAAACTTCTCTCTGGTTCACACTCTGTACTATACCCCTGCAGGTATGAAAGGATACATTTAAGAGCTACGGCAATTACTTTGTAAAGTGACCTGTGCCCAGGAAGGTTGGTGAAAATATCTGTAAAAGCAGGAAAAGGGAGCCTACTGCAGAAGCAGAGGACTGACCAGGGACAGGTCTCTAGAAATCACTGCTGCTTGCAATCTGCCCTCCCCCTCTCTGAAAAGCCTCCACAATGCCATGTGAGTTATGACAGTGATGTGGGCATAAAGTAGGTATTTTATTAGTTCGCTTTATTTAGGAAGCTGGAAATTATCTGACTCAAGACAGCTGCCTTGACTACTTGGACTTTAATAGATTCCCTGATCAGGTGGAAAGCTGCAAAGAAAATGAGATTCAGTAACTCGCAGTGGTGCAAGGAGATGTCAGTTGTGTATAAGGGATGTGCACAGATAATGTTTTTACAGCACTGTCTGTCTCGGGCTTGATCAAAAGCTGCTAATCTTAATACACCTCTCTTCCTTAACTTCAGTGAGCTTTGGATTGGGCCCTTTGAGAGCAGATATAAGCTAAAAATATTGCATTGCCAAGACTGTGTAAAGCCAGTAGAGAAATATGATCAGATTTATCATTATAATACTCAGCAGTTTGTAAACTCATTAACATTTGCAGAGAACATGCTGTTTTACCTGTGACCTATAAATTCTGGAGAGCTCAGGAGAATTGGCACTCTGAGAAACGTTGATGGCAAAGATATTTTGGGGGAAGTATGATGAAGCCAAGTGCCATAGTTTAATTGAAGGTGCTATTGTTCTAAAAGCTTCATGGGATGCAAATGACAAGTCACTATGCATCTAAACAATTACAGAGATTGCACAGAGTAGGGTTAAAGTTTATGAAATTATATAGGAAAGTGGGAGTCAGGTTAGCATGATGTTGCCCACAAATTAAAACACATTTTATACAGTAGGAACCATTTATAGCAATAAGAGGATGGATGTTACTAATGTCCCCCATTCCAACTACACTAAATGTTGTTTCAAACCTGCAAGTATTGAGGGCAAAAAGTATAAATTCTGGGTTAGATCAGTAATATCAGATGCACACAGGGATCACATGTAGGCACTAGAAAGAATATTGGAGGACAGAAAAAAGACAGATCAGGCGTGAAAAGATTTACAGACTGAATTAGAGAACTGTGAATCTTTAGCTGTGGCAGAACGCATTGGACAGTCAGCAGCCATTGTCTTGTAGGAAAGAACATATATAGCGCTTGAAACCTGTTTATATGAAAAGAGCCTTTCCATTAAGAAATTTTTTAAAACTTGTATGGTTTTGCCAACATGTTAAGATGTAAAAATAAAATGAAATTAAAGATTGCTGCTAGCTTTTGTTGAGTCATAAATCTGTAGCACTATATATGTAGTGTTTAGAGCTCATTGTCATTAAGAACTGTCCACAACTAAAGGTACAGCTCAAAAGCGTCTTTTGTATTTCCACAATTTACATCCTCATTCTGCATTTTCTTCAGTCACACAATGTGCTTTACAGCAGCCTCAAAGCTATGCCAGTCATCCTGGCTTCTAATGAGTTAAAGCACTATGTGGGGTTGCTGTAACAAAGACAACTTCAGTGATGCTGTTACTTCTTTTAAAAGGGCTGTAATCCCTAGTGCCCTCTACAGTTCCTAAAAAGGATGGTGCAGCTCTAGCTATTTAAGCAAACTTCTGGCCAACTGCACCAAGCTCCTGGCCTTCCTCACCCCAAGCCATGCAGCTGGGCAGGAATGGGCCTGACAATCTTTTCCATAGTTTGTATATGGTACTTTACAAAAAAAGGGTTCACATCCTGGCCAAGATCAAGCTAAAATACTGTGGATCAAAGTAAGACTGACAGTTTTGACAACAATGCTGGTTGTATATACAGCTGGGGGAGCTACATGTAACTGTGGTTTGCTGCAGAGGTTATGTCAACATGGTTTTTGAAGTGCGTTATTTGTGCAGTAGAAATCCAAAAATAAGACACACCAAATTAATGCCAACAGTAATTGTGCCATACCAATCTACCACGTATTGACTGCTTGCTTGTGTTATGCTATGTATATGCTACATTTTCTACAGAAGAACTACCAGTATTAAGGAATCATTTCAGAATCTTTTAAAAAATTAGAGCTGTGATCCATCCTGTACATCATTTATTACAAGTCTATCATCCAGGAATCAGAGTAACTACTGAAAACTCTAAAACATTATTCTACTCTCAAGAGACAGAGTATTAATCTGTTTATATCAGGTTGGCAAATGCTGTTAGAAGATCAAAGTTTAGGAATATCAGAATAGATCTCAGAATAATTTGGCAAAAGGCATGTGAGTTGATCCGTCATGCACAGATATTCAGGAAATTAACTGATGTCCTGAATCACACTGCCATATATGCGACAGGAATTTATTTGTGTGCATATCTTTATCTATAGAATGAAAAATAAAATAGCTTTGAAAATGTACCCTGTCTCTCTCAATTCAGCCTTTGGCTTCATTGCTGAAACTTCCAAATGTGCAGCGGGGGGAGGGGAGAAACAGGAATTTCTGATGTAGACATTTGTCCGGTAGGAACTAGATGGAACTGCCAGCTTATTACACATGGACCATTGCACACCAAGCAAACACTACTCTCCCTCCTGCACATTTGCAGTGTCTGTAGATTTCCTCGTATAGTTACTTATCCTATTAGCTTAAGGGAAAAGCTCTAATTGTATTTACATGAAAGCAAAATCTTCAGTATATGCTGTTTCCATTAGTAGTATTCTCCTTTTTCCTACTATCAGTTAGGGTTTAACAAAACTCTCAGGATTATAAGGATATTTTACACTTCTGATTTGTATTAATATATGATACCAAAGAAAGCAACAAAAAAATTAAACAAGTGTTTATCATTAAAAAAAAAAAAAGGTTGCTAAAATAGGACCCTCAGTACAGAAGGACAGCAGCAGTTTGGCTTCACAGCCCACATGCTGATTATAAGAGATGCTAGGTAAAATTACAGGATTTGTATTTTACAGGGGATGTCTGTATAGATCATAGATCTAATAGAACTCGTTTCTTCTTTGAAAGCTATGAATCCACACAGTCCATGCACCTAAGAGGTGGTCAGAGGTGGAGGTTGACCAATGTGAGCGTATTGCCATGGATCGCAGTTTTGCCCATTTGCTTTTACCTTTTTTTCTCCCACAGTGAGGGAACTTAGATACCACTGAGATTGCTTTAGTCCGAAGCATGCTGTAAAAACACTAAGAGAAAAGAGAAAGCAAAGCCACACCATCTTACCCTACAGCCCAGTTACTCTGGCAGTCTGTCACAGAATTAGCTCCCCCAAATAACAGTTCCACCCAAAAGTCAGTCAATCAATAAAGCTAACATGCTTCTATTTAAAAGAAGACCTTTATTTTTCTTCCGTAAGACCAAATGTGTTCATAAATTAAACATTTGCTAATAAACACCCTCACCTCTGTTTTTAGCAAGTCTGTCTGCTTAAGAGAACAGGTTACTGACACTATTAAGAAACTGGCAAACTTGTTTCTTTCCAGATTATTTAATGCTCAAAGGATTACAAATCTAGTGACAGATAGTTTAGGCTGCAAATTTACAAACTGGCCACTGTTATACTCACTATGATTGTATTTAAACTGGGGATCCAGATGTGACAAGCTCCACGTTCTATTTAATCACCATCCAGTCCCTTAAGGCTTTTCTATTTTTCCATGACAGTATGTTTTTCTCAATGCCTACATCCACTTCAATAGAAGCAGGTTTTTTGTACACTCAGATTTTATATCTGATTTTTGAACCACCATTGCTAACTAAGCTAATTTCTTTAGTGAATTGCATAAAAACTAATAAATTAGCCTGGGTAGTCTTTTTACATTTTTTAATATTTTAATACTCTTATTTGAAGCATTATAGCTATTATAAAACTTAGGCTTCTCCCATTCTCCCCCCAAAATGAACTCCTGATTAGTACCAATTCTTAATTTTTTTTAAAGTGTTTATTTTAATAACTGTGTTAACCTGGAGTTGCAGGGAAAATGGAAAGTGTTCTCCAGTCAGCAACTGTGATCCTGGCAAAGTGCCAGGATGTTTGTGACCTCTAGAAATCCTTAAGGTTTTGATCAGCATTCCCTTATCCCCAATACTCTGTTGTTTCTGTTTTAAATTACATCTCAGCATACCCCGTGTAGGTAATAATGTTAATGTAAGTGATACAACAGATCGCTACAAGCATCCTTGGATTATGAGATGGGAATATCTTGATTATGTAAACAATGATAGTGTTTATTGTATTATATTTCTGAAATTATTATAGCATTATGCTGATACAAATTATACTGTCAAATCTCAAGTGTATTTATTTAAAACATAGTGGATGGAATTCAAAGACTGTCAAAGACAATGAAAGACAATACCTGATGTTCCCCAGTTTTGTATCAGGATCAGTATGCTATTGTAACTTCCGCATTATCTTGCACTAATTCCTAAGGTCTGAAGATACAAATTTCTTGACTTTTCTGTGCCTGTAGTTAATTGTTACCATAATTATAAAGCATTGTAAATAATGGGTGAAAAATCACACTGCCGCCACTAAAATACATTTGTTTGCTTCAGAATGTGCAATAAGTTAGTTCAGGGACTCTTGTAACAGTAACTACAGGCAATATTAGAAAATGCATCTCTCAGAAGGCACTTTTTGTTTATATATTCATATAAACGTGTATTAGTAACAAACAGGTTCTTCCCCCGCTAATACTTAAAGGTGAGCCAATAGCAAAATAAGGATTGCTTACACAGCTGAGGAAAAAATGCATTATGTTACTTTCCATTTACCCTTTTGATTCAGTGTCAATGGTGCACTGAGAATATAATGTGCTATACATGTTACATATTACATAGCATACGTGGGGGGTATATATTAAGGTATGTTGCTACGTATACTGCGGCCGCTTAACACATACTTTGTACATAAGTGGCCTAAATTCAGAAATTTGATGGGGACAGAAGAGGAATATCATATTCCATTGTAGAACATATACAGAGTTGCAGTATCCTGAAGTTATAAGAATGTTAAAGTATGTAAGAAAACACAATTATTTGTTTTAAAATCTCACATTTGTTATTCTAAGCTGAGTAGCACAACCTCAAGCTTTTAAAAATTCCTAACACTTTTTCAGCTAGAGTTGGTGTTGAAACAAACGTATGCTGTCTTTTCCCATATCACCTTTATGCATCCTTATGCTGCAATGACATTTTAACAGTGAGTTATTTTCCTCCATGCATTTATAAGTGTTTTCATTGATTTTTTAATTAATGAGGACCTTTAAACAAATACATTTCTTTCTGTAAGTTACAGAGCATGACATAAATTTACATATTGGTGATCACTTCCAGAAACCGATGTCAGGTATTAGCTATTTCATTTCATCTCTTCTGGCAGTATTTTTCTAGAATGCTTGCCTTGTCACTAACTGTGGCATATCTTCATTACAACTGTCAGGCACAGAAAAGCAGAATCACAAACATGAAGGCAAGAAAAGCTTTGATGGGTGAGAAAGAGATCAACTGAGAGAGAGTTTAAGATTGAGCTGAAACAATGGTATCATCTACTAGATACTCCTCAAGGTACAGAGAATGAGATTTTGCTCGGCCTGCTTCAGTCACAGCTGGGTAAATCATTAAGTTATTATGACTATTGTTGTAAAAAGAGTTTGGTTTTCAGGCTCATTTTTGCTTTCTTTCTGGTATTGTTTATCTATGGTTTAGAAAGAAAAATATAACATGTTTATCATCCAAACATCTACCAAATGAGTTAAGTTGATACAGTGCCAAATGGTCAGTCCAGGTAAATTTGCCCATGGGGTTAATGACTGTTCTGCAGACACAGCTCTCTGTTCTGGAAGTTCAGTGAGCTATGTAGGCAGCTCCAAGTGTTACACACTATTCTAGTTCTGAAATTTTGAATCCTTTTTGAAAAAATAATCTGGAGCATTTTAAATCGAACCCACTCTCTCTGTGTGCTTTCTGACATCTTCCTTGTGAAGTGAGGCTCTTCATTGTCATCTTCCTTTGACAGCTTCTCTCATCCCATACATTCAGTACATCTGCTCTGAGCAAGTTACCTTTTCATCTGGCATTTCTTTATGGTAAGGCTATGCTGATCCTCATCTGTGAATTGGATCTGCCAGGCTTGCTGATATTGTATACTGTAGTTTGCCAAACCCAGCTTGCTCTGACTGGTAGTGATAGCAGTGGATGCAACTTCAGACAGCTGTGGCAGCAGCAATTGATGCTATCCAGTTGTAGGTATCTAACCATAAATATGATAATGTTGTATTGCTGGACCACAGCCAGCTCTGCACTGGCTTCTGCAACACCTTTCTACAATATGAAGCACAAAAATAAGCTGATGCTCAGGGGCACTCAGATTGCATGCACTCAGACAGAAAAAAAGCTCAGGTTTGCTTTATATGGACATAGCTCCAGCTGTAAGGCCTCACCATTTTTTATATGGAAGGGGTGTCAGGAACTGTTTCAACACAAGAAGAAGCATGTTACAGTTTTAGTCCTCTGTATGATGTAAAAAAGCACTCCATGTCTTAATCAGAGGAAAGCTGGTGAGAATGACAGAGTTAGGAGCTGTCACTGATATCAAATCCATAAGAGAGAGCAAGCAGTCTGCATACCACTTGCAATTATCTCACACAGGTCAAATCTAGTGAAATTCATGGCTGCAAGTTACTATGAGAATGTTTCAAAAGGATTCTTCAGATAAGAGTGTTGATCATGACATACTGCCTGCCAGGATTCAGTCATGCCTGTGATGTTGGGCTATGACATGCATATGTTCTAGCTGTAATTTACTGGGATGATAATTAAGATTAAATCATTCCATTTCTGTTAATTTCTTCAAAGCTGAACAGAATTCTCATTAACTATATGAGAAGAGTATTCTTAAAGTTACTATCTCATGCTCACCAACTTCCAGGGTGCACTGATCTCAAACTCTATATAAGTTACATGTATATGGGGAAAATAAATCCACTTCTACATGCACAGATTTCACACAGGGAAATACGCACTTAGGACTTCTCCCTTTGTAATCTGCTAGTTAGGCTCAAATTGCTTAACACCAGTGACTTTCCATCCTTGAAGCTGTGCAGTATCTTCTTTCCCAAGAGTGTTGCAAGTCATAAAGGAGGATTAATGCTGCTTTTGAACTGCATTAACTATTGTGTGGATTTTCTACTTGGAAGCTTCTAGCATACACTTAATATCATGTAAAGTAGAAATAAGAATAATTAGCAAGTAATAAATCATCTGCCAAGTTTTGAGCTTGTATTTTCCTCTATGATCTGTTCTTCTGACATATCCCGACTCTTTTCAGACTTTCCTATACAATTAATTTAGACACTACAAACCAAATGGATAACTTCTTTGATCCATGGGGAAGGGGATGTGCCATAGATTATTCTACCCTTCTTTTCTTGTTTTCCTGGCATTCCCAGCCTTTGATGACTAGATCTCACTATTTGATGATTACAGACTCTCAGAGCAACATCTCAATACTTATTTGATTTATGGATCCAAATTTCGTGCTAACAATTCCCTATAGCATTTTATTGCACTCAGTAAATAACTCTAGATTTATTGTTCTTAAAAGAGAACACGGCTAATGTAATTTTTTTTGTCTAGCTATCTGGCACTCCCTCTAGTAACTTTTAACCCATTTGCTCCTTCTGATGTTATTGAGATCTCAAGGATGGAATGTTTCTACAGCTGTTAGGAAAACAAATGGCTGAAGGGAGACAGAGGCTGAAGTACAAACTCTGTAGCTGTTTGCTTGGTTTGTTCTGTTTGCTGATCAGTCAGTATATGTATACCAGAATGTATATCTCTGAAAAAAACAGAGAATATTATTCTTTGTCCAGACAAAATCAAGAAATGCAAAAGGAACCTGAGGTACCGCGTATGGGTTATTGAGATGCAGAGGGGTTGGAATGGAGAGGCACAAGCCTGCCTCTTCCTGCTGAACAAACATGAGAGGTGATAAAGAGGAAAGGCCAGTGGACAGTTTGTGTAAAGCACAAAGTTACAGAGACCAGATTCTCATGGACCACTTGTCTTCCTTTTTAAAAATGTTTGGGTGATTTTGATGCTTACAAAATCTGAAAATCTTTTCCTATGCACAGAACAGATAGGTGATTCACACTTTGCAGCATAACTCTAGCTCTGTGTCTCTGGTTTCAGAGACATCTTCATCTGTGCCTCTATATCTGTAGAAATGGTGTCACCTAGGAAATAAGGTGCAGCTTGCAAATAAATATTTCAAACCAGATTTTCACAAGTACATGTTAATGGCACCAAAACGCTAGATTATGACAATGCAAGATCATCACATTAGAAAGTGTGTCATTTGTATGTGCTTGAAAAGAATCCTGCAGCACTGGTGTTTTTTTCTCTATTGTAATTTGCTTACTCTGAGAGGAAATAAGAATAATCAATTTGCATATAGTTATTTAGAGCTCTCTATAAGAGGTGTAGGGTCACAGTCAGAAAAAGAATTAGTGAGTTAGGTAATTCTTAGGTGGGCGCATTAAATTATTAATATAATGAACAAGTCAGAGAAAGAGCTATCTTAATAATATAAATTTTATTTTATACACTTATCCTCTATAATATATCTGCTAAAATGTGGACATCTTCAAAGAAGTATAAATTAGTTTATTTTTAATATTTTTCAAGATTCAGAAGTTTCTGGTAATGGTTACTGCTTTTGCTACAAACATTTTTATCCAGGCTTAGTCCCTGGCCTCTCTATCATCACAGTCATACCATTGCATGATTAAGGAATAGTGGACTGGGGATCCAAGGTAAAATTTTAGTTTATTGACTTTGATGCAAGAACTTGCAGACACAAGGTAAACCCCAGACACGTAGTAGAGAATAAGGAGATGGCTGTTTTAAGTGAATTTTCCTCATTATAACTCTTAAAGAGATCTTTATTCTAGTTAAATGTCTATGCAAAAACCTTCTTCAAATGCCTTATCACACAGAGTGCAAGTTTTTTTCTGATTTTCTATGGTTTCTTGAAGATCTTTGCTGGGTACAATTATTTCCAAGAGAAACTATTCCTCTTCACATACCTCTTTTCTTAAGTGGAGGTCCTTAAGCAAGGAGGAAAAGCAAGAACCAAAGAAAAATAAAGTTTTAAAATGATGGGAAAGAAGTAATCAATCACAGATGTAAATGATGCTTAAAAAAATCCCTATAGGAGTTCATTTAACTAAGTAAACCATTTAATGGCAATTTAACTACAGAGCTATGACTAGAAACTTGAAACTGCTCTAATCAAAATGGTGGTCAGGTTTCTTTTTGACAAAGATTAAGGAATGTTCCCTCACAGTACTGCTGGCTGTTTCAGAAATTAACTTGCAACTTTAACAAGAATTTGGATTATTATAGGAGAAATGTAGTTCTCCAACCCTCCAGCTTTGGAAAAATTGAGAAATAGTTTAATCCATTATTATAAATGCAAAATACATTCTTTAAACTCGAGTTAGTCATTTGATGAGGTAGAGCAAAGCTTTGAGGAAAAAAATCGCATTCCTGATTCTTAGCCCAGCCCCCAGGAGGAATTGCTGGGAGCGTGTCGCACAGCAACTCCTTCAGGCCCTCAGATGTCCAAAAAAAAAGAGCAAAAATATAGAAACCATCATCAGCTTCCTTAGTTTAACTCCTGGATGAGAATGATGCTGAAAGGACTACTTTTTCTTTTTGGAAGCTGTTTATGAAATACTGTCAGTAGGCCTCATTCTTTTTAACACATGAATGCTCAAGAATTCATCCATTAATTTGCTTCCGAATGATAGAAGCATATTGTTTTACATAGGCCAAACCCAACTGGCCAGACTAGCAGACCAGTTAGTCTGTTCTTGGCCAACTACCCCCTTGCAAACGTGCTGACTTGGATCCCTCTGTACTTGGAAGAGCCTCAGTGAAACAAATCTCCACTGTGCTCAGTTCTCTACTCACGTAAGGTTCCAGAGGAATTTTAGACCATTTACATAAGTGAAAGCTGCCACCTGCAATTCTATTTTGTGCCAGGGTTCAGCAGTTGAGAATTCAGTACCCACACAAGCTCTCCAAGAGGCCTGTTCTGCATACTGGGGGTGACAACAGTTGTTCAACTACAGCAGCCATGCTGCCAAAGGGGAGGAGCATGGAAGAAGAGCGTGAAAGATTCCCTTTCTCCTGTGTGCCAAGGGCATGGACATTTTCCTCATTTGCAGACTTCCAAACTTTCCTGAAATCAGAACAAAAATGGAAAGTACATGTAGCTGGAAACTACTTCTAGTCTCCTGGCTTCTCAAAACATGACTCAGGAAGACTTAATTTGGTAAATTGTTTGGTAGCTTTCACTGCACTTCCCCTGACTAACTTTTATTACTCTTAGTAATGAACATGCATTTTTTCCTTCTCTAACACTGAATTCTCTAAGCTATGTCGTGGTTTTTTGCGAAGCCATAAAATAAACTTCCTGCATATCCCTCTATCTCTCTCCTTATTCAAGATTAATAACAAAAACATAATTCCCCTCAATAAGATATATATGAAGTCCTAAGTGAGTTGTAGTGCCCCCTGGTAAAATCCTTGAGCCATTAAAGATGGTGAATGCTTTACTATGACTTTTGACCAATAACAATTTCATCTAATTGGCTTAAACTAGACATTACTGTAAGCACTGTCAAAATCCTACTTTTGTTGTAAGGCTCACAGACTGTGCCTACCCCCACCTCTGAATCCCATCCACTACCATTTGTAATTTATGGCTGAAAGTTAATCTTCAGCGCCCTGCTGATAAGATGAAATGCTGGTATACATTTGCCATATTTTTCTATGTTGTGGTGTTCTTTCATATGTTGTCCAGAATAGCTGACCACAGACTTTCTAAAACCACAAAAACTAGCATCATCAAACAGTATTTGTAGTCATGGAGAATCAGCTTGTTACAGGCAGCAGAAGAGACAGCAATAGGAAGCACAGTGTTTAGTATGCATGCAGAGTATGTTAAGAGAAAACAATAAAGCACTTCAAAAGTGATAAGGAATGATCAGATTAGCTCTGGAAGAGCAACTGTCTACATGGGAAAGGTTGGGGTTTTTTGTCCTGGCTAGTGCTGTAGAATGTGAAAAGCAAACTAACACACTGAGAACACTCTTTCCATGGTAAAAAACAGATCTGTGTTTGAGACAGTTTATTGTGGACACTTCCAGCTAAACAAATTGCTGACTGAAATAGTGTCCATATTTTGTCACGCACACTCTCTTCTGTATATGGTCGTGTATGTGTATAAATAACTATTTATCAAATGTGTATTTCCTTTAATTGGTAAGGAGTGGATGGCAAAAGACAACTGGATTATTTTGGATTATGTTACAAATTCAGAAGTATAGTTATAGCCTTAAGCTTGGGTGCACAGACATTTTTCTTAAAAGTATGAGTTAGAACCCTTACTGCAGGGTTCTTAAAAGCTACTTAAATGTGGTAACTAAAAATTAAAGATTAAATTTATTAATATACCTAAGAAAACATTAAAATCCACATTTTAATCATCTGGGAATGATTATCAATGTAGTTTTGTATCACAGTTCCAGAGATTTTTTTTTCAACTATTTTTTCTATTACAAAAGTCAACAACAAAGCTATTTCATAAATATTAAACACACTCATTTCCCTTCTTGACTTTATCTTATGATAATAAAACTGGAGTCAGAGGCAATGTGTACATTTCAAGGAAAGCTACGATGTAAAGCAGAGAACATAGAACAAAGGTATTGAAAATCATTTGTGATTGAAACTGTAGACTGAAATTCACAAAAGTATCTCTCACTGAACAGCATATCACAATTGCCTCATAATAGTGGGATGTGTATTCATAAACTTTTTAATGTATGCAGCCAACCTCTTCTACTTTATTTTGTAACCACTGTACTAATTCTGCTTGGCAAAGTTGGTATGACTGATTAAAAAATGAAGAGGGAAGTAATTTTACAAAATGATAAATTTCTGATAAGAGCATTTTAACATCTAAAATATAGTATCAAAGATTCACACAGCCAGAGTGATGAAAGATGTGTATGTTTAGCTGTGGATATATCGGTTTGCAATAGTTAATGCTTGTGCCTGAATGCATGAACAGGAACTGATGTATTAATGAATTTATGTTTTTATCATTTGTGTTACAAATCTATGATTTTTGAGACAAAATAGGAGGGTGGGAGTTAATGGATTTAGAGAGGTGATTAAGCTATAAGTCAACAGTTAAAAACAATATTGTTTTGGCATGGAAAAGGCGAGTGTAGTTTGTCTGTGTGATGGTGTTGGCAAACCAACAGTGAAAGCAAAAGGTACTTTTTGTTTGCCTTTCAATGAGGTGACTCATGCCATATTAGAAAAAAAAAAGGTATCTCAGTCTCTATCCTCTTCATTTTAAGGAGCTAAAATCTGGCAGAATATAATCATAAAAAGGTTGTGTTGTTGGGAGGTTTTTTTCAAAACATGATTCCTATTAGTTTGGCAATGTTTCCTATACCAGTTTTTGACATGAAGAATCCCAGTGACATGAAAGATTGCAACAGGCATGAAGCATTGATGATTGATCTTACTGACAATTGTGGTTAATAGTGGGAATATTTTGCAATAGATAGTATTCTCAGTGTTGAATAATATTATTCAGTGTACCTGTCCAAAGACAAAATACAATTTTAGATATTAAATCGAGTTCCTCAATTCATTTGAATTGAATTCCTCATTTTATTAATGAGGAATAGCACCTCATTAATAAAATTTAATTGGTAAAACTTAGATTGCAAAGTGCCCAAGCAATAGAGGATGCTTATTCTTCTAAGCATTGCCTTTATTTTCAGGTGAGTATTTGATATCAGTATCTAATAACAAACACCTGTGGAACTAAACACTATTAAATAATTATGCTGATAGTACGGAAGGAAAAGTGGAATCACAAGGAAAACACATAACTATTTTCCAAAGCCAAACCACATCTAGATATTGAACTTTTCATCTTATAGATGGTAAATACATCCCTGTACTATTGGGCAATATTTCAAAGTACTTTGATCTGCACCACAATGACAGCAAAATGAGTCTCATCCTTTATATCTGCTTTTCAAGTCTGCTGTTGTGTGACTCAAAGCTGCCTATGTAACAGTCTAATACAGCAATGCTGTCTTCTGTCATGACAATAATTTTTATTTTATTGAATAATCATGCAGCCTTTTACACTTTTAAACAAAGTGTAAAACTATATTCCAAATAATTTTTATTACCATAATGTTAATTATTGCTGCTAAAGGATAATGTCAGTGTTTAACAATTTCTTCCAAATACATTTTACATTGATAAATATTTTTATTAAGATATGTCAAATTTATCTAAATTAAAAGCTGACTAGAAGTAAATGATAGGATGCAAGGCAGTAATCTAATCTAATTGGTCTTATTGTACAATAAATGAAGAAAGCGAAAACTTCATTGTTCAGTCCTAATGGAAGTGGTTATATGGAGCAGACCTTATGAAGACCTATGCAATATGGTTCAAAACATATTCCACTGACTAAAACTGCAGGTCGGATGCATAAGATTCTCATAGAGTTTCCAATAAAACCACATCCAACAAGAAATATTTTAGAATAAAGAGGAGACCCATTAAACATACATAATGTTGTTAACTGGAGTTTTACTTGATTATAGACCCAGGATGCAATCCCTCAGTCCTTGTTCATGCAAAATTTTGTGTTTACTATCTGCGTTAGCTTTTTTTTTGTCAGATTAAGCCAACAGGATGATTCCAAAGGCATGGAATTAATTGTATGGTAGGAGCATTGCTAGAGTTCTGACATATTACACTTGGTGAAGACTGGTGTAGTTATAAATAAAAAGCTATTGGGTATGATATATATTGATGTTTTAAAAATCATCTTGTTTTCTAAAAAAAATTGCTTGATGAAATGTACAACAATCAATGACAAATGAGATATTTAATTTGGTTTACTTTTTGTCTTTCCTAAACAAACTCAGAAGCTCTCATTCTCAGGTTGTAATTAACTTCCTTGAAAATATTCATTGGTGTTTCAAGAAGTTTCATGGCATCTTCTCATAAATCAGCATCATGCATCTGAATTAAAATCTGAATGTAAATTAGAAACATTTTTCATATTAATGATTGTGAGGCTAAACACACATTCAGAACTGATTAAACATTACTGTCTTACAGTGACTGCCTTGCAAGAGAAATGCATCTTCAGACTCAAAGTTTACATGGGAAATTTTGTTTCCAGCATGGAAGTTTTGGAGCTCTGGAATGCACTTCTACAGCTGTAATTATATTAACAAAAATTCTGTCACCAATTTGCTAATGCTTTGAAGTTCTACTGGTAGCATAATTTAAGTTGAAGTTAGTATCTAGAAATTAAAGTGGTTTCAAAAGTGGTCTCAAGATAGCTGTGACAAAGCAGCTTGCAGCTTTTAACCTCAAAAAAATTGTATTTAAAAAATACAGTATTTCTTTTGACATAGCTGGTGATGGTACTTTTTCTTGGATAATTAGTTTTGTAAAGTGTACAATTTAAATGTGGAATTTGTCCTCCTTGTTGTATATTACAATCAAATGTAATAAGTAGCCCTCCAGCAGGGTTAACTTAAGTCTACTACCTTTTAGCTCAGGAATTTAATCTAATTTATCAGATTTTTTGGAAGAGTGTTAAGGCGCTTCCTGGACAGATCATAGAAACCCCAGTAAAATGAGTTTTTGCGTAGTGGAAGTGAAGACTAAGGCTTTAAATGGAAACAAATTCCCAATACGTACTAACTACAGTTCCTTCCCTCTGTCATAGCGCTGTAGTTTCTTGCAAGCTAAGTATGTCTTCCAATTAGTCTAGCCATTTTATTCTCCCTCATTCTTCACTGTCTGGGAGCACTCCATCAGCAGTACTTCTTCACTTCTGTTACTGTTCTAAAACTATCTTTTTCTTGGCTGAAAACTTAACTAGTGTTGTCCATCTTTTCATTCATAAAACATGGCTGGAACCCTGGCCTTCCAAGTGAGGAGGCAAATAGCCAATTAAAGTTTATGAAGAACATAGTCCAATTCCTCTGGGCTAGACCTATGCATATAGCCACATCTGGAAAAAAAAGCATTTTACTGTAATCACACAACCTAGATAACCAATGAGGCCAAACATATAGTTATTTGCTCAGTCCTTTGGATTTTGCAGCCCCCTGTCTGAACAAGGTTTTTGGTAGAGCTTCAAGGTCCCTGTCACCAGTATTGTTACAGTAATACCTGCACATTCTCAATAACTACTTCTTCAATATTATGCAATTCATTGTCCAACAGTTACTGTGTAAGTAAATTAGCTATCATGTTTTATATACTCCAAGAGCTTTGCATTTCAAAGAATAGTACTTTTCTTTACTACAGTTTCTGAATATTCCTGTATGCTTATTTCCAATGAGCAACAGTAGGAATTTTATTTAAGCAATGTGATACAATTAATCATCTGATATAAACATGTTTATGTATGTTAAACATAAAAATAATTAGTTTGCCAAAGACGACTGTATTCAACAACAACAAAAACCATATTTACTGGGGATGAAAGAGACTGCAAAAAAATCTTGCAAATTCTAACTGTATTTTCACAGTGTCAAACTAGTGAGTTTCTCTCACTGGAAAACAGAGGCTGAGCTTCTATTTACAGAAAAGGCAGAAAGCACAGGAATACACAATACAGAACTCTTATTCTAATATGTGACAACTTCAGAAAACACCCCCCCTATTTAAATGCTTACTGTCTCAACGCAGAAACAAAGAAATAGCAAAAGTTAACTTATGATATGGCACCAGTTACAGAAATGTCTTAGCTTTGTTTTCAGCATTAGCATTTGTAGTCAGTAAGTATCCAGGACAACTGACAATCAAATGCAGCAACAAACATATTATTCCCTTGCATATATTTAAGAAGAGAAAAAGTCATTTAAATCACATGTGCTGCAAATCCTTGGCCAGTATTAAAATTGGCCATTTGATACAGTGCAACACTTCCTTCTTTGAGTGGTGTGTTTACAATTCACTTCTCTTTTTAAATGGTAAATTCAAAATGAAGAAATAATCCATACATGTCAAACTAACTAAAAGCTAGCATTTTTCATCTTAAAACCTCCATAGTCTAGAATTGGCTTCCCTTTAAAGTCACCTTTATATTGGGAGTCTGCATAAATGCTTTATATATACTAGTGCAAGGCTAGTTATTCTTGAGGAGACAGTAGTGGAGCTTTTACTGATCATTAGGAAAAGTGACTGTGGATTGCACTTAAGTATTTGTTTCACTGCTATCATAGATTATGAATTAGAAATAATAGCAATAATCATGTTTCAGAAATGAGGATGTAGCTTCAAAGCCTTCTAACTGCCACTGCACCAGTGTTATATTCCCAGCAAGTTAAATAAACTGCTTACTTCTAACACAATAGGTAGAAAGAAAAAAATAAAAAAAAAAAGAAGAAAAAAGAAAATATTGAATGCTGGTGCTTTCTTAAGATTCATGAAAGTCAGAGATGAACAAAACAACTCAAACTCTGCAGGAAGATTTGCTTTTTGTTTTATGTTTTTAACATAACTTTTAAATGTCCTTTTTTAAATTTTATTTTATTTAACATTCCATGTTAGAAAACTTGAATGCTGTGATTCTTGGTAGACATTTGCTGCTTGTTTATAAAGCACCACTACATTCTAATGTGCATGAATGAAGGGAAAAAACAGAAAAGTAATCATTAGTAAAGCACAGTACTGGAAGAAAATTATGAGAACTAACAATCACTAAGGACAAAATAGCTTTTACTAAAAAGCATCTAGGTTGTCTGGATTCACATAGCCAAAGTAAAAACCTGTGTTTTTCCAGAACATCTAATATGTCTGTTCTTTTCTGAATACCAGAAGAGAAGGGACAAGAAACTGAGTAAACTGCAAGATGCTGAAAAGAGATCTCTACTTTTGGCCTTCCATTGGACTGCAAGTTTTGGCAAATAGCTGTGCTAGCTGCAGGCAACTTAGGAAATCTTTGTCCTCTGGTAACAAACAGTCCAGAAACAAAAACACACTCATTTTCAGTGTCAGAGATCATGCAAAGTTTGTCATTTTGACAGAGCTTCCCTTCATAAATCACTTTCAGAATGGGTTGGCAGCATCAGCAAAATGTTTTCAAGAGGGCAGAAAGAGCAAATGAGCGTTCAAATTAGAACATTTTTAATAATGTTTTGCCTTCAATAGTTTGCCTTCAGTATTCTGAAAGACACAATGCGGAAGGGGTACATAATGTCTAAGAAATTCATCCTGCCCTATTCATATCTATGGACCAATGTGAAAAGTACATCAGTCTCAAATTTTTAAGTCTCATTTGGAGATGGCCAGTAGATTGAAAGTGGTAATTTAGAAAAGAAAACTTTAAAAATACACCTCAAAGTGTCTGATGCTATAATTTTGTACCATTTCATTTGCTCTATATAAGTAAAGATCTGGAATAGAATTTCTACAAAAGCTGTAATTCACTCTGGTTTATTTGCTTGTAAAAATACCCAAAAAAGCCTGTCACTTTTCCAGCACTAGTAGTAGGTAATGCTGCACTGACAGAGTTTCTGCAAGTAACATCCACTCTTGTAGTGTTTCAGAACTCCACCATAAAATTTCAAATTGCTAAAATACTGGACTTGGAAAATGTATCTTAATAACTTTTCTGTATAAAGATTTTTTTTCTCCAACATAAATGCACATGCTCTCAACAGACTTTAACCATTTGTGATGTTCTGGCTAATTCTAGTAGGACATTTAGTCATGTTTTAGATGAGTTTATGAGAGAATATAATGGTAACAAATACAGAATAATGATCTACTTCCTATGAAGTAGATCTGTGTAATATCGGTTATAGAATGCTTTGAGTAATTTCACCACTTGAAGGTGTGCATTGAATGATCTGAAATGATTGACTTAATCCATAAATTTGATTAAAAGACTGAAACAGTTACCATCATAGCTGCTTGCTTCTGAGATTTCCATCTGTAGCAGGAATGCCTGAGCTGCATATGAAGCAGTCTTGGGACTGCCCCAATTCATTACCCAATGGATTAAGATAGCTCCAAAGTAGCACTAGTGCTTCTGTGTTGTAGATTGTAGTGGTGCAAGAGCTGTTTCACTTACAATTCTTCCACTTGTTCCAGAGGGCCAAATTCTGAGACAGAGATGGTAGGGATGTCTGGGGTCATCGTAAGCCAAGATTCTAAGGTACTATTAAATGTTTGGTCTTTTCTTTGTTAATGCAGTAACTATGTGGCTCTGAGTTGCATTTCTGTGCAAGAGTTTATAGAAGCAATGCTTAAATCTGAATTCAAATCCAAGAAACAATGAGTTTAAAGACCTGCTGTGCTATGTCTTATATTGTAGTATACAAAGAGTTTTAACCAAAATATCTCAGTGTGATGATTATAAAAATCTAGACACAATCAATATAGTAAGAATCTCTTTACTTTCTGGCTCCTTCACTGACTGGGATTCTAAATAAACGTTTCATGTATGAGAGAAAATAAGGATTTGTACCCTAACTTCAATACCCTTTGGCATCTTTCTTCTTGCAAACATGGTCACAGGAAGGATCAGAGATCAGCAAAGAGCTAATACACAGAGCAAAGAGAGATATAGGCATATTCCCATCCTCCTTAAACCTTCAGAAGTTCACCACCTCAGCTCCAGGGGCTAGAGCACCTTTGATTGAGAGAGAAGCATAAGTTCCCCTCCAGAAGTGGTGTGTTTTTACACAATTAGGGATGAAATGCTGCAGTATGTATGTACTTCCCCCTCTGCAGTGTAGAACTGCACAGGCCCAGGTGGAAGTACTTTGCTGGAGAGCAGTGCAGACAGATTAGGTGTCACACTTCACTATATGTGGTATCTTTATTAGAGGTCACAGCTTTAATTCTGTCCTATTACTCTGTAACAATGTGCATAAGAAATCACAGTCAGCCTCTACCACAAAACAAGTATCAGGAGTGCATGCAGCATATGAGTCTGTGCTCTCTCCCATTGTCTTTACACCCTTCCCACAAAAGAAAGCAGTAAAATCTCACAATAACTACACAGTGCTGTCCAAATAAAACTCATTGCAAACTCATAAGCAAATTTTCTGCCTTCTATAATTACAGAAAGATAAGGTAAAGACTAGTACATATACTTAAATGTTTCAAAATCCAAATACCAATGCAGTAAAAGTATATTTGCAGTACAATGCAGATCTACATTGATCTACAGCACAGAGTAAAGCTATCCACTTCCTAACACTCTAAACCTTCCTGAATTATACCCTTTTCTTTAATAAATATATTGAACTTGAATTTTTAAATATAGTTTCTATAATTTGTATGCATGTGTATATATACATATATTTAAGATATGGATTAATAAAAAATACATAAATATATATCCAAATTAAAATTGCAATGCAACTGTTCATCACAAAAGGAAAATGTCTCTGAGCATAAGAAAGATCTGTACTGTGGTCTAATACAAGACTGAGAAATAAGTTGCCTAGGACTTCAAAACCACTTGAAATGTCACCATATTTCCTCTGAAATTCCAAGGTGCACTTTTTTCTTGCCTTCAATAACATAAACACATAATAGCAGTTACAGAATAAAAACATTTAAAACTTAATAATCTTCCTCTCACCTTTCTCTTAGCAAGAAGAAAAAATATGAGAAAGTGAAAACCACATACAACTTGATGTTCTCCAGGAAAGTATTTAACTATTTCACTAGCGGAGATGATCTAACAGCCTAATGAGACCGCTTATTGGATGTTACAGCCCTATGAAACATCTTGTTAAATCTTGCTGTAAGCTTAACTATTCATATTTTGGTATAACAAAACATAGATTAAAGCATAGCTTGATGAGCTGAGCAAAAACACTAGGTAGGAGGAGACCAAGACACAAAACCAATATTAGTCAACCAAGGTCATTAATTAAAAATAAATATAACTAATTTTTCTATTCAAAATGTCTTTCTCTTAGTGTTGCACTATTTGCACTAGGGATTCCTAATTATTTCTAATTCTGAAATTAAAAATATTTCTAATTCGCAAGAACCCATGTACTGTTGATCCTCATTTGACATCCAGCAATATTTGTTTCATAATGCTCATTTTAGTGCCAGCATTCCAAATACTGATGAAATTATAATGCAACTTACGTAAATTATTTGGAGGAGGTCTTGTCTCCATATTTTCATAATGTTGCACATGTACTACAATGTTTAGATCTCTTTCCATATGATCTGTTGTACAGGGACCTTGAGGTCGCATAACATCAGCAAGAGCCCTGAAAACCAAACAAAATCAGAATGAACCTACAAAATCAGAATGAACCTGCAAAATCTGTAAGGCATTACCAATATATTCAAGGGTTTTTTTAGTCTGAGATGCAGTCCGTCATACTGTCTGCTGGAGAAACCAGCTCCATTCACAGCAAAATCAGGGAATCAGATTCATTGTGAGACTTCTTTGCACCTAAGGCTCCGTTTAGGTTGTCTTTGACAGTGTGCTAGCAGTAATACGCAGAAACACATTAAGTTCTTTAGCTGTCTTGGCTTTGTAGGAATGTAATTTAAGCTTGTTGAGACTTGTAGAGTTCTGCCATTGCATGTGCTCAGTAACATTGTCACCTTGGTTAAGCTGGGCACCTCAACATGTAGCCCCTGTCTACAGTTTTCACAAATTAGTTATCTTTACACCTAGGTTACCAGCAGGGCCTGACAAAGTAAATTCTCACACATGCCTTTGCACAGAGCACCACACAACACAGTGGCCTTGGCCATTTTCATTCAAAAATTACACCAAAGTTGAAAGGTCACATGATTTTTGTGTAGAAATCCAGTAGGCATATTACTCTTCATGATCAGGGATTTAAGCTTTTCCCATCCAGAAGGAGAGAACAAAAATGTCTTTTCTAACTTCTATGAGTGTCCTAGTCATTAACATGGAGCGAGCACAGGAACACTTCTTGCTGCTTTGAAGCCAGTTCAGAAACAGGATGAAAGCTTTGTGCTAGCAAAGAGGGAGCTAGCAAAAGGATTCCTAACAGTTAGGCCAGGCCCAACCTGATGCTGGTTGTGGACTTTTTCTGCAGAGCTGTGGGCAATAACTATCTCTGAAAGGGAGACAGATTCATCCTGCTCTGGTGTATTTTCTAAGGACTAGTTTCACTGCCAAGTGTCCCGCCGAGTGTAAGTCCATTCTTAGGCACACAGATAAGCACACACACCTATATCAGCCCTGTGGACCCAAGAGTTAGTGACTAAGTTTTAAGCTCTGAAACTCTCAGCATGGCAACATCTGTCATTCTGGGCTATGGAGTTTTGCTGCTGACTTCTGTAGGAGCAGGATTAGCCCTTAGGTATATGCCATACAGCTACCTGCTGAACTACTGTGCCATAAAAAATAATTGGCCCACCTGCAGAAGCTGTTGCCTTAGGCAAAGGAAAGTTATGGTATGTGTTACCAGTGGCCTCAGGGTTCAATGCAAGTCTTTTCCATTCAAGTCAGTGCATCACTGACCATTATTTGCCTCTTTTGTTTTACTAGTTTTAATTTTTGTGTACTTTGAGCTATTTTTTTTAAGGGAATGGATGCATTTTCTGGGCACTGGGCCCAGTTTAGTTTAATTTTCAGCAAAATTACATAGCATCCCAGATACTGCATCAAGAAAGACTGGTTTATAAATTAATAAATAAATAAAAATAAGCACATTCACTGGTGAAAGCCATGGCAAGTGCCATCTAGCTCCTCCATTGTACTTTTGTGAAATGATGATTTCTTGATCAAGAAGCACTGTACGTTTAAATATTAAAAGGTAGCTTCATTTAAGTTACAGAGAGAGAGGACTCCTGAGCTGGATCTTGCTTTCAGATTGCAGGAACATTGCTTTGGTACACAGCTGAACAATACTGAGGTTTCATTGTGTTTATGGCTAGCGTTATGTTATTAAAATATTAGTTGCAGTTGTGATCAACATGTTACAGAATACTCTGTTGATCCTGTAAAAGGTCAGAAGACAGTAACCAAATGATTAATGGTATCAGAGCTATGCTCCTATTTGAAGCAATGCTTATACAGCAGAAATAGCAGAGCTGGCCTACATAGCAGAATAATAAAAATTCAGTAGAAGAGATCTCACAAAAGTATGTAGAAAATGATGCAAAAGGAAAGCATTATATTGCAAATCATAGTTTAAAATAAGTGGGGACCAAAACCATTAATATCTAGTCAATTATGCAAATATCTCTTGTATAGAAAATTATAGGAAATTATTGACATCACTATTAATTCTAAATCCAGAGGCAGCTGGACACATTTCTGGGAAGGGAAGGAAAGAAAAGCAAATGAAAGTTCTTAACTTCAATGTGGAAGTTAAAACTGTGAGAGCTTGTAATACATGGATTAGTGTTTCCCAACTCTGTGAGAGCGGGTTTTCAGAAATGCTTTCCTCATTGCCCTTAATCTGATGGTAAATATTGTTCACTGTGGACTTTAAATAACACCCCGTATGATAGCAGATTAACGACTGCCTGTCTGTGAAAATGCCAACTGTTTTCTACCATTTTAGGGTGGCTTTTTTAAAATGGGTTTTAAGGAATTAGCTGTCCAACTCCTACTATATTAAGAAAAAAGGAACTACTCACCATCAAGTTCTATTTTTAACAACACAGCACGTATGTTTATACCATTAGCCAAAGTTGAACAATCTTCTCAGGGCAGAATAGCTCATATAATAAAGAGCTTGTCCTTATCTTCCACTGATGTCAGGGAGAGTTAAAAATGTGTAGCGGCTTGTATCACTGAAGTACAAAGGAAACGCTGTACCTGCATTTTGTTCTTTTAGGGATTTGCCGATACAATGAAATGGATAAAGGGAGGTTTGTGCCCCAGTATGTAACAAAATCCTTGAACAGACATTTGCTTCGAAAAATTCCACATAGACCAACAGACTGTTAAAACACGTTCATGCATTTTTCTCACCTGAATATCATCATATAGATTTTGTTCATTACCTGAAGAAATTGTTAGAGTGAGTCCCACTGAAAAATTATATATACATAGAGAGTCTTTATCTCACCTTTGCTATACTGAAGGATTTTTTAAGGAAATGCAAAATACAAGATAGCCTTCTAATCGGGTAGTGATATCATTTGGTCTTGTGTATTGATATTGATTGCAGTATCTCAAAAGTGGAGAAATGCTACCTAGATAGGAGTTTGTGGCCCAGAACTATCCAAGTATCACAAAACTTCAGCATTTTTGTTGCTGTAAGATTTTTCTCTTTGGATATGTAATACTATTTTCGGGTGTTATAAAGCATGTGGAGCCAGGCATTTCCCTTATGGGTACAAGCTTGAAGAAGCTGAAACACAGGTTATTTCATGAAAGGTCACTTGTCAATATTTTGCCTCTAAAACTGGGTCAAAACCCATAAGGGAAATAATTTCACACATAGGATTCGGGATTTTGGCAAGTCGGACTATTTTTGGCCCCAGGTACATGCCTTTTCAATGATCAACAAAAGACTTAACTCATGAGCTCAGCACAGTATGAAGGAAGAAAGAACTCAGATGGTTCACAATATTTGGAAAGCTGCTAACATACTCAGAAGGACTGCTTCAAAAAAACAGGGGCTATAGCATACAAACATGATTGTAAATATTGTCCTTTCAGTTCTTGGTTTCTTTGCACGTTTTCCACAAGGACTAGGGAAGAAGACAAAGGTGTAGTTTTATTTACAGAAAAGTCTCCTTGATGAAACAGAAGTAAAACTTTTGCCTTTTCTACTCATTTTCAAGAGAGGATTCTCCACTTTAACTGGTGGAGCCTGGAAGTCCCATTGATGTAGTCTTAAGCAGCAAGAACATGCTGCCCTCACATGCCTTAACAGAGCTTTTAGGTCTGCTTCATGAGGCAGATCAATTCTGTTTCTTTTTAGGCACAATACTGCCACATTCATTCCCTTTGCCATATCTGATAACATACACCATCTTATTCCCTTATTCTCTTAGAAAGCAGGAGGGTAAAGGAAGAGTTACGCTGTTTGGATACTACTATTATTGCTTAGTTCTTGGAGATTGTAGCTGAAGGGAATATTTATCTCCTTTTAATGTCAAGTAACAAATTTAAAAATTAGAAGAATGATATAAACAAAACTTTATCATATGATGTCTAAAATGAAATATGCCATGTAGTCTTAATACTGTACTCCCCTCTTCATTTTCATCTTCCAGATTTACAGTTCCATGCCAACAGTAAGAGTGTTTTACTGAAAAGCACTGATCTAACAAGAAAGAAAATGTCACCAATGCCACACTTGGCCTTTTCTCTCAAAACAAAAGGAAGTAACAAGCTCTCTAAAAAAGGACAAATTTTGACTTTTTTCCTAAAAAGACTTGCCCAATAGAGATTTTTTCCTATAGATTGTTCTCACTAAATAAATACATTTCTCAGATGCTTTTTCATTATCAAATATTTCAGGAAAATTCAGTGAAATTAATGGAGTGTTCTTGGTTTGTGTTGGTATAGCAGTAAACAAAATGTAATGAAAGGCAACTGTACAGAAACTATGCTCACCAAGCCTCTGAAGTTTCCTTTATTAACATTGTACCACACTTACACACACCAATGTCTTACTTCAACAGCAGATACATTGACTGCTAGACGAAATAATGCAAGGAATTAGTAAGTGTGGCACAGTTTTCTTCCTATTTATAATTCAGTGTTCTTATTCCCATGTGTCAGGTCTCTGTTCATATTTTAAAATATTTTTAGTAAATCAAAAATGGAAATATATAATTTACACCAGTTGTATTCTCTTCACCTTTTTAAAAAAATCAGCCCTCATAAAAAAAGATCAGTTTACATTATGCATTGTCTTTTTTGTTAAGCAGTACCATCCCTTCCATAGGTCATTTTGTCATAGGAATGAAGAGGATTCAAGTGTTTCATGTAGCCACTGGCTAGGAAAGGAAAGAAGCCAATCTTAGCTAAGGAAATAGATGACAAATCAGCCTCTGTATGTTTCTTGCTGCCAGCCAAAATGGAGTAACACTTAGTACTTTTTGTTTGGCCTACCTAACACTCTCAATGCATTACACTTTTGCTTATTAATACGGTTCAACACAGAAAAAAAAACATAAGAAGTGTTCTTTTTGGGTTTCTTTTCATGATATTGTAGTGATGAGTGTTATAAAAGAAGGTGAATATGAATATAGGCTACATATTATTTTTAATTGTTGGTACTATTAACTGTTTAAACAGATAAATTATTTCTTAAGCACTGCAGCCTTTTTTTCAGAACATTACTAGTGTAAAATGAGCTAGGATGGAATATTTCAGCTAAACACACATTTGAGGACAAAGAGGTTACTTCAATTCTTCACTCAATGAACAGATTTTTAGATTGCCAAAGGGATTTAAAAATCTAATTCCTTTTCAAATTAATTTTCAAATTAATTTAAATCAAAGTAATAGGAGTGTGAGAACTTTTTTTAAAAAAAAAGCTATAGTGCTGCTTTTTCAGAACATGACTAGCTATTATGTGTACTGAGTGGGTGACTGTTTTTCCATGTGATCATGACTTTCCAAGTTTCTATATAATCCTGTCTTGAACATTTTCATGGCAAGAAAAGTACAAGATCTCAGACACTGTTAAGTAATCGGGGTAACAGATGACCTTTTCTAAGAACCACTTCAAAAACCTAATCTTTAGGCATACATGACTGAAGGATTTCTGAATGATTTTCCAATCCCCTATAATTCTATTTCCATAAACTAAAACAGAATATCCTTTCTGAATACTTCACACCTGTACTTTAGGCAGCAAATATTTCTACTAGTAGAAATAGGACCTATTTAAGCCATATATAGGCAGGGATGGCTACAACTTCACTCTGTCCTGGTTTTCGTAACTGCTACAAGCCTTCCCTTTTTGCCTGCATGAAGACGCTACAGAAAGAGGCTGAAGCAAGGGAGAGCTTTTTCCAAACAAGTGCTGTAGTTTAAGAGTAAGATTTAAAAAAGAAATTGGGACTCATGTATTCCTTTTCCTAATTACTAGTTGAGAATATTCAAAATGTCTAAAAGATTATTATACCTTGCTCCACAAAAAACATCTTTCAGAAGTATCACTGACACATAGTGTTAAGTTGACCAAAATTTCTGCAGCGTGCTTTGATCCTCAGTAGTAAAAGCGTATCCATATCAGCCAGTTTATAAATAGCAAATAATTGCTAGTGAACTGGTGATGCATTTGCAGGAGTATTTTTGTGGCTTTCTCTGTTCATTTCAGGATAAGCTGTGAATCAAAAAGTCATGCAGAAACTTCAGTAAAATATAAGGCTCCAGGTGTTGAGTTGATCTGTTGGACTGTCTTTCAAAGGATGACTCTTCATCTAAGCTTTAAAGATTGTGAACTACACCATTGCCAGTCAGGGCAAGAGGAAGCTTTCTGACATGCTGCACGTCCAGTAGGAGGTATCCTTTTAATTGCATTTCATCACTGACGTTGCCCAATATGCTGGAATCTATTTAGACTCTTTAATGGAGCTGTTTGCCTTTTTTAATGCCTTTCCCCCATCTGCTTTACTTTCATGTGCCTGGGATTAGCATAAAGAATCAGACAGACTGCAAACTTGACAAATGTGTTATGCCTTGATTTTGAACTGCTGTGACAATCTGGGTTTGGAATATGTTGTTAAAGCCATTGGGCTCTGTCCTGAGTTGCCCACCTGCCTATCCACCACTAGGCAGCCAGTATCTGGAGTAGACAGTACACAGCATGCCTAACTCGAGGTGGGGGAGGTTCTCTTCGATATAACTCAGCCATTACACTGTGGATTCAGAGTATAACACACACACATATGGATGAGACAATACTTTCATATACCATTTTTTTACCTCTCACAGTAAGAGAAAAAATGCTAAGACATTTTACAATAGCTTTTCCTTTTTGTGTCTCCCTCTTCCCTTCCACCCTGGCTCATTTTCACAGCTCAGACATTTTACAAATAGCTCACACACTTGCAGGGGTTGGGGGAGTATAGGGAAGGTCCTGCCAAAACAATTTTGCAGCTGGAGAGGGAGGGTGAGATGACATTTGTTTACATCCTTCTGTTGAGAAGTAAAAACATTTTCCAAGCTTTGAAACAGTTGGAAGAGGGAACCCATCAGGCTTTCTATAATTCAGTGTTGCTGGTTTCAGGATTTTTTTGTTTTCCTATTCATGCACAGTATATCCGGGAACACTTGCTGGATCTTGTTGGGGAGGGGGTCAGACACTGCAGATAAAAATGGACTACTGTCTGTGCAGATTCCACAATTATTTCTAGTCTTCCTCAGTATGCATGTACTTTGATAACCTGGGCTTGGGGGACCACAGGAGCTCTGCTCACCAAAGTTGGTCTCTCTCAGTTGCCTTGCAGGGGAATGCAGACTGCCTGGCAGGAGTTGTTTGTTTAGCAGGAACACATGGGCTCCTCTCTCCTCTTCAGGGGCAGGGGAGGAGGTAGGGGGGAAGGGGACCCTGCTGCCTGGCACTCAGCCTTACCTGGACATGTGCTCCCGCTGGGGTCTGTGCGCCTTCTCCAGCCCTAGTTTGGTGAAGATCCCCACCAGCACCATGACTGCCACAACCCCACAGATGATGTAGACAATGAGGTTGGTTTTATCCCTGGTAGGGTCATGCAGAGGGTCGTCTATGCGGGAAGGAGGCTTCCCAGTGTTCATCCACAACGGCGTCTCATAGTTTGTGCAGGTGCTTTGATCCAGCCTTGTCTTCTTGAACTTGCAGCAAAACCTGAAGCCACAAGTGCCGCAGCAGAAGATGAACTCCCCAGAGCTGCAGTTAAAGGGGGGGTCCCACTGCCCCATCACGTCAAAGTAGCCCCTGCAGAAGTCCGGGGTGGGAGGTGGCTCGGAGGGATCTAGCTGTTCCCCAAGGCTGGAGTGGTTTCCTCCTGAGAGCACCACGAAGCTCCCCAGCTGCTGGCCAGCCTTCTCCTGAGCCCGACACACCAGCGTGAGAAGGTCCGCCACCAAGTAGCCGAAGAGCAGCCGAATAAAGCCTTCCATTCTGCCTGCCAGCCCCGGCTCAGCGCTGCTGCTGCCGCCGCCGCCGCCGCCGCTCGAGCTGCTGGATGCTGCGCTGCGCCAGGAGCTGAACATAAAGGGGCTCCGTCAGGGGCCGGGCGTCCGCTCAGCCCGCGCTCGCCTTCAGCACCACGGACAGCCCCCCGCGGGCCGGGCCGGGCCAGGGCCGCCGCCCCCCGCGCAGTGCCCGCCGCCCCCCGCGCAGTGTCCGCCGCCCCTCTCGCCGCTCCGGAGGAGCGAGAGCGCGGCACTTGTGGAGTGGAGTGCGCGGGAGAGGGAGCGCGCGGGAGGAGGAGGAGGAGGAGGAGGAGGAGGGGGACCGAGGGGTGGAGGTGGCGGTGGGAGTGCGGGGCACCGCGCTGCGCGGCGGGCTGGGGAGAGGGGCGTGGAGGGGGCCACGAAGCGGGAGGGGTGAGGCGAGGGCGCTGCAGGGGCGGGAAGGAGGAGAGAGGGCGAGCGAGGAGCCTCCCCGCGCTGCCTGGTGCCAGCGTGCAGGCGCCGGGGGCACCCACCTTCCGCTCCCCCGCGGAGCACCGGCGCGGTCTCTCGCACAACTCCCTCAGCCAGCCACGGCGCCCGCTGAGCCCCGCCTGGAGCCGGGCGAACCCGCGGGAGGCGACGGCTGCCAGGGCAGAGCGCGGGAGGCTGGACGGACTCGCCGCGGCATCCAGCCGGCGGGGAAGGGCTGCCGCCGAAGGGGAAAGCCGCCTTGGCGGGCAGCGTGCGGGTGAGAGCGAGGGCAAGGCAGCCCGGCGAGCCCAGCCCAGCCCGTCCTCCGAGGCACCCGCGGGAGGCTGCCCGCCGGCCTGCCCCCCCCCTGCCCCGCGGACCCCTCTGCGAAGCCCCTCTGAGGGGCCGGCGGCCTCCCGCTCCCGAGCAGCCCCTCTGTGGGGCTTTCCCCCTCCCATCAGCCCCGCCGCGGAGCCGGGCCCCACCGCACCCCCCTCAGCCCCGCCGCGGGGCCGGCCCCGCTCCCCGCCATCCCTTACATAAGAGACTTCCCGCCCAGGCGGGCGCTCCCCACAGGTGCGTCTCCAAAAGCGCGGGAGCGCCTCCTCGTCCCCTCCCCGCCGCCCGCCCCGCGCGCGCCGCGCTGAGGGGGGTAACGGCCAGCGCGCGCCGGCCTGGGCGCCCGGCCAGGGCGCGCGAGACGAAGCGGGGGGCGCCGGGCGGCCTCAACCCCGCCCGGCCCCGCCGCGGGCTCCAGGCCGAGGTGGGCGCCGCGGGGGAGTCGGGGGCAGCCCCGGGGGAGGGCCGGCAGGGCGCCGCTCTCCCGCTAAGGAGAGCGCTCCTTCTCCCGGCGACCGCTGTCCTCGCAGGCTGGCGCTCGCCGCGGATTCACTCACCTGCGAGGCAAAGGCAGGTCCCGGCGGAGCGGCGTCCATGGGGCCGTGCCTCCGCTCAACGCGGGCGGGAGCGGGCGCTGCCCTCGCCCCGGCGCGCCGGGCACAGGTACAGCCTTACTTGTACTGCATGCTTCAGAGCGGGGCGGCGTCGGTGGCTGCTGAGGATGAGCTGCCCCTGCACATCCTTTATTTAAAAATCGTTGTAGTGTCAGTCAGGCTGGCTCCAGAGGACACAGTGAGGCTGTTTGCGAGACACAGAATTAAAATAACTTCCCCCAAACAGAGAACTGACTCTGGGAAAGACTTTTTAGCGATTCACACCCCATCCCCGTTATTTAACTCTCTCATCTCCGTCTTTTGGTTTGGCAGTAACCTGCGCAAGTAGCGATAATATTATCCTGAATACTATGCTGCCACCAAATGTAGGAAATAAGCCCATTATGGCGTGATTTAACAGTGTGGGCTGGTGCTTAAAGCAGCTTCCCTTTTCCTCGGGGTAAAGGGATCGTCTGTGATCGCCTCGCTGGGCCTCGCGGGCTACTGTTGTCTCTGGGGAAGGGGGGTGCTGTGCTGGGGCTCTGCAGTGCCACGCTACCGTGCCTCTCCCACCGGCTCTTGCGAGGGGGCTGGATTGCTGCCGCACTTCAGGAACTTCAGCCAACTCCGTGTGGAGTTGTTAAGCGGTAAATAAACAGAAAGGTGAGGCAGAGGACAAAGCAGACGTTTGGAATCGGAGAGGGCTGTAGTTAGCTAATTGTGATCCTTTGCCTTCTCTTAAAAATAGACTCTAAGTACAGTGATGATTCCACTGAACAGTTTGACAGTAAGCCTTGCATCTTTGTCCAGGAGGGAGGTTAGAAAGTCCCATTATTTCTCAGCAGAGAAAAACAATCAGTCCCAGCCAAATCCAGCCTTTTTGTTTTTTAATATTTAATTCTTAAAACCTCCACCTCATCAACATCCCCTTTCAAGTCTCCTCTGAAATCATATCATTCCTCCCTTGTGTCTACTTCTCTCTGCTATTATTTATTATTTAACACTTTGTGATGCAGTTTGTGCTGAAAATACTGCACAAAATGAATTCATTCCATACTTATTATTGCATCTAGAGACAGTTAAGGTCCAGTCCTGTCAGGTGCTTAAGATTATGCAAGTTTCCCCGTTGATCTGACTGCTGAAAAGCTGCTTAAATATTCTGCATGATTAGTGCTATACATGTGCAAAAATAATAACATCAAGAATTATTTATTTTATGGGCTATTAATCCTGACTAACTATGGTACAAGTTTCTTGTTTCACTGAGTTCCTGGGGTTTTCCTTAAGAATTTCCCTATAGCAAAAAAGCCCAAAGGATTTAGGCTAGAATCTAACATTTGCGGGATTCGGGTCCATGCGATCAGAATCTGACCCTAAGCGGCATGTGCTTGGGGAAAACAGGAAGATGATTAAAGGTCCTTGAAAAAAATGTTCCCTATGGCACCATAAGACTTTGGATCAGACCCATAGAACCCAGACCCCATAAATCATGTTACCCTAATTAATCATAAGTTACTCCAGTTGTTATGCTCTCTGTGCCTGATAGTCGCATTAGCAGTGATGTTATTTTAGCTGTATCATGTCTTAGAATTCTAATAATGAACTAAAGGTGTTCTAGACTAGGGCATGAACCATTTTTACTAGACCCGTGGCAGTGTGTTTTAATGGGTTCATAGCATGTATTTGTAAGAACATCTGCATGATCAAAATATAAATCCATCAAATATAATAATGGAAACAAGAAATCTAGTTGAAAGAAATGGGTATTGCACACAGTACTGAGGCACATCTTGGGTCATTATGTGATTTTATAAAGCTTTTCTCAATGAAGTCAGTCAATAAACTTTTAATTTATTTCAGTTATCTTTATCAAGTTGAGAAATGAAAGATTTCCCAGTTCCGCACCATCGCCTTCCACTTTCAAACCTTCTCTTTTTGACATTGCTTTAAGGTAAGTAATAATTACCTACTTTTCTACAGTTTTATCCCATAAGGAATGCATTTTGCCTCTGAAACAACTGAGAGATGAATGTTTCAACTACAACCTACAGAGTTGTCTTTATTCAAGCGCATATCTATTTACTTCAGTGAAATACTTAATTTTAGGCACAGACCTTATACAAAATTAAGTATTCCTATTATATTTTCCTCTAATTTCTTTCACTTGTTTTCACCGAGACTTTCACGTGTGGATCAATGGCAATGCTTGTTCAACTTTAAGCTAGAAAATAGACGCATCTTTTTTTCCTGGTAAATTCTGTAGCAATGTATAGCTATGTCTCAGTGGAAGTTACATAAATGCATACAGGCTCATACTCTATACATGTATGTGTGCATTATACATGTTCGATTCTGTGTCTAATTGTATATACTCTTAGAACTGATTCTTGCAGAGATTTTTATGTAAATAAGAGAGTTTGAAAAGGGTAAAATTAGGAAAGTTAATGAGTTAACCTGAATGTTGAGGTGGTAATAAATCTGAAGAATATAGAACAATTAGAACATATAGAGCAATTGCAATTATCACATTCCAAATTCCTTATTTAATTTTTGTTAATAATAACAATGTTGATGCAACCTCTGAGTATTTCCCAGGGACTGATTACCTGCTAGAGAGAACAGTCCTATGCTGAGCACTGAGTCAATGGAGTTTTCTAGCCAATCATTAATTCCCGAGAAATGCCATATATCTCAATCATTATTATTAACAGACATTCCAGAGCTGTGAAAATCTGTCAAAAAAGCAGCTAGACAGGCCTGATCTCAGGTAGTATTGATGTGAAAGGTATTTTGTGATAAGAAGTGTCATGTGGAAACTGAAATGAAGCAGTCAATGTCTATTTCCTTGATAGTTATTTCACACTATAATGGGATGTTTGGATGTGTAGATACAAAATGTATTGCAGTTGAAAAACAAAAGGGGCGATGATTCTACTATAGCAGGCCAACTGGCACCATGTTTGCAATCACTAGTCTTTAAAAGTACAGTTAAATGTTAGAAGATGTCTGCTGTAGAGCAATAAGGTAGCTTGAGACGAGAAAGAAAGACCTTAGCAGATATATGAGTTGAAGAAGCAAAATGCGTTTAACAAGGAGGCTACAAGTAACATGAGACTTATAGATACCGAAAACAGTTTCATGATTTCCAAATATTGTAAACAGCCCTGAATGACACAACACAGACATTTCTTTTGAACACCTCTACGTTCTTGAATCAGCATACATCAGACAGCCCTGTTTGCTTCTACTAAGTTTTGTCATTCCTCTCTGAAGAGTGTGCTTTCCCATTGGCTTGCTGGATGGTTAAAACACCACTGTTTCTAGGCCTTTCTTTTAGTTACACAGCTAACACCTCATAAGTCTTTGTTCTTTTAGCCAATAATTGCAATCATTAGTTATCATATCAGTGCAGCAATGTGTGAAATCCCAGCCTGCAGTGTGTTGACACTAAATACTTCTCCTTTTATAATTATTGACCACACATCTTTTCAACTAACCTTTCTCTTTTCATTAAAAAAGATACACATACAGGGCTTGTTCTTACAATTTCATGAATTCATAGCAACTTTAACTAGAACATCTTACAAAAATTTAGTTATTGTCATCAAATCTGAAAAAAATACACTTTGCACATAACAAAGGGATCACCATCAAGAGATCTTAATGAGCCAGGAGATGCTTTATGAATGAAAAAGCATGAGAGACTTGTTTTCATGGCTCACTGAGGAGGAAGTAATTTATTGCAATTCTACAACGTAGAAATTACCTTTATCACCTAATATTTTTCTCTTCGGTCTTCTTGTAAAACCAAAACTGTAGTAATTGCACGGGTTGGGGTTGAGGCAGGAAGTAACAACACTCACATCTGGAGTGGACTTAATAAAATCCTGTGAATTCTTGTAGCTTCAGTTTAATTCAAAGGAAATACCGAAAAATTCACAAAAATTTAGAAAGTAAATGGAGTACTTGCAAATATACAAGAGGAAACACATGTATACTGCAAACGTCTTCCGTATACAGCAGTGGGAAAACAGTGCCAAAATGTCTAAAGCACCTTTCAGCAGTATAGCTGAAAAATGAGTTGTGCCCTCAGGTTTGCCTGTTGCACAGCTATTGCTCTGATTCTGAACAAGGAAAACTGCCAGTCAGTTTCTCTATTTGGCAAAACTGATGTTACTTTTGAATTGTAACAGTATTGCAAGTACCTGTGAACAAGGTATGTTTCTGCTTGTTATAAATTAGACTGCCATGGAATTTAGATCTGGAATGATTGGCCAGGTGTCTGAGGATTACCACAGCTGACAAAGAAGGATTTGCAGATCGTTCCAAAGTCGTGCCAACAAAATCTTTATGTCTTGTTAACAAAAAAGAAAAGAAAGGCTACAGAGGATCAAAAAAATTGGATCTGCTTTTGTATCCTTCCAGATGAAAACCCAACCACCTTTGTTCTCATGAGTTCCAACTTTTCAAGGCAGAGAGGAAGCCTTTCTAAACACCTAAAATAGCATTAAAAATTTTCAAGGTTAAAGTCATGTATAAATAGGCTGTATACTGTGCCTGAGCATAGCGAAGCTGTGCTTAGACATAGAAGAGGACACATAGCAGTGAAAATTCTCTAATCCTCTGCTGTCTGACTCTGATGTATGTTAGAACAACAGAGGAGCTGATCTAACCAATACCTCTTCTAAAAACTCTTCAGTAACTGAGATTAAGAGGTAGACAAGTTTTAGTCTAGAATGCACATTCTCCTTCCATAAATGGAATCCAGAACAGGAAGAAGTCAAATTTGTGTCAGTTAATAGTCTGTAAGCTTTAGCACTATTAACCCTCAAGGGCTATAAAAGTGAGCTGTAAACCTTAGAAGTGAAGAACTTGCTTTTCACAGAGATATAAAGTTGCTGTATTGCTTAACTAACAAAAGATGTTAGCCACCATATATTTTGCATGTCTTCCAAAATGTACTGTCAGGCAACCAAAATCAAAAGTTCTTACCGAACATTAGACCTTTTTAGTGTTCTTCCCTGATAATAAGCTTTAATGATGTCTCTCCATATCATTGTCACAACATGCCCATCCCAGGCTTGATGTATTTTGTATCTTACATATAGTAATAATATATAAATGTAGGAACTTTCAGATTTACAAAGAAAATTTCTCTGACAGTTTCATTTTTAAAGTATGCTAACTGTTAAAGGATGCTTAGGCTTTTAAAATGGTAAGTCACAAGACAGATGAAATAAGAGGTACAGAGAAAGTAATAATGGTCCTGTGATACTGTTCATCTCTCACAGATACTCTTTTGATTACATGACACTGCAGTTTTCATGTGGCTATCAGATTCACTTACGTGATTACCATGCCTGGCCAAGAGTGTCAGATGTGGTTGCCAAAGGCTAAATATCCGCAGGCCAACTCAGTATGTACTAAATTCAACAACTGTCTTTCCACTGATTTAAAATGGAAACTGCACTGGGTGATTTTATTCAAGAGATGATGGAAAATCACAGCTTACATTGAAATCACCAGACGTCTGAGTGGTCAGTACTTCTGAAAACAGGGTCACATATTTGAAAGCCCAATAATGAATTCAGAGACTAAATTTAGGCATATATGTTGAAAAACTGTTGATGTACATAAATACATATACAGGTTCCAGACCACACTTTTAGGCAGATGGTAACAACTGTCCCTTCTTGACTCCACTTGACAGCCAATGTAAGGAGCAGTAGTGAATCTGGCTCCAAAGGGATTTGCTTCTCTGTCCTCTAGCATGATAGCCAGCGAGAAGAAATAATCTATCAACCAGCTATACTGACAGATGGGTCAAAAAAACATGAAGGTCTCAAGGTGGAAAAGTAAATGGTATTTCTTATGTTTTCTTTCTAGAGAGCATTCTGATAATGTTAACAGGGTTCATCATTGATATTCCTCAGTACAGTGTGACTCTGTTATACCTACATATATGGAATATCTATTTAAAACATCTGTCTAGGTATTCTGTTACACTTATCTTGAATGAAAGGCATCAATCCAGTCTCCTTGCTCTTTGCATCATGTCAATAGTAAACTGAAAAGTAAATGCTTAAAGTAAATAATGTGTAGCAGAATATTTTTTATAATAATTCTGTCTTTTTTCTTGTGATTTTGTAACATATATTTGCCAAGAGTTTTTTTATTATTGTGAAAGTGCAGTGATCCTACAGTTGGATAAATAATAGGACAAATGAAAGGATTTTGACTGTAATGTGAAAGGCACATTAGGGAGTCCTGAGAAGTGGTGCAAAGAGATGCTGACAGCAGATTCTAGTGGTGTCTTTCTGTTGTAGTGTTTACTTAAATCAGCAGATCATCTCTAACCTGCTAAACATAATCTAATGTTAATAACGTATTTAGGATACCTGCTCCCTAACACATATATAGGATATTTTTGCAAAGTACAATAAGGTTAAACACATTTTTGACACAAAACACTGGCACCTGAGAATACAGTTTTCAGGATAGATTATTTGATCTGTTAATTTATATAGGCAAGTAACATTGAAGTAAAATGAAAGAAGCTGCAAAAGGAATAATATAGAAATAATATATATATATAGAGAGAGAGAGAGAGAGGGCCAGTTGTAACTGAATACTGCGTAAAAGGACAACTCACAATTTTCTTGGGTGTGTGTGAGAATTAGTCTGTCATTCACTCCCACACACCTGACAGAAAGCTGGCCTCTTTAAAGTGAATTTTGTGATTTATATACACCTTGATGTCTTAAATATGATTTTCCAGTTTAACAAATTCTCCCTGTGAATATAGTGATTGTTCTTCTTTAAAAAGAAAAAATAAAAAAATTAAAAAGGAAATTGCATGTAATTTCTATGCAAACTAGAACAGTTGAAGTGAGCCTTGATCATATGATGAAGAAAGAGATAATTTAGATGGCTGAACAATAGGATCCCTTTCCTACATAAACAATGAAAGTATTTCAACACATAAAATGACCATAAGTGAAAAAGAGCAGATATCTCATAATACCCAATTATCTCACTTGTTTCTGTCATAATGTTTAGCTCAAGTTAAAAAAAAACATTTGCACAGCAAGATCAGAAATAGATCCTCCATGCAAAGCCTGAATCTGGGTCCAGTTTTCAGTCTTTTCATCTCATTGCAAAGGTTTTTTTTAGTATTAGGTGTGTTGGTTATCATTAATTACTTATTGACAGCTGTATGCAAAGGACAAAGTCGTGACTCATTAGTGTTAACAGGAATATTACAATTAAATTCAATGGAGTGAAGATTTCACTCTAAGAATGAAGATTTAATAAGTTTATTCTCATTGAGATGTTCTTTATAGGACATAAAATTCCATTTGTTTCAATGGGGTCATTTTATAATGCTAATGTTATTCATAATGAAAGCAAAACCAAGATCTAACATTACAGGATAAAGAAAAAAACATACAGAAAAGTTAAAAACAAAAATAACAAAGATAGGGGCCACATTCTGATGCCTGTTTTATGAGAGAATGTAGAAATATTTAAGGAAATAATATTTTGGCATACAGTGCATCTTTAAGGTCCAGTGCAGATAGCTATATATTGCTCAAAATATATTCAAACAGAACTCTGGTCTCTATGTCCATCAGTACATTGAAGCCCAAGGGAGGCACGGTCTGCTGGCAGAGTGATAAGGACAGCTCTCTAGCACACATGCTGATGGGAGCTGCCCGCACCACTAGAGGAGCCAATAAAAAATCAGCTGCGTATTCAACAATCCTTGTTTCTACCTTCCTGCCTTCTTCCATCCTAAGCAACTTTTCTGTGCCCTGACAGTGTGAGTGGATGAAGGCTACTTCTCGCTGACTTCGTGACCTTTCACTTGCATTCCACTGGGACAACAGAAGAGTCATCTCTGTACCATGAACAGATAAAATTTTCTTGGCAGTTGGCATACAGCTGTGGAGTTCATTCCCTGATGGTATTGGAACAATTACAAATCTCAGCTCTTTAAGAATAAAAGGTAAAATCCCTTATTTTCACCTACCTGCTCCACAATAATAATGATAATAACAAAGCCATCCCTCCTAGGACATGAGGAGAAACTAGAGATCTTTCTCTTAGAGCTTGTAAAGGTGTTCTGATACCATGGTGATGAACAGAGTATAATTGCCAAGATAGATGATGGATCCAGCTGGCACTTCTCCCTCCTCCCCCACACATCATGGTGCTCACCACAACAAGTTTATGATTTTGTCCTAAAAATCTGTTGAGACTTGTTGGTCTTTACGAATGTATTTGCAGAAATCGCAAATGCTCTCTTCACTTCGATTTAGTCTAGACTGTATGAGAGAGAGGTGCACGATTTTTTCAGAAATTCACCCATATGGTATATTATTCTCTTGATAAAAAAACTCTTCTCAAACCTTAGCTGATAAATAAGTAAATGTGAGTTCTCCTTCTTGGCAAAAAAATATTTTATATACCTATCTGTCTGCTCAGTCATCTTAAGCAAGTTTTACCCAGAATAGTATTACTATATTTGTTCAGGTGAGATTTATTGTTCAGAAGCTCGAACAGAAAGTCCTCTAAGTTAACTTCTACCTTGCACTTCTTCTATTTACACAGGATGTATACAAGCATGAGGTTTTTTGTTTGTTTGTTTTTATCTAGAAGATGAGATAAATACTTGCTAGTCTAGGCTATGTAAGAACCCAGAAATATTGCAATTCTCATTTCTTCAAGAAAAAAGTGTGATACCTGGATGCTTTCAAAACAATTATATTCAAAGCTGAATGAAGTAGTAAGTACTAGGAGACTATTAGATGAAATTCTAATGGATGTAAATGGGACCAGGGCTCCTTTCAGCCAGGGTGAATTTCGCTCTTTATTTGCTTGAGTTGCAGAAATCTGATTAACCAAAGTTTATCCAGAAGTAAATTAGTGCTAAAGTGTGAAAATCAGAGCTTTGAGACCACTAGCATAGCCTTATGCTAGCTTTTTTCATCTAAAGAGTCCAATTAAGCAAACTTGGCAGAAACCTTAAAAGCAAGTATTCTCTGCTGGTTGTTAGTAAAAAATTGACCACTATTTTTATTAAGACAAAGGGTGCTTGTTTTCCCAGTGAGGAGCTGAAGGGGGAAAATAGAATGCAACACCAGAACTACACAGATTTCTTCTGGCTTTGGAAGCCAAGAGGAAAGACTGGAAATTCTAGTACCAGTCTGTTTATGGTATCATTATTTCTGGCTGACAGCAAGGTAACAGATGCTTCTTCAGGTCAGGGCTTCCCAGCCTGTTCCTAGACAAGCTTCCCATCCTTATTTACGGTAGATGGACGTCAAGCATTGTAGCATATCAAGTGCATGAACAGATCATGTACAGATCTCTCAATGCCTTAAAACGCACCGTGGGAGGATCTCTACTACAGTGTAGCAATACTGGCTTACAAAACCTGCACTGGGAAAGAAATTTAGCCTTATACAAACAGTCAGTTCAGTCCCAAAAAAATTCTCAAAAGAAGGCTTCGGGGCAGACAAAAGTTATGCACAGTCTTTATGCTGATCCTCTGCACAGATTCCTCCTTCTTGCTAGATGAATGAAAACAGGCTGACTTGCATAACTTGTTTATATGGCTATATATTTTATATTTAACAATATTTACCCTTTGACTATAGCTTGCCTGAAAATATGTAAATCAACCTGGTTTCCAGTTAAGTTTGACATTCTCTTGAGCCAAATTAGCCTTGAAAATTTCTAGAGAGGCAAACAGAATAGTTGCTTTCCCATCAGCCTGTTCCAGCAAGGAATGTGATGATCTCCATCTAGGTATGCTTGGAAGGATAATAATGAATGCTATTTTGCCGAAAGTTTAGTACTGGCAAATTCTTAAGAATTCAGAATTCTTTAATACTTTTTGCAGAAATAATCAAACAATATGGTGGCAGATGAGACTAGGTTAGAATTACAGAATCACAGAATTATCTAGGTTGGAAAAGACCTTGAAGATCATCTAGTCCAACTATTAACCTAACATTGACAGTTCTCAACTACACCATATCCCTAAGCATTATGTCCTACTCTTAATCCTACTCTTAAACACCTCCAGGGATGGGGACTCCACCACTTCCCTGGGCAGCCCATTCCAACGCCCAACAACCCGTTCTGGAAAAAAATGCTTCCTAATAGCCAGTCTAAACCTTCCCTGGCACAACTTGAGGCCATTCCCTCTTGTCCTATCGCTTGTTACTTGGTTAAAGAGACTCATCCCCAGCTCTCTGCAACCTCCTTTCAGGTAGTTGTAGAGGGCCATGAGGTCTCCCCTCAGCCTCCTCTTCTCCAGACTAAACAACCCACTCCTCGTAAGATCTGACCTCCAGACCCTTCACCAGCTTCCCTGCCCTTCTCTGGACACGCTCGAGTCATTCAATGTCCTTTTTGTAGTGAGGGGCCCAAAACTGAACACAGTAATCGAGGTGCAGCCTCACCAGAGCTGAGTACAGGGGTAAGATCCCTTCCCTGTCCCTGCTGGCCACACTATTTCTGATGCAAGCCAGGATACCATTGGCCTTCTTGGCCACCTGGGCACACTGCTGGCTCATGTTCAGCCGGCTGTCAATCAACACCCCCAGGTCCCTCTCTGACTGGCAGCTCTCCAGCCACTCCTCCCCAAGCCTGTAGCGCTGCTGGGGGTTGTTGTGGCCCAAGTGCAGCACCCGGCATTTGGCCTTATTGAAACTCCTACAGTTGGCCTCAGCCCATCGCTCCAGCCTGTCCAGGTCTCTCTGCAGAGCCTCCCTACCCTCGAGCACATCAACACTCCCACCCAACTTGGTGTCGTCTGCAAACTTACTGAGGGTGCACTCGATCCCCTCGTCCTGATCATCAATGAAGAAGTTAAACAGAAGTGGCCCCAAAACCGAGCCCTGGGGACACCACTCGTGACCGGCCACCGACTGGATTTAACTCCATTCACCACCACTCTTTGGGCCTGGCTATCCAGCCAGTTTTTTACTCAGTGAAGCGTGTGCCCATCCAAGCCTCGAGTAGCCAGTTTCACCAGGAGAATGCTGTGGGAAACAGTGTCAAAGGCCTTACTAAAGTCAACTGATGATGGTAAAAAGGTCCTGTCATTTTGGAATCAGCAATAAAATACATTTTTCATATACAGAAGTGTATTTTGTAGTGAAGTACTGCTTGTTTATACAGTATTACATGACATTTTGTATGTCAAATAGGCATAGTACATCCAGATCTTCACCCAGTGAATCAGATTCATCAATCACACTTTTTGTATATTATATACATATTTTGTATATATTTATATTGTATATTCATAGATATGCTTTTTCCCCAAAGTCAGTTACTCTGTTCTAAATACCTCACTTTAAACTGTTTTTCCACAATGCCAGTCTTTTGGAGAAGAAGCTCAAATGCAGCCTCAGATACATAAGCATTCTCTGTAGGACACAGAGAGAGTTAGATGCCTCAGAAGGATGAACCTAAAAGTCTGCATACTGAGTGCAAAATATGACAACCAACAATGAAGTGCTGATTGCAGAGGTCTGTCTCACCCAGTGCTCTTCTATGGAGGTTAAATGTCTAGCAGAAGATAGCAAGCAGGTGTCTCTCCTAATCAATTCAAGAATCTGGACTCTGAATCCTACTTTCATTTTCTCAGCGTAAGAACTTGTCCCTGGTTTCTTTCTGTTGTTTTTGTTTTGTTTGCTTAACAGAAACCATCAATAAGAGATGAAGAAGCTACTCCAGATTAATATGAGGAAGGACAAAAAAAGAAAGAAGAGGTTCTTTGGTGAAGCAGAATATCATCTTGCTTACAGTTGTGGAAAGCCTAAATGTGAATCATTTGGACTTCACTCTTCAAAACTGAAGTGGTAGGACAAGTATGAGTACTACACCAACACTAGATATACTCCACTGGCTCTCCAATCAGTGATTATTTGTTCACATTTAAGGTCTTTCTTCAGGGTTTTCACTGAGTACAATATAATTCCTATGGCATCTGTAACTCAAAAGGTCACTGTATTCTCTGAAAACATTTTGAATTATGGAATGCATCATGAAATGGGAGTAAAAAGACATCCCTTGAAAGTCTAAGCATAATCACCAAAGACCAAAGCCATATAATGCATTTATAAGCAGTTAAATGTGATTTACCTTTTCCCTGAAAAGATTTCTTCCATTCATGCCAAGATACTAACATAAAAAAGATTTACAAGGAAGAGACGCATGCATAACCACCTATCTTATTGTGAATTCACATGTGCTACAGGTTTAATTAAAAGACATAAGTAAATTTATATTTTCTTGATATTAAAGTTAATTGGTAAATACCAACACCAAATGGCAATCTTGCCGTCTCTGCAAGAGCCTTGGCTAGGTTGTTAATATGCAAACACCACCAGCCTACACTCTGCTAGGAATGATAAGCTCATATTTTTCTTATCTGATTTCTTTCCATTCAGGAGCCCAAATACATAGGAATGTATCACGGTTTTGATTTATGCATGTAACTCCAAATGACAGCATATACAGTGGGCATGCCATAGCTTCAGTTATTAGGAAAGTTTTCAGCTTCCACTTATTTTAGCTTTTATTTCCTCCTAGACACTTATTATATTCTTCCTAGCATGCTGAGCTCTTCTAATGTTTAGAAATATTGTAGAACTGCAAAAAAGGCACAGTCAATTAATTCCTTCATTTGAATAATTAAACATTTTAAATACTCCCTCCATACCTTATGTTCAGCTATAGATATATTATTAATAGTAGCTTGTACTGTGTACTGCAAGAGAATGTTAGGCACGTAATTCCTAGAACCTGGGGAGGAGAACATTTCCTGGCACTATGAATTTACCTACCCAATGACAAAGTTATCTCGTTTTAATTCAAACGTGTTTCATACTGTAATAATTACACTGTATGAATGTTGTGCTTTTTTAATGAAAAATTCAGCACAGTTAATTATTCAAAAAATTTTTATGGTTGATGAATCCATCCCACTGTGTTCAACAAAAATGTTAATCGTGCTTCACTATTTTTAGGATGCTCCTGTGTTATCATTCATTCCAGTAGCTTAGTCTATAAAGTAAGACCATCACATAAGTTCAAGACCATATGTTTGTAGACAGACTGTTGTCAAATAGGTGTCGTCAACATGCCATGGTGAAACATGGTTCATTACATCTCTGCATCCCTATAGAAAAAAGGCCTTCAGTCTCTCTCCTTCTTTGGATCAGCATTATGTAATTTTCCCCCTCAGAGCCACTCTTGAACAATAGCATTCAATGACTCCACCATGCTTGTTGAACAAGCCTGACTAGGCTTCACAGAAGTAGGGTCTTAGTTTCATCTGATTTCAAAGCTAGAGTGTCTGAAGCAAAAATGAATGGAGCAGTTCGTTTTGCAAGGTCACTGGGCAAATTTGCCACAGAATAAATTTGCTAAGCATTGAATGTAGCACTCTTCTCATTCTTAGCCTACTGTTGTACAGAACATGTAGCTTCTACACATTCTCTACTGTATATGCCTGCAACCAACTGGCAAAAAAAAGTTAATGGTTCTATGTCATCTGGAGAAGAGGCATTTTAGTTAATTTCTTTATTTTTCCTGCTGTACAGGGGACGTATTGTTACTGTGATCATCCTTCAGCAAATGTAGGAATGCTTCGGTAAGACCAAGCAATATTTCCAAGAATAAAATTTTAGTTTCCCATTGTTTTAAAAACAGAAGAAATTCAAAGAGTGGGAAAGCCACATTTATATTATCAATGAAAGTCTGCTTTTTTATATTTGGACATTGGACTCTGTTACAGTTGTAACAGATTGGAAAAAAACTGGAGGGTTAAAAAGTTTAAAAAACACCACTGTGGGAATACACAAAGTGTTTGCTGTCATTGACTTAGTTGTTATGAATAAGTTCAACTGGAAGAAATGTGAAAAAACTCATTGCAAACAGTGAAGGAGGAGAGTAGGTGAAGGGCTAGTACAAAACAGGTGGATTACTTTTGCCTTGTAGGGCATGTAGTCTTGTCCTCATCTATTATTAATTTTGAAAGTAGAAGCTTTGTAGTGCATGTTATGTCTTCACTCATAAATCAGCCTCCATGTGTCTCTACCTGTGTCCAGATCTTATCCTTATCTCTTTTTACCCAAGGCCTGTAAAACACCTACAGATCTTTAGACTAGGAACCTGAGAGAAGTGGAAAATGTAATTTACTGCTGAGATAATACTGTTGAAAAAATTGATCCTTCTGGTTATCTAATACTATCATTAATGAAAAAGGAAAGGTCCTTAACATTCTGAGAAACAAAAGTGCTAGACACAGCTGAAAGAGAGTCCACACAGAAACATAAAAAAATCAAGTACTATTTAATTTTCAAATCATATTTCCTACAAATTAAACTAAGAGGTTTGTAATAGCAATAATTACCTATTCAGCATCCTTCATCAGTCTCTGAACTCATTTTCTTCAGTCATTACTTGAGTGAAAAAAAAACTTAAATGGGTCATTTATGCTTAAATTAATCTGTGGTTTTCCCGGAGTACCTTCTTTGTTCATCTCCAGCTTTAATTACTGAAAAACATTTTGTTTTATAGAAATCCGTGGCAAAATAGATGCATCCTTCATAGTCATACTGTTTCAGGAAGTTCACTGACTGCTGTATTAGTGACATCACAGATGGTAAAGTCAATTTTAAGATCTATTTCACATGCAAAACCTGGCACACAACATGAGTGAATAGTAATGTGTAGAAGAGTTCTATGAAGGTTTTAGGGGTCATAAATTCTTCTCTAAGGCAGCAGAGATTCTCTCAACTCCTGATGCAATGTACTGGAGAGGCAGTATTTTGAGGGGGGAGTAGTGGTAGTCTGGGACCCGTGAAGGTCAATCAACAAGACAGTTTAGTTGCCTGATTGATGTATAACTACAGTTTCGACTTACACAGAGGACAGTTCTGTGGTGTCAAACCTCACTCTGTAGCAGAAGCTACAACTTTTCAAAGTGGTATGACAATTGCTCCTCTTTCACTGTTCTTTTGCAAGCACTAAAACTATTTTTTTTTCTCAGTGTAATCTGATGTTGTTTTTTCTCTATGTCCAGTTTGTTATATCCTGTCAGAATGGTGATGTACATGTGCTTCTCAAAAATATATTTGGTTAAACAAGTGAGCTGCTAAAATTTAGGCGACCAAAAAATATTTCCCATTTTATGAAAGAGGATGAATTCTCTTTATACAACAAAGGAAGAAAAAGGAAGTATCATTTTTTCAAAAAGCCCAAATTGTTTGCATGTCACCTGTAATGTAAAAATGAGTTTTTCCAGTCTGAAAACATAATTTTCTGCTTTGAGAAAGGAAACAAAGGGATTTTCCCAGTATGTTTGCAATGCATTTTGAGTTAACCAATGTAACAGTAAAACAAGAATGTCCTTGTTATATGCCTAGTTGAAAAAACATCTAAGTGCTCTGATTGTTTATTGAATTTTAATACTTGAAGGATTGCTGCTGCTTTGATTTTTTTGGCAGAAATAGCAACTGTGGTTAATGATCATCTGGGTTTTTATTTTTTTCTAATAAAATGTCATTTATCAGCAAAGAAGGAGAAAGGAATCTGAGAGTCATGCATACAGATGCATAAACTAAATACTGCTTCTTCTGCCAGATTGCTGCTTTTGCTTGTACATTAATGGAAAATCTGTTCATTTAAAAATAAGAAAAGTCCAACAAGTCCAAATTTTACATCTAGATGTGAATTAAAAGCTCTTAAATCTAGATTTTCTTCTTAGACCAACACTATTTACCTGAAGCCTGCAGTACTCTAAAAACACACACATATATATATATATGTGTGTGTGTGTGTATACATATGTACGGAATCTGTTTATATGCCTAATTCCCTTCCATTTGTAACTGGATAGGTCTTGATGAGTGGCAGGAATCATAAACTTGAGATAGTAGGTATATGCTGTCCAATTCTGACTGGAATAATTCTGGAGAACATTTAAGTCAGAAACTTCTTAGATAATTCAGGATGAGGTGGCAGTCAATCACAAATTTTCTGCGTAATTTTGGAAGAGGGTACTTCAATTAAAGCCTTGATTTTTTTCATCTAGCTCTAGCCCTGCTGGACTCCTATACATTTTTTCTGTGTCTAGCAGTTTCAATACAAACTCATGACCCAAACATCCATGGCTTTTCAGGAGTAGACATCTAATGTGTCAAAAATATGCACCAGATCAAGTAACTGCTTCTAGTCTAGCTCTCTCATTCACTGGAGTCATTACTGGTCATGACTTTTCAGTTTGCTGGCAGCCCAGGTCTCAATTACTCAATGAAAGGTGCAACTACTCATTGTACCTGAAAATGAAATCTCAGGATAGGGAAATCCAAAATCGGAGGCACCCTGAATAAAGTAGAACTCTTGAATATTTGACAGCACACAAAATGAATGAGACATCTTAGAAAAACGACCACTAGATCCAGATAGAACCTGTATCTGTGTCAGAAATGGGAATTCAGTGTGCAAAACAAATTGAGTTAAATAGTGTGTTTAACTCATTACATCAACTTTTATATCTCTCATAGTTACAGTGATTCAAGGAATATATTACAGGTTTCTTGAACAAATGGAGCCTGCCCACACTAAATGAGTCAGATAAAAATCAATTACATTGTGGATTCTTAACTGTGGAAATAATCAATGTCATCATTGTTACTTTCCTAGCAACAAAATATTGGTCCCGGTCAACCAATGTTTTTAAGTTGGCTTGTGCAAAACATTTTTAATATTTTTTATATTGTTTTGTGGGCCCTTTGAAAATGAAAAGCCATTTGGTATCAAGGCCAAATATTAACAGGACCTTTTTTTTTTAACATTGATAAACACTCTTTAGTATAGTAATTAATTTATGTTCATATAGAATGTCAAAGGAGCAGACCTTAAGTTTTATCATTCTCTGTAACATTTTAGGCTCAGATTGCTCAATTTATTTATACTGGCATAGTCATCCTGAAGTCTTTTACTCTCAGCAGTGGAACGGGAGATAGAGACAGAGTGGGCTAGTATGAGATACTACTGTAAGTTTTCAAAACTTACTAATTTTTTATCATTAGCTGTTCTGGGGAGAATAGGAGGGGTATCACGTGCCAAACCTTCCAAAATGTTACATCTGCTAGGAATGCTGTTACAGGATTTATGGGGGCTAGAAGAAGAGATTAATAGAAAACAGACTTCATACATCATATGCATTATTTATTTTCAGAGTGTGTAAAGCCATATTGTCTCTAAACAAATACAATGATGTGATCCTTTTTATATCATCAGGTTTTATTAATTCCCATTATTTTCTCTAACTTATCCCTCAAGGACTCATTTTGTATCAGCATGCACTGAAAACAGATGTTGATAATCCTGTGCATGTTGTTTACACCTCCAACCTTCATTGGATTCCCTGAATTCCAGATGGCAGATAGTCATTCTATTCTACACATAAGATTGAAATGGTTTAGTGTCAAATCTGCATATCTGTCTATGCTTTGTAATTTTAATTCCAATGCCTAGACCAACCCTGTTCTGTCCTTTTCACCTTTTGTATTTTTCCATTTTTGCAATTTGCTGTCTTCTTGTCATTTGCTGAGAACAGAGAAAGGATTCCCTCCTTCAACCACTGCTTTGACTATTTTGCTGTTTATATGAATTGCTCATCAAACAGTAAATTTTAGAATTATTTGCTTGTTTTATTTTATTTTATCTCTCAAAGTGCATACAATCATACTTTAAATTGCAGTAAGAAATAGAGTATCTGCCACTGGATTTTTCAGAAGTTCCAAATTGTTAAGTACTGTAAGGATTGGCAGCATGATCTAATGCATACTAGAAAAAGTCTTACAAGATTTGGACTCCTCAGATCTGCACTATTCTAATCAGTCATTACTAAGCTAAACCTTATATAAGCATTTCCTTTTCAATGCCTCCATTTCTCAGTTTTTATCTATGTTCTTTTCAATATACTGCATGCTGTTCCAGAATGGTATATTCTCCTCTGTATGGTCACACTAATTTTTTTAAATTAGTAAAATTATGCTCAATTTATACTCTATAAATAAGATCAGACACGTGGCACTGTAAATTATTTATTCAGTGTCATTATATTCATGACACTTTGTATAACAAATCAAGTCCTATGACAAAATTCTGTTGCTTTATCTAGGCCTCATCTGGAATAAGTCCATGAAAATCTATAATTAAACTAACATAGATCAGTAGTAACTTTAAACGATTTAGTCATAGTAAAATGAGTTTAGCTGTATAGCATTTGGTCCATGATCTTGGCTTCAAAAATGCATACTTCAAATTTGGCAGAGTAAAGGAAGCAGGAGAGAGCAGAAATCCCCCTCCTGCACACACACTCCCCATCCTCAGTTCTCACGTTTATATGCAAATGTTCCTTTATTTCTGCAGATGAAAACACTTCTGCACTCAGGCTGCAAAATCACAAGAAAATGTGTTTAAATTACAATATGGAAATTTCTTGTGGCATCCTCATTACAGTAGACAATACTCAAACTGATGTAATATCAGAGGATTCCATTTGAAGAGGAGGCAACATAGGCACACTGCATACTCACCATATGCATCACCTAGAAAGGGCTGAGCATCCTGAGGCTCATCTGTGACCTCTCCTGCAAAGAGATCAAATACAGTACTGACAACAGAATTTTGTAGAAGAGATCCCCTTATACATGACTAGAAAAAAGAGCTGTGAAATCCCAGAGATTTAGATAAATCTAGAAGATCTCAGAATCCACATCTCTGACAGGTCTGATTCAGTCTTTCAGACATGCATAACTTAAGAAAAAATGGTTGCCTTTAGCAACACACCCAGGTTTAGACAAAGGTAATTCAGTGTGCTGATCACAAGCTCATGTCCTTGTGCTACAAAACTACAGTCTTGCCAAAACAGGAATATTCTCTTTACATTTTTTGGCCTGATCTTGATGGTATTTCATTGCAAAATTCATCCTGTGTTTAGCTGAAGTCATGAAGCAGTCATATATTCTCATATATGACCCATCAGCCCTATTAAGTAGATGAGAAGAAAATGGAAAAGAAACAGAAAAGGTCAAAAATCTCTTTGGCTTATTCAGCCAATTGCTCTTATATTAGCATGAGCAGTTCCAGCATTAGACCATGATCACCTGTTCCTATGATGGTGTTAGGATATTTAGATGGGCTGTACCTTGGAGTCAAAAATGCACTTTAGTATTTACTTGCTTAATGTACCAAATGCTGCCTCATAAAGAGGGGAATTGACAAAAACTACTTAATAAAAAAGACTTTCTTTAGCGCTTGCCATCTAATCAAGCAGTTTACAAGCAGGAATGAAACTGTTTTCATTTGTGGATAATAATACCCCCATTTTACAGATAGAAAAATAATCCAGCCATAGAAATGTGTTTTAGTTGATAATGGGAACCTTATCTAGTGCTTCGCTACAGATCTCACAAGGTGAATAAAGAAGCACTTAGAACTCTGCACGTCACACAGTGCAGAATAACGGGGTCCTGGCTGTTCAGGATATCGTAACCGTATTATCCTTCCTGTATTGCTAGGTCAAAAAGGGACTCCAGCCCAGAAAAGATTAAGAAAACATTGCCTTGCAAGGGTTACCCATATATTTCAGTTACTACATGACCGTGTAGCCTGCTGCTGAGAAGAATGGAAGCCGTGTTGGCCGTGGTAGCTGCCCACCATGCTACCTGTAGCCATGGCAAGGCAGGGCCAGGCCAGAGGCGCCTGGCCAGGGTCAGTGAGAGCGGGTGGTGGGGGCAGAAAGACACTGTGCCTCTGCTTTTTTCATGTAACTTTTTTTCTTTTTCAAAGAGCAGTTGGTGGTGATGCCTAACTTTGCGAGTGCAATTAACACCAAGAGGAAATGTGACCTAGAGAACATGCCTTCAGAGGTACAGAGGAAGACTGCCAATACTTTTAGATGACTTCAGTTGACGTCAGTTCGCAGGTTAGGAAAAATTCTGAAAATTAAAGAAACCTATTACTTTATTATTATTATTCATTTAAAAGCCAGCGCATCTCCGGGGCGGTTTTCACTCCCAGAGGTTGCGCTCTCTCCGGCCAGTCCGCCCTCGGCCGCCATGTCGCCGGGCCGCCCCCCGCCGCAGCCCGCAGGCCCCCGCCGCCTCCCGAACATGGCGGCGCCGGGGAGCCAAGGCGCAGGGCCCCCCTGTCCCGGGGCCGCGCCCCCGCCCCTCTCCCCGGGGAGCCTCTCCCTCCGTGGCTGTCCGACCACACTCCCTGCCAACCGCCTTCCTCACACCGACCACCCTGCGCCTTCTCCCGCCTGCGCCCAGGCACCGCCCCCGGCGGAGGCGGTGCCGCCCCCCCTGCCGGCCCGGGGCCAGGCGGCGGCTCTCGGCAGCGGCCGCACGGCGGGCGGGAGCTATGGCGGCGGCGGTGGAGGACGCGTTTCTGAGAGCCCGGGGCAGGACTCTGACCGCCTTCCGCCAAGGTACGCGCCGCGGGGCCCGCGCCGACGCGGGAGCACCGAGCGGAACCTCGGCATAGGGTTGCGGGTTCCGGAGGGTTGTCTTCCCCGCCGCGCAGCCGGGCGGGTGGTGCGGGAGGGGCGTGCGGAGGGGAGGCCCGGGGCTTTCCCCGGCGGCAGCGGGAGGAGCGCTTACAGCCGGGGAGGGGAGGCGTAGGGCAGGCGCTCGGAGGGACTGGGACAGGGCCCTGGGCCGTGATAGGGAGCCCTCTGCCCGGGGGGGCAGGCGGCGCTCGGCGTGCTGCTGCCGGGTGACGGGGGCTCGGCTGAACGCGGGGCTGGGGCAGCCCGGTGCTCCCGCTGCTGTGCCGGGAGCCTCCAGAGTTTGTTACCACGTCAGCTGGGGAGCAGAGGCGCGTTGAAGAGTTTGACCCCGCGGTCCTGCCCGCAGCGCGGGTGGCTCGGGCTCCTGTGAAGACGGCCAGCAGTGTCCAGCATCAGATTCGTTTTAAAATTCTTGTCAGTGCTGCTGAATCTGATCGCCGTAGCGTGCCAGTTCGTGCCAGCACTATGCTATCATGTGTTTGTACCTATAGGGGTGGTGACCTAACAGGTTTATGTTACTTAAATGAAAGGCAGGCGTACCATAACGGATGCAACTAGATAAGATCCCAGTTTCTTCAAGGTACTTCAGCCTCTCTCAGGCTGGAGGTCAGCAGCTACTTGCTCCCCTGGCGCCTCCAGGCTGGGCAGACAGCACTGTTAACCCCCGCGGCTGGCAGTGCCTGAGTGTAAGTCCGCTGCCCGGGAGTCGCGGTTCCGGGTCAGTAAGGCCAAAGATGGCAGCCAGCTGCTGACTGCTGGGGCTTGGCTTGTGGCTCGAGCAGCAGAGGAGTATGTTGAACATCTGTGTATACCTCACCTGTTGGTAAAATTTCCACAAGGATGGAGGTTCTGCAGTGTGCCTAGGTTTTTCAGATGCATAACTAGCTCTGTGTTAAGAAATCTTTTCCTGTTGCCACACATGGAAGGTATTTAATTTCCTTGTATTTGTTTATAAATTACAAATTGTATTGGTTTGGTGAGATGGCAAGGCTATTCAATCCCAACAATTTTGTGGTATTTTCTTGGGTTTCATTGGAAATATTTGGCTTTGCTTGTTGCCAAATAAAGAAAAATCACCAACTCTGAGCATGTGAAGTACATGTATACAGTCATTCTGGCAACCTATTAATTGCAGATGGTGCGGTTGGTTTGGAACAGAATGCCTAGCATTTGTTGAGGGGACAGATGGCAGACAAGCCATCTAGTTATATCAACTGTATAGTGAAATTGTAACAAAAGGAGTGTTCAATGGCAGTGTAAAAATTTCTGAACAAAAGCTTTAAATACTTCTTGAAAATTGCCTTAAAAAAAAATGTGATTTTGGTATCTGTTTTCAAGGTGTGTTTCCTTCTCCTGAAGTGTCCTTGTTTGGTATTCTTTAAATATTAATTAAGACTTTTCTTACCAACTGGTTGTTTTAAATCTTATTCAGGACTTTTTAGGCTACCATCTTTGGGTACAATGTTTCTTTGTCAATAATTTACTTAGCTCTTTCTTAAGAGGCTAAAGTTCAACACAACCTTTTAATAACTAAATGTTTGGAAAAAACCAGAACCAAGGGCTGATAAAACTGAGGCAAGCTTTCTTGGAGTTTAAGATAAAAATCAATTATCTGTGTTTTGTTGTTTTCCTCAGTCTTTAGGTTTCACTGCTCCTGTTAAACAGGTAACTACACAAAATGTTTACTACCACTGCTATGGCTTGGAACACTTGTTTCCTTTTAAAATTTGAGTGTCTCCATTGGGAGCTTAATTTCATTTTTTTCTTACTGCCCTTTCTGCAACATCACTCTTCCACACCCAATCCCCTATTAGTAATTTGTTCAGTCTGCTTTCACATAATGTGGAGGTTATACCTGTAACCTGCTCTGATCTACTCCGGATATGTGACATGTGTGAATCAGAAGCTCGTAGGGATCTAAATTATCCATGTAATCAACGGAACATAGTAGCAAACAGTGCATAAATACCCTATTTATTGACAAGAGACCTCTGTATGCATTTGCTTTTCTTTTTTTAATAAATTCTCTGTCTTTTCTACCCATGTGAAATTATGCTTCAAATGTCTACTACTTTTATTAGTATTGTAGTGAAGAAACAGGACCATGTGTTTGGGTAGATTCTGTCTTCACCACTTCTCCCAAAAAGTCATATTTTGGTTTGGTTTGTTGTGTTTTGTTTTTTTTCTTTTGTCCCAAGTATACCAGTAGCATGCTGTGCAAAGAATTTCTGTGAAAGTAGGTAAAGCACTTTTTTTTTCAAGTAACTAAACAAGTGATAGTACCATCAGCTTGACTGGCTGACAAGTGTTTCTGTTTTGAACCTGTCTTTTGCTAGTTTTAGCTGATGGTTCCAAAACCTTTATCTGGAAGAGGCAGATAAACCAGCATTGCATACTCATGTTCTCAGTTCCACATGTCATGCCTCCTTCACTGATCTTTTGCAAATGCTTTTTAAGTTGCTTCTCGTATTTTTTATTTTGCTCTGTTCTCTAACCCTTTCCTATGACTGCTTTTTTTGCCATTACTGAATGTTGAAGTGACTTTTCTTTGTAGCACTTGCTAGAACTGTCGTGTTTTATATGAAGTTGGTAGTGTTTTTCCCATGTGCACTATCCTGCACATTCCTGCATTGAAGTTCACCTGCTTTCCTGAACAGTCATTGCATAATAAAGTGTCTCCCCAGTTCTTCACAACCAGGCCTTATTCTCATACTGTCAAGTGGCTTAGTTTTAGCAGATTTTACTTCCTCGCTATTCAGTTCCTGTTACAGGTTGTTTTGGATTTGTTGAACAGTATAGGTCCCAATACAGATTCAGGTGGGATCTGTGTATCTTGTCCACTTCTTTTTTTCTTACCAGTTTTTTTATGCATGTGAGGTGTGTTAGGTTTGTGTGTAATAGGGTTTTAGTAGCAGGAGAGGGGATTATAGCAGTGGCTTCTGTGAGAAGCTTCTAGAAGCTTCCCTGGTTCCAAGTCAGACTCACCTCTGACCAGGGCCGAGCCAATCAGCAAGGGTGTCTGCTCCTCTGCAATAACGTATTAAAGAGGGAAAGAACCTGAGGGGGAGCAGTGAGGAAATGAGAGAAACACCTCTGCAGACATCCAGGTCAGTGAAGAAGGAGAAGAGGAAGGCGTGCCTGAGCAGACACCCCCCTGCAGCCCATGGAGGTCACTGGTGGAGCAGATGCCCACCTGCAGCCCATGGAGGATGCCACGCTGGAGCAGGTGGCTGCGCCTGAAGAAGGCCGGGACTCTGAGGGAAGCCCACACTGGAGCAGACTGTTGCTGGGAGGATTGCAGCCCATGGCAGGGACACATGCTGGAGCAGTTCATGAAAAGCTGCAGCCTGTGGGAATGATTCATGTCAGAGAAGTTCATGGAGGACTGTCTCCCATGGGAGCTAACCCATGCTGGAGCAGAGGAAGAGTGTGAGGAGTCCTCCCCCTGAGGAGGAAGGAGCAGCAGGAACAACAAGTGATGAACTGACCGCAACTCCTGTTCCCTGCCCCTTGCACTGCTGGGGTGGAGAGGAAGTAGATAAATCGGGAACAAAGTTGAGCCTGGGAAGAAGGGAGGGGTGGGGGGGAAGGTGTTTTTAAGATGTGGTTGTATTTCTCACTATTGTACTCTGATCTGATTGGTAAGTTAGTGGTGGTGCTGGTGTTCAAATTAAACTGATGGTTTTTTTTCTCAAGTCGAGTCTGTCTTTTGCCCATGGCCCTAATTGATGAGCAAGACCCTCCCTGTCCTTGTCTCCACCCACAAACCTTTTGTTATATTTTCTCCTCCCCATCCCCCCAGGGTGAGGAGTGAGTGAGTGGCTGCATGGTGTTTAGTTGCTGGCTGGGCCTAAACCACGACACAAAGACTGTCATATTTCAAGGCAGCTTGGCTTCCAAGAGCCTTTGGTGAGTAATGGTCAGGTACCTCTTGGAGGTGGTATCAAATGGATTTCCCTTGTCCATGTAAAAGCTGTCAGTTACTCTTTCTGAAGAATCAGTAAGTGCAGTGGTTACTGTCTTTGTTACGGTTTCCATTAACTTGCCTGTTCAGATGCCAGTTTTGCAGCCAGTAGTTACCACATTGCCCAGGAAACCCTTTTA